>NW_025063240.1:12929375-14138750 GCF_018153295.1 Drosophila grimshawi | reverse complement strand
GCTTATGACAGCAAACCTTAGCTCGACCGTTAGGAGTGGCTTTGTTTATTTTTGGTGACATTCTTCAATTCTGATGGATTCAAATTAGTTGCATAACTAATAGGCTGCTGCTCACATTTAGGTCAAGTGAATGATGATGATAGCAAACTTCTGCTTCTTCTATTATCGTAACTACTGTGAAATCTCTTGAATGTTCCGCACAATCTATTAGCTAAGCTATATACAAAAGATGTAAATATTTATTTTATAGTTGAATTGTCACTGTTTTAATTAAAATTTAACTCCACTCTTTTCTTTAATTCATTTGCAGACCCACGGGAAACTTGCCGCCAAGCTTTGCTGGGCAACAGGCGCCCGTTCAGACGTCAGGATTGCCGCCTGTGCCACTGCAGCCACAACAGTCGCAATCGGGGCACGCCAATGCGCCACATATTGCACCACAGGGCGGCGGTTTGGCGGTGGCAATGGCAACGCCAGCGCCACGAATCTTTAAAGAGCTAGCACAGCAGCCTAACAAGGCGCCAATGGGCAATAATAAGACGCCAGCGAATGTGCTGCCAGTGCCTCTGATGACCAGTCCACTGCCACATCATCAACTGACATCGCCCGTCTCCAAGGCAGCTATGCCGCAACGTGCCGTGGCCGGACCTGCTCGTCTTACCGTGCAGAGCACTCCGGTCAAGTCGCAGCCGCCACAGCTGAGCGGCAGCCTGCAGAGCTCTCCGAGTCGCGCTACCTTGGGCATTCCAACAGCGACGGCGCGGACGCATCCGCATGAACAGTTTAGGGCTCTGCAGCGGGTGCAGGAGTGCCACAGTTCGTCGGATGAGAATCGGAGTTCGGGGCATGCCAGCATGTCGGATACGGGCGGGCATAGTTCGTCGCCGGCTGGTGGTATGACCCTGGGACCGCTGCCCGAAGATCGCCTGGCCGCTGGCGTGACCAATCGGAGTACACGCTCTAGACGGCATCGAGGCATCATGCCCGCTGGCAAGGCGCCGTGGAGCGGCAGTGGGTTGGAGGACATCAAGTTAGCCATACAGCAGCTGACGATGCGATCGCAGACAAGCAGCAGCACCTACAGCAGCCTGAGTGCTGGTTCGGAGAGCTCGGAGCCAGCCAGGCGTCTGGGTCGTTATTCATCCCTGGAGACGGTCATCACTAGCACCAGTGCGGATGAGTTTGTGTGGGTGGACTCGCACAATCGACTGGTGGAGCTGCAGCATCCGCCGTGGAGCCAACAGTGCATTATGCGAGTGTTGCGCAATGGTCGCTGCAAGCAGCAGGCGGAGCACGTTTCCGTCGAGGTCATCTCCAGGCTGGGCTATCTGCTGCAGCGGGCACTGGTGCGCATCGCACGGGAGATTCAGCGCTTCTCGGCGGGCTTGGGTCTGTGCTCCAAGCAGGAGGTGGCCGGTGCCTTCAAGGTGGTGCTCTGCTCCACACTGGCTGATTCCTGCACCAAGGCGTGTCTGCGTGCCGCCGCCATGTTCGCGGTGCCCGGCGAGAGTGCCCTCAAGCAGAGCAAATCCTCACGGGCCGGACTCCAGTTGTCCGTGGGAAGTTTCTTCAGATGGATGACCGATGCTCGACTGGGCAAGTTCATTCACGAGTATGCTGCCGTCTATTTGTGTGCTGGCATTGAGAATCTCCTCGAAGAGATCATGCTGCAGTGTGGCGGCAACAGCTCAACGGCGCCGGCTCTCGATCAGAACATTGCCAGCTCAGGTGATTTCTGGGGCCTGTTGCAGCCGTTTGCCCACTTGAATGCTGGACGCATCGCCTCCGGCGCCCTGGCTATGCCACGCTGGGCGAGCCCCTTCTCGCTGGCCACCTGTGTGGGCAGCATACGTGAGCTGAAGGAAAAGGCACTGCGCACCCAGCAGGAGTTCCAACATTCCGCCGCCCTCTCGAATGCGGCGCTCAGTGCACTGTTCTATTTCATGCGCTGCTCCCAGCTGGAGCACACAGAGCTTGCCGCCCAGAGTTCAACGGCCGGACGAGCGCCACCCAACAGTGGCACCCAAAACGTTCAGGAACTGTGCTATGAACGCGCCTACGTCGTCCTACCCCCGCTGGCCGAGTGGCTGCGTGTGGCATCCGCACATGCTGATCATCGCAATGGCATCATGATCGATAAGGATGATATTTTACAGGTGGGTGGCATTTGGGTGAATTAACTGTTGAATCACTTAGATTGCTTAGTATATGTATCCAAAATTATCATTTGCTTGATCTGTCCCCCATTGCAGGCTGCACGTCTTTTGCTGCCCGGCGTTGATTGTCCCATACGTCCCGTAGCCCATGATGAGGAGCTGCCCACGAAGAAGACGCACTTTGGAAACAGCAGCAGCAGCAGCAGTCCGGGCTCAACAGGTGCAACGGGTACGGCCAGCAGCTGCAGCACACCCGCTGTAAGCAGCATTGGCGAGGACACCTCGGAGCTTGGCAGGCGGGCCACAGTTGGAGTCGCCTTCAAGTTACTGCTGACAGGACGTGCTGAATTGCTGGCGCAGGCTGCTCAGCTGTTGCCACCGACTACGCGCTACGATACACAGAACAGTGCCGGATTGACCGCATTGATGATTGCCAGCATACGGAATGATGAGGTGGCTTTGCATGCGCTCCTCGATGCCGGCTGTGATCCCAATGTGGAGGTGCCCGCAACGGGTAGCACGGGCTATCCGGCCATACAGCCGGACACGCAACACTGGACGGCTCTGAGCTTTGCAGCCAGCAGGGCCAACTATGTGGCGCTGCGCATCTTGCTGGAGCGTGGCGGCAAAGTGGAGGGAGGAGCACGGAGCAGCGAGGAGAAGTGCACACTGACGCCGCTACAGTTGGCCGCTGGCACAGGCAATCTGGAAATGGTGGCTCTTCTGCTGGCACACGGCGCCAATGCATTTATGTCCACACAGCAGAAGGACACGCTCTGCTTTGCGGGCGCCGCGCAAAAGGGTTGTTTCTGCGCCATCTCCGTGGCAGCGGCGCATGGGCATCGCTCGTGTTTGCGGAAGCTGCTCACACATCCGGTTTCGCCGGGTACGAGGGATGTGCTCTCATTGGAGGAGATGCTCGCCGAGGGTGATGTGGTCGGTGTGGGTCGTGGCTCTTCTAACACTGCTGCAGTTAGTGTTGCCGGCGAGGATCTGCTGCCGCTGCTCAACAAGACGCAGATCAAGCGACTCCAGGAGGCCATGTACCACAGCGCCGAGAACAATCATCTGGGTGAGTCAATCAATCAATCCACAAAACATATATATAAACAACTTACTGATGCGGGCTCTTTTTATCCATCTGCAGACATTACCATAGAGCTGCGTAAACTGGGTGTCCCCTGGACTTTGCACTGCTGGATGCATGCCCTGTCTGCGGCCCATGATCTGCGTCTGGATGCAGTGATTGATCAGCTGCTGCAGGACTTTCTGCAGGTCTGTCCGGATGATTACAGCGCCCAGTTTGTCAGCGAGTGCCTGCCCTTGCTCTTCAACATCTTTCGCAATAAGAACGAGGGCACCACACTGCTCCTTGCCGATATATTCGCCACATGCTTTGGCTGGGAAGCACTGCATCCACTGAAAGAGCAGCCGACACTACAGCCAGTTCAGGGCACTCGCATCGATCCAAAGTTTGTCAACAATCCGGAACTAAGCGATGTCACCTTTCGGTAAGTCAATAAAAAAGCTCTTGAAAAATCCACTTATATCTAATCTTGTCAATTTTATAACTCTATTAAAACCGATCCAATCTGAAAAAGCAAAGGCTTCTTAATCATGGTCTGGTATATAGATTAATACTAAATTCTAAGTTGCAGTGCAAATTACAAATTTATCCAAAGAAATCGACAATAACTTTTAAAATTGAACCGACTTTAAAAAGCAATACATGCCAATTTTATTTATTTTTTATTGCAGCGTCGAGGGCAAAATATTCTACGGCCACAAAATAGTATTGGTCACGGCCTCGCCACGATTCCAGAGCATGCTCAGCTCAAAGCTGAGTGAGGCCAATGCCACGCCCACAGTACAGATCAACGATATACGCTACCACATCTTCCAGATGGTAATGCAATTTCTCTACAGTGGTGGATGTGGTGCTTTGGATGTGTCGCATGGTGATGTGCTGGAACTGATGGCTGCTGCTAGCTTCTTCCAGCTGGAGGCACTTCTGCGCTACACAGAGGCTCGCTGCTCCGAAATGGTTGACGTGGACAATGTGGTGGCCATGTATATACATGCCAAGGTGAGTTACTGCTTACAGCTTCTGTAAAATGTGGAATACTAATGCTGATTTCCCTTAGGTTTATAATGCTAACAATCTGCTGGAGTATTGCCAGTGCTTTTTGCTGCAGAATATGGTCGCGCTGCTGACTTACGATGATTCAGTAAAGCGTTTGCTGTTTGCCAAGAAGATACCAAATCATGATGTCCTCGCCGGCCTGTTGCAGACGCTGCAGCAGCGTCTAAAGACCCGCAAACCGAATGCTGGAGGATTGGTTAACTCCTATCGCTCGCCGCCGGCGACGCCTGTGAAGAAGTAGCAGTAATCAGTCTACCATATATATAGGCAACCATATATATATATGTCTGACTTATGTCATATTTATTGCATTGTTTTTATTCGAATTCACTGAGCTCGTACTCGTTCGTATGTATTATAACGCCCTATCCCTAGAGCTATCCCTTAAATAGTACTTGTAGTTGTATTTGTACTCTCAACTTGTTCAGCGCACTGTTAATTTAAATTATAAATGCTAGATAACTTGTATCCTGTGTAGCAGCCTGTAGTTAGTTGAAATTGTTTCTGCATTAATCATAGAAAACCCAACAAAAAAAAAAAAAAAAAGAATCAACAATAAAGACTCCATTGTGTTTTTTCTTGAAATCCGTTTTGCTCAGAGTTTATTGAATTATTGTTTCTGCGGCATTTTTTTAATCCAAATCAGGCATCGGCGGCATCAGCTCACTGGTCACCTTGGCGGCCTCCGATATCTGTGGCAATATGTTGCCGCCCTCGGGCACAAAGCCGTGATCATCGGCCTTATAGTGCACCACAATTTCCTTGCCATTCACATCGATGTACGAATATGAGCCATTCACCTCCAGAAATTCATCCTCAGTGCCGGCATTGTGCACCACTGCCGTCTCCTCGCGATGTGTGCCATCCTCGCCGTGATAGAAGAAGTGATAGGAGCCATCTTCATGCTTTTCCTGTCCGGAGTCAATGATAGCCACCGGCTGCATCGTTGAGCTCGGATGAATATCAACGGGTGCAGCCAATGCACAAATCAAGCAGCATCCAAAAATGGTAATTAACTGTTTGACAAGATGTGGGGAGTATTTAAAGATTATCAGACGTAATCCATTAATGGAGGCTACTTACAAGCTTCAACATGTTGTTGTGGTTTGTTCGTCAGCTCTGCTCGGTTTGACTGTTGTCCAGTTACAGAGGCGCCTTATATAACGCAAAATAACAACATTTTTGTGGTCATCATCCTTACCGGTTTCATTCGCAGTGTGACATATATTAAGTTGCTAAAATTGTTTAAGCCGAAACTCGTTCTAAGAATAAATTTCAGATTTAATTATATGTATACGCCCTAAAATTGCATGCATTCAACTTCTGGCCATCCAGCCAGATACACACATCAACTCAGTGCCATAAGTACTCGTACATAAATGCTCATAAGTATTCATGAGTATTGAGTATCCAGATTCCCCAGTCAACCGATCGCATTCTTTGCACTTGTTTACTTTGCTCTTAACGCCATCACAGTTGCGCTTCAGTTTGCATTCATTACTTGGTATGATTATATTATTATATGGGATGATGATGCGGTATGCCAACATTTCTGCATGCTTTGTTCCTCCTCCTCTTCAGTTTTTAATTTCATTTTTTTATTTGTGTGTGTGTGTTTTTTTTTTTTAGAATCAGCACTGGAATTGGAATTCGATTTGGAATTGGAATTATTGAATACTTATGAATTTCGCAACGATCTTGGCCATTTTTCAGCAACGACTTTTGCCGATTTTTCTCGAACAATGATTTCTCAATTGCGAAATGTTTATATGGAAAAACTATAAACAAATCTCTGCTCTTTCACACCGCTCACATCTCCGCCATCTTTATCCAATTGCGCCCTCGCAACCGATTGTTATTTTTGGCTCAGTTCGTGCGGGGAACACATTAAATTTTCCAGCCCCTGCTAAATACAATGCGTTCCACAGAGACCTTTGGCCGAACCGGGGCAATGTGGGGTATAGAGTTAGTATTCGAGTGTAGACTATCAAAATGGTTAGAGGGAGAGAGAGAGAGACAATTTGAAATACTTAAAGGTGCCACATGCGCTTCGGTTGCGTTTCGTTCGATAGTCGATTCGGTTTCGTGGCTTTTGTTTATGCAACAATAAATTATACATTTAATTTCGATTCATTTGAAATGCTACGAAAATATCATGGACTGTGATTGGGGGTGGTATGTTTCTATATATTCACATACTACGTATTTCATGTATGGGCATAGCCTCCACAATATAAAAGTATATACACAAAACTGGAAATATTACTTCGATATATGTCCAAATTTGCAAATTAATTTAGTTTTTTGCTTTTTCTTTTTTTGTTTGTTGAAAATACGATTATAATTTCGTATGCTCGACTATTTCATTCTGGTTTTAATTGCAAAGTAAATCGGTAACAAATTGTTTCAATGCTATATACTTTTGATCATTGATCTGGTTGGTTAAATTTAGTATATGAACTGTATTAATTTGCTCTATTTTTAGAAATATTTAAAAACAGCTGGCATAATTTCTATGGATGCTACCAGAATTCGCTTAACGTTTACTTAACATTCAAGTCCAATTTATAATTTATTGTTTCCTAAACAGCTGCAATTGAAGTATGTATAGATATTAATAAAAACAAATTGGTGTGCTTTTGTATGTTTAAAATTAAACAATTTGAACACTTAATCATCAAGAGTATATATTACGAATGTTATACAAAGAATATACATAATGAGTTTAAATAAATCATTATGCATCAATTGATCAAAAGCAAAAATAGGCCAATTGATGTTCTGCTAAAGTATCCTTATAATAAAAAAATATTAATGACTTTAAAGGTTCTCTTCTCATCAATTTTCTGCTACTGCAGAGATTTTATTTTTCTCATAATTAAGATGAATCATTATATTGGGCGTAAAATTGCTTACATGCGTCGTTTAAGATGTCGGTTCTGATTAGCGAGTTGCAAACATCTTTATAAAAAAGCAATATAAAAGGTATAGAGGGTTACTCACCAGTTGTTCTAGCTTTATAGATATTTGAATAGGTTTGTTGATTACATTCATAGTAAATACGCCTTTTTCCCTTTCCTGTCGTTGCTCAATAAAACGCCAGTAAGCGGAAAAAGACAAATCGACTAGAACTCTGAAGATTGCTTAATCATACAATACTTATACACAAAATGTTTAGTCTCTGGTAAAAACACATTGCTCTCGGACATATAGATATAAAAAGAGATTTAATTTCGTATTTGAATTCAATTAATTGAATCTGCCATGATTGATTTATGTGCGGGGGGAGTCTGGAAAACTGTGCCAAGAGGCAAAAAGCCAAATACTCTTCTGATCATCGATTGCTCTACACGCATACTATACAAAAATAGTTTTATTTTTATAACTGTGCGCTGGTTTCGTTTGTATTTTTTTTATTTTTTATTTTTTATGGACTTCCCCCACATACGCAGCATGGCATCTGCCAAAGAGCACACAGCTGTCTTCCCATGACACACACACTCGCATGTACATTCATACTTTTTTTATACTGCTTTATGTACTGAATGCATGTGTGGCTGGCTATAGAATCAAGGAAGTTGTAAACTAAGCGCTGTGTCTATTAAATTGTTATTTGTTTCATTAGGCTGGCAGTTCTATTCCTTCTGCTCCTCCAACCAACAACAAAGGCCGCGAAGAACTGTGAAAACTGTGAAAATGTGCGGGAGTAAACAAAAATGACGACATGCGAAATTTAAATTGAGAAACGCAATGCAGTGGGAAATTTTCGAGAGCGAAAATTCATGTATACGATAAATAAATAAAAATGAAAAATTATGAAAAGCAGACGGCAGCACTGAGACAAGTGGATATTTTTTTTTCTATTTTGTTTTTTTTTTTTTGGATTTTCTACGTTTTTAACGGAAAATATTTTTAGCCAAAGGCAGAGCAGAGTAAAAATATTGGAAAGCCGAAAATTGTGTACGCATATGTATATGTGTACAAATGTATATATATATATATATATAAATATATTTATATATACATATGTGTGTGTGTGTGTCTATATATGTACACGTATATGGAACTTGGCAACAAGCGAATCCGCCCACTTCCGCAGTAAAAAGAAACACTCCATACCAATTATCCTGATATTTAGAAAACACTTTCAATAAAGATTCAACTTTAACTGTTATTCAACTTTAACTGTAATCGTTAAATGTTCTCCTTTTTTTTCAAATATATAAATTTGATTTTCAATATTTTGAAATTCCTTATATTCGAATTTTTTCTGGGGAAAAATATAGCCGACCGATCTGAACACGCTGACGCGTCGCGACACACTGCACCTACGCTCCAAAATTTCGAAAACTCTAAGACAGCCAAATTGTTGAAAAATTCTATTCAAAAAAAAAAAACAACAAAAAAATAGTTGAAGAAGCAGAAAAATAATGAAATGCCGACACGAAACGAGACGAACTGTAAGAGACGGAATATGTTTTTGGGGAGCAGAGCGAGCGAGAGGGCAACGAAAAAAAAAAGAAACGGACAAGCGAGCGAGCGGCCCGGAACTCAAGTGCACGAACGATCCACGAGCAAGCACGGCAATTCATGTTCGATGCTCAGCAGCTGGCCTCCCATGGTCTCATAGTAGTAGTAGTCGCCTAATACCCCTATACCCCACCTCTATACATCATTTCCACCCACACAGACGTTTCCGCTGCTGCTGTTGCCATTTGCCGCCTTGTGGCATAGAAATTGTTTCTAAAAACGGACAAAATAGCTTATTAGGGAGGAGGAGTCCCACTCCCAGCAAGAGTGCCAGATCCGACGGCTGCAGTTCACGTCAAAGTTCAAGCTGCCTGCACTCGACTGATTAGGTAGCAAAAGGAAATGAAATGCTCTGCCCCGTTGTTGTTTAGACTAAACATGCACTGGCCACACCCAAGAGCACAGCACCGTCTATCTGTCAGTTCTCAGCAAAAATAAACAACAACAGCAAAAATCAAACCAAAGAACAGAGCAGATGAAAACAAAAAAACACAAAAAAAAAAAAACAGAACTAAACTGAGATATGTTCGCCTGGAATATGAATTTTTATTCTCTAAACATTCCAACTGTTTATGTGTTCGGGGCCGCAGATGATGATGCTGGGATGCTGTGATGCTGGGCTACTGATGCTACTGCTCAAGTGCCGTTGCCGTTGGAAACTCGGAAAATTCATAGCTATCCTTAGTTGCCAGCTTCCATTTGACTTTCTCTCTCAGATTGTAAACATTTCACTTGACGCGTTGCTAAATTTAACATTCTGGCTTCACAGAAAAGCCAAATAAATTACGGAAATAAACAAATCTAAAACAAAGACACATTGAACATTCAAAATTATACCTGTACCTTGAATTACTTTTTTTTCATCGCCTGAAAGTTGAAAACCAAATAAAAGGCTTCATCGGGCACCGCCCTTTGCTAGATATTTTTGCGTAATTAAAATATATCGGAAAATTATAAATGAATAGGGAATCACCTTAAAAACAGTATAGTTTGAATTTGAATTTTCAAAAAAAAAACTTAAAAAGTGAATCTCGCGAATCATGCATCATGACTCATTTTCAAATTTTGTTGTAATTGTTGGCGAAGAATTTAACAATCGTTGAAAACTCTTCACATTTACATAAAAATTATAAAAAAAAAAATTGTATTTGTAATATCAAAAGCTAAGCTTCACAGAATATAAAGATTTGTATGAACTCATTTGAAATTTATCATATCTTCTTAATATACATATGTGGCATTTGCTTACAATGTTCTACAGTAAACTATTTTCAATGTAAAACGATTCCTGTATTCATATATTTGACATCTCAACATTTTATATTTTTGTCGGTTCCACATTCTCACAAATATTTATTACAGTATGTATATTTTACTTAGTCAAATTTGTGTATTTGCAATTTGCGATTAAATTTATGTAGAATTTATTTCTATATTTGCTTTGGGCAATTTGTTTGAATCAATATGACCGAAATTGAGGTAGACGACGACAATGTATCCGATTTGACCGAATTAATAAGGGTTAGCACTGCGTCTAAGAGAGGAAGTGTCATCGATGATATTTGCAAACGTCTCAAAATAGTCACGATCGACGTGGACAAGGTGCTCCGGGCCAAGGAACTGCTTTCATCGCTACAGCGACGCAAAGCATTTATTGATCTGATTGGGCTGGATGAAGATTCATCCATCTATAAAAATCCAGAGGACTTGCAACGGCTGAAGTCACTGCACAGCCTGAGAAGAATGTCATTTCCACCAGACACGGAAGATGAAGAGTTGAATGAGGAAATGAGCGAGGATATATGCCAGATGCCCTTCGATGAAGAGCGTTGGGGTAATTTCTTTTCTGGCTTTCAGATATTGCGCACACCAGAATGCCTCGATGCCAATGAGAATAGCAAGTGCATTGAGCTGAGCACCGGAAATTTCGATGATGACCTGCATACGTATTTATGTGAGTTTAACCTAAGATATATAGACTATATAAAACAAATAGTATATGTATACAGTGTCTGGAGTTCGTTGTTTTATGATCGATTTGTTTTGTGGTCCGCTGCGCGAGAATCAAGATGTGATTGTGCGGCTCCGCGAGGCAGAGATATGTGTGTCCAAACAGTTAAGTTTTCCCGTTGTTTCCACCATCATTGCCAAGATGTCGCCGCGTCATCAATATACCGGTTATTTGGCTCAGGACGAGAATGGTCCAATTCCAATGCTTAAGGGATATAAAGTCTTCCTGACTGTTGATCGCAACTATTCGCGTAGCTGTACATCGCGTATGATTTATGTGAATTCGCGTTTTCTGCTCTGCGACATTCGTCCATACGATATCATACTTATTGGCGAGGAACTACAGCTGATGGTGCGCTATGTGCGCCAGGATCATCTCAATTGTTGTGTCTGTCGAAAGGGCGAACTTCGATCCTATATGCCGGTGCTTTTGCCGGCACGCTGCAGTAGATTCCGTGTATCGTACGAGGAGGTGGAGGACATTTCATTTGCCCGCCAAGTAGGTATCAATGTGCTAGTCTCTAATATAGCCGGCACTGAAAGGTATCTGGATGATCTGGAAAGAGTTGCAGCATCGCTGCAGAGCGAACATATCAGACTCTATGCCCGTGTGCTCCTAAATGATATTCACGGCTGTGATGGCGCATTAAACTGGATTGCCCTACGCTACGATGGCCTTCTGGTGGAGTTGACGGAGCCAGAAATAGTTCCAGACATAATGCGATTGTGTCCGAACGCCGAATGCATCATGCAGTTAGCCTATGCCGCCAAGAAGCCCATCTTATTGGATGTCGACCCCATTAATGGGCAGCGTTTGCGCGTTGATCCCGCCCATTATTATTATACCTTCTTCTATCCGGACAAATTTGTGGTCAAGTCCCAAAAGTCGCGGAGTGCCTGTTATTTTAGCTTCCTGCAGAGTGCCATTTTTGAACAGATCTTGCCGGTGGCACTGGCAAAGATGCCCCAGTGTGATAGCTCGCACACGGGCGCCGATGGATTGGCACGTGCCGTTGTAACAACCTCCCTGGAGCTGGATGCTAAAGCCATTATCGTTTGCGGCGTGACCACACGGATGGTACAGAAGATTTCGCACTTTAGGCCGAAGGCACCCATCTTATTTGTCAGTCATATGCGCTCTGCTGAGGACAATGTGTCCCTGTACCATAATGTCACGATGCTCTCGTTCCGCTCGACATACTTTATCAGCCATCAGCGCAATATCTTTCGAAAGACCGTTTTTGCTCTCGCCTATTTGTCGTCGCTCCGTATTGTCAAGCACGGTGATAAGGTTATTTTGGTTTATAATTATGTGTCAGGCACAACGTTTCCCGAGAAGTATCTCATCTATACATTTCACAAAAAGCACTTTGTACAGCACATATCCGAGTCCTTGTTTTCATCGGCAATACCGGGAACAAATAGTGCCCAAACTGCAGGCGTCATGCATGTTTAGCATTTGTTGTTGGCTGCAAAATTGACGTTAATGCAAATTTCAATCGATCGAACGAAATGAATTTAAATGAAAACGTTTATAACAATGTATACATTAACATTATTTGCTGGGAGTATACTGGTAATATATATTGTGTCGATATATGTATCATTTATTTAATGGAATGTGTTAATCTTAAAGTCTAATCTAATATGAAGTATTATCATAGAGATATTGTTACATATACATACATACATTATAAACAGATCACCGCAAATCCCCTCAACGACTGTACATTTAAATAACAAGCCTAAGCTAGGACCTATGCCTTCGAGGACAGTTGCACATTTTTCCTATATACAGTCTATATAACTATTTCAACAGGTTACTTATGTAATGCACATGCAATAAGCAAAAATTAGCATTCAATTGATCGTTGCATTAAAAGCCATAACAATTTCAACAAACAAAATAAATTGAGGCGTTCAGTTTTTTTTTTTTTCGAATTTAAGACGTCCTTTGTTGCAGCGCTCGCATTGTGACATGCTCGTAGGCAGCCTTCAGTGTCGTATAGCAATATCCTGCCATTCCATTCATTTCGGCCTGAAAATTTGGGCCGCCCGTCAGATCGTCCAGCAACGCCAACTCAGCACCCAAATGTGGCACAGCGGCACGCAGCATGCTCAGCATTGTCAGTGGAATCATGTTGTCCGCATTGAGCTGTGCGCCATTCGCTGCAATATACCAAAGGAATATAGGAATAGTGGGAACAGTCAGTCGGAGCTGGTCAATCAAATACTTACTGGCCATGGCGTGCTCATATGCCTCCGTCAGCAGCTCCATGTTGCGCTGTATCACTGTCAACATATCCTGGGGACTGAATTTCTCTTGCAGCTGCTTCAGCATCTGTATGGACGCTTCGAATTGCGTGTCCAGCATCACAGCGATGAGACAGCTGTAAACAAACAAATCATCATTAATAAAACATAACAAGAAAAACGTGTTTATTATGATAAGAATCCGATTAGTGAAACAAATTATTGTTAGCTATAGCTCTGAATTTTAATTAATACTGAACTTGGTTAATCTGTGTTTTTGAAGAATGCATTTTCCATTGAGGAAGTATTGATTATATCTTTGTAGTAAATAAATTATTGCAAATGACTATTATCAAACGATTTATTTGATTTCTCACATTCAGCTGATTCATCGAAAATTTAAAAATAAGTCTTTCATTTCATTAACTAACAAAGTGGCCCTCGTAATTTTGTTTATGGCATGCTCCAAAAAAAAAAAAAGTGAATCATGTTTATGACTCAAACAAATGAAACGTGAATGGAGATAAGCTTTGTATTCAATTTGCTTACCTGTCGTGACCGAGCAGCTCCACCAGTTCCTCATTGTTCAACTTTTCGGCATGATTTAAATTCTGCCTATAGAGCTCATCCTTGCGATTGTACTTGTTGGCATAGAGCACAAAGAGCGTTGAGTAAATGCCCTCGGACAGGACCAGCGGATAGAGGAGGGTAATGTGAGAGATGACCTCTCTGGTGCCATCGAGATGACAGTATTCCTCGGGCAGTGCCGGAAACATTTTACGCACGAATCGATAAATCCGTCGGGATATTGATTCCCATTCACGCATCGCCTGCTTGGCCAAAATCGGTGTTGGCTTCACCTTCCAATAGCCATAGGAGTAATGGAAACAGTTGACAATGCGCTCGTTTAACGCATACAGCGGATGATAGCGATCCTTGAAGGCCTGCTCTAAATACGATCGGATGCAGCTCACATCGTGCTCGCCAAGAGTGCTTGCCATGCCAAAGCTGGGCACCTGCTCCAGCATTGTGCTGCCCGTGGATGTTGTCGACGTAATAGAACAGTTGCTGCTGTTTCTATGCTTGGATATGTTGTTATTGTTGGTGGCATTATTGCTGTTATTGTTATGGTTATGGGACATGTTGCCAAAACTGCTGCTCAAATTGCCCACAGGCACAGACTCGCCATTGAAGCTACGATCCAGCAGACTCTCGTTTAGGCTAAAGCTGACCAAACTTCTCGTATCAATCGTCGAGTTGTGGCCTATCGAAAGCAAACTATCCGAGCGCTGCAAGCTGTCCAATTTCCTGCACAGTGTCTCCTGTGAGTGGATCCGACGTGGCGTCGCGCTGAGCAGATCCAGTGTGGACGTTTGCTTGCCGGACACCAACGATGCCTGCGACGTTGGCGTGCTGCTCCTCGCCGGCTGCACAGGCGACTTCTGTGGCAAAGGCAAACTGAGCAGAATGTTATTGAAATAATTGCCGGGCTTGGTGCCATCTCGCGATCGCTGCTTGCTCATGTAAACGGCAATGCAGCTCCACAGCTGTGCCGTGCTCAGTGTGGATTTCGCTGCTTTCTTGAGCGTGCCTCCCGTAATGGCAGCCAAGGCGCTATGACTGCTGGCTGCGGAACTGCAATTCGCCACATCCGACTCAAAGTTGTGAAACAATGCGCGCCATTTACGATTGTGATCCACCATAACGCGACCAAGTGAACTGAAATAATATTTAGAAGAGATCTTTCAATTATTATTGCTGCAGCTTGAATAACTTTCAGACATGTTCACCTGGGATACTTGGAGAAACATCGATTGAGCACCAGTTCACCGTTTTGTATGCGGACCGTTTCCCAGCTACCGCTGAGATGGCCAAACATCTTATTGCCAATTAGCTCACAGTTGTCATCGTCCTGATCGGTGGCACCCAAAACACTACAGCCAACATCACCGCTGGGCATATAGTACTCGCCGCGTCCATTGGGTCCCTGCAGCGTCAGTTCACCCTCGTAGTAGTAGTCGTTCTCGAAGACAGCCACACCGCTGCCGCAGAGGTCGTCGGCGGCAAAGTGGCCCTCGAAGTAGTCACCACGATTCGTGACGCAACTGCCGATGCCACACCGCTTGTTGTCCGCAAACATGCCCATGTATTTGTCGCCACTGATCAGATCCTCCATGACGCCGTACCCATTGCGGGCATTCGCCACGTACTCGCCCACGTAGATGCAGCGATTGTTACGCATCATGCCGTGACCGTGAAAGAGACCCTCACAAAAGTTACCCTCATAGATCTCGCTGTCGTGGCCACCGGTGCAATTGAGCTCATAGACGCCAAATCCGTGAAAGCGGCCGCCTTTAAAGTTTCCCACGTAGACACCGGTCGAGGGTATTACCATTTTTCCATAGCCTATAAATAATAAGGTATCAGTTAAAGAATATATCTTAAGATGTAATTCTTAAGCTGGTCACCTTCGATGACTCCATGATGGACCTCGCCGCAGTAGACAGTGCCATCGGGATACTCCAGATAGCAATTTCCATGCAGGATGCCTTTGCGCCAGGTGCCACAGGCCTTGACCCGTGCAAACTTTGGATGCTCTCGACTATACTCATAGGCAGTGGACCGAACACTGGGAACCGGACTGCCTAGTGGACGCCCTAAGGCAGCCACAATGCTCGACTGCAGCTGATCAAGCCACACTTTACGCAACTCCGCCTTGCGGGTCATCAGCAGAAAGTTCTTTTCGGGCGTCACGATGCGCAGTCCCAGTTCACCCTCTGACCAAATCCACAAGGCGCTCAGCGGGTACGCATGGAGTGCATGACTGCCCAGCTGGCAAAGGAAGTCGGAGAAGAGTATAAAGCTGTGGCTTGACATGCTCAGACCGCTGCTCGCCAGCTTGAGCGGCACCAGGGCCGATGTGAGGATCACACGTCGCTGACGATGTCGCAGATGGGCAATGCGCGGCGTACACTCCTTGCCGCTCCAGAACTCTTTGGTATTGACGGCCAGCTCCTGGCTAATGCAGCTCATGCGGGCAAACTCTGACCAGGCGACACGATGCTCATCGTATTCTGGCTGTGTCTTGACCAGGAGCTCCATGAACTGCATGAACAGCTGATAGATGGCAAATGGCTGCTGGAACATTCGGATCAGATAGCTCTCTTCGCCCAGTTCCGCCAGCAGATTGAGATTGCTCAATGGCGGCTGTCCAATGACATTTACCGCCTCACCAAATCCATTCACCGACAGCACATCGCAATACGAACGAGTATAGCCCTCGAACAGTTCGATATACTCGCGATAATAGCAGATGAACAGTAAATCCGCCGGCTGCACATAGTCCGCACGATAGAAGCCCTCCAGCGAGTGTAGTGTGGCTGCTACCAGGCACACAATTCGCTCCCAGTTGAGGAGTAGCGGCGCCAAAACGGGCAGCTTCCAACTGAGCAGAGTCTCTACCGCCTGACGTTGCTTCAACAGCAGCTGTAACTGCGACTGCAGATGGCTGAGAAAATAGTGATATT
Source organism: Drosophila grimshawi (assembly GCF_018153295.1). Classification (NCBI taxonomy): domain Eukaryota; kingdom Metazoa; phylum Arthropoda; class Insecta; order Diptera; family Drosophilidae; genus Drosophila; species Drosophila grimshawi. The sequence continues at coordinate 14,122,131 of NW_025063240.1, read as the reverse complement.
GTCGCTGGAATTGACGGCAATTCTGGAGCGTGTAGCCACCGGCACAGTGCAGCAGACGCATCTGACGTGGCCAGGCGACGCCCAACTGCAAATGCAGCACTGTCTGTTCATAGGTGCTGGATTGGGAGGGAGGCTGGGACACCATTTGGACTTGCCCAGCTGCATTGAGAAGCAGTGTGCGATAATCTCCGCAGGTCGCCTCCAGCGCGGTGTGCTGCTCCGGTTTCAGTTGTTCCGACAAACAGATCTCGGTGGGCGAGCTGAGATCCTCGCCAAGCTGCTCGCGATTGTTGATGCCCCAGTGATAGAGACGTCCATCTAGGGTGCGTGCCACACTGTGATGCCTGCCGGCAGCAATGCTGCAAACGCCCATGCCATCCAATTTCTCCAGACGGGCGACGTGGGCTCGTCGTATGTGATCCCCGGTGCCCAGCAGGCCACCATTCGAGGCACCAAATGTGAACAGCTGCGTGTGTAGCAACGCAAATCCCTGATGCAGTAGATGACGCGTGTTGGCCGTAAAGCTGCGCTCCGAGCTGCCACTCTGCAGAGATTTAAGTGAGCCCTGCTCCTCTGCGCTGCTGTGCTCCTGCTGCAGCTGCAGCACATCGTCGGCCAGTTGATGGGGCGCCACAAGCAGCACAAAATGCTCATTCCCAGCGACCAGGTCCAACAGCTGTTTACCTTCCTCGCAGAGGCGCATGTGACGGGGCTGCTCGGCGTTGAAGACCTCGCCACAGCTCCCCAGGACATAGGTGTCCCCGTTGAGACTGACAAAGACGACACCCTGCTCGGAGCAGCAGACACGTCGCATGCAGACACCCTCGTCGTGCAGTCCGAGCGGATCAAAGCTGAGCGTTTGCCATGCACTCGCCCGATAGCCGCCGCCGCCGGCGGTGATCAATTGACGTTGCACGCTGCCATTGGTAAGTACCACAAACAGCTGACGGCTGCCGCGACAAAAATCCACATCAACGATGTCCGTGCGCAGCAGGCTCAGTTCCAGTGTACTGATACCATGCAGCTTCAACAGCTCCGCCGAATAGAGTGATTGATCTGCTGTCAGCAGTAACAACCAACTGGACTCAAATTGGACAAGAGCAGTGGAATCTCTGTCTTTGGTTCCCTCTGCATAGCTGCCCATGAAGCAGAGACGCAATGCGGGCGAACGGGTCAATGGTGGCACGCCCTTCCAATGCAGCTGCAGCGGTTTGCCCTCGTAATAGATGACGAAGGCTTCGCCAGATCCACTTGCTGCTCCATTGGAGCTGGAGCTGGACATGCTGTTTACTCTTCTCTTTCTGCTTCGACGTCTTTGTTATTGTTTTTGTTGTTTTGTAACACGCAATTGCAAACTAAACTAATTAACTCTATTTACACACATTACGCACTGCATTATGCTCAAATGCTTAATGCATTCTATGAGCACATTTTATCGATTTTTGTTTAATTGATACTGCTGTGCAAATAGCAATTAATTTGGTAAAATGCTAGAGCATTTAAAACTTGAAAACTTCTAATAAGCGTATTATTTGTGATGGTTTCGCCAGCAAGTGTGACCGTAGTAGCAACAGCGAATACCACAAAACAACACTAGTCAACATAATGTAGTGCAATCGAATTTGCTGCTGTCATGTCTTATCATATTCATATAGATAATATATATACATACTCATTCAATGAACATTTTTGGTCATTTTTTCTGTAAATTATTAATCAGTTTTTATAAAATGAACGCATACAGAAATTTAGTCACTCTAGCTCAAATCTTAAGCTTCATTTTAGCTGGTATTTTATTTACTTATAGATTCTTAAGGAGGTCACACTGGTGACGCGTTAGCAGCTGTGCAGCTGGCAGAAATTGTTAAATTGTATTTTTTGTATACAATGCCAAAAATGTAGATTTGTGTACACTCTGCAGCAAACTGAAACAGTAAGAATTGCATAAAAATTTTGGCAACGTTGCGAGAACAGCCAGCTGGTGAGCACAATCATTATATGAGCAGACCTTGACCTTGACTGAGTCTGTTCGCCGCAGATCGCCTGCCACGCAATGGACTGGGATAGTTCTGGGGGCGTTGCCTTGGCCGATGACTCTGGCCTCTTCAGCTGCAGCAGTGATGCAGATGAGTCGGTGACAAATGATGCCACGACATGGATTCAGGAACAGCAACTTGAGCGAGACCAGGAACCAGTCACAGAGTCGTTGTTTCTGGTTTCGCAGGAGCTGCGCAAGTCGCGCAGTGAAGTGGAGCGGCTTAGCAAATCAGAGCAGTGGTACAAACAGGAACTGCAGGCCCAGAAGCATAATCGCCTCGAAACGCTGGAGCGTCTGTACGCTCAGGAGCGAAAGTATATGTTAGAGAATCAGCGATTGCAACAGGAATCGCAGCGTCTTCAAGCCAAATGTGCCGTACTGGAAAGTGGCGGACCGACGCCAGGAGGAGGAGCAGCATCAGAAGCTACTACGATAACAACTGCAACTGCGATGCTGCCAGCCACGGAACAGCGAGGAGGCAGCGCCGACTGCGATTCCTTTGAGGCGCAACAGCAGCAGGCAAGGCTGGCCGATCAGTGTCAACTCACCGAAGTGTTGCGCAAGCAAAAGAAAGTACTGCTGGCGGACATCCAGCGAATGAGCCTGGAGCATGACAGCAAGCAGCTGCAAGTGCAACGCCAGCTCGCAGGCGTTGAGTTGGAGAACAAGCACATGACGCGTCAGTGCAAGCAGCTGATTGATGCACAGCGTGAAATGGCGCACAAGCTGGAGTTGAAGGCGACCACACTTCGCAGCGTGACAGCGGAGCGGGAGCAATTGCGTCAGGTCATCGCTGAGCTGAATGAAACACTGCAGACCCAAGAGCGGCTGTTGACGCTGAAAGAGAGCGAATTCCTGGAGTTGAAGCAACACTATCAGACGAAACTGAGCAGCGAGTGCAACATTGATGCAATGCACAAGTATAGCATGGCATTCCATGGCGAGATCATTGCCAAGACTAACGAAATAGGAAAACTGAAGCACGCACTGTTTGAGCTACAAACAGAACTGTTGCTCATGTCCAAGCTTCAGGCACAGAACGAGGAGCAGCAACGGCAACTCGAACAGTTGAATTTCCAGTTGGAGGCGCAACAATTGGAGCAGGCTCTAAAGGATGCCAAACTTAACAATTTGATGACGGAGAAAACAGAACTCGAACGTCAGCTGCAGGAGACGCAGCAAACGCTGCAAAACTTGGAGAGGCAGCTTTTTGAACTGCACAAACAAAACGCGGAGACTTGCGCCAAATACAAGCAGACCAAATGGCAATTAGAAGTGCAGCAAAGCCAAAATGTTGAGCAAGAGCAGCAACTAAATGAACTGCGTGAACAGCTCGCAGTTTATGTTCAGCAATGCAGTCAGCTTAAATCCAAAATGGAGCAACAGCAGCAAGTTCAGCAGAAGCAGTTAGTGACCGATGGCACCCAAGCAATAGAGGATAGTTCTGTGCTGGAGCAGCGCATTGAGTCGCTAGAGCAGCAGCTGCTGGCGGTCAATAAGCAAAAACAACAAACTGTTGCGCTGTTGCAGCAACTGCTCCAGCAGCAGAACGACAAAATAAGAAACACCAATGAAATGGAAGCCGATTGGCGGCAGTTGCTCGAAGCACTTCAAGCCACACAGCAAATGGAGCTACAAATGGAAAAGCAACTACAGCAGAAAGCCGATGAACTGCAGCAGCTCAACGAGCTGTTCGCACAACAAAATGACCAGCTACAGCAGTTGCAACGGCTTAGTCAGGCCCATGAAACGAAAAACAGCAACGAGCTGCTGCAAGTCAAAAAGGCACAAGCCGAAGACGCAGTGAATCTCAGCCAGCTTCATGCTCAGGTGCAGGAACTGCTCAAGGAGCGGGAAATCGCACCTAGAAAGCAGCACAATAACCTGGTGCAAGTGCTGGAAATGGAAACCGGTCGCAAGTTGCAGCATGTCAAGAATTGGTCCCAGTTGATCAAAATGCTGCGACAGGAGTTGCGTGCAGGCAAAGCAGCTAAAGAACTCCCCTTGCTGAAAGTGAAGCTGGCCAAAGTCGGTGGAAAATATGAGCAAGCGCTGGCCAGAATTAAGGTAAGCTAGAACTGATTGATCAGTCCCACAGTCGCTATTAGTTTTGAAGTCCTAATTAATAATTACTAATTAACTTGACCTTTGTGCCTGGCCCTATAGTCATTGGAGCAAACTCTGGCCGCGGAACGAGCGCACTTTGAGGCTTCTGATTCCGGCAAATCGACTGTAAGCTCAACCCCGTTGGAGCCGGCGCATGAGGTGGCCAATCTTATTGATGACTACAAAAAGGTAAGCCCTCAATAAAATATTAATACTGTTTCTCTTTATAAAATCCTTTCACTATAGCTCATTCAACAAACTGCGCAGGAGACGGGCCGGCCGCGCAATAGCTATATCCTGGAGCTGATCGAGCGCAGTCAACGCAGCCAGCCAAATTTGTGCCAACTAAGCGAAGACGTGGCCGCTTGCCGTGAGAATATGCTCGATCTCAGCAAGCTGCTGGCCGATCTGGAGTCCAGCTCAACACGTTCGGAGGCCGTGCCATCGTTGATGGATGAGCTGCGCGCCGTGGCAGAGAAAACTTAAGCGGCTAACGTCAGCCATATCCATTAAATGTAGTCAGCTAGCATAATTAGTAGATTTTAGCTTAGTATCAGTTTGTTTTGTCTACGTATTAACATACTTAATTTGTTTTCTTTATATTTTTTTGTTTTGTGTTATTGTCTTTCGAAAAGAAACTATTTATGTTTGTTAATTTTCCCATTAGGAATGTTCAATTCTATGAATTTGTCATCCAACGCAATTTATGAAAAACCCACCTAACTACTTAAAGGTTTACTAGTCCCACAGTTTACACTTAATTTATGAAATCTTTCTTTCCAATCTTCCCAAACTGAACTAAACGTAAGACTATAACTTACTCTGTATCTCCGAAGCTATAAATATTAAATTCCTTCGAATAGGCTTTATAATATGCCAATATTATATTCATTTTTTATTGTTTAAATATATTTTTTATACTTGAACCAAATGAGTTCCCTTTTTAGAATATACACAAGAAACATATACATATATTTAATAATAATAATAGTTAAATTTCGAGCATTCAGAGAATATGATTAATCCTGAAAGTATGCAGTATTTTATTAACTTAAATAAAATTGTTTCCCTTTATGTTCAACTCGGATAGTGATGCTGATCAAGAATATATTAGCTTTATGGGTTTGCATATATTTCTTCAATGTGTTACACACAAAATATAATACCGTTTGCAGATGAATAAAAATATCAACGAATGTAATATAATATTTTGGTAGTATGTTAAAATATACGAGTCTAATAAGCTATTCCTTTTATCAAACTGAGCGAGTGACATGCACATTATATTTATATAAAAACATGTATTTTTTCAGACTTTACCAAAAATGTACACCAAAAATTCATGCATGAAAAATATTTTCTAGAAGACCTGGCGTTTGCTTAAAGCTTTGGATGAATTGCGTTATTATTTGGAATGCTGGTAGAATATTCATCTATATAAATAGAGGGCAACAACAGATGTTTGACGTGAAGTCAAATCGATTATTCACATTACCACTGCTCACAATTTAAGCGTCGTCGGCGGTGAAACCCTTTTTCTACTTACATTTACAACTTGGCATTGTCAACGCCTGGTCCTGGTCACTGGCATTGGCATTGGGCACACTGGTAGTTATGCTGGTTGTGGATAAGGTTGTGCTCTGGGTTCCATAGTTGCAACGGCCACTTGGGTATTGATAAATGCGTTGAAAACTTAGCGACCGCCCAGTAGATTTGCACCCAAACGTCGCCCTACCTTCCGCCTTTGTGGCAGGGCACAATTGTTGGCCAAATTCAATTGGCGCAATTTTTCATCGTTCCTAGTGCCTTTAAGGGGAACCGCGGATCCTTTGCTGCTGCTGCCGTTCTTGCTGATGCGGCTGCTGCTGCTGCTGTTGTTGTCTATTGTGCCTGTTGATCTTGCTGTTGTTGTTGCACTGGGCAATTGTTCTCCGCTGCTCCGACTCAAGGTTGTTTATTTTGAAAAATCACCAACCGCAGAGCGAGACGCCCTGTCGAACATCGTGGCTATGTGGCGGCCTGGGATTTAATTCAACGCCTGGACATTTATAAATTACATTCAATTTATACACAACACGAAAGCGTGATTTTTACTTTTTACAATCTGGTGAATAATAGATCAGCGTCGCATTATTGCCGACTGCTCGTTTCTGCCCTTTGCCATCAGCGGTCAATCGCATTTTTGACACTACGATTCTGGTTGTTATACTATAAATTTAATGCGAATTTGAGTACATTATATATCTGTACTTATATATTTTACTATCTAAATTCTTATTAACTTTTAATTAAGCTTAATAATGTGAAAAAGAGAAAATGCATTTTTATAGCAGTTTTCTAATAGACCTTTTTGTACTAATCTAATGAATAATACTAAGTGTGTACTTAAAGATCTCACGCAGTTTGATTACTCAAATCGTATGTCCTTATCGTTTAGTCGTAAAGAGCTACAACATTGTTTTTTTTTGACTGTTGCAACTTTAATTTCAGCAACATTTTAACATTAAGATTGGCTGAAAACGATTGGAATTGGCCAAGGATATCAATTGCTGTGGCGGAGAGTGCTTTTTGCTGTACATGGCTGATCAAGAGGGAGGGTCAGGGTGAGGGGTTATTGGGCATTGGTTGAGGTCGCTCATTAAATTGGTTCCGGGCAAACACCAAAGCCATAAACATTTAATTCTCACCAAAGCGATTGATGCCGGTTCGCCGTCGAAGGGTCGTCGGTCGTCTTGCCACAGTGCTAGTCCCAAATTGCAAATGCAACTTGTTAACCTTGAAAGCAGACGAAACGGACACACTGACAAACAGATAGAGAGTTGGCCAAGTGCCTGGCAGGAGCAGCAAGAGCAACAGCAGCATCAGCAGCAACAACAGCAGCAGCCCCACAAGACCCCAAGCACAGTATGAGGCATTTAGTCAGACGTCGCCGTTGTTATTCGTCTGCCGATCACTCGTTTGTCTAGCTGCGGCAGTCCTCCAACTCTGCCTTCACTCTGCCCCCGCTACCTGCTGGCTGATGTTGCCTCCTCCGACACTCGGAAATATACATGCCCGACAAGTTCGCAAATTGCTAATGACTATAAACTAAATCTTATTGTATTAATAGTGATTTGTCTTTCTAAACAGTAGAGCCATCATTTTTTTATTTCATTAAGATATTTCTAAAATGTAGTTCATACAATTTCTAACTAAAAGAAAGTTTTAAAAAGTTTAATATGGGAAATATTAAAATTATCAGCAATTAAAAATAAACAACATATTCTTGGGAATGCCAAACTAGGCAAGTCACATTACTTTTCTTCAACACAAAATTTAATTTAGTGCTATTTTGAAAATGGCTATGGCATATATTTATTTTCGCAGTGTACCAGCTACAGAGTACAAGTATATTGAATAATGCGTTTATGGGCAGATGAATGACACTTCATACAGGCGGTTGTCGGTTCTAGCTCCTACTCGGCCTCCTGCTTCCTGTCGTCTGTTGGTGGTGGTGGTGCTGATGCTGGTGGTGGTGGCGGTGGCGGTGGTGGCCAAATGGCTTGAGTTGAATTTTTCATGCGTAAACTTCGGCCCCAGGCAGCGTAGCTGCGACTGACTATTCGTCATATGTGCCTGGGCCATGTCAGTGCTGTGTTTGGAAGAAATTCGTTTAAATTGTCAATTGTCTGCGATTTGTGCCCCTGAAACTGGTTTCCAGCCACTCCTAATGAGGCGCATCAACGAGGGGCAGCGCAGTAAAAAAAGCAAAACAACAAAAAAATAAACCAAATAAAATAAACGAATCCAAGCCAAAACCCTTTTAGCATTCAGCTGCGACGGTGGCCACGGTGGCTCTTGTTGGCTGCTGTGCGTTTGCATTTAGCAGGCAAACTACATTAAATTCAACTTACCCACACACACACGCACACACACACACACACACACATTCATGTGCATAAGAGATGTACGTATATAAGTTGCATCTTTAGTGGCTGATTCTGTGATTGGGATTCTGACGCTGATGCGTCCTCGTGTGCCGGGTGTTGCAATGTCATTCGTTGCATTTTATGCACTTTTTGCACTTTACGGCCAGAACATCGTGAACCTGGCGCTGCCCATAAATAAACTTGTATCTTTAAGATACAAAAATAGTCGTAAAAAATCAGCAAATAACCCCAAACCTGTAGGCACTTGAACTCTTAAGCTTTTAGCTAAGAACAGAAGCACCAACATCATTTGGCTCAAAATAGAAGTGGAAAACACATATATTTATGTATGTCAGGCGGCAATATTAAATTTAATATTTAGCGCACGTTTTGAGACCTTTTGCATACAATGGCTGGCACCACAGGAGAACTGGTAGCCCAGAGAACAGACGATCATTTTAAAAGATGATTTGGATTAACAGATGCCTGCGGAAATCGTGATTGAGTCCTAAAATAGACCAACGATCAATGAAGTTTAATCGCTGCTGCGGACTTACCAATCACTTTATTACCGCATCATCACGATTACCAAATGAATCCTTTAATTGACAATAATAAATCAATTTTACAATTTTCAATTGCAAATCATTTCTTTTTTCTAGGAAAATTCCATTGTGGTAAGTGTTTACTGTAAGACGGGGCGAAATAACAACTTTCTTTAGACATAAATCACAATTAAACGGCATCTTTAACAACCTCTCCCACTCCTCTCTCCCCACACATTCCTTTCAACAACTCAATCACCAAATCCAACAATAACAACAACAAAAACAACAACAAGTACCTGGTGAACTTGCATTTCGTCGCTTGAGGCAGTAAAAAAAAAAACAAAATAAAAACGAAAAAAAAGAAACCAACACACTCATTTCAATCTTCTTAACGCTGCTGAAACACTTTAGCCCAATTCAATACAACCATCCCAAGCATTTAAAGTTCAACTACACGAAAGCAAACCAAAAGTAATGGCATACAGATAAGTTACGAAGCCAGAATAGAGAGATGAGAGATGAGTCGGTAGCCATTTCACTGAAGATCATAAAAAATAATTACATACTGGGTACTTCGTTTACTATTGCGTAATGCTCTTTCTCTCAAATGGGCAACCGAGACCTGTCTTTATCTTAGTGCATTTCACATTCAGTCTTCTACGATCGGAACTTTTAAAACTGCCAAAAATCCAGGATTTTTTTGTGGAATTTTAAAATATAAGTTTGTTTATCTGAATTTATTATATTAGGTTTATTTAGTATTATAGCATACAAGCATAAAGCATACATTTTATTTTGTAAATATTTGTGATTCTCTGAAAAATCTATAAGAGTACTTTGTCTTATCTTTGAAGCTAATAGTCCCGCAGAGAGCGTATTTTATGTTCAGTGTTGAGCATCAACTTCACTTTGCTGGGATTATTTAATCAATGGAGCATGTACGTAAAAGGGCATGAGAGCCGCTGAATGATACTTCAGAGCCAGAAGCAGAGGCAGGTACATTGATCTCGCGCCACTAAGAAAGTAAACCGTTAAGATTCAACGATAGGTTGCAAAGAATTCAATGACCCAAACATTTTGGGCCATTGTGTTGATTACGTCAAATGGAGATCGAACGATCTGGGCGGCGGCTGTTTTGCTCGCAATGCATTAACATTGCTCAAGATGCCAAGTCAATGGCAAATCTCGTTACTTGAAATGTGCTCCCCGGCGATCGTCTCTCGTTGCGCATGCAAATACCGCTGCCCGCTGCCACTGCCACCACCGCTGCCACAGTTGCTGCCTCAGTTGCAGTCGCAGTCGCAGTTGCCGTCGCAGTCAGAGTCGCATTCACAGTATGAGCTGAAGCCGAAGGCGAGGAGGCCCTGTCCATGGCCATGCAATTTAGTCAAAGGCCCTAACGGCATTTGAGCCAAATGCGTTTACGCATCCGCTATAAACTTGTATGCCGGCTTTTGCCGGTTCTAAGCTTAGGTGTTGGTTGGTTTTACTTGGCTTGGTTACTTGAGTGGCTGGTTGGATAGTTGGTTGCTTGGTTGGTTGGTTGTTTGGTTGCTCGGTCTGTCGGTCGCCAGAACCAGTTATATATGCTATAAGCAGGAGCATGCGACAAATGCCGTCCAAGTCACTGTGACTTCCTTCAGGACGGGACGCGACAGGCACGACACATAGTTAGAGCGACGTCTCTGGGCACTGTTAATTGGACTTACACTGGCGTGCCAGTCCAGCTCGCCAGCTCCAATTCACCAACTCACCAACTGTCCAACTGTCCAACTGTCCCAAGTCCACTGTTTGGCTGCCCATCAGGCTGTGCGTGGCGCACTTAAACGAGGTTAACTGTACTCACTGCCCAGGCAAACGGGCCAATATGCTTTGCAGCCTTACCTCAAATTTAATTTCAACTTACGTCAGCTGTGCTCCAGCTTCAGCTTCAGGGCTGCGGTCAATGCACGCATTACCAGTTCTGCTTCAGCTTCAGCTTCAACTTTAGCTTGAGCTTATCAACAGCCGATCGCCAGACCAACTTCAACTGCAACTCCATCTCAATCTTCCCATCGCCATCTCACCATTTTTTTAATCTGCATCGACCCACCAAGCCCATCAAATCAGCAACGTGACGCTGCCCTTGGGCCCCATAAAAGTGTTATGCGCATTCCCGCCAAACTTATGTATATATGTATAAACTTATATATACATATATATATATATATATATTAATACGCTGTCATAACATTTGCACCGCAATAATAGTAGTAATAGTAACTGAGTGCCTGCAGTCGCTTTAAATTGTGGCACAGCTTCTTTCATTCAAGGATAATATTACGGTTAGGTATTCGTTATTTAATTTGCCAACGTGCCCGCAACACGACTTATCATTAAAGTTACCCAAAACTCTTAACAAAAAACATAAAACAAAAATCCCAGACAGACATACAGATAGATAGATAGACGGAGCCACAGACTCAGATTCCTGAGTTGCCTTTGGGCCACAGTCGTCTTTGGCATCTGAGTTGGGAGGTAAACTAAAACGGTGATCGCTGGTGAGTTTAGTGTAAATTTATCTTGCCTCATAAACTGACAGGTTTAAGACCAATAACAAACAATAAGAACACATGCAATAACAAGGAGCAAAACAAGCCGTAAGCCAGCTTATAGATCGTTCAAAATCTGAGAGAGAGTCTAGGCTTCACATCAGTAAAAACTGTGCTTAAAGATCGTTCAACAACTCAAAACTGTGCAGGACTGTTCAAAAGCATATTTTATGACGACTGTTATTGCTCCTAAGGTGTTAGCATCTCAATTGAAATACAGTTGTCTTCAAAGTGTGTTACAATCCAATTCCAATCCAGGAAGAGTTTGAGATGGAAATTGACTTTACGAGCTACTTGAGTAAAAATGTATTCAGATTATTTTGATATTTGAAAGTCCTATGCATTACATTAAAGTTGATAGTTTCAGAAATTACCAATTAATTCGACGAACAACTAAATTATGTTATGTTAAGATACAAGATTTTAGCCAGAAATTTTAACTCTTAAATATTTTTAAAATATAGCAAATCGATCACTGAATTATTTTCTTTACAATATAAAGTGAAGAGTCACAGCTTTTGGACATGCATTGTTCATCTCTCAGCAGACAGAGAGAATTCCGCTTCCGCCCTAGAGACCGCACCCATTTGCTGTGATCAGTAACAGCATTGGGGGCAATGAAATCGTGCTGCCCCATTATAGCATAAAGCGTTGCCAAACGCCATTTGCACGTAAATACTGGGGACACCCCTGGGTTAAGAGAAATGCTGTAATGGAATTACATCGAATTGGGATTTCATATAGATCGCCGATAATGTTGATCGCCATGATGAAATGAAATTGTTTGCTTTCGATTTTGGCTAATTGCAGAGTCCATTGAAATGCCTACTTAGGGCTAATTGGTCCCATCGGAAGCGCCGCCAAGACATGTACAAACATTTCACGCTGTGCTGTCATAGATGTTGTAATTGATGCCGCCGCTGTACCATGTCACAGATGTCAACCAGCCACAGCGCTGCGTAGTATACGACTGGAATTGGTCCCAGACAGAGTCAAAGAGTCGGAGTCAGAGTCAGAGTTAGTACCAATGGCAAAAAGGACGGCAAATCTAACAACTTTGATTGACTTGTGATTTGAAGGCGCGCCTAATTGAAGCGAGGCCAGCCAACCAGAGACTGAGACTGCGACTGCAACTGAGACTGAGATGCAGACACTGACATGCCTTGGAGACTGGACACACTGGACATGACACTGTCTCTCAGTCTCTCTGTCTCTCAGTGTGTTCTGTCGGTAGCTCTGGCAAAATGTTCGTGAGAAATGTCATTAATACGAACGACGTGTTGTGTTATGTGTGAGTGTGGATGTGGATGTGGATGTGGTTCTAGTAAACTATTCAAGTACTTCGTATGTGTCCATCTTCAGGCAGCATTGGGTTCTCAACTGCATTGTTGCACTTAATTAATGCGAGGCTCACTTCATGTCGCTCTGTACACGCCCTAGGCATGCATTTGCGTGTGTGTGTGTTGGTGTGTATGAGTGTGTGTTTGTATTACCCATATAAGGTCAAGTGATAGGCGTTGGTCGTGTAATGGAATTGCTATAAGGCACTTACATTTAGAGCCTGGCGATAATAGTTTAACATTAACGTTTACTCAGCTGGCACCCAATCGCAAACGGTTGGCAAAAGCGTTAACAAATTATTTGAAACATGCAGCGGCGCTGCCGCATAGTCATCCAATAATATACCCCCGATATACACACACACACAAAATACATGCACACATATATCCAATACCAGTTACATCCCAGTTCGAGCAGCTGTTGCTATTTGAAGGCGTTAATATGCGCTGCTATGCCAATAATTTGCAATTATACTTAATTGTAATTGTAATTGTAATCGTTATATAGTACAACAACACGTAATTGAGTGTGAGTGCAAGTTGTTTTCTTCATTACTTTATCATTTCATCTCTTTCGATAATTTTCGTATTATTTTTCTTTTATCGGTTTTTATTGAGAGTATTTGCTCATCGTATGTGCCTGCGGGCATTATGTACATAACATTTTCGTGTTTACTTGGCTAAACAAATGTTTTTTTTTTCTGTATGCTCTCTAATTGTTTTGCTTGTTATTCGGGCCTAATTACTCATAGAGGCATAAATCATTTAAGAACTACAGCAAAGAAAAAGAGTTGTTTTTTTTTTATCTGTGTCGGAACTAAATAAGAATTATAAATAAGCATTAGAAATATTACAAACATTATTCTTATCGTTAACCAGATTTGCACCTCTATGAAGCAAATTTAAAATTATTCATTTGTTTATATAATATCTTATACATATCGCATAGAACATATCGATTGTCATTTTCGGACAGGATGAAATTATGTTTATGGTAAAATCATCATAACTAAAAAAACTATTAGCTAGTTGGATTTGAAATACAACTTTAAATGTAAAAAAAAAAACCTTTAAAATGTTTACTGATACTACCGATATCTACAATATTCCTTCTTTTCACCATTATTGCAGACTAAAATGAGAATAGCTTTAGTCAATATGATTAGATCAACGTAAGTACATACAAATATGGCCTGTGTAAATGGTGAAAATTGTGTTTTATTTACTTATTAGAGTACAACTTACAAATCTATTTCTAGTTGGAATCGTTAATATTCGTAAGACTTACTTAACATAGATCAGAATTTCATATTAGAGAGTATTTGACATGTTCGATCGTTGAGTTAGCTTAGTTAACAATAAAAAGAATGGGTTTTTTTTCTGAGTGTTCACTACCATTTATCATATATCGCACTTAAGCATACATATTATATATTGACTTATAATCTAGGAGCTTAGACATTATGACAAAAGTTTTACACTATTTAATCCGATTCATTCACTTATTGCTGCTCCTTGGGAGCCGTATTAGGGTTGTGAGGGGAGCGCTATGTGCTGTAGCTTAATATTAAGAAAAAATACTCAGTTCCAGTGTTCTCGATAGCTCCAGTGGCTCTTTGCTCTCTTCTGCTCCTCTAGTCAATACAATATGCCCGGATGCACAGCGCCGCTGCGCTGGAAATAAACATTCGGATTGCTGCTTAATGTGGGCTCCAGCGTCGTGTAAAGATTCGTTTCATCGGGACGAATAAACATGCCTAAGGAAGATATGAATATATGTCAAATTAGGGGCATGTATTAATTACTTAAATAAGGTTATTGATTATGTTATGAATACAACTAAAATAATTTTATACTGATTATATTACAAATCAGAGAGGAACTTCGGTCTGTTATTAACACTAAAAAGATGATGTTAATCTTCACACAAAAAAAAGAATGAATTTATAAACTTAGAAACTTTAAATTGATTCTTAAGAACTTTCTGTAGTTTTTGGCAACTTTGCGCAAACTCTAAAAGATAAGAAGCAAATGCTTTAATTTGTAATAGTTCTTTTTATCTGGTTTGTTATGGAACAGTCTCTTTTTAAGTGGAGTAGTATTTATTTATGTTTAGATTAAGATAATATTGATTTACAACTATGTAGAACTAAGCAAGATTGTTATTACCTGGCGCATAACGTAGCGTTTTGGCCAACTGCGCCGCCTGTGTCATGGAGGTAAGCGAGTTACCCAGCTGTTTTAGGGTCAACGGTGTAGCCAGCTGTGTGGGCGGTGCAGGCGGTGGTGGTGGTGGTGGTGCGGGTGGGTAATAGCAGAACGGGTGCGGGCTCAAATGTGCTGGAAAATAGTGATACATACGTGTATAACTCGGCGGTGCGGCGGTGACCAAAGCGACTCGATCTGCTGGCCCGGAACCCACAATTGGTGTGCAAGGGTTTGTTGATATTGGAGTATTCGTGTGTGGGTGTATGGTGTGTGCGCGTGTGCATGTGTGCGTTTTATCGATAGCCATTCCAAACAAAACCCAAAATCAAACCCAGCCGTGACACACACACACAGACAATAAATATATTTATATATGTATATAGGGGGTAAATATATGTACAGTAATTATTATTTTGGTTGTGCCACACATACATAAATACATATATGTATTACATATATACATATATGTATTATTTTAACGATAAATGTAAATTTAATTAAATTTCAATAAGGTAAAATACCGGAAACATAACCAAAAATGAGAAAAAGTATTCAAAATGATTGATGAATATAATAATACAAATTACAAAAACAATATGAAAAGATTATGTAATGTATGTTGTGTGCGAGTGTGTGTATGTGTATGTGTGAGAGTCGTGAGCGTGACAAGAATTTTATATGGAATGATGTTGACATAAGTATTCGATGAGGTAGACCATTGGATTTTTATGATGTAGCCGTTGCAATGATGGTTTTTTTTTTTGTGTGTGTTGATGATAATGTGATGACGACGATGATGTGTGATCGGTTGACAAAAATATAGTAGAAAAATTGATATAAGTATGAAGACAAATTGTAAATGTGAATTGAGTGCAAGACAGCTTAGATCTGAAGCTTATAGTATAAAAACATTTCGTATCTCAAAAAGATGTCACAATTTCTGCATTGGGGACACATTGCGGCCCTAACCGCTGACCACTGACCCAACTGAGTAACACAACCTAAATATTTTAAATTACCCTGCCATATTTCACACTTTTGCATTTGCCAAAGCGCCGGCTAAGTAACAATTTATGAGCTTAATGATGCCAAATCTGTGCGCGAATAGAGCTAAAACCTTTCGTGTCAATGGGCCAACATTATAACACCCTCAAGCCATAGAGAAAGTCTTTGGCTCGTTCGGCGTCGTTGATTATAGCTTGTTTTTCAGATTGTGCAAATCCCTAAGCGTTTTCATTGGAATTTAAACATTGTTTTGCTTATTACGGTTTTCTGCGGCAAGGTCATTAACAGCACATCGTTTTAGAAGACACTCTCATGACCATTTATTGTTCACACAAGCATACAAAATATGTTGCACTCATCACGGTCCACTGAACTAGGTCTCGTCTCTATATATTTACAGATAAATTGATGGGTACATTTAGTTGAACAACAAAAATATCATAAAGTACAATCTTTAAACCATTTTTCATTTTATTTTATCCATTAGTAAAGATATTATATATATTATCATATTATTTCTAAGACAAGTCAGTTTACAATGACCCATATTTCAAGTGTTAGCCCCAATTTTACTATGAAATTAAAAATATAACCGACTAACTTGCCATAATTAACAAGCTGCTCAATCAAGTTTGTCGCCTAAGTCTTTTGTATGACTGGACTTTATGTTCTATTTTTGACTGAAATCGAGCTTATCATTAGAGAAAACGGACTTGTACACATATGTATGTACGTTTATAAATAAATAACATGCAAAGCCAAACAAATGTGAGCCAATCAGCAACGCAAGTCTGGCCAGAAATGAACCAGAAGCTGTTGCTGCCCGATTTTTCAGACATGCTTATAAATTATGATTATTGTCTTTTCAGCAGCTTGCAGGCCCCACAAAGTAAGAAAACGGCACACACAAACAGACACTCTTATGGTACACACACTTCAAAGTATGTTAATGACATAAAAACCGAACAAAAATAACAGAGACTGAGATAAAAAAAAGTTGACTCGAGAATTGCTAAACTGGGCACTGAGACTGCGACTGAGTTTGGGGCTGGGGCTGAACTGAGGTAGCCAGCTGAACTCTTGACAGTGTTAAATGCAGCAGTTACACACATGCGCCATCTATCTGTCTGTTGGATTTTCTTTGGCTTTAGCTTTAGCTCCCCTCATCCTCCTCCGTCCGAATTCTGGTTGAGTTCGCGGTCTTAGTTTTCTAATTAACTTAGAACAAATACTGCAATTAAGCTCGCTTGTTTCTACTCGCTGCCCTGGCGGCGCACGAGCTGTGAATCTGGAATTATGTGTCAGAAAATGAAAATACATGTGTATATGCGCCTGTGAGTCTCTTTATGTATGTGTGTGTTTGCGTTGCATGCACATTTGCAAACTAGTTTCTAACAACGGCTGCTGTTTGCCGCCAGCTGAAGCGGCAAATTTGGCTTAATTCTGAGGCGATGGCTGGTGCCTGATTCCATTTGCCACTTGGCAAATGAGCTTTCCTACGTACTTCCAGCAGTTTCAGCTTTTCAGCTAAAGTGTCTGTCAGCTCACTTTACAATTATGAATTATGCTCGCTTGCATAAAATATGCACGTTAGTGGCTCCTGCCACTTGCGCAGAGAGCAAAAACAAAAAAAAAATATATACATATATATGTACTAAAATGTACTAAAAGAGAAGCAGCCAAAACAAAAACAAGAATAAACGGCTAATTAAGTGCAAATATGTATGGCCAGGCACAACAATGCGGCTGTTCGTGCGTGTTCCTCAGCGCATCTGTGTTGGTGCATCCGTGTTTGCATGTGTGGGCGTCAAGTCACAGTTCGCTAGAGATGACAGCGACTGGCAGTGATGTGGTCTATTACTCAATGACTGCCAGACACTGGCCGATAGAATTTAATAGCATTTTGCTGGCAAGAATTGAATTTTAGTATAATTTGAAATGTAGTCAACAAACAAACAATGGCTAACTGATGATCGACTGTACTTAGCTGGTGTTAATGAAAATCTAAAATCCAAATAGTTTATGGAGGTTTGAAGAGATATTTCGTTTTTGCTTAGAAATCTGCACGTCGTTAAAATAATCTGGGAAATTTTAAATAATTTAAAATTTCACTTATATTAGGAATTAATCTACTGTTCAATTGAACTACGAATGGTAAGAACTACGAATGGTAAGAACTAATAGTAATTAAATAAATAAGACATCAAAATTGTCTTAAATTTTAATAAACACTTCGACATCTTGCTCTATCCACAATGTGTATGAAAATCACTGGATTGCTCATCTCTGTTTGCAGTCAACTAACCGCTAAACTTTTTCCACGTTTTGCATTTTGTAGTTGTCGTTTACGGGAAGTTCTCGGATCTAACCGGCCGTCCCTCACACTCTTTAAGCCTCTCACTCACACGTAGTAATACTATCGCTGGCAACAAGTTAAAGTTAAACCAACTGCCGCACGTTGACTGATTGCTACGTGCAGATTGTCATTGTTCGCTCTTGTTGTTGTAGTTGCTGTTGTTGTCGCTGTTCTATCCGTATTGCAAGGTATTCGTATTGTTGTTGTTTTTTGCTACATAGTTTTGCAAACTTGAGTAATTTCCTTGGTGAGCGTCGAGTTTTTCCTTATTGGCTCCGGCTTCGGTTCTAACTCCAAGTACAGCTCTGGGGTCTCTGTTGTCTAAGTTCTGGGGTCTGTTTTCTCTGAGTTCTCTACTATGTCTATGTCGGTGCCTATGTGTGTGTGTGTGTGTGTGTCTGTGCATGTGTGTGAGTGTACTTTGAGAGTGAGTTGCCAGATGTTGTGATATCACGAAGCAGCATTATAACTAATTGGCCACGTTCGTTGGGAGCTAGCTCTCTCTATGTGTGTGTAGTAGAGAGTTCATTGTCATGACGGTGGTGCGCCTGCTTGCCAGCGAGCTCTTCAAGCCACCAACTCAGCCTTGGTCTTGGCAGAAGAAAAGCATTTTCTCACATGCCCACAACCACTCAGTCCTATAATTTGCATATTTCGGCTAAGGGCGTATGACCTTCAAATTGCTACAATTCAATTTGCATTATATGCGTGTGGTGCATCAACCACAAAACAGTCGCTAACAATCGAAGCTTTGCCTGGATACCGTACGCAGTCGCCGTCGCCAGCGTCTTGGCCAATTTAGCGTAATAATTTAACGTATGCAGTTGGCATGGCTCATTGGCTGTGGCTGTGGCTGTGGCTGCTGCTCCACTCGCTTGGCTAACTGCCTGGCTGACTGCGACTTCAATCGCTTGGCTTTTCCGCTTTCGGTTTCATTGCAACAATTCGGAACTGGTTATCGATTACGTTTACATCGTAGTCGTCGTCGTCGTCGTCGTTGTCCAAGACCAAGTCGAAGTCGTTGGCTGCGGCTGCGGTTGTGGCAGCTACTTCTAGGCAAAGCTTAAATATCATCTAGAGCTAGAGGTTCAAGCTACGACTTTGAGTGGGGCGCTGCGATTGCTGTTATTGCAAAACCGCTATAATTTTGTGGTAATATACAGAGACGCTCGTTTTAAGCACGTGCTGCAGCATTTACCCGACTCATATATTAAGTTACGAAGACACACACACAAACATAGCAATACACCCTACAGATGCTCAGCAGCACGTACTTCACAGATTTGTACGTTACGCCATCGTCATCGTCGATTCTTTGCGGTCCATATTCTGTTCAATTCAATTTGTATTTGTGTTTTTCAATTTCAAGTTCGTTGCCTAAGTCTTTGGTTTTGTGTGTGCTTTGAAGAGGGCTTAGAACAATTGAGGCTAATCGATTTTTATGTTTTTACCATATTTGCTGCTTTTTTGACAGCTGCTGCTGGGTCAAAGCAATTCAATGAACCACTCGAAGCGATTTTTGTGCTTTTTATCTTGCTTTAATATTGGAGAATTGGACAAATAAATATATTTTTAGAAAACCATCCACATATATTTAATTGAAATTTGAGAATCTTGTCTCTTAAAATAATATATTAATATTCTTAAGCATTGACAAACATAAAATATAAAAAAATATTTTATATACTAACATTAAAGCTTTCAAAACTATTTGGTTTTTGAGAAGCATAATTATTCTCTCGATTATAAATGATTGCTAGCTATCTTTGGGATACAAGTTCCATTAAGATACGTTTTTTTTTAGTTCTGCCTAGAATTCTTCCACCGTTGACGGCCTATAACAACCTATGTATCAAAAGCTTATTAATTATGTGGCAACAAGCAACCCGAAGGTCAATAAAGTTGGCCGATTGTGTTGCACGATTATAAAAAATCTTTCACAAGCAACTAAAATGAGTTTCATACAAAACTTGTTTTTTTTTCTTTAGAAAGAACAATTCTATTGTTAAACATTACCATTTGACGAATACGTTAAATTTATAAGTATATAACACATAATTTTTTTATTGAGACCCATTTCTGTTCTGGGAGAAATTGATAATCTGTTTTATCTATCCTAAATGCAATCATCAATATGATTAGAATGTAAGTAACAGTTCAAAACTTTGGCATTATTTTCTGAATGCTTGCAATTTGTTTAACAAAAGAATTTAGAAAACAAACTTATTATTTTATTTGCATCATGTAGGTTAAACCGATTCGATTATGAATAATTATGCTAAATATGCTAATTACGAGAATAACAGAACTTTCTTTTCAAGTTTCTAAATGCTGCGCTACAAAGTCATTGAAAAACCGATTTGCTTCTGAAGTGTTAGCTCTCAAAGTCGGCACAGTTAAATCGATATGCCATTATAGCGTCCTCTGGTGCGGCTTATTGTAGGTATCCATAAGTATTGACATATCCCATAGATAAACATTCAAGCAAGGCAAAAAACTTCCGCACAACTCGCCAAGCTCTGTTTAACCTTCCAAGGTACCCAAGTTGACAACAACACAAGTCACTGAATTAGCAGTGTTGTTGTTGTTGTCGTTGCTGTTGTCGCTGCTGTTGCTGTTATTATTGTGATTGCTGTTATTGTTATTGTTGTCGTTCCATCATTGGCATGAATGATTGATTTTATGTATGTAGCGGCCTGGCATAAAGTCACTCAATAAAATTACGAAAAAATTCGCTGTCGCATAGAACAAAGCCCAAAGGCAGATGCATCTACCTCATCTCTACCTTACTGACCAAGTGGCCATCGTCAGTTCAAGTGCCTGACGACGACGACGACACATCATTGAAAAAACAACAATAAGACAAATACAAAACAAAATAAAAAACAACGTATTTCTTCATGCAACAGCGGCGGAAGTACCTACATAAATAATAGGGTGTTTCATTAAGTACTTAGTCACCTTAAACCTATAAAAAAGATGTATGTATTTACAACATTGATGATTTGCTGATTTTTGTTCGCGTCTAACTGTTGTTAATAAGGTTAATAACAAGAGTAAAAACTTGAGTGTGACTTTGCGCAAAAAAAGAAATGATTAGCTTGCAGTATTGAATATTGATTGTGTCTTCTTTGATAATTCACTTCTATTTGCATTTGTTTGCCACGAAAAAAATATTTGATTTATACACTCCCAAGCTTGTAGTGAAAATTTTAATTCTTTTAGTGTTTTAATCAAAATATTTTATATGTTTTGTTCCAGGTTAACATTTCTTTTTATAAGGAAACCAGGTACTTGCTGAACCTCCCTATGGGTATCTATTTTTGTGACCAAGCCTGACAACGCGTCGTTTATTCAGTTGCTCCCTGCTGCTGCTGCTGCTGTCGTCGTCTTCGTCATCATCGTTGTCGTGTTGGCCCAGGTTGTTAGTGTTGTAGTTGTTACAACAATGCGCCTTCAATTAAAGCAAACAACCTTGAACTCTTTTTCAAGCGGCTTATGCGCGTTCAATCAACGGCAACCACGACTGCTCATATCGGCTATATCGCGAGTCAGCAGCTTGCCGATCCTTGGCCATGTTGGCGACGCGTCGCCAACAACATTAACAACAGCAACAACCAGACTGGTGAGCTCTGCCAAGCTGAAACCGAAGCTGAAGCTGTCAATCTGCGTTCCTCGCCTTTTGCCTTTGCCGTTGCCGTTGCTGTTGCCTTTGCTTTTGCTTTTGCCTCGGCAATCATTGAGCGCGGCCTCTGCTCCGAGTACGGGTCCGGCTTTGGCTCATTCCTTGGCGTCAACGCCGTTAGCTGTCGTTTAGTTTATTGTTGCAAATTGCTCAGTGAATTATGTGCCGAACTGCTTACTGGGAACGACCACACACACACATACATAAATATATACATATATATATAGATATTTAAACATATATTTGTGTATGTATTATGGGACAGGGTTTGACAGGAAATTTGATATTGTGGGTTTTATTAGAAACCATTTGACTGTGGGCTCTGCCTTACCTACGCGAACGGTTAATTCTGTATGCTTAAAGCAACTTTTACATTTCAATTTAATTACTAAAGTTCTTCTGAAGAATGAGCACGTAAAATGCTTCAAACTACACTGATAATTTATCGAATTGATATAGCAGACTTAATTAGCATAAAAAATATAATTTGACTCGGTATGTCATATTATTCTTAATGGAATCAAGTGTCAATATGGTAAAGAATTGATTATACTTTGATTTTTCAATATGAGCTACAGAAATGTGACTCTTTAGGTTTGTTGCCTAAGTCTTTTATTATCCAAGAGGCAAACAGCAAACTTTTGCTTTATGTAAATTTATTTGTTTTTTATTTGCTTTAGCAGCCCACGTACAGCTCCAGTTTTTTTCTTTACTTTTCATGTTCAATTTTTTGCCCTTAATCAAGCAAAAAACCCTTTTGCCTGTACCTCACTCGCACTTCACTCAACTTGGCTTGACTTGGCTCAAATCACAACTACAACCCACACACATGCCATAGTCCGGAGCTGGGGGACGGGACCGATAATGTCAGCTCAGCTCGGATCAGCTCTCGTTGCTCCGTTCGCTTGTTAAGCCCTGTGCCAACTTTGATTTTAAGCTCTGTGTCTCCAGACATTTGTCTTTGGGTCTCTTTTTTTGTCATACTCGTTGTTGTTGTTGTTGTTGTTACCCTCAAATGCACTTTCAATTGCAGACAGTTTGACGTATATATGTAGCTAGCAAAAGTACTATATCTTTCATTAATCTATCTATATATACGTACCTACCTATATTTTGTTGTCTGTCTGTCTGTCTGTCTGTCGGTCTGTCTATCTGTCTGTCTGCTGTGGCTGTCTCGCTTTCTTTATGCACCGATAGCACCGCGACCAAGACGCAGAGTGAGGCTGCCCACAGGCACTTGGCGTGAGTTTTAGCTGTGGGCTGTGCGGCTCCAGCAGCACCAGCACCAGCTTTGCCTCTAGCTCCAACTCAGGCTATACCTTGGTATCGCTTGTATTTGCTTTCATGCGTGGCAAGAGCTGCAAATACACTTACATATACTCACACAGTCGTCGTCGTCAAGTAGCTGCCATGTAAAATGCTTCCTACTTACGCCCAGCGGTTCATTGTTATAATTTTGTAAATTATTGCAACATTTATACCCTTACCAAAAGGAATTGTTGCATAAGTTGCTTGCAAGATTTTAGATGATACAAATAGCATGCCAAATAATGAATTTCACTAAGACTCGGATCTGTACATATTTTATGGTGGTTAAAATTGGTTTTTCCTAATATATGCATTTGATAATCTAAAATTGGTCGAAGAAAATAAATCAAAAGGTAAGTGGAGTAGTCAATAAATATTTAAGCTACATTCGTAGAAAGAGCATTTAAGCTTCGACTTTGATTTCAATGCTAAGTTTCAATTGTCTTTAAATAATTTTTGAATGTTTGATGTAATCATACATTTTATGTATTTTCATTAATTAAATTACGTAAAAGTGTAAAGAGTGTGTTACATGTTTCGGACACGCACATCTGAATTACTTGCCCCTGTCTATCTACCCCTTTCGCATAACTCACCCAACTATTTTTGCTTTCATTAGAAAGCCAGCATAAAAGGCTTTGGTGCTGGCTGTTGTTGTTTAGAAAAGTTAAACAAAAAAATATTGTCAAATATTTTTGTTCGGCTGGACCATAAATCGCAATATCTCTGTTATGTTGGTCTCCTTTGATGTTATTTGGTGGCTCTTGCAACGTTTCACTTGATCTTTGACAATGTGCTAATCATTTGCCAGCCATTGCCGGGGTTGTGACCAAGCTCTATAAATTGACGATGACAATGACATTTAACACCTCTTTATGACCAGATGTGAAATCTGGCTAATAAAAATATGGTGTCGTTGATGGCTTCATTTGCACAATAACAGTAACAAGAACAACAAGAGCATCAGTCACGGGGAAGTTATCAAAAATTATTAAGAAAGCCGTCAGAGCTACTAAATCAAAAGACTCAAGCAACGAACCTTCGCGACGTTCTCACCAACGAAAATGAAAGCAGCCAGGCGCGCAAGCAGAGCCAAGCAGACAAATGAACATAGAGATAGTTAGTCAGATAGCCAGACAGAAAGACAGATAGACTGGCAGATAGACAGATGGATAGCTGCTCCATGCATGCATTTTTACACTTGGCTTACACGACGGCCTCAAGAAAATTAATATACCAAACAATTACGAGACATAGTAAAACAATTTTAAGCCCAGTTAATGTCGCTGTACAGTGAGGCCAAAATTTAAGCAAATGACTTGTATTTTGTATAAAATTATGATTAATGGAGAATACTTTTAAAGGAAAGTTTTGTGCGATATTTTAAAGGAAATTAAATATGCTATGTTTTAGTTGATCAATTAAATGCGTTCGTTGCTTAAGTCATTTGATATTTTTTCAAATAACTTTTTGGAGTTTAGTAGGAGCATTTGCATATTCCAAAATACACTTTCTTAGCTTAACTCTGAAAAGGACTTAGCTTTATTCCTTTTTTTTAAAGCCTAATTTGTTTGACGCAAATCGTTTGTTTTGTACCACTGTGCAGTGCTGTTGGCTACCGTTTGTATTTTAGCTATGAAAGTTAAGACTTTTGCTTTTCTTCGGCTGTTGTTTTTAAAAAAAGCGAACGTACAGATAAACAGCAGTTCAAGAGTTCGCCCCGAGCTGTGCCGCGCTCCATCCCACCCCACCCCATCGGCCCTCCTCTTATTCGACATGTGAGGCAAGAAAAGAAAGTTATTACAAAATGAACAGAAACTGACAGCTGACAAGGGACACCCTGCAGTTAAGGCCGGGCTGAACCGACAAATGTGATTCGTTGCAGACAATTGTGACAAAATAATGAAATGAACGAATTTAGGCAGCTATTATTATTTTTGTTTCAAAATCAAAAACAAAACTCACCTCCGCCATTATTGGCACTGGAGCAGTGTTTGGAGCTGAGTCCCTGGCCCGTATTCGTTGCGGAATTGGGCAAGCCACACCCGCTCATCACGCCATACTTGATGGGCTTGAAGTGGAAGAACGAAGGCGAATAGCCCGATCCAGCGCGACTCAGCGAACTAAACTGCTCCTCGCGATCCTCCACATAAAGTCCTTCCTTGCCCATTGCCGCCAGCTGCCTGCCCTTGGGCATAAACATGACCAGGAAAACGGTGGCCGACGTCGCCACCAAACCAAACGCAATGCACGCATCCTTGTGCCGCTCAGCGACTGCTAGGCCGCATAGCATCCAGCCCAGCCAGATGGGTATTGCACCACCAATGGCCAGGCCAATGTAGGTCGCCTCCCGATAATTGTCGCGTATGCCACGCGATTTGATCGCAAGCACCGCAATGAACACAATGAGGAACACAATGTAGATCAGCGAGAATAACAGCTCCGAGAACTGTGTCTTGCACAACGGTATCAGCACGGTGCTCACTGCCGCAATTCTCGTGTAAATCTCCGGCGTACCATCCAGCGTTGTATACGATGTCGGATAGAAGAGCGCCGAATAGTTTGTCTGCGATGCGACTGTGGTTGATAGGAAACCACTGCCCATCACCGGCACACTTGTCGTATATATCTCTGGTGGCTGTGTCAGCAGCCACTGTGCCCCAATCGCCACCTGAATGAGCAGCGCGAAGAGCAACAGCAATCCCTGATAAGGTGCTGGCAAATAGACGCCACCATTCAAACTAATAAGGAACACACACTTAACGAGCAGTGCGGCAAATACCAGAGCATATGCCACGCCCACACCAAAGCGTATGGCGCCACAGCTGAGCAGCGTAGGCTGTGCCGTGATCACTGCACCCAATCCGGCGCAGGAGAACAGTCCGAGCAGCAGCATCTGACCCAGAAAGAGATGGCGGCGCGATGGCGATGTGCGCCAGGCCTTGAACAACACAAAGATCTCGAAGGCGCCCATCATCAGCATGGTGAGGCTGGCCAGCACCAGGACTGGCACCACCCAAACCTCCTTTCGCAGGCCGGCGAACGGAAGCTGTGTGGTGGACACAATGCTCGGTGGTGTCGCATTGCCACCCTGCGTGGCACGTGGTGTATTCGCGGCTCGTGCTCGAGCGCCCTGACTACGAGTGGGTGAAGTGCCGGAGGTTGTATTGTTATTGCTGCCTCTGCTACGGGGGCTGCTGCTGGTGGTGGTGGTACTCGCCATTAGCGTGGGCACCACAAAGAACTCGGTAGACATTTCCAATCTAGCCGCACTCGAAATATTACTCTCCAGCACATTGAGATCCTCGCGACGCTGCAACATCTGTTTCCCACTGCGACGTGGTGCTGGTGTCGTTGTGGTGCTGGTGGTGCTAGTAGTGCTGGTGGTAGTGCTGGTGCTGGTGCTGTTATTTGTTTTGAGCAACTGATAGGCATTGCGTTCGCGCTCCTGTGCAGAACTGGCGCTAACGCTGGTTACCAATCGAACGCGACGCCAAATATTATTATTATTATTATTGTTATTGTTATTATTATTGTTGTTTGCGTTGGGATAGCGTGCCGCTGGCGTTAGAGCGATAATCTGCAAGATGAAGAGCAGCAGCAGCAGCAGCCTGCTGGCCTCGATCCTGCAACAAGCCGGTGGTGACCAATTGGCCATTTGGATCGAAGACGCGTTTTTGCCGTTAACTCAAATGCTGCACATGCTCGCACACACGCACACTTGCACAGTCGCACACACACACACACGCACACACACTTGCACAGTCGCGATTTGGCTCGTTGCGCTTTTACGCTTCACGTTCGTCTTTTGCTTAGTTCGAGGTTCGTTTTTAACGCGCTCAGACGTCCGCTCGCCAGTCCCATTCAACATCGACTGCTGGCTGCCGCCGCCTTGGCACGCTCTGCAAGTTAGGCTTTGGTTTGGTTTCGATTCGTCTGCGAGACGTTTGAGCCAAGTTTGAAGCCACTTGCAACTCATACTCATACAAATGCCTTTGGTTCGGCTTGCTTCAACTTCAACACCAATGCTGCTCGCCTCGGTTCGGTTCGCCTTTGCTAAGATCTGCTTCGACTGTCTGAGAGCGAATTGGAGCTTGTTATAGAGAACACTTTCATTCGTTCTGCACATGTGAATAGTTTTTTTTTGTTTTTGTTTCCTTGTTTTTCTTTTTTTTTTTTGTTTTTTGTTTGGCTGGAAAGTGCTATTAGCCGCAGACAGAGATACATTTACTATGCTTACCACTCGCCAAAATGGGCGCAACAAAAGACAAAATAACAAACAAAGGCGATTGTAAATCAAATGCCGGCTAATGATATATCGATATAGTGCGCTCAGCGGCGTCCCGAACAGCGGTAAATGGTAAATATTCTGATCTTCAAGTTTATTTCTTTATTTGTTTTTATTGTTTCGGAGCACCGTTAGAGTTAACCGAAGCTTACACTTGCAAATCCATTATCAACTGCCTCAGTATGCGAGATTGTTAGCTACAAATTACAAAAAGAGAAAAATCACAATAGAAATTTCCTTTACTAATCCAGAATAGAACTTTTACGAACGATGATGTACAGGTTTTATACTGTCTTCATATGTGCAAATATATAATTTTAAATGTACACTGGTATACTTTTTTAACAGATATTAAAATGTATTTAAATACCATAACTGTAAGAAATTGTAAAATAATGTATTTATGTATTTTCATTACTTAAAAACGACATATTCAAAGCTCTGATGGATATCATTATTCAATATATATTCTTAATACAAATCCCTCTTCAAATCGATGTCCAACTCCATACACATTTCACCAACTGGATTTGGCACAGCACACATCGAGCCATTGGTCATAGCAAATGATATGTAGATCGTGTCGAGTCGGCTCTGTTAGCGGTTGCTGGTAGGTGGTTGGTTGTTGAGGTGGGGTGGGCAAGGAGAGTAAGAGACTGCCCCGCATACGGTATCGTTAGTGGAGATCTGTCTAAAACTGAACTGCGTCCGGCTGTCGGACAGTTCCACTTATTCTCCATTATTGACGCAAAGGCGGGTAAATAACCTTTCGGCATGCCCGAATACACTCCAGTCCCGTCACATAAATGTAGGTGTAGTCCAAATTGTGCGACGCTGCTGCCACAAACAGCCGACTTCACACTTTTTAGTGTGTACTGTGTATGACTGATGGGCAGTTTGAGGTGTCAGCTATTCTTATTGAAATTCTAATTGTAGTCTTGATTCTGGTAGAACTTTTCGAACCCTTCATAAGTTAATGTTCTGAAAAATGCAGATAAAACAAAAATAAGGTTTTAAAAAACCTTGGTAACAATAAAGCAATAATTAAATTCTAATCCATTGATTATGTCAGTGTAAGTAGTCTTAAAATTCTATAAAGTAATCTTATAAAACTAAACATTGATGAGCGAACACCATAGGAGTTAAATGTTTATCCATTTATAGCTGCAAAATTGCGATCAGACATCAAAATCACTTGAAATCAATCAATGTGCCACATTCGAAGAGAGAACGTAAAGCAGGCGCCAGGCGGTAATGGCCATCAAATACTTAAAGCGGTTGCTAACTAATCTGAAAGGTAGTCGATAAAGTTTGGCCAATGGACCAAATGAAATGTGAGCCAAATATAATCAACTCTTTGCCTGCGCACGAGCCATGAATGTCGATGCCGATGATGTTCAAATCCTGTCCATGTGCACTCATCAGTTATTAACACAATGTGTCTGAAGTTTGTCAATGGGCCATATTGAAATTGGATCCAGCTAACCAAGCTGCTAAACCGCAGTCTTAAGTCATCCTTACAGAGATGACTGAATGGCTGCAAGAATTTTGTAAAATCGGACTAAGACGGAGTTTAAGTTGAGGATTATGCTAATGCAAATGCTAAAGGCTTGAAAGTATTCAAATTTTCCAGACAACAGCCAGGCGACACTTTAATTAAAGAGTTGGCTGAGAAGGCTGATAGTAACATAGTTTAAGCTGGGATTAGGCCACAACTGACTTTGACAGGACGACAACACGTTTTATTAGCAAATTTTGATAGTTCTTTTGATCGCTCTTTAATTTATACGATAAATATGCGAGACGAGAACAAATTTTCTGGTTCTTATTTACATTGATGCTGATGGTAAGAGATGATGCTGTCGTAATAACAAATAATTTCAATCTTTCCGCTTTGCAACTATTCTGATCTAGGGCATATTGCAACTTAGCCGAAATTGATAGTCAATAGCAATACGGATCTTGCTGGTTAGCTTTGGCTGCTTGCGGCATATCTTTGAACGCCTAAATTTATTGGCAACAAGACGCGCCGGCGCCAGGGTTAAGAGTCAGAAATGGACG
This sequence comes from Drosophila grimshawi, assembly GCF_018153295.1. Taxonomy (NCBI): domain Eukaryota; kingdom Metazoa; phylum Arthropoda; class Insecta; order Diptera; family Drosophilidae; genus Drosophila; species Drosophila grimshawi. Next base: position 14,092,689 of record NW_025063240.1, on the reverse strand, counting down.
CCGTTTGAGTTGTGAATGTTGGCCAGGTTCTTATTCAATTTGGATCGCAAAGTATTCTGATATTAATTTCGGCAATTCAATAGCAACGTGCAGCGCAAAGATGCTGCTCATAAATCATTCAAAATGCATTTTCAAATTTTTAATTTAAACCAGTTGTAAAAGTGCAATGAACTTGAACAAAAAAGGTGAACTTATTGCCCAACTACACATAAAGACAAAAGCCTTTGGCGAACTTATTTATTTATCAATATGTGGTGCGTACCCACAGCCACCGCCGCCCTCACCCTTCACCCTCGACGGCCATTCAGTTCATTGTCGACGTCATTGGGAGCAAAACTGAATTCTGATTTATAAGCATGCATCGCGCCCGCTCTGCCGCTCCCCTTGCACAACGGGGCTGCGCTTTAATCACGTGCGTGCAATGCGCACATGATGCGACTGCTCCCCAATCCAAAAACTCCATGCATGCCCCATGCCTCAAGCTCGAACTCAGCCCAATGCCGATGCTCATGTCGATGATGCCGGTCTGGTGTTGAAAATGCTGCCAGGGCAAACACCCAGCCAGCCAGCCAGCCAAGCTAGCGAGCCCCTTTTACTATGCGGGTTGGTTGAATAGTCACCATTTTAATACCATTACTTGAATAGTTTAATCAAGACATCTGCCAAGATAATGCATAGTCCTCATTGACATTTTAAATGTCTGAATTTTGATTTTAATAACAACATATTTGTATCTAGATATAAATATTTTCCTTATGTGGTTAAGATACAATACCATAATAAGAATAGAAAACAGGTATTAAAGATGATTATATAAGAGTAAATTTCTAACTCTTCTTATCTTTGCAACCGGTTGGGATTTGGGAAAGTATAGTGGACGTGGACAGACAGAAAGAGAGAGCCCAAATAGATGCTGTGACTTACTTTTGGTTGTTGTCTTAAGGAAGCTTTTCATTTTCTGTTGATCTCCCTGACTTGTTCAAGTGTTATAAGAATTAAAAAATTATTGTTTTGAGATAAATTTCAGGTATCTCTTCCATCCCTAAATAGGTTTCCCGCATGGTACGCTGTGATGGCCATTATGCAGCCGCTTTACCCGAATGCTGTTGTATGTGTGCGCGCATGCGTGAAGAGTCCGTTTTAATCGTTGCTTGGCCATCGAATATTTCTTCGCCACGACGTCGTCGGCTTGGCTCGTAAATCCGCCGTATAAGAGGCACATTGCGCGCTCCATTGGTCAGGCAGACGGCCATTGTTGTGGGTCTTCTGACTTGGAGTCTAGGCTCGGTTGGACAAGTACTGCGACTGCGACGGCGACTGAGGCTAGGCCATCGTCTGCCTACCAAAGGCTGATTTACTATGATCCGCTTGAGTTTTATGTGCAGAAAGATAACATTTTTAAGATATTGACACCTTGTTAGGCGTTTGAGAGAGTCGAGAGGCCGCAAACTGGCAACAACAACAACAACTATAGGGTTAGACATGGCCAACAGCGGGAACGTTGGCTTTTGGCCAAAGGCGAAAAAAGAACCTTGCCGCTGCTGCTGTTGTCGCTGCTCCTCCTTTACGCTGTTGTGTCTTTAGCATTTGCGTGGCTAATTGTTGTTAAAATTAAATGCAGCACCATCGTCAAATGCACATAAACATTGCTAGATAATCAACGACGTGCCACATGCAAAGTGAAACACAACCAACTTAAACACTAAGATAATTTTCATGTTCCCTTTCCTGTTCCCCTCCTTGTTCAATTTCCATGTGGGTGTCATAGCAAAAGCGCAAGGCGGCTTAGCTAAATTTATGGCATAGGAATAATACATATCTTTATGGCTTCATTAGCGAAATGCCGTTCAGCAACCAAAACGCCCCACTCCAAGCTTTGTATGAAACACAACCATCACCACCAGCACCATCACAACCACCATCCGCATAACCCATTCGACACGCTGTCTGTAAGCAGCGCAAAAAGGATCGACATCGATGCAGTCGTCAAAAGACATCGTCGTCGCTTTCCCCCCTCTCTCTCTCTCTCTCTCTCTGTCTCTGTCACTACAGCATCATATCACATCATTCAGCAGGCCCCAAGCACTTGAGACATTGTATGCACACTTCAAAGAGGTTCTTTTTAATGCCCTTGTGCTATATGCAAAGTGGAGTGTTGACTTGCTAGAATGCTTATATACCAAAAACATTTACATCATAAAAATATCTAAAGGATAAACAAAAATATTTATGTTTAGTAAAAATCAACTAAACAATTATAAATTTATTGTTTAGTTAAGTTTTGTTTAATGAATATTTTGTCAAAATCCAAAAACAACAATGACAAAGCTTCAAAGGCTTGTTGAAAAATCCGAGTAAGGGAATTAACATTTTTTTAATGTTTTTGTTACATAATCAAACTTTATACCCGTGCTATTTAAATTTGTATAATAGACAAATCATTACAAATAATTGGTTTTCTCTTTGCTCAAATAACAAGCAATATTGCAAAATGTATTGCTTAACGTTGTCATAATATTAAAGTATTTAATAATGCTACTATAACTTATCTATTTTTTTTTTTTATTATATTCTCTAACACTATATATAATTTTAATAGTTAATTTACTAATAAATTTCTTCAGATACTTTAAGATATATGCATAAGCTATTATATTTGATGGACGTAACTTAAATGAGTTGTCAAGAGCATCTCCGAGTCGAGCAGCAATTGATTTAATGTGCCCTCATATTTGGCTTTTTTTTTAGGGGCTTTTGTTGATGTTGTTGTTTAGTTCTTCGCACACAGATTGATTGAGCCTTTTATTAAAGCGCACGTACAGCGTATTAAATAAATTGTTAGTTACGTTGCGGCAACAGATCTCATACTCCACACAGGCAATACATACCTGGTCCCAGCCCTTTTTCAGTTCTTGTTGCTGTTGCTGTGCAGCATCTCGGTGTCGTATGGCAAACGGCACAAAACGCCCCCGAGGTGTTGTACAGGAAAATCTGTACAGGAACACAGCATGAAAATTCCGTTCAACGCTCTGCCATTTTTACAACGTCATTTTCTGTGATCCAAGTGTCTATGTTCTGGTCCACAGTCGATGTCGATGTCGATGTCCAAGTGGATTTCGATGTCTATACATTTTGCTTTATGGCCCGACCACGTATCAATTATGTGCCAAAGTGCTAATGGCTGTTGACGGCTTAACAAACGTACAGCATTGAATACTGAGTATTGAGTACTGAATAGTGAATACTGAGTACTTAAGGTCCATTGTGGGTGTTGTACATATGAATTCCTGAGCTAATGTTCTCATTGAAATAACAAAAAAAAAGGTCACATGGAGAGAGATACACACAGAGAGATGGAGAAAATGAAGTTGCATCTGGGCTGTCTACTTCTTGTTGTTGTGGTGTAAAAGTGAAAACTGGTTTTAATTGCTACATAGCTTCCAGCCGCTCTTACGTTGCATTCGATGCAGTGATGCGCTGCAGATCGCGTGAGGTGCTGGGCGAATTTGCCAGCAACAACATTTCAATTATGACACAAATCCATTGCACGCCACAAATAGCCAAAAACCAACGGAGCGAATACGTTTGCCTCATCTCTTGCATTAGTTTTCTTTTTCTATTTTGTTGGGCCCGTTATACATCTGCATCCAATTAGGTATTAGGTGAGCGCTGCCGCTTTAGTGCTTTCTTTCTCGTCCTGAACGCGGGGGACGATGAATACCCAATACCCAACAACCACAACAACAACAACAACAATAATGACGACGACTACGACCTGAAACAGGGCTTGAGCTCATTCCATTGGCCTTTTTTGGGCCAATGCGCTAGTAACTTATACGCTTGTCGTTCACAGGCGCATGATTAATGACCAACAAGGGCCGGGGCCAATCCCAAATGGAAGTCGTGTAAAAAAAGGATGCCAGCAAACTTCAGCTCCGACTGGTTGGCAATTGGCTTGCACTCTAGCATAGCACAGCACAGAGTTGCCACAGCTCCGTACCGCCGACTGGCAAACGGGCAAATGATATTTGAGCCGATTCTGCAATGAGCTACTGCAGTGGCTAACTCAGCCTCAGATGGAAAGATTGCTGCTACTGATTCTATGCACCATGACAACATGTTTGTATTGCTTACTGTTTCGAATGTTCCCACAACAAGCTCTCCGAAAAAAAAAACCTAACGAAATTTCAACTTGCTGAAGTAATCAAATATTTTCTTATAAAACTCAAATCATTTTAGTTACCATTAACAGCTCTTTGATTATGAATATATTTTAAAAACGTGTGTAAGCTGTCCAAATAATACTTCCTCTTGAACATTAAAATTATAGTCATATGCATTTCTCCTTTACAGCTAAACACATTTGCGTCTCATCTAATAAAATAAACTCCTAGTAGTAGTATCAATTGGGACTTCCGTGCTGGGCTAGCCGGCAAGCCTCAATTCCAGTGTGTAGTGTACAAACAAGTAAATCGCTGCGATATATGTAAGTTTCACACCTGAATGTAATCGAATTTTTATCATTTTACCTCCGCATTGCATTGTTGCTAGGCAGCCTGGCGAGACACTGCAGACACAGACCCAGTCCTAGGCAAAGGCTCTGACTCTGGCTCTGGCTCTGGCTGAGGCCAGCCAGCAAATTGAAATTTATTGCTACTGAGCCACTGGAAATGCAAGCGAGTTCCGTAACAAACGCAACATACGATGCTTTAAAGGGGGTCGGCGACGGCGGAATGGGGAGGGGAGGAGAGGGCGATGCAAAATTTGGTCAGCCAACTGGTCGCGTATGTGGGTCGCATTTGCTAGTCAGTCGGCAACAATTGCCACTTGGTCTGGCTTATTGTTAGATGAATAGGGAAGTGTGACATTAGCCCATTAGAGAAGTTAGCCGGTCGAGCCATCTGGCATCGGGAATCGCGAATCGCGAATCAAGCATCGACTTGATTGTCAGTCAGAAGTCTGCAGCTCAGTCACTTAGCCATCAAGTGGCTGGCGGAGCCACTGCCAGTGGCAGTGGCAGTGGCAAAGACAAAGGCAACGCCCGCACGACTTAAACTTGAACTGTGGAGTTTGCGAGTTGGGACTTGCCACCGCCATCGAAGATTTATTGCTTAGATAAGCGCGAAAAGTTACAGATGCTTATGCAGCAGCAGCCACCGCAAGGCGCATCTCAGTTTCAGCTCTTTAGATTCTACCAAATGGACGAGGGTTGGTTGAGCAATTTTTGCCAAGTAAAATTGGTATAAATGTTTTTAATTGATCGTTTCTGATATATACATATATATATATATACATATATATTATATTAATGTGCAATAGCCTTGCAGAAGCGATATACATTTATATATTTTTTTTTTTAAGTGCACATATTATGTCAGACAAGTAATTAACAACATTTTAAAGTCAAGTTGTATAGTATCCCTCGCTAGTAGTGCCTGCAGCATGTTGTCGACGTCATCTCGTTAGCGAGGCGCGATTGCCGGTCGCGATTGGCAATTGGCAACGGCAGCAGCAGCAACAGCAGCAGCTAGTCAACGTCTTTGGTCTAGGCTTAAGGGCCACTTGATAAGCATCATAGCCTTGCTGGCATCGGCATCATACATACGACGGCTATAGTCCTGGCTAAATTAGTGGATGCCGCTTTTAATTCCTATCGCCTTATCGCGGCAGCAGCATCTTAAATGAGGTCAATTATCAATGGGCCGCAGCCAAAAGTGCAAGTTGTTGCCAATCCTGAGTCTGGGCCTTAACGAATAGTACTATAACCAGCGCAGCTCATAAAGTAAGGTTTCACTTTCGATTGCGCGAGAGTAATAGAAATTGCACATTAAACGCAACACGTGCCACGCTTCATGGGAGCAGACCCAGCCCCACAGCTAGTAGATGCAGCGAAACATTGCACTTGCAATCAATCACAAAAGCCAAGCCAGCTAGCTATAATTGGCGCAGGGAAAAATCAACAACAACAATAAGAAAAACAACAGCCACAACTACAGTGAAATATCGCACAATGCACATTGTGCATAAAAACAAAGAAAGCATGACGAAGTCAAAGCAGCAGTTAAATTTGTATGCAGAAAAGAGAAGGCCGCAGAACAGATTGCAATTTGTGCAAGCAATGGAGCAGCAACTTGGCCAGTTTCATTAAAATTTGTATTTTGGTTGAATAACAATAGTAATAATGTTAAGTGCATGGCGTTCAAAACAAAACCGAGCCACAAAAGTGAAAATTTCACCTGATGATGTTGATTTTGTTGCTGCTTTTCTCAGTGCTGCTTGTTTACAGCCCATAAGCAATTGAAAATCGACAGTTACAACAACAAAATCAGCAAAATCAACTTCAACCGCAGCCGATGCCAATGCCTAAGCAGTAATCATGATGAAAATTAGCTTTTATATAAATTGGAAATGAGCGTGCCAAATCCAAGGCTATAGCTAAGAGTCATTGTCAATCACATTGACTGTCAAAGTTAGCCACGCTAATGCATTAGACCCATTAATACTTGCCATGTACCAAAAATGTTAGATGCTCAGTTCCTGGAACTTGTAAAAAACCACTAATTTAAGTGTACAGTTTTTTAAATGTTTATGTATTTAATTTTTTTTAACAGGTTTCTTATATATAAATTATATTATCACACATTGGTTTAGAATTTAGTCCTTAATAAATTTTAAGAAATCACTCTTCTACTTAAATACTAAATATAGCTTGTAACCTAAGGTAAGAAATTAGTATAGAACAGCACCAAATGCTCATTTTAAGAACAAATCACTTAAAAGCATTTCTCAATAAAGTTTCCTGAGAGATCTCTCCGTTCGCAGTTTTGCAGGTTGGAGTCGCTTTTCCATTCGCATGATCGTGCCATTGACAACATGCACAAATGTTGACCTTTAATTACGACAACCAAAGCAGCGACCAACACAAGAGCAACAACTTGTTTCTGGCTGGCCACTGTTTGCATAACTACGCACATAGCAACGAGCAGGAGCTGGCAGAAATACATATATAATAAGAGTGCCCCAACGGAGGCAACAGCAGCAACTCCGGCAACTCCAGCAACTGCAGCAACAACAACAGCAACGACGACAACTGCAATTTGTCCAGCTGCATGAGACAACCCCAGACAGTGGCAGACCCATGGAATCAGAGGCTGAGTCTGACACACGCATGCTGTAGCAGGAGCTTCGACTGTGGCTGGGTGACAAGTGATTAGTGTCAGCACCTCGGTTAGCATGCAGAGTGGATCGGAGCTAAGTCCCCCCCCCCCCATTCCTTTCCCTAGCAGCATCTACTGTTGACAATTTTGTTTGTCTTGGCCAGGATGCAGGTATGCATTTGGCCGGGTACTCAGCTTACACATTCATTATCACTTTTGTTACCGGATGGTACCGCAGCAGCAGCAGCAACAGCAATAGTAGTAGTAGAAGAGGACAGACGGGCGAGAGATGTGAATATTAGAAGACAGACTGTAATTAGTTTGCTGTTCAAGTCTTTTGTTTTCTTTTAGGCCAATTTATCATTTGCGAGTGATAAGTGAACTGCTGAAAGCAGGTAGATCGGACGCACTGATTTATGTTTGCCAAGCTCGAGAGTAATCGATAATAATCGATAGCAACACCCACTTGATATCCAGACAGGCGACGGGCAACGTTTTTATTCGTGCATATGTATGAAAATTAAATTATAAAATGCCTTACAAGTGGGTCGGGCCATTGGGTTTCAGACTACCACGCCCCCCACCTCTCAGCTCTCAAGCCTCAGCCCTGTCTTACTGCAATAAAATTGCCCGGCAACGAGGGTGGACATGCGATTTCCTTGACATTTATGCAATGCAACTGCAGACGCAGTGGGGCGGTTCAACTTGTCGACCACAAAGCAGCACAAACAGCAACTCAGTCCTGGTCTTAACCTCAGCAACGGCAACAGCAACGGCAACAGCCACAGCCACAGCCACAGCCTGCAGTGCCACGCCCCACTCGTGTAGCAGATGCACCACCAACCGGGGAGCCAAAGCAAATAGCCCCCAGCCAGATTTTGTCTTTGCGCACAGTGCAACACGTATCAATTATAGGCAACAGTAACAATAATAACAACAAAAACAATAACAACATAAGCATAATCTCAATATGGCCAACGACATCAAATTATTGGTTAAGGGCACACATGTGAATTCTTCTGGAACAAAATAACGATGATGCTCAATTGATTAGGGACTTAGTGTTATATTACATCTAAATATACACTATCTTATGTGATATAATATTATATATAATATAATACAAATTTATTCATACTCGCTAATAGATATTTCCATCATAATTTCATAACCGTCTGCAACATAGCCATGGGCTATTTAATGCATCTGCATATTTTTGTGATTTTACCAATCAACTGAGCCGCAGTATTGCGGGCGCCAACAGCAATGGTCAGCAATCTAGTCCGGTGCCATAACCAATCCTAAGACAAAGACAAAAATTCAAAGCGACTTTAAGTGCCCACAAGCCTGGACCAGTTAAAGTCAGTGCCAAACTGTGTCTGTAGATTTAGCTGCGCTTTGGTACCTAATGGACAGCATCGGCAGCCAGGACTGAAGTGGAGTCAAAACCAGTGCCAGGGCCAGTGTCAGTACCAGAGCCGCATTGGTTGGTTACAGTCCTGCATAAAAAAATGATTAATTCCTGGTCTGATAATTTATGTAGACACATAATTCACAGCGGGACATATTTTAGCTAGAGTTCAGACCGCAAATGCGGTCGCCACTTAAATGCAACTCTAAAAATAGCACACACAAACACACCTATTATGTGAGTATGTAGTTGAGTGTGTATTTGAGTGTGTGTGTATGTGTGAGTGTCGGTCATATGCTTATGCTAAAAATAAAGGGTAAAGCCCCATAGCGGCTAAAGCATCGGAGCGCACATTTGATTTAAATTGAAGTTAAAGCCAAAGCCAAAGGCTAAGATCAAGGCTATTCTATGGCCATGGAGCTATGGAACGTGGCTTGCGCCTGGCAATATCATCATTATCATCAAATATTTATGACGCAGCGGCTGAGCACAGTCTGGGCTTAAGCCTTAATCAAATCGGTTCGTTGCCATTTCGTAAGAAAATTTTCAAGTTCGTTGCCTAAGTCTTTTGTCTCATTTTTTTCTCAAGCTTAACAATTTTTATGTCATAAAATATGAGCATTAAAAATTAGCGCTAGTGACTCTCAATCAAAATTACTGATAGCCAATATTTTGAAAAATAAATTTGTTAGTAGAAGCATTTGTGTGAGAATATTTTATTTATAGTTTTTCACTACCTTACCTTACTCTTAACGTAAATATTCTATAAATAAACGCATAGAGGGTCACTAGCAACAGCGTATCTAATGAATGAATAACTATTAATTAAGCTAGCTATCCACATAAAATAATTATAAGAGTAATAAGAAAAGTAAATACACTGATACAATTATAACTGACAACTTGTCAAGTAAATTGCTTTGCCTTCTGTACGCTTACTTATTTATGCTGAGGGCGAAACTCAAATGCTAAACTCTCACTTCCTACTTAAGATTAACCATCCACGAGCACATAGATTAGGACCCCATAAGCCAGTGTCCCCATTGTGCACCATCGTCTGCATCCATTTGACATTATTACGATATTTAGCATTGCCAGCGCATTAGTTATCTGTGTATGATACTTGAGCTGCACTTCCTTAGAAAAAGCAGCCGTCGATACTTGCCCAGGCACACACAGACTCGTATGCATTAATGGTCAAGAGCTTTGAGTGCTCATCCTCCTCCACTGATTGAGTCAGCTGTGACTGTCCCACCGCTGGCAGCATAATTTGTGCTGCAGTTCCAGTGGCAAATCCAAAGCCCAATCCCAAGCGAAGCGAAGCGGTCCAACTGGCATAAATTCTAGGCAGGCAACCCGCTGGCTTTCATTTCTAATTTTTGCATTTGGACCACTGTGGGATCGGCTACCGTCCATCGATGGGGCAGCGATGTCGATGTCGATGGCGATGTTTTAGCGCATTTTATTGCTTTATTTGAGACTTTGGCATCGCAACGCTTGTCAATTTTACAACTTTATAGAGGCGAGCGAGCGTCTTATCGTTTTGCATATTTATGCCTCGCTCGATGGCCATGTCTCTTAATATTTTTGACATATTGGCTATGTGCCGTGTGCTGGTTTGCTGCATTGCTGGTCCAACCATTGTCTGGTGCTAGTGCCTCATGGCTGGACCTAAGGCTTCTTTCTGTCCACTGTCTGCTGTCTTATGTTCCCTGTTCCCAGTTGTCTGCGTCGGCTCTGTGAGAGGCACATTGTTGTCGTCATTTGTTGACTGCGCCTTCCACAGAAATTTGTGCAACTCGACTCAAGGAGTTGAGAGTTCTGTATTTGCGTCTGCATCTGCATCTGCGTCTGTGTCTGTTTCTGCTTCTATATCTGTGTATTTGTGTCTGCGTTCGCATTTGAATTGCAAATCCTATTATGACTTGTGAAATTATAATTTTTCTAGCCAGGCCGCACAGCCACTCCAGGTTCGTGTCCATGTCCATGATGTCCATGATGTCCATGAGGTCCAGTCTGCATGTAGCCTCTCTCTCTCTCCCTCTCTCTGCCCCTCCCTATCTCTCCATCCCTCTTGCCTGCAGTTTGGCCCGTTGTGTGTTTGTCTGTGTGTGGAGCAGAGGGTTCAATAGTATGAATTATGCATATGCAGGCGCTTTCGGGGCGCACACGCATCGCATGCACTTAGTTATGATAACGTTGCACATTTTGTTGACCAGGCTCCCTCCTCAACTGTCCTCTGCTCTCCATCAGCATCCTCGTCTATTTGTTTTGTCCAGTAACAACAGGAACGCAACAAAAATGCAACACGCCCCACGCTCCAAACGGATGCATCCGCAGCAACAGCAGCAAATGGCCAAACGGCCAAATGGCTTATGCTTTATGCGTAGCAGCTACTGGCCACTGTAGAGCAGTGTAGAGACGCTGAAGACGCCCCCTCTTTTGGCTGCTACCGCATCTCGAACTCGAACTTGGGACCAACCATTGCTGCTGACAGAACAAAGAAGTCGTTCATTTGTAATTGTTGTTGCTGCTGCTGTTGCTGTTGCTGCCACAAAGGGCAGCCATGGCCAAGGATTACTACTCCAACATATGTATCTTTGTACATACATATATGTATATATACACATACATGCATACATACATTCACACATACATACTTATGTACATATAAGTGTGTGGCGTGTACATGCATACATATTTATGCTCATATAGAGAGGCATTCGGTGTGCTTGCATATCTTTTATGACTTTTGACTTGCCTTTGACTTTGGTCAGGTTGAGTTGAATGACCCACACATACAATGCCAGAGGAATTGTATCCAAAATCCATGGTCAAGATCCATGTCTATCAGATGACTTCAAGGTAACAACAGACTTTACAGTCAAATAACGTTTAGGAACAGCAGCAGCCACCAACTGATAGTTAAACAATAACTTTTTAAGATTATATACACAAAAACTAGAGGAGCAATCTGAATATAATTAATTATTGGAATAATCATCAAACTCTAAAACTGATTTTATCTAACATATGAAATTCAGAGTTAATCTCAACTTTCCATCATTTCTAAGGTCTATAACAAAATAAAAAGAGCCAATCATGAGATTACTTTAAGTGGACGACTGCAATTTTGTGAGTCCGTCCACCACAGACACCACTTACAGCTAAATAAGCAGCCTATTAGCTGGGCTTCTTTTTGCTACGCCAACTCCTCACACAAATTAGATGTCAGTCAACGTTTAAGCTGGTCAGCTGCCCATGATTACTGCCTCCGTTTCTTTGTCCAGGCACAGAAACAGCATCGTCCAACGATTTCAGCTATGACATTACCTCAATGTCAGCGCAAAATTTGCAAATTAGCAGCAGACAACAAAAGAATTATATATGCACATTATATAATGCGAGTATCAAACTAACAACGTCAAATGCTTGGGTAGCACAGAAATCCCAAACCAAACCGAATCAATTTGCTGCGGTCCACAAAATGAAAACGAGAACGAGAATCGTCACAGGCCCTGTCTTTGATACTGGGAATGAATCTGCATACCGTAGGCAGTTAGGCTGCCAGACAGCTCAACAGCCGCGCAGGCAGACATCCCCTCCATCTACTTCTCTTCAATTCAAGCACACACAGATTTTTCCCATCATTAACATTGCACAGACAAAATCTGCATGGAGATGAAGTTAAGCCGACCACGAAACATGCGTACTTAGTTGCAAAGCTCTTGCGTCTGGGACTATTTGTTTCACGAATTCGCAGCGCATTTAACTCGATGAAAAAAGAAATAACAAACATATCTTCAACGTAGAAACTAATGGTGCGGCATGCGCAGCTTTTCAATAACCTATTAATCTAATAATAACGATTGAAAATAATTATAATATAGTTTTGGAATATATTATATAGAATTACTTCGTCAATTCTCACATTTTCACATGTGATGAAATGAACAACAATGAAAGTAATGAAAAAATGAACCAAATATATCTCACATTTATGTAATTAAAAAAAAAAGATTATTATTTGTAAACTTTTTAATTTAAGTGAACACCCAACGAGCTTAAGCTATTGCTCCTCAAAATAAACAGTGTTTTATTTCAAATGTATAATTAATTAATTATCGACTGACTACTTTTAGATCCTTAACTGCAGTTGGCTAGTCCTAAAGTGCTCAATTTGTAGTGTGCATGAAGGCAACAGGCAGTGGCATTCTGTCCATTGGTCCGAACAAGGGAAAATTCATGTCCATCCTACTATCGTAACAAGAACAATTTGTTCTAATGCGCCGTGGCAGCAGTAGCATCTGATGCCGGAGCCCTTTCAGCGAGAAGCTAGACAAGGAGAGGGATGGGGAGAGGAGGGGAGATGCTTACTAAAAGGAAAGGGCAGCCAGCGAACACGCAATGGGTAGTACAAATGTAGACATTAAACTACTCTGGCTGTGGTTGGCTAAACCGGAGACTCAGACGAGGCGCACCTTAACACCGAGTGACACGCAATGGACAAACACCAGAGCCAATGTCCATCCATGTCCATATCATACACATTACATACACTATATATTAGATATATAAAATTTACCATATATTTCGCGCCCAACTTTTCTGCCCAGAAGACATTTACGAGCGTTTCAATAAATTCGCTATAGAAATTTCATTAATCGCCTCACACATGCAACAGCCAACCGATGCTGGGCAGCAGGTGAGCTGATAGCTGCTAGTTGCCAGCTGCTAATACTGAGGATGCCCCTGCAGTTGTGCCATGGCCATAAAAATATTTGCCGCCTTAATGTGAGTGGCTTATAAATTTGCACAAACGCGACCATATATAGCATTGAAGCATGGGTCCATGGGGGCAGGGGCAGACCACCAACCAGCAACTGGCAACTAGCAACTGACAATTGTACATAACTGTTATTGTGTCTCGTTGGCTCGCTGTTGGCCAGTTGGACAGTTGTTTTTCTTGCTGTGTTGGCTATATCCAATAGACCGCTCAATGATTTTCGGGCCAACAAAACAGTTGTTACTTTGATTTTGTCAAGAGAAAACCATCAGCTGCAATTTTTGAATAAACAGCGAACTTTGGCTTTGGCCAAATTACGGCAGTAAAGATCTTAAATTATGCAATGATTCTTAATGCAAAGAAAGTTACCAACTGAACGCATTTTCAACATTTAATTCCATTTATTTAATTTTATATTTGGATTTTGGTTTTGCTATTGTTTTACACATTCTAATGGTTTCCATTTGAAATTCTTAGTCTACATAGCGGTTACACAATGGTTTATATTTGGTATCGATAATGGGTCTGCAATTAATAAATACTAACGCTAATGCAGCGAAATTCAAATGCGTCTCAATTACATATGAATGTAGGTTAATGAGCATGGCCACAATGAATGTATTCAAAATTCAACTTAAAATAACATCAAAGCCTTAAGCTCTGTTCTGGCAAGTTTTCATAAAACGGAACATTTGTTTCGGTTTTTTTTTGTTTTTGGTAATAGTAAAACTAAGTTGATGAATGTAAATTCAAAGTTCAGTGCTTAAACATCTTCATATCTTTGGGCAAAATCATTTGGTTGAATTTTCTAGATAACTTATTGGGTGTAAGCTAAATTAAATGGCAAGAACTAATTCTAAACGTTGTTTACTTTATCTTTCTCTCTCTCTCTCTCTCTTTCTCTATGGCACAGTTACTCTGATAAAAAGCAGAAAGAATGGTTGTTACCTATTTTTGATTCATGTAGTTGGTCGCAATCTTATCGAGTATCGTATCGATCGAGAGCAGTTCCTCTCGAAACTTTTGCATGGTTTGCGCCGGCACAATCCACTTGAGAAACTCCTCCACATTCAGACGGAGCCTAGCCAAAGGTGTCAGCGTCGCATCGTCATGGCACGGACGCTGTGCGAGTTTCAGTGAGGCAATGATAACATTGTCAATTAAACGCTTCTCATAGCCCAGCTGACGCAGCTTCTGTGCCGAGCTAATCTTCTTTAGCACCACGGCCATGTTGAAGCGTATGCTGGATAGTGTCTGCATATCTGCTGTCTGATCTCCATCGTTGAGCTCCTCCGTTGACTGACATTTGGTGCTCCGTACGGCATGCGCCTGCAGCTCCACTTTGATCTTGAAGAACTCATGGCAGCTTGGACACATGTAGGGCTTCTGCTGTTTGTGTATCTTCTTCATGTGATTCTTGAGATGCGCCAGCTGCGAGAAGGCCACCTCATCCGTACACAGCTGGCAGCGAAACGGCTTCTCGCCGGTGTGCTTTCGTATGTGCAGCTTCAGCACGCTGGAATGAGCAAACGTCTGTTGACAGATCTACAGGGGAAACCAAATTAATCAATATTCTTGGTTTAAGCAGGTTTAATTCACGACTCACCCGACACTGATATGGTCGCTCTCCCGTGTGCATTCGCATATGAACGTTGTACTGGGACTTTTGGGTGAAATACGAATTGCACACCTCGCAAACGTGCGCCTTAACCGATGAATGCTTCTTCAGATGGCTGGCCAGATCCTCATCCGTTTCGATGGTCTTCTGGCATATTTGACAATCAAATTGCCTCAGTTTGTGGTGTTCCTGATTGATGTGCGTACGCAGCGCCAATTCGTTTGGAAACTCATTCTCGCATATGAAGCATCTGTATTCCATGCCCTGTTCGTGCCGTTCCATGTGCACGCGCAGATTGGCATTCGTCGAGAAGCTGGCCGAGCAGTGTGTGCAATTGAATTGCTGTATGCTCGTCTTGTGATGCGATACCACATGCTGTTGCAACTGTATGTAAAAAATGAAAGCATAAGTGTGAATTTAGATGTTAGTGAAATGATATCCACCACTCACCTGGCCACCGCGGGCAAAACGTTTCTCGCAGAGCGAGCATGGATATGGCTTCTCGCCCGAATGCAGACGCATGTGCAGCTTGAGACGCTCTTTTAGAGCAAACGATTTGGGACACTCGGTGCAGGCGAACTGTTTCTTGCGCTCGTGGGCGGTGGTGATGTGATTCTTCAGATTGACGGCCTGGCGATAGCATTTGCCGCACTCGCTGCACTTGTGCGGCCGCAGGTCCGAATGGATGAGCATGTGCCGCAGCAGATCTGTCCTGCCACCAAATTCCTTCGAGCAATGACTGCACACGTGCTGCTTGCGTTTGCCTGTGTCCGCTTTGCGTGCTCTCTTTGCCACCGGCTGAACATAATCCGCATCGGCATCCGTGTCGCCATCAGAGAAATCCGGTTGGGCATCTGGCTCCCCATTAGCCGCAAACAAATCCTGTACACTGTTGACACTTCGCTTACGTCGCTTGATGCTGCCTGTCGCTTGTGGCGACAATTCGCGTGTCGCCGGCGGCGATGAGAGCGAAATGCCACTGTCTGTGAGCACCGAGGCCACATCCTCTTTGGAGAGGCTGCGACGGCTGCGTACCATGCTGAGTTAGTCTTATGGTTATTTTATAGAGCTTCCTGCACCCGGCACCAGCTGCTTATTTACTTGGGTAGGGGGTTAATGAGTCTACGATAGGTATTTGTTTTTGTTTTTGATTTTTTTCGATTTATAGTATATTTTATTTTACTTTGGACTACTTTAGCTAATGGAGGTTCCCAAACACCTTGGATTATTATAGCGATTTAGTTATAGTTTCGCTGCAAGAAAAAGTTGGAGAGCTCTTTTATTTATTTAGCTTGCAATGCCACGTTCAAAAACAACTCACATAACACAGAACACAAAAGCGAACAACAATAAGAACAATTTCAGCTGTGTCTACCGAACTTTAAAAAACTGTCGTTTAAAACGATAAGAACAATTTTGAATGGGGCGGGGAGCAATGAACAGAAATACCTACATACACGGAGCGAAAACGATTAGCTAAATGAGTACTAATTATAATACCTCCAAAAAAAACTCTTGATAACTGTAAGACATTTTCTTAATAATTTGTCACTATTGAAGTGCAAAGTTTCTAGAAATTGAGCATCGATTTTTCGCAGTGTACAAATATTCCTATTACTTTTATCACTTTATCAGCTACGATTTCCAGGTACACACGCACACACACACACACACACACACACGGGGAGACTGATACTCGTAAGCGCATTGCTAAATAGTTGTTTAGTTTGTTTTCTCAATCTTTTGTTTTCAATGCGCAAGAGAGAGATACAGAGAGGGGGAGATAGAGAGCAAGAGCTCTCGAGAAAAGCTGATAAGCGCGCGACAAAGGCAATAAACTGATAAGGCACAGCTTGGCGAGCACCTTGACGAAGACGCAGATAACAGTTTACTTCTTATAGAATGTGTCAACTTTTTTCCACTATTAAAGTGCTGTTGTTGCTGGTGCTGCTGCTGCTGCTGTTGCTTGAAACTTCTAATGAAATGCAGCAAGGAAAAGTGCATGCGAAACAAAGAAAAACTGTAAAAGTACTGAAACGATAACGACCCTGGGAACAGTTAGCGCGAAATGCAAACGAAATAAACACACATCTGGTGGCCAGATTGCTCATATGACCATACATACATATACACACATACATATACATAATATATATATGTATATACATTGCCAGAAGATTTTTAGACCTTTGGCGTCGCTTGATTGGCGCTGCTCAAAAGCATCGTAGTAAAGTACACATCATGTAGAAATAAAGGGCGGCCAAACTCACTCACAGTATTGAATTTTTGTGAACTACAACTCGACAACAGCATTGAAGCATGATGTTGGAGTACAAATAACCAAGTGCAGGGGCAGGGCCACAGGGCCACACAGTTCACGTTGACAGCTGCACGTTACGCAAATGAAGCGTAAAACGAAACTGAAAACTGTATTGGAAAAAAGCGAATTGAAAGCGCGAAAAAAAAACCAAACCTTAAAAACACATTCAAAGAGCTTTAACTGTAACTATTGCAGCGTCGCGACGCTGCTGTTGACAGCGACGCTGGCCGTACGGTAGCCAACGAACGATTTATTAAATTGAAAGAGAACGTTGAAAAAAGCACGAACGACAGCGAAAACTCACAAAAAGGTATGTGAGAGTGTGTGTGTGTATGTAAAAAGAATACAAAAACAGCAGTTTTGTAATGCTAAATAGGCAAATCAGCAGCAGCAGCAGGCAGAGAAGCAGCAACAATTGCAGTGGGGGTGTCCAAAATTGAAGTCTTTTGTTTACGTCGCTGTTAAAAAATAACAAATTCTACAGCAAGAACACAATGTTAGTAAGGCCAAAACCAGCACCAATTGTTTACATTCAATAATACAATAATAAATAACATAAGCATACATTACATATGCGTGTATGTAAGTATGTATGCAAGTGCCATCACCACTGTTAATTCGCATTGTTAGGGAAATCAAGAGCAACCAGAACAGAATAGAAAAAGGAGACTTACCCGCAGTGGACAGCGAATATTTAGAAAGAGCAGCATTGCAAACCTTTAATATGAACACACGCACACATACAGACGCACACGCATGCATACATACACACAATCACGCTGCATTATGGCTTTAATTCAAAACAAACGCCCATTTTCATTGCATATTTCAGCATTTCTTTACCTTTGGCAGCAGGCCAGCAAACAAAATTTGGCAAATACAACCAAATGTGTTAACGCATTTCACTTTGCTAAGTATTACATTTCGCAGACTAAATGAATTGAATGTTTTCCTTTGGCTAAACTTAATTAATTTTCCAATGCAGCCTGCTGCTGTGTGGTGTTTATTACTCAAACAAGCTGGTGATGGAACTAGTTCGATATCAGTATACCGAAAAGTTACTACTTTTAATCGATTTGGTATTATTCTTATTGTATTCCAGTGTTTGACGCATGCGGTAACACTGCATTCGTAATTATTCCCATACAAAATGAAACCTTTTTTTGTTAACACATTTATTGTATGGAATTCAAAACGCCAGACGTTTCATTAGCAGGTACATGTGCTGGTCCACCTCGAAGCCATGCAAATTGTTGGCATCACCCTGCAGACGCATCAGCAGGCCTCCAAAGGAGACATACGCCGAGAGACGCGACGATTCGTTATGCGCCTCATCGCCCTCAATGCGATAGATCTTTCCATACATCACATACTCGAAGCTGTCGGCCCGTGTGCCCTCGTGCTCCATGGGATTGTATTCGCCGCTGTCGGGGCAGCCGTCCTCGCGTAGCGTCGTGGCGAGCACCAAGCGGAATTTGTCGCCCAATTCCATGGGATAGAGCCACGAGTTTATGTCCAGGATGAGATCCATTTTAAAGGATTCGGATTCGCAGTGCAGGCGGGAAACGCGATCGAACTTTTTACCCTCGGGATCCATGTCCTTCACGTTGAATATGTCCTCAAATAACACACCAGCCATTTTATCTAAAAAAAAATGTTAACTCGATTCGTTTATTGCGGGCCGCCAAAAGTTTACCTTGAGTTAAGTATTCGCTGCTGATGGATTAAAAATGTGATTTTAAGTTAGGCACAATCTATAACTTCTAGTTAATATTCCGATCTTAATTATTTTTAGTTATGCGCCAGATTTCATTACTTTTGTTATATATTTAATAAGAAATACAGCATTGTCGGCACTTTGCCTCAGCGTGCTTCAGTCAGGGCTGCATAATATGGACAATGTTGATTTGTGGTGGTAAGCCGACATGTCAGCAGATTTCGATACATCAATGTGATAGTGCTGCCAGATGCGTTAAGTTCATCCGTTCACAGCACACTCATTTCAAACAAAATTTCAAATGCAAATCAGTTTTTCTTTTATTAATATCATATTCACAATCGTTGACATCATTTACCAGTTCTGCACTTGATCAGAATAGGCAATAATGCGACCGCCCGAATATATTGGTTTGCGTATGGCGGGCGTGAACTGAGCAATGGTGGGCCTATTTTGTAGTTTGGCGGGCTTCCTTTGCAAAGGTGCATTAAGAATTAAACGTTCAGAATTAAATGCTCTAAATGGAATGCGACGCTCCACGAATGGCAACGTCAATTGTGTCGCCGGAAAGGCAGCATTAACTCTATTGATTATCTTGGCGGGTCGCCTTCGCTGCGGACGAGCTGTCAACTTTGCGGGTCTCCTTTGCACCAAGGGACGTACCAACTGGCGGAAGGCGGTGAAGCGTTGAACTAGCGGTAGAACGAACTGCAATTGGGGCCGCAAGCTGGCCAGGTTTATGGTCGCTGCACTTTGTGCCGTACTGCTCGTGGGCAGCTCTGGCGGTCCATATGTCTGATCGGGCAATTCTTCGATAGCTGGCGGGCCATCGGGTGGACCATAGACTTCATCGGGCGGGCCGTAGACCTCATCGGGTGGTCCGTAAGTCAGCTCGGGCTGCTCTTCAGGGGGGCCATAAGTCAAGTCCGGTTGGGGAAAGTCAGCCGCCTCCTCCGTGGGCAACTCGAATGGTGGATCAGGCATTAAGCCCGCTGGTGGATACGGGGCTGCTGCTGCAGCTGCTGCTTCTTGTCGCTGCAGACGTGGTCCCGGAAACCGCAATCCAGCCCCCGCATGGAGGCAAAGCAACGCACAGAGCGCCATCAAAAAACCGCTAGCACCAAACATTTTGCTGTCACAACTTGAACTGCTGCTGCCAAATGCCAATTGGCGGCTATAAATACAACTGGCCAATAGGCGACCTTGTGGCCCAAAATTCAGACAAGGCCGCAACGATGACTTATACGGCAAACCCGAGCGTTTACGTGAGTAACCCACAATTACGTGTCGAGCCAAAAAGAATATGTTCGGAAACTTTATTAAATTGCATTTACATGACTCTGGTTACAATTTGAAGCGCACCAAGCGCTGAGGCACCGGCTGCTGGCCACGACCTGATTGGGGGAAGCGTTGATAGAACCTCGCCGACTTACTGCCGTCCTGTGCTGGCTGATCAAGTGACGTGGATACGGAGATCACTGTGCCATCTTCGGCCACCTGCACTAGCACTTCATCCTCGTCCGCATCTGGGGCTGGCAGCTGCCTGGTTTGATCATCCTCTGGAACTGGTAGGTCGTCCGTTTCTGGCAATGGCTCCTCGTCCGGTTGCGGTGCCGCATCCGCCGGTGGCCCATATGTGTTATCCGGCGGCAGATAACTCACTTCCGGCTGCACAGTTGAGCTGGGCAACTCGAAGGGCACATCGGGTGTTATGCCCGCCGCCGGATAACCTGTGGGCGCTGCATTCGGTAGCGCTTCCTGCTCCTGACGCGCCAGACCTCGTCGCGGCACGAATCTTTGACGCAGTGGCTCCGCATTGGCCAGCACGGCCAGTCCCAGCAGCAGGATTGCAGATACAGCTTTTATCATTTTGAAGCCTATGCGACTTGTGTTCTGAGTTGCCCAGTTGCTGTGCTTATTTATAGTCGCCTCCCGGCAGTTCTGTGTGTGTTTTTTTTTGTTTGTTTAATTATGCTCGTCACTTTCGGTTTCTTTCCGCTTTTCCCGGCTCGGCTTTTAGATTATGTTGCCCCGATCGAGTCGGCCGGCGATTTCTGTTTTAATGTTGGCTACGTGACCCTTTTCCTAATTCAAGCGGCCCAATGCTAACCAAGTGCCAATTGCTCGTCTCTCTGCACCTCTTCATTAACGCGCTGGTGACGACGATTCCAATGAGCTTCACGCAGTAATTGAAGTAACTCTGGATATATATATTTTTTTTTTGGTTCTTGGCTATTCATAATTTTATTTGATTCGTTTAATATTCATACCTAGAGGCCTTGATAGAAACGTGTTCGGAGGAGCGCGCCATTAGGCATAATTCTCAACTAGGTCAAGCCCAATGTTCGAATGTTAAATACTACATTATTGGTTTCAATTGTGTTCTTGTGTAAAAAAAAAAACATAAATGTTTAAAAGTTTTTTAAATCAGAAAAATCCAACTAACTAGCTACTGTTACTGAAGGATTTTCTATTATATGTACGTTAAGTCCACTTGGAAATGGTTCCTAACGTCGAGATAAAAAACTGAGTTTTACCTTAGAAGCACGACAAATCTGAACAAATCTGGCTTGGTATCTAGATTATTACTGCGTTTAAAGTTAGAAAGACTTCTCTTGGTCGAAATTCGTGCTAAACTTCTTTTCCAAAAAACCAACCAATGACACAACTTCGACCAAACTCAACCGATGTTAAAACAAATATATTATGGTTCATGGTTTGGTGTCTAGATTAAAACTGCATTTAAATTCATGTTAAAGTTCTGTTCCAAAAATCGACTTGGTTTCGAAAACTTTACATTGCCATAACTATTTGCAAAAGCAAGGACATTTTAATCATGGTTTTGTCCCTAGACTAATGCTGCATTCAAGCCGATTTTTTGTCAATATTAATTTAAAATTCTATTCCAGAATATTGAGCTGGGGATAGTTTCAAATTTGCCACTTCAAGAGGCAAGGCTTTTTGAGAGTGGTTAAGCATCTAGATTAATATTAGACACATATTTAGAAACTCGACTCTTTGTCGAAATTCACGTTAAAATTCTCTCGGTGGAGTCATAAATCTGAATCATGTGCTTTGATTGAAACATGTTTGAATTATAACAACAAATATTTCATATATTTCATGAATAACAAAAATGTAAGTCGTAGTTCGTTAAAAAAGATTCGTGTAAATACAATCCTTAGATGGTGTAGACTAGAATAGGCTGGGAGCGAATGATCTGAGTGGAGCGCAGTTTCTCTGCCACAGGACGACGACGACGCAGACGTCCGTTGCGCTGTTGAATCAGGCGAGCGGGAATGGGCTCAGATGCTGGGTCCGCATCTATTGGCTCCAGATCAGCCTGATCAGCTGCAGCGTCAGCTGGTGGACCGTAGGTGTTGTCGGGCTCGGCAGGTGGACCGTAGGTGTTGTCTGGCTCTGCAGGTGGACCATAGGTGTTGTCTGGTGGGCCATAGGTCAGATCTGGCTGCGCCTCTGTCTCCGTCTCGGTGGGCAGGTCAAAGGCAATGGCAGGCGTGACACCAGCAGGTGGATACGGCGCTGAAGCTGGCGTTGGTGCAATGTCTACTGCTGGATCATCTGCCGATGCCGGTGGAGCGGCCTCCTGGCGAGCCAACCTAAATCGGGATGAACGGCTGCGCAGACGAGCCGCTGGCTCCGCCAGAGCCACAGCTGCAATGGCAGCCAGGAGAAGCACAGCGCTGGTAAACTTGAATGCCATGTTGTACAATTGCTGATTGTTGCTAGAATGTTGATTTTGCATGGCGATCGTCGAGCTTATATACACAACAGTTTCACCACTCTTAAATGGCAATGCGAGGGACACCCTTACGATTATATCAATGTGCTAATTTATATACGCTTACGCTTACGTGACAATATTTAGTCAAGGGCCCATGTCTAACCCATAACCATTGGCCATTAAGCTGTTTTGGCCACTTAACTCTGAACTTCACTCACCAAATGCATAGTGGTGCAATATGCAGTGAATTCATAAAGTACTCTTGAACAAGTCAACTGATTGATATTAATATGAAACTTAGTTTATTCATTTGATTAATGATTGTAATTTAATTTTAATTGAGTCCTTTCTGCTTACACTTATTCTATTGTCAATAAAACTTGCATTTAAAGTTCATATATAGTTCTTGGTAGACAAGTTGGCTTAGCCAATATTTGAGTTAATCTTTTTTAATAAGACTGTCACTTTTCAAAACAGTTAGCTTGTATAATTAAATTATATATTGGTATATTGTCTTAATCTCTTAATAATGAAACCTCCGAAAGACAATATCAATTTATTTTCAAAGCACTGTGCGGCGTCTGTTTGTCATGCAGGCCAATGGGTTTTTGATTTTTTTTGTTTTTATTTTTGGGAGTTGGCTATGAAATTATTGACTGCTTTATATGCGGAACGTTGCGGTCGCGTCTAGAATCGCCGCCGTCGGGGCCACTGGGCCAACTCTACGAGTATAAAAGTAATAGCTCCATATACGAATGGTAACAAAGCGTCTCAGCAACTTAGACGATCATGGCACGTTATCAACTCATTAGCTCCCTGCTGCTTGGTCTGGTCATTTTGGTGGCCCAGACGACAGCCGAGGCGCCTCGAAGATTGCGCTACAATCGTCAGCGTCAGGCGGCATTTGCAAGGCAGGAGATTCAACCGACGCCATATCCCACTGCAGAGGAGCTGAAGCCGGAGGAGCCGGTGCTCATCTATGGCCCACCACCGTCAACGGATGTGGATGAGCTGCCCGCTGAGCAGGAGCTGCCAACGAATAGCTTTCAGCCTGATGCCGAGACCGACATTGATGTCGATAATGCTGAGGCGCTGGACAATGAGGAGACCGCGCCAGAGCTCACAACGCCGGCTGCTTTCGCTCGCCTGCGCATCAGCCGCCGCCAGAAATTGGCCAAACTCCAGCTGGCCAAGGTGCAGCCCAACCGTCAGCGCATTGCTCGCCTGGAGGCAGTCCCAGTACCCGCTGAAGCACCATTGCCGGCAGTTCCCCAATTTTACTATGTTGGTGGCCAGCAGCAGCAGGCCTATTTGGTTGCCTACAATCCGGCTAACCAGCAGCTGGCTTGGTAAATTGTAAATCAGTTTGGGGACTGATTGATTGTTATTGATTGTGTTGCTCTATTTGTATACATATTGTTATTGTCTATTAAACTACGTTAAAAATATCTCCTTATTGATTTATGTCTTTCTTTCTTCTCTTCTGGAGTATCGTTGACACTTTTCGCCATTTTTGCAAATCATTTGCCATTAGCAAGCACACCATCTTTATTCAGTGCATGTTCCCTTCTTGTTAGACGGTTCCTACTGGTCATGTTACTTAAGTCCTTTCTCTTATTTTTTCCTTAATACGGCTTGTTATTACTGCATTCATCCAAATGGTAGCTTGATCCAGCGTCGAATCGATGGCAAGGTTAGTTTTTAAACTACTTTTGATGCATATCGTGGCGGAATTGGTAAGCCCAAAGGAGAATTTTGGCTGGGCCTAGAAAAGTTGCATAGAATACCAACACATCAGCAACATGAGCTCTATATTCATATTGTTACCCATGATGATATGACCCATTATGCCCGATATTCCGATTTTGTTGTTGGTAGCCTAGAAAAAATGTTTGTACTCAAATCGCTAATATGATCCGCATATGTGTGAACAGGAAATTCAGTATTACAGCTACCAACTTTAAGTTTGGTTGGTGGTGTCATTTAGGTGATTTTATTGAAAGTGTGTCAAGCATTGTATTTATCTTTATTTGATATGATTTTCCAATTTGCAGTAACCTGAATGGCAAATTTTCGATAACAGGATCTATTAGTGACCAATACATGCATTGGCAAATCAAAGAATATGGAAATAAACCCAATTTAATCAAGTCCTCACAAATGTTAATTAGGCCAAAAGCAATTAGATAAAAACTGTAAGAACATATTTATTATAAATAAATATTATTCCGTTTTTATAACACTTGTGACAATCACATACAAATATATATTGATTTAAATACAATGAGTAATTTAATTACAGTATTATACTATAACTTAATTAAGCACCGAATTACTATTGAAATCTCAGCGCATGAAATATCACATTTCATGCCTCACGTTTCAGGTATTTCCTCTGGTTTTCGAGATTATATTGTTTTCATAATAATTGTTTACGGTCTACTGCTTATATGTATGTATGTATTTATTTATTTATTTATGTGCAATATAATGAGTATTGCTTTTTAGGCTGGGCAGCAAGGTTTACCCAGCAAAGAAAGATCCCCGAGTCTCGAGCGCACCAACATTTGGCCTCGAATTATTTCTCAGCGCTTCGATGGCCTGATAGTTGATAAACCAGAATGGCTGATTGTCCAAAGGCAATTGACTTAGATGATCGACATAGTTCTGATCCCCATGCGCATCGATGGGCAATGCATTCGAAGTGACCGGATTGCGGTTGCTGCTCCAGCTGCTGCTGCTGCCGCTGCCGCTGTTGCTGCTGCCGCTGTTGCTGTTGCCGCTGTTGCTGCTGCCGCTGCTGACACTGCTGTCGCTGCTGACACTGCTGCTGACACTGCTGCTGACACTACTACTGATAGGGATGACATTGTTATTTGTGCCACCAAAGCGACTCGGAAAGTCAACGGGTGCATTTGATGTGGTGAATGGCACAGCGGGCACATTGCTGCCGATGGGATACACCAGAGGCACACCCATTGGCGGCTTTTGGGAAGCGCCATAGGGCAAGTTAATTGATTGCGCCGGTTGAGGCACAGCATCTGCGCCAAATCGAGTGGCAATGTCCACACCAGTTATATTTTCTACGGCCGTATTTTGTGTTGCATGGTATTTGTCCAACTGGCTGAGTCCGCCAGGCGGACGCACTCCAGCAAATGATGGCCGTTGCGCCTGCGACAGTTCAAGTAGCCCGATAAACATCATCACATAGCACAAAGTCTTCAACATTTTTTTATATATTTTTTGTTATTCGATTTGAAAATGCGAATTTCACTTTATGCTTCGATTGCATGAAACGCGTCTAGATGCTCTGTGGTTGATTTGCTCGTGGCGACTGAGAGTTGAAAGCATTTGGCGATTATTTAAATAAGATCCCAAGATGCTGTGCGACGAATATTCAACTGACTCAGTCCAAATAGAGACACAGAGAGAAGGAGAGAGTGAGAGAGAGCGACAGAGGCAGCAACTGAGGCAGAGGCAGAGACAACCTGGGCAGTTTGTGTTCGCTTATCACTTGTTTTGATACCCAGTCTGATCCCATCAAATTTAACTCGTGCTCCGTAATCCCGCCTTGTGTATTGCCTTTTGTGTATTTTTATTTAAAAACATACATCTTTCCTCGGCTATAAATTAACAGCGATAATTACAAGCAATCTTTTCGAAAATGTGAAATATTTAAAAGTTTCTTCAAAATACAAGAGTATTGTATATAAATAAATATATCTGTACAGCTGTATGAGAGAGTTTAATGACTGTCATTAACTAAAATAGTATATATTGTATATATTAACAGTGTGTTGCCAAAGTATATAAAGTTACTATAAAGTTATCCGTATAGTCTTTGGTGATACGTAATTATTTTAAGTGCTTTTGTATTTTAATTAAAAAAGTTATGGCAATTTTATAACTGGTTTTGAGTGAATATATATTATACATTTCTAGTCAATCCGAAAAGGAGTGAGAGCAGAGTTTCGACAATTGCTAGGGTATACTTGACTTTCTTGTTTACTTGCGGTTTGGGAGATACCCAATGCCGCTGTAATATCACCGGTGTGGTTCGTCATCAATTTCTTGTTTCATGACGCGTACGCGTTTTGCTCCGCAACCGGTTTCGATTCGTTTTGTATTGCTGAAATAATGATCCAAACGATCTGGGAGCGACCCGCCATCGGCCCACTGTGATTCATGCAGACAGACAGAATGTCTGAAACAATCGGGCAGTGAGAACTTTTGTTATGTTTCCCAAACATTTTATTTTGCAATTGCTTATAATCCAAAGTTCATTTTATGCTATAAATGGTGTGTGTGCTTCTGTGTGTGTGTGCGTGTGTGTATTGGGTGTGTCTCTGTATATATATATATAGTAGTAGACATGCCGTCATCATGGAACATTGTTTCGTCATTCGATCGTCATGGGTAAAGGGAATGTACCTGTTTGCATCTGGTAAGGCATTTAGAGGCGTCTCACAACCCGACGAACAGCGCTCAGCTTGGCGGGACCCAAACGACGGATGGGTTGGGCGCGACGAAGGTTCGCTGCTCGCCTGGCAGCCACCAGACGCGCCTGCTCGGCGGGCACATCGGCAGCGGCGGGCAAATCATTGCTGACAACATCGGGCGGACCGTAGACCTCGTCGGGCACATTGTTGGCCGCTGGTGCCGCATCTGGTGGCCCATAGACGGCATCGGGCGTTGGATCTGCGGCAGCTGGTGCGGCTACCTCATCGAAAGGCACCTCCGGTTTCAGTTCATCGGCTGATGGATATGGCGTGACGGCGGCATCTGCATCGGCTGCTGGCGCCAACTCCTGGCGCGCAAAGGAACGCGAACGTCCACGGCTGAGACGCTGGTTTGAGAAGCGCTGACGTTGCACCTGTGCCTCACTGATTGCCACTAGGCAGGCGCAGGCGATCACTAACAGAATTTGGAACTTGGCCATTGCGATGATATTGTAAGTGTATTTAGGAACCTGAAGCCAACGACTGCTGCATTTGTTGGGCGAGCAAAGTGCTTTTATAGCTAGGACCGATGTGGAAACATATTGGAAGTGCCACTGTTCCAGCTGTTTAGTGTGCGGGACGTTGTCGCATAATCCAAGCTTGGACATCCTTTTTTGGCGTATGCTCTGACGTCGGCGGCACTATTGTGAGTGGATGATCGGTGGGTTTATGGCCAAACGACGTGACAAGAAAGAGGTAGCAGAAGAGCTGGAAGCTCCAAATTTATAGTTCCGCCATTAATCAATCCAAAACCGGACCGAATACCTTTAGTGCAAATCCATAATAGTGGGCTTGATATTGAAATGTGTTCTAGTTGCATTTAAAGTTTCGTAAAAAGAATGATACGATCTTAAAATCAACCAATCGCTAAAATCGTTCAAATGTACATCAGAAATTTTGGAAATTTATTTTGATAATCTCAAATGCTGGGTACTAAATTAACAAGAGTCAGTAATCTGTAATCGATGAGGGACTTATTACGCATAAAAGCAGTTGCGTTGATGGATATAGTTTGATATAGTCAGACGTGATCGGTTAGTTAGCTACTTATAGCTGCCCTTGACGGTCACCTTATACAGTCGCTGCCCGCATAAATATCGATTATAAGTGTTTAATATAAAATTCTAACACTCAAAACCAGACATAATGCAATTGGCAGCAAGTTTTCGCTTTCAATTGATGTGGGCAACTTGTCAATGGCTTAGTGAGTTCGATACTCTTTTAAATTGCGGATCACGTAGGAAACGCATTTTATTTTCATAGAACATGGCGACGATTCGGACGTGGTGGACGTGGATAAGCTGGCAAGCGAATCCCAGAAAAACAAAACAAATGCATAACACGCATACACACATATTTGCTTGTAGTTAAATACATATAAAATAAATAAAATAAAATAAATCATTAAATGTGATAACCGTGCGCCTAATGATGTTTCATGTCTATAGATATGTCAGTTCATGTATAAATACATATATATATATATAAATATGTCTCGATTTTGCGGAATGAGATGGGACGACTCTCGCTTTCATTGCCAGTCGATAGCCAGACCTTAGATAGCTCGAGAACGTTGTATAAAAAGAGCACACGCATCCGCTGCGTAAATCAGTTGAAATATATATTTGGGAGAGTTACGATATACAGAATGCAGTGGATACTTGGATTGATCGTATGTCTCGGGGCATTTGGCATAATCGCAGAGTCGCGCCAGATACGCATCAATCGGTATGCGGTCAGCGTCCAGGAGGATGACGATCAGCAGGCCCAAGTGAGGGAGCTAAAGCCCACTCCATATCCAGCGGCTGGCTATAGACCGGAAGGACGTGCCTTCTGGCTGCCAGGCGAGGCTTCTGACTCAGACTCAGGTGCACGATCTAGTTCCGATCAGGGCACCACAACAACGGAACTGCCGCTGGATACCACGACAATAAGCAGCACAACAGAAGCACTCGATTTGAGCACGACAACAGCAGGGGATTCTGTAGATGCCACAACCACATTGTCACCCATTCAGTTTCGATCTGGTCGTGCCTATGTTAAAGCACCCTATCCGGCTGCGGGATATCGTCCAAGTCGAGCTTTTCTACTGCCAACCGAACTGAATCTGGAGCAGCAGCAGCAGCAGGCAGAAACTAGCAATTCAACTGCGACGTCTGCGGCACCAGATAGCAATGCCAATAATCCCGTTTGTGGTGTCAGCACAAACCCATTGAAGCCAACACCAGAGCCGGGCTCCTCGGATGAGCCCGATGCTGAAAATGTGTTAATTACCGCCAATCTGGGACCTGCTGTCATTGTTGCCAGTGCACCCAGATCTACCATTCCGGTAGCCATTCCGATACGTTCGCAACCCTTAATTCAGGCGCCGGCACGAGGATTTGCCTACACCACGCATGTGGAGCAGCGCTGGTGAGACAGTGGATGCTTCATTATATTGTTAGCTGCTTAGAATTTATAATTTCACTTGATTTTTAATAAAGTTTTGTATGTATTTGTGTATGTATTTGTTAATTGGCTTAATGTTTGTTTGTGTATTTATATCAGGAAGCGATCTCTAAAGTTAAAATTTGTTTTCCAATTTGAAATGAATCCAGTATTAACTATTATAAATATAGCAAAACTTCTTTTAATCTAAATCCAAATGTATCGTATTATATTGAAGCAATAAAAATATAATAAATAATAACATATTTTCTAATTTAAATGTATTGCTCTAAGTTACAGATTTATGCATCTCTTTTATTCGATTTCCATCATTTATTGCTTCAATCGCAGTAAATAAATCTGTCCAGTTTGGTTTATATTATTTCGTAACCTAAGTTACTGTATTCCTGTATTTGAATAATATTCGCAAAATTCTCAGTTATATTTCTTATCACAGAAGTATTTCCTCCAGACATTCCTTTATTGTTTTGGGACAGAGTGATTCACACACCTCGTAGTCGCATGTATAATTAATCAAATCTTCATTTACCAATTCTATTGATTCGCTGGAATCACTAAATGATTACTGTATCTTGTCTTTTAAATGACTATTTAGTTTCTTCAGTCCATTTGAATGCTTAATTAGAATACATAAGTATTGTTTTATTATTTGCGTATTTAAAAATAGAAAAACAAAATGTAACTCGAAACAATTTCAATGTGCTTGCAGATTTGGCAGTCAGCGCAAATTGTGCACATAATTAACAATCAAGGGATCGTCGAGACTGGTTGGCACGATTTCCACGGAATGCACTACCGGCTGCAAGTGGAAATCGCTGTCAATGTGCGTGAAGCTGCCCAGCTGCAGTTCATCGTGTGTCGTTGGGGATGTCAGTTCTAGTTCGAGGCCAGTTCCAGCATCGACCAGCACATACTCCGCCTCGGGCTCGACAAGAGCCAGCTCAATGGCCACATTGTTGTTGCCAGCTGCCTGCGGCTGTTCGGCAATCGTAATTGTGGTGTTGTCTGTGGCCACGGCAACGGCCAAGTTGGGCTCTGTTGAGTCCTCTGACGTGGACATTGTCGCATTGATGGCAAACAGTTTTGTTGTCCCAGTCCTGCGGTCGCTGCTCTCAGTTGTTGTTGTTGATTCACTGATATCGGTTGTTGTTGTCATTGTTGTAGTGGTATCCTGTTGTTCCTGCTCATTGCTCTGCGTTGTGGTGGGCACAATTGATTCACCACTGCCTTCGGCTGTGGCAGCGTCGCTCTCGTCCAGCTCCTCAAACTGATGTTCCAGTTCGGCGGGTCGTTTGCCCGGCGTGCTGAGCAACAATAGTTTAGCCAACTTTGTTTGCGGCTTGACCACATCAGCCCCACTCAGCTCGCCGGGCGCAGGATCAACACTGGCCAGGCCAACTTGCACGGTTGCATTCGTATCACGGCTCAGTGGAACATTCACTTCTGGCTCCACTGTAGTAACTTCATGCTCAAACATTTCGCTGATTGTTGTGGTTGTTGTCTCCTGTTGTTCCTCGGGGCGTAAGACAGCCGGGTGAACGCTCGCCAGGCACAGCACCAAAGCCAACGCCGTGTAAATACCGAATCCTTTCCACATATTTGCTACTGCTGACTGCTTTGTTTATTTGTCCAACTGTTTGACGGTGCTACTAAGCGCTGACATTTTCCAGCCGCGGGTATTTATAGCTGTTTAACAATTCCTAGCAGGCAGTGGCCAGTGGGGTACGCGATCCCCGACAGCTGTCATAATTTTAGCCCTGAAGCGACCAAATCGACACGCTGTTTCCGCATGCCGTCCAGTCCGGAAATGTAATTCCCAATGTGTTTGTGTGTGTGTGTGTGTGTGGATGGGTGGGTGGTTGCTTCGCCTAGTGTCTCCGTCGTGGTCATCGTGTCAACAGGGAGGCCAAAAGGCGAACATCGTTCGTTACACCTTAAACCTGCCCCGTTGACCGCAATGATGGTCACAGAGTCAGACCCAAAATCGCTTTACATGTCCCCCGTCCGTTTCCGACATCTGCTTGCTCAACGAGTAGTACTCTTTACTTGTTGTAGTTGTTGCATGTTTGCCTGGCAGCCGATTTAACTTTGTGTTGGTGATGAGCAAAGTTTGTGGCTGACCAGTGCCAGTTGTTGTTGACCATGCTGGTCACGTACTTTTGGTGACTTTGTTTTCGTCTTAAATTCGAATTGAGAAAATTGAAATAAATAGCCACATGTTCTTGTGCGCATATGTATTTATATATAAATATATATATTCATATATAATAAGTGTATAAGTATGTGTATATGTGCATCTATAGATACTGCACAAAAGCTGTATACGTCAATGAGACAATAATGACATATTTTGGAATTAACTTAAAGTGAAACTCCCAGTCCCCGCCAATGATTTTATTTATTGCAATAATCAATTAAAAATTGGAAAATTTATATTTGATCAACAAACAGCCAAGTCGCTTTCCATCTGTATGAATCACCTGATCCCAGAGACTATAAGAGCTAAAGACTTCGAATTTCAAATTCTTCTATTTGACTATTCATTCTATCTTTGTCAACTTTTAAAATTTCCTAAAGAAATGAATATATTTAACAGCTGTGTGTGAAGAGTATTTCCTAGTCGACGTATCTCGACTAGGGAATTCTAACTTGTTTATGTATTTATTAATTATTTTTTTGCTAGTAACTTTGACTTAATTTTCATAAACATTTCGCAGAATTGTAGAGCTGTATAAAATTTGCATATAGTATAAGCAAAAGAAGTATAAGCTGATATTTCCTGAATAAATTATTTTGTCATTAAGCAAATAAATATATTTTACTTATTTGCGGAAGCATATAAATTGTGTTTAATGATAGCCTAACAATTTTGCATGTCTAGACAACTGATTACTGTCTTTAATTATTTGAATGAAGTCTGAATTTAAATTCCTTCTGCTGAAATCTATATTCGTAGTAAAGTAAAAGACGTTATGTATTTATATTATTTGTATTATATATAAGTTTATTATCGAAGATTCAACACTACTTATGTTAAAAATATTGTACGTCTTAAGTTTATGATTTTATGTTGATTTGCATGGTTTCTGGGATGTCTTTTTTTTAACGAAATTTCTAATTTCATAAAACGAATATGTCATGTTTATATGTTGGTATAATGTATAATAATTGCATATGATCGATCGCTGTTGTACAAGTAGTAGAGTGGGAGGAGTCACGAAATGGCTTGGAAATACTCGTATTCATAAGTATGTATCTATGTATGTATATAGATACATATGTACGTATACTACATATATATAGCATACACTTGTATTTATATATCGATATCGACGCGATATGTTAGAGCCTAGTACATCGAGATATGTGTGCTTCGTTTAGATACAAGATACAATTAGTTAAGTACAATTACGATAATTATTGTTCAACGTATATTCAATGTAGATATCAGATTTGGTTTTAGATATTCGTTCTCGTAATTGATTTAATATTAGATTTATTGTATTTAGATGGTATCCTGTGTGTATATGACACACTCACGTATAAAATGAATTTACGTCTACTTACAATATAAAAATGTTTTGGTTTGTGCTTGTCGGTATTTGTTTTAGTCGTCTATCGAAAGACTTAACTTCGTTTTTGCAAAACTTACAAATAGCCCAATTGCCAACGGGAAGCACGTAATGCTCTCGCTATCTCTCTCACTTTCTTTCTCTATTTCTCTCTCTTTCTGCGTGTTTCTGCAGTGCACTTAACAGGTCGTTTACGTGGTATCCTCAAGGAGTACCTATAAATCGCATTGTCACTAACAAAGTGCAAGTATATTAAATCATAATTTAACTTGAAATGTTTTCTAGAAAACATAATCGTATAAAAAGCTTCTAATTGATATTTTCTTTTTTAAATTTAGGCTATCGATAAAAAAATGCGTTGAAATAAATTTCTTATTTTTTTATAATATAAATATTTGGATTTATAATACGCTTAAGAAAATCTCGCCCATCTTCCAATACGATTGAGGCCAATGAAAAAATATGTTAGCCTAGGCAATATTATGCACCTTGGCCGATAGGCAATTGTGTACCACGAACACAACCGGCTTTGGACAGCACTCCATGTCCAATTCCTACAGATAGAGAAATATACGATGAGTTGTTAATTCAGACGGTTAACTAACCATTTGTGAGCACTTACAATTTCGCCATCATCGCCAAAATCCAAATATAAAAGACGAGCTCCATCGTCCGCTGAGCCTTTCAATTTATCAAAGGGGAATTGCCAGAGCTGCGTTTTGTTGGCCACCGCCACTGATGTTGGCGTGGACGAGGCAAAGCCACCGCAATCGTACAAGAAGAAGCCGCGATTTATGTGCACAACCAATTGACACTGCCTGCCTTGATAGAGGCAGCGGAACGAGAACTCGCGCTGCAAGTTTACCGCCTGATGGGAGCCCTGGACAAGAGCACGCGCCCACGCGGCCATATCCCGATGCGTTTCCGAGCGCAGCCAATAAACCAGAACACCGCGAGCCGTGCCACATCTCACACAGAACACCGTCGTCTGTTGGCCCTGTAAATTTGAAATTTAAATCTTTCTCGTTTCCCTTTTAAATGTCAACTCACATTTAGTGATGAATTGTTGCCAGCGCCCGCCAGGCGTGTTGTGGCGAGTGCATAGCTCTCCAGCGGACGACTCCATGCCTCCACAGACCAGGGTGCACTCTCGTATATCCGAAACTCACGCTCTGTAACAGCCACAAAAATGGGCAGCCACTTGTCGCTCTCATCGGAGCTCTCCGAGCTGGAGCGACCGCTGGGCTATAAAACAAAGTGACTCATTTTAGTTAACGATTGTGTTCTTGAGAGATTTTGTGAACTATTTGCAGCATCTTTGAATTAGTTGATGACAAAGCGAAGTTAGAATTTTTGTTGGAAATATGCAACTTACACTTACCACCTCACCGGCGACGCCTCCACTATTCGATGTGCCACTACCGCCACTGGCTGCACCACTGCCGCCACCGCCACCGCCAGCACTGCCAGAGCTGCCTGCCCCATTTAGACGCTTGCTTAGCCAACCAATGTGCTTCAGCTCACCGATGAGAGCCATCAACGCACGATTGGCCTCGACCAAAGCGCGCTGCGTGCTGCTGCCCATGGCCGAGTGGAGCGCATTGAACCAGACCAGGGCTTCCGCGGAGTCGGCCGCACGCAGAATGCACGAATGCACCCCATCAGGCGAGTGCAGCTCCAGGCAGCGATTCTCTGCAAAAGTGTAAAATTAAAACTAAGCTTTCAGATGCTCTATGTATCGCCTCCTCGCCATTTACCCGGATCGATGTATTTGAGATTGCGCGCCAGATGCGTTAGCTGCAGCGGAATGTAGCGCGTATCTGCACGAGGTGTTGTCTTTGGCGTCGGTGCTGGCGGGGATGTTGGCGCACCCGGACCCAGCGGGCAGAGAAATGCGCGCTGCAGCTCCCAGCCCACCTCGGAAATGATGCTCGCCTTCCGAAAGTAGGGCGTCACTTCGCGCAGGAATTTAACTGAAAATACAGACATCAATATCAATATACATATATTGGAGCACATGAATATGCATGCCCAAGGGTGTACTCCATACAAACACACAGACACACACACACACAGACACACACTTAGGCACATTGGCACACAGGATGTGGTGACATCAACCGCACAGCGTTCAATCAGTTCATCCTTGCCATCGTCAGCATCGTCAAACACAAACGTTGCGGCATAAATTCATTAGAGTTTCCGCTCCATTTTTATTCGATTTGCACACACAGTCACACACACACACACATGCTCAGACACACTCACAGTGGCACAAATGCTGACAATCGATATACGGGGTAATTCAGGGTAACTACATACATAGTATTTGTAAGTTTCAACGATTCAGTTGTGCAAGTCAGAAAAAATGCTTTTCAATATATCATTTTTAAGCGTTGGCTCACAAACAATACTGTGTTTAACTCAAGCCAGCTTGCTAACCCTAAAATATAGTTAAACTGCAGCTAACTTAAACTGCTTTTTAATTCTATCATCGTTGTTATAAGACTCCATTATCTTTATGTTTTCTTAAGGTTATTTTACGATTTATTCACATGCATTTCAAAGTGATTTGCGCTACTGTGCAGACTATGCAAATTCTGAAGCCAGGTGGCTTGTACGAGATAAATACTCTTCTATCTGACTATGGAGTACGCTTTGGGTGTGTTTGTGTATGTGTGGGTGGTATGTGTGTGTGTGTGTGTGTGTGTGTGTGTGTGTATGCCGCCCACAGCATTTGCACATTCCCGTTGTCTTTCGAGTGATTTGGAAATTCAATTTTCACACTTAATGCCAACTGTTGTCAGCAGCAGCGTCTGTCGCATTTTTGGGTCGGTTCGTTTTATGCGACTCAATTCGTGTGCTTAGCTCAACTAATTAGAGCAGACTGCGCCCGGTCTGACATAATCGTCTCGCAAACCCACAGACTCACAGACTCCCTGCTAGCCAAACACTTGCCCCTCTGGCCATCCCATTGGCTTTCACTAATTGCTTGGCATTTACGTGCACCAAAGGGTTACGAGTGGACGTTGTCGTTGCCGTTGCCTAAGCTCGCAGCTCAGTAAACATTTACATACAGAAATATGCAACCGACAACTAACAAACAAGCAACAAAAAAAAAGAAGCAAAACAAGCAAGCGGGCAAAAAAATGGTTGCATAGCGTCAGGCGCTACTGGGAACTGGCATTTGGTGCTGGGAACTGGGAACTGAGAAACATGAGAATTGGTAAGCTTGAAGTGCACTAAAATGCAAACAAACCAAGCAAAACCAACGCAACCAATGCAACGCAACGCAAAAGTTTAGAAACAACAACAACAATAAAATCAACAATAACAGCTTTAATAAGTTGTGTACATTTTTGTATTTGAGTGTAAATAAAGTTGCAGTTCCAGCAATAACAAAAATAAAACAATCAAGCTACAAAAAATGCTGTAAGCCAAACTGTAAACTGCCAGCTATAAACTGTAATTCTGCGGACTATCTCAAATGCATATACAAATATGTGCGTATCCACATATATTCATATGATCTGAATTCATACCATAAGCCATACGATTATGAGCGTTGATAATTATTCATTATACACTCATCAGTTGACAAATATTCTACTTAATTTAAGTAGCCCAAATTATGCACAAATTTACATTTAATCAACACAATTGAAAGTATTCAGTTTAAATGAGGATTTGTGAATAAACCATTTATTTTTTTCAGTAAAGGGAATAATTTACAAAATTATACAATTTAATGT
Source organism: Drosophila grimshawi (assembly GCF_018153295.1). Classification (NCBI taxonomy): domain Eukaryota; kingdom Metazoa; phylum Arthropoda; class Insecta; order Diptera; family Drosophilidae; genus Drosophila; species Drosophila grimshawi. The sequence continues at coordinate 14,055,664 of NW_025063240.1, read as the reverse complement.
CGGATAGATTAAAACAGGTGTAATGCTTCATATTTAGAAGCTTTAAAATTTTCGAGAGTAGCTTTTCTTTACTAAGCATACTTAAATTAATCTAATGAACACCAAACAATTGTACAATAAATAAAACCACAAACTCATTTACGGTCGAGCTAAAAATTGAGTTTAGATAAGTAAGTTGTATGTGGAGCAGCAGAAGTTAGGTGGGTTAGTTTTTGACACCTTTGGCAAACGAAGAGAGACCGGCACATGAGCGCCCGTATAAATCAAGCCGGAAAGTAGCCAAAATGGGCGTGGTCGTGGGTGCACAAATATGATATCAAGTGCAGGCGGCGTTGCTCGCAAATCGTGCGTTAAAACTTTGCTCAAAGTTTTTTAGAGTAAAATCTCACGCGCTGCGTTGTGCAGGAAGTGACAAGGGAAAGCGGGAGACGGAGGCGGAGGCGGATGAATGCGGGCAGGGCAGAAAATGGTTGGCATGCCCACAAAAGTATTCCAAGCTGTAAAAACCATTGCTAATGGATTTTTGGTTGGCATACCAAGATGAAGGGAAGGGATGGAGTTGAAAGCTAAACCATAGCCGCAGCCAACTGTCGACGACGCCTTTTGCCTGGGCGACGAAATCTGCCGTTGACATTTGGCAGTTGGAGTTTGGATTTTGTGCAAAAGTTGGCGCCCCGAATCCCAAGTTACCCAAGCTACCAGCTTATTTAAATTACAATGAGGCGGTCGAGATGCCGCTGCTTTTGGCCAAGTTGATAGAGGCGAACGCCCGAATCTGGCAAACAACTTGGCCAAGTTGTAAATTGAAGTTCAAGCCGATGACGATAACGGGGGGATTCCGGGTTCGGGACGAGGTCCCTGTACCTGGACCTAAACCCGAACATTGCAGCTGTAGCCGTTGCTCGAGCGGATCGCTGTTAAGCATGTCATCATGCCTATTCACGGCTTATTTTGGCTGTGATTAGGATTGTGATTGTCATGGTAAAGTTAATGGGGATATGTGCTTGTGCCACTTTACGTGCTTATAGATGTGGGCCACTTTATCTTAATGAACTGCCCAACTCGCAATCAAAATTATGAAAGCTGACTAAACATGCGCAAAAACACACAAAACCAAAAATTTACACATTTTGCATACGCTATGTGGTTAAGGATATTGTGATTATGTCATGAAGATGATAATATAATATTATAAGTGAAAATTGGGTGTTGAATATGAGAAAACAAAGATAGTAGGCCTTATTTTAAAGCGTCAACAGGAGCAATGAAATTGTAATTATTGTATTTAAATATATATATTTAATATATTTGATTTATTAGCACCCAAAACAACCAACTTCAGTTAGGGCATCCGCTAGGCGACAAGTGCAATTCGGTTTGTTTTTCGGAATTTATTCGCTCTTCATTTTTTTGGGGCGACAAAACTTTGGCGAAATGGATCAACGACATGTGTGCGAGTTGCTGCTGAGTAGCATGCAACTCACGTTGGTTAAATGATGACGACGACGACGACGACGACTATGAAGCCGTTGAAGTCGTCGTCATGGGCATGGAAACGAATGAAACGTGCCTTTTGGGGGAACTGAGGTTGGGTATCATATTAAAGCGACGATAACATTGAGCTTGATGGCTACTTTTGATGGGATTCGATACGTTTTTAAATGCGCAAATATTGCGACTTGTGTCCCATTTGCATTGACCGAGCAAGAGTTATAGTTATCATAGCCCAAAAACAAATATAAATCAACAAAAAAAAACAGAAATTAATGCTGCTGACCTTGCGACCGTTACTGAATTCTGATGTAGAATCCACCCACCTTAATATATAGTTCACTATATAAGCGACTGCCAGCACAGCAGCCAGTCACATACCGTTAATATTCGTTGAGCGCGCAACATGAAGACATTTACAGGAATAGTTATGCTGATGCTGCTACTGGCTGCATGCATCTCAGCCATGCCACAACGTCGACATCGCCAGCAGAAGAGTCAGCGACAAGTGGAGTTGGCAAGCACACCGTATCCGGCAGCTGGCTTCCGGCCAAAAATACCCTTCGAGCTACCCAGCGAGCAACAGCCTAAGGTGGAGGTGCCAACAACAGCGGCAACTTTCAAAATTGCGGCAGAGGAAGCACCGAGCACTACCGAGTTGATTGAACAGCAACCGGAGCAGGAGCCGACAGACGTGGAGGTCAATCCGCGCACACCTGCAGCTACTTATGGTGCACCCGAGCAGGCTGATGACACTGTTGAGGTGGTGGGTGCACCGGCGCCAGCACAAGACTTTCAGCCGCCCGTACGCGAGGCTGTGGAGGATTTTGCCGCTGTTGCCATTGATGGCGTTGCTGATGAGCAGCAGCCTGTTGCTGATTTGCCTGCCCTGGACAAGGTCGAGACACCGCTGAACAATGAGGATGAGCAGCAGACTGAAACTGACACTGAGGTCGCTGCCAAGACGGCGCAAGCAACACCTGCCAACACCTATGGTGCGCCCAACACGCCCGCCGACAACTATGGCCCACCAGAGCTCGAGGAGCCCATCGACAACGAACTGGACGTGGAGGAGTCACAGGTGGAGTTGGTCGAGGAGGCCGAACAGGAGCTAATCAACGAGGAGGAGGTTGCTGATGCAGCTGCCCTTAACCTGAGCAGCGGTCGCTTGATTCTGCTGCCCCTTAATGCCGCCGGCACCCGATTCGGACGACTCATTCTGGCCGTGGAGCAGCCCAGGCAGCCCAAACAGCAACTTGGACGCCAACGCATTCGTAGCGAACGTTTGCGACGCCGCAACTAAGCCAAATCCAACAGTAAACTGTCTGATTGACAAACAGGCATTGATAATAAATATTTGGATTATCTTCCTCTAAGCACTTGTGTTTGTTCTCTCTTCTCTCTCAGTCTCTGTCTGTATGTCTATTTGCTTCTTTGTTTAAAGTAGTTGTCCTCATTTGGCAGCAACTGCTGCTGCGGAAATTGAATTGGCTGCATCAGAGTCAATCCAAATTGTTCCTTATGGTTCAATGCATTCCATGTGCGTAATTGTTTGCCATCGCTACCAATCCACCAACACAACAACAACCCAGCACCACCCATCATCCTGTCTCATTTGTCTTATTGCACAGAGCACTTTGAGATTGATTCAGAAATATTTATTGCTGAATAGAAAGTATCGCTAACAAAGTTTCAACTTATCTTTAGAATTATAGTTAAAATCTTGACATTTATAAAATTATCCCAAAGAGCTGTTTTTTCATGCGAAACTAACCATCAACTGGCCAAAAGACATTGCTGGATCTATTAACCATTTGTTATGTACATTTTAATCTACTAAAAGTCAAGCAAAGAAGAAGAAGAATTTCAGGCTTGAGTAACTTCGTGGAATAATTATCGTAGAAGTTTCTTTGTGTGATTGCCACCATACTGAATCTTGAATTTCTATTCTCTGCAGGCGAATGAAAATGTAGTGCGTAGCATTCATTTTAATTCGCACGGCAGTTGCCACGCCCCCCACCCCCCTTGCCACGCCCCGCATAGTGGCAATGGCAACTATGTATTTTGGAGCCATTTGATCAAATGGAAAGAAAACTTTTCTCATTACTCATTGCCAAGCCAAGGCAAACAAACAATCCAACGAACCGACGAGCTAACCAACAAGCCAAGCCAACAACCCAACTAACGGCAGTCAACAGCTAAGAGTCAACAGGCAAAGGAGGCAAATTGTATGCAGAGGGGCGAAGGGCAGTGGAGTGGGGGTGTATGGGAGATTGGTTGTTGTTGTTGTTGTTGTTGATATGGGATTTATAACAGTATACAGCTGCAGCGTGCAATAGCTTGCAGCAAGACCAACAGCATCAGCTGGTAGTAAGTTGCAAGTGGTGCACACTAATCCAACGTATGCAGCATTTCAGCTGCACTGAGAAAAATGAAGGACAACAAGCCAACAAGTTGACCAAGTTGAATGCCCAAAAATTACATTTTTCTAACTTCAACAAATCCTATTAATATTTGAATATCTTTGTGAAGAACATATATGAATTGAAATCAAAATAAAATGCTTGTTAAATTATACTTTGACACATAAAAGAAGTTCAGTTATGTATTGGAAGAATTATGTCTCTCTATAATTTGTTTTTGACTTTATATCTCAGTCTCCAACTCTCTCGGCTTTGCTCAAATAACCAAAGTGGCCAAAAGTGGGTGTCGGGTTGAACCTACCTTCCAGATCTACGACGCGACCGGCACGCTTGAGAGCACGCACCGCCTCGTCGTGGGTGGCATCGCGCAGCTCCTCGCCGTTAACCGTAAGAATGGCATCGCCCACGTAGAGTCCCTTGGCCTGATCAGCGGCCATGCCACGAAATATCTTCGAGATGAGAATGGGCATGCGATTCTCGCGCCCACCTTTGATTGAGATGCCCAGGCCGTTGTTGTCGGACTTGATGATGCGCACATGACGCTTCTGATTGGCCACATGATCAGGTACATCGCACATGTCCAGACCAACAGCGTCCGCATTGTTGTTGTTGTTCAGGGAAAGATCACCGTTGTTGTCGTTGCTGGTGCCGTTGCCCGTTCCATTGCCAGTTCCAGTCCCGTTGCCTGTACCCGTCCCAGTGCCATCCAGCTCGGTGTCCTGAACAACCATACCTTGCAGCGAGGCAGAGCTGGGCAGTGTGCCATTCTGAGCGGCACCTCCTCCACCGCTATGATTGCTTCTGCAATGCGACAGAGATTAGTGAATGAAGTGAAATTACTAAACTCTTAATTTAACTTACCCAAGCGTGCCATTTAGGGTTGTGGACTGCCCATCGCTGGAGTGTTGCGACGACTCGCAGGACTCGTCCAGACTGATTGCTAGAAAGTCCGTTTCGAGCGTCACCATCACTCGATACCAAGAGCCACGCACTCGCGTTTCCAAATTGCCGCAACGCAAACCCGACGGCGACGGCGAATTCTGCTGTGGTATGGGTTGCTGTGCCGCTGGCGGCGCACGCCCCAAACTCGATGATTCCACCATGTCGCTCGCTTTGAATCGTTGCCACACACACGCTCAACAATCTACATTGCAAACTGAAATGGCAAGAAAATAACAGAAAATCTTTTTAAATTTATTGTATTGAATGGAATTTAAACTAGGCAGATGCAGATACAAAAATAATTGTTTCATAATGTAAAAAAAGAAAAAAGTCACTGTAGCTTCAATGAGTCCATCCTTTACTAAAGTCTGCTAATAATTGTAACCTTTTGTCTAAGGATTGAGCCATAAGGTATAAGGCTTAAAGCATACATAACTCCATTCTTCCATAACTCAAATATAGTGGGGACCATATAAATTCATTCATTTATTTAACACAAGTTCTTAAGATATCCAGCAATTATATTAACCATTGATTTCGCCTGTCTTTGATTCTTAACGGATTTAGTTGCTTGCCGCTTTATGTAAACCATTCAGAGCCAATGTGGATATGTTCAGCGTTCATTGACAAGCTAATTTTCTGGTCATGTGGCACAGAGAGCATTAGTCAGCTCAATATTATGTTGGACAGGCGGCTGTCAGAGGTGAAAACAATTGGGGCGAACGGGTATCCAATGAAGTGTCCACAAAGCAACCGCAAATTTGGACAGCACGCCACAACATTTGTCATTGTTTTGCTGGCCAAGATTTATTGCGCATCCAGCACCAAGTACCAAGAAGTACTGGTAGAGCAACAATCTAAACCCAAAATAAGAGATAGAGAAAGGGAGCGACAGAGAGGAAGAGAGAGAGAGAGAGAGTGGGGGGCGGGGGAGAGAGATGGAAATGAAAATGAAATGCAAATGCAGCGAATTGTGCGCATCCTGTGCAAGCAGCGCACTCGCATCCTTTGCAGCAAAAGTCGGTAGCAGTTGCAATTACGCATCTTGTCGCCGCCGTCGCTGGAGGGGAGATGGAGTTTTTGTCTGATTTTGTTTTTGACAAGTGACTGTGTTCCCCTGTGTGTGCTCCCCGCACCTGTGTCCTTACCACCTACGACTCTACGGCCAACCCCAATATACACAGCCAGCAGCAAGGCATCCTTCTCAGTTATGTATGAGAGTGTGTGTGTGTGTGTGGCATTCGTATGTACATTTCCGCTGACGCTTGAGCAGGAAGTAATTTTGCCACTGCTGTAAGTCCACGTCGCTGCCTCTGTCGCTATCGCTGCCGCTGCCAGCGTCGACGTCGGCGGAGTCTGTTTACTTTGCAATTTATTGTGCAACATTTGTAATTATTATTGCAAGACTGCGAAGACTACAACTGCCGTCAGCCTCAGCCTCAGTCTCAGCCTCAGTCTCAGTCACTGCCCCTGCAACTGCCACAAGCCTGCAGGCAGCAAGGCTGGCAAAAAGTTTTTGAAACGCGCCAAGTGTGCGAATCCTTGAGACAGCAATGAACGCGGAGTGGAAGACTATGACGACGACGCCGACGAAGATGACAACACACTCATAATTGTAAGTAAACACAAACAAATAACAAAACACACACGCACACACACACACAGCGTGTGTGTTGAAAATACACACTTGATATATTCCGTGAGGGCAGTTTAATACGCAGCCAAAAATCATCAGTTCCAACCAATAAAGTAAGCCAAACATAACTTGATTTGGCTGGGGGATAAATAATCACTGTCTGCGTACTGCACTTAAGAATCTATAAATATAACTTAAAAGTTGTAAAGTGTTTGGCTGCTAACTTGTAGAACTTTAAATAACTTTAAAATGAAATCCCGAGGGAATTTGAATATTATCCGTGCCAGCTAAATACGTATTTCAATTATTAAAAGAGGTCATCGCAAACAAAACAATAAAAACTTTTAAAACTTTTTGCTTTCAGTTTATTCGTTTATTCGTTTTTAAATTGGCATTATTAATATTGGAAAAAAGAAAAGCAATGGCTGTTAAAGCAAGTTAAAATGTTCTAAATCGAGCCAGCTCGACTAGCAAATAGCTGTTAAATATACTAATTATTTTAAGCACAAGTTCGCAAACTTAGTTCAATAGTTGTTTTATATCATATGAAACACGTTGATGAAAATACGATTTTGTTAACAAAATTTGGGTTTCTCTTCCGAACTCAATAAAATTCAGCTCAACAACAGTGCAAGGGTTTATTATCTACCAAATGGAAGGATTTATCTTCACAATTTTGACTTTTAATGCCATTGGAAATCGATTTTTATTGACATCGAAATGAGAACAGTTATCGATCAAATAAAATCAACTTGACCTGCCTGGTATACGAGAAATTCTATCACAAATTCGAAATCTTTAGGTCTTATAGTCTCTTAGTTCGATTTGTTCATACTTGAGCCTGCTCAAGAACTTATAAACTTTGCACAACTTCAATGTATCAAAAAAAAACCGTTTTGACCTATCTAAAATTGTGGCCCTGTTCAGGTCAAACATTAACACAATGAAAACCAATGGTAATATTTTGCATATTGTTGGCCACTTTATGCCTGGCAGCCAGCCAACCAGCCAGATTAGCCCTTTCGGTTAAGGAACGCGCTGTGACTAATTAGAGCAAGTCTGTGCAACGACAGCAGTCCCAAATCAAAATCCGAAATATTAATAGCTTGCGGCATTCGTTCACTCTCGAATGGGGCTAGGTGTTATTATTATTTTTTTCCATTTAATGTTTGTATACGCCTAATAAGCGCCGGGCGTTGCTTGTCGTCGCGCCAACTGCCACAGAGTGCTGCCTGCTGCCGCATGCCACTTGCCGGAGCCATTTTTCATGCTGCGCTTTGGCTAATTTAATGCTAGGCGGTCATAAATTATGCGCCCCGAAAAATAGGCAACAAAAATGGCACAAACAAAAATGTTAAAGCCTGGAAAATAGCAGCAGCTGCTGCACCAAGCACAGAAAAATACACACACTCTCTCACACACACACACACACACTCACACACACACTCACACACACACTTACACACACACACACGCTTCTGTGTGCAAGTTGCATTCAACTCGCGCTTTTCAGTAATAATGCTTTTTTAAAGGTTTTCCTTGCAGCATTTTGTTTTTTGTGCCAATTTTTCCAGTTTTTTCTGCTTTTTTTCAAATGTAAAGTGTGCAAAGTATGTATGCGTTTTTTGTATTGATATGTGTATGTGTGTGTGTGTGTGTGTGTGTACGAAGAAGAGCGACCGAGGTGGCAATAAATACGCAAACGTATCCGACGACAAAGTGTGGCATGCCTCGCCCTTCGCTCCTCATCAGGCTATGCATGCCATGTATCTACATATACAAGTACGCGGGTGTGTGTGTGTGTGTGTGTGTCTGGGTGTTGGTGTTTGTGTGGAAGTGTGTATTGTGGCTGCGCCATCAAAAAGTCATAAAATCATAATTTGTAAACGAGAATTTATTTCGAAAAATATTTATGGTTTGCTCCTTTGCTGTTGCGCCTTTCAGCCGGGAGCATTTGCGGAATTTATCAACCAGCAAGTGTGTGTGTGTATGTGTGTGTGTGTGTGTAAGACCCCGCTTCATTACAGTCATGTCTGCTGGTGGCACAGCGAACCATGTTGTCCTCGACGCGTTGTGGCCATTTGATACCATTAATTTGATGCGAACCTTGGCTTGGCAAACGGATTTTGCCTTTTCCGTTCGCAATCTCTTCACTAGATAAAACGGTTCAATTGACTTTGTGCACTCGCATGTAACATCCAAGCGGAATTGCAATCCACTCATCAGATAAGCTCTGATTGAGTTTGCAGCAGAGCATTTACTTTGGCAATGGGATATTAGGAAGAGCTATATTGATGCAACATCGGTCTTGCTTAGTTCTTCGCTTTTTATAGGCATTAAATAAATAAAACTCAATAAACTTATCTCTCATTTCGCTGCAATTAGTTTTATTTATCGTTCAGCACAGTTTACAAGTCGCTTTTCAGTACAAACGCCTGTCATTAAATATCGATAATTGCAAAAAGAAAAACTTAAACTGCACTAGCCTGCACCTGCCGCCAGCTACACTTGCCCCACAGTGTAAAGTACGAGTTCGCACTCGGTGTCCATGCAACGCAGCCAATCCGTGTGGTGAGCCTCTTAATCATTCTTAACAATGGCGTCTGGTTTGGTGTTGTCGTTGAGCTTGTTGCTCAACTGGTGGAAATCGATATGTGTTTGCACATATAAAATATTAAGCATCTACATATAAGTAGCATATTGTACACTAATGATCTTTATATACACATAATGCGCTCAATTTACTACCACACGTGAGGGATTTGCCAGGGGGTAGCAAAGGTGTGTGTATGTGCGTATGTGTGTATGTGTGTGTGTGTGTGGTTGCTTGAATTTAGTTGGAATGATGATTTACTCATTTAGTTGATGTTGTTGCAAGACGAGCTGCTTGAAAGTCAAGACCTGAAAGACCAGTTTCAATTTCAATTTATTTATTCTATTCAGAGCAAAATGTGAAACATGTTAATTATAATTATAATTCTTATCTCAATTATTTTTGCCTTGACTGACTGCTTAATTTCAAATGCTTGCTTGAAAAAAATAATCAACTATTTTTTCCTTGACTTAGAGTAGACATAAACTTTATTCATGCTTCATGCATTTCCAAATCGATAATAAGTAGCTTGGGTCTTTTAACTTGGGTTGTAAAAAAATCTAACATAATGCATAAATAATAATGCAAACTGACAAGCCAAACAACATATTTGACTTTAATCATTGTTAACCATTGTTGTTATTGTTGCCCACGTAGGCACCGAAATAAATCCGTTTGTGTGTTTTCATATTGAAATATTATGTGGGTAACCACAAAGCCGCCACTGCGACCGCTAAAAGCCAAAAACAAACCACACACACACAGACACACACACCTAGCTACCCACACATATAGATATATTAATAGATACATATATATATATATAAGAATCTACCCATTGTGTACATGGAGCAACTAACTAGCTGACTTGACCTGGCATGACAAATTATTCAGCATTGATTAATTATGAAAATGCGTTTATATTGATTGTCGTGTGTGCGCCTAATTCCAATTCGAGCGTCCACCTTGCGTGTCTGTTTATGTATATTAACTGCAGCAACAACAGAAAGGGGGTAGAGTGGTGCGGGGAGAGGAAGGGAGGGAGTACAGACCCGACCCATAACAATTACCAAGTGCCGATTGTGGCCATGTTTTGGGATTATTATGTTTTGTCCCGCTGGCAAACAAATGCCGCCTGGCCCCAAAATGCGAAAATGCAAATCAGGCAAAATGTGTATGGCAAATGAGGCAAGTGCGGCAAATACAACAAATGGGGTTGTGCTGTTGTTGTTAATCTGTTGGAGGCAGGTGGCAAGCAATGATGGCGTCGCCTTTTCCACTTATTAATTGCCAGTGTCTTGGCATAATTTGCACTCATTTGTCTGTTGAATGCTCAAGTGCTGGCCATTGTTCCACAAAAGTCAAGAATCTGTTCACGTAGCAAAGACACGGAGAGGTGAGGAGATTGCGACTGGGACTGGTTTGAAATGCAAAATGTGATGATGCAGCTTCATTAAGTGCAATATCTTTCTTGGTCTGCTCAGCTCTGCTTCGTTTCGTTTCGTTCGTTGAGCTGTTGAAAGGCATGATGACAAAAGGTGCTACAAGCGTAAGGGAGGAGGGGGGCCACAGTGTGGGGCATTGAGAAGCAGCAAGATGCAACGGAGCCAACTGAATGATGCGGCGAATGAGCACAAAAGTTCCCATTCTCATTCTCATTCCCTAATGCAAGTAATTGCACGTCGCTCTGATTAAGCTGGGCGCAATTTCAGTTTTTTTTCCATCTCTCTATCTCTCTCCCTCTCACTCTCTCTGTCATTGTATGTTTTGTCTCACTGAAAATGCTAAGCCAAAAAGCGGATTAAGTCTTTGTAGTTGAAATTTACCCGATGAATGTGAAAGTGACCCTCGAATTGCCAAATGCATGTCCTTCAGCTAAATTTCTTACAGCTATTTCTGTGCTTTTTTATAGACGTCATTATGAGCATTATAATGGAAATTAAGCTCTTAGCTTTCTAAAGCTGCTGCTAAGCCACAGCATAGAGAGAAAAGAAATTACGGCTATCTGTCAACACATATCGTTAAATGCATGTCAATTATGACTTAAATGCTTAATAAAAAAAAACCGGCAAAACGCTGCTACTGCTGCTGGTCGAAGGACGCTGCTTTGACAGGTGGCGAATATGAAAGGTAAAAGTAAGGGGAAGTGAAGGGCCAAGGGTACGATGGCAAAGTGGCAACGCCAACACCAACGCTGATGATGTTGATGAATGCCGATAGTAAACGGAATTAACTTTCACGCAACATAACGACGTCGACAGCGACGGCGACAGAAACGACGACGACGACGACGCTCTTGAATGAAAGAAAAAGCTTACGCTAATGGCAGACTGCGCTGCTGCAGAGAGCCCACAACTGGAAAAAGCTTTTCGGCAAGCGCGCGTAGTAAAAGTGCGGGTGGAGGTGGAGAGCAGAGAGTAGTTGATACGGGCAGCGGGCAGCGGGCAGCGGTCAGCGGTAGGCGAATACGAGTGCGATTGCGGCTGGTTTGACTGGTTGTTGGGTGTTGTGGGTTGTGGATTGTGGCAAATTAAACAAGCGACGCTGATGACATCTCCAAGCAGAGCAAAGCTTAGCTTTCAAATGTTTGTAAATTAATAAACAAAATAAGCCATCCACCCCTCCCTCCCCTTCTCATTCCTCTTATACATACCTTTTCGATTGAGAGTTTGTAAATTTAACTGCTTTTTTGGCTCAACGAAAAACAATTAATGCAAAAGTTGACAGCAACTTTAGATATATGGCGGTTTGCGCATGCGCTAAAACTTGCTGCACTGAAGCAGCATTTCTATACACTCACGCACACAAGCACATTAACTACGCGACGCGTGTGTATGTGTGTGTGTGTGCTAAGGATTTTCGCTGTAAATTTATTTTTATTTTATTACACTCTGGCTTTGGGCTATTATTAAATGCTGAAACTTTGCAGTTAAATGTTTTTTTTTTTAATAATAGGCACACACTGCTAACATAAATAACAATTGCAGTAGCTGCAGTGAGTCAGTTAACAAGTATTATTATTTCGTCTAGCGCTTTTTTTTATTATTATTGTTTGTGTAGCAGACAGCTACGGCGGCGACGGAGACGCAAGCTTTGGCAGCGACAACGCGCAGCGAATCTGTTACCGTTAGAAATGGAACAGCGACTGAGACTGAAGCAATGCAATGCCGAACAAGCGCCAGCACGAAGCTACGCTTGACTAAAGCTTTCACTGTCAGCGTCAGCGTTAGCGTTGGCGTTGGCGTCTTTGCCGTTTGGAGGTGGTGTCTATTAGTGTTGGTATTGGGATTGCTTAGCCGGCAGCAACAGCAGAAGCAACTGCTGTTAACAGCCGACAGTTATTCAGTAACAGTGAAACGTGCAGTGCTGCCACATCATTAATTTAAAGTGTTGCACAAGAACGGATGCAGTGCTGCCACAACGTGTGCCTAACTGGCAGCGCTGTGAGCGAGCAGCTCCAACTAGTTGGCGCCTAATTTGAACTTGTTTATCTACTGGTAGTAAAACTAAAATATTGCTAGCAATTAGCGGAATTGGCACTTTAAGAATTGTTATTGCCGTTGCACATTTAAATACACAATTAATGCATATTTTAGTTAACTTATTTCAAAAATTGGCTTTAAAAAGTTTAATGTTCTTTACCTAAATAAAATCAAATAAAAGTAAGCAATTAACTTAATATAGAATTTTATTACTTCAAATAGCTATTTTTAAATACAATGCTTAAAAGAATGCCAGAAAATTTAAAATGTCCAACTCCATAACATGAAATATGAAAAACTTGAAAAGAAAACACTTTCTTGACAATTTCCAGTTCGCCTACGGCTCTATAAAAATAGTAGCTGTAAAAAATCAAATTATATATCATTAGCACGGCAACGGATATCTCGTTTTGTTATTTGCAAAATAAAGAAAAGAAAATAAAATGCGGGTGGAACCCGCTTCCATTTCCAACCTGGGCAAGACGCGGGTGCATCGCGAGTGCATCGTTATTCGAATGGGGAATTCCTGACAAGCGCTTCTCTTTATTTTTTTGTTTTTCTTGTATTTTTGTTTTTAGCCGCCACCAGATTTTGGCTGGAAAATGTGGCGTTGGTGCGCGAAAAGTTTTCCACGCATCCAACGCATCTCGCTGCCTGGCAATATCGGTAGTCATCAGCAAAAAAAAACACACACAATGAAAAAAAACGTGTTGTTGGCCAGTTGTATGTTGGCTGTGTTGCTTGTGTTGCCGCCGGCTCTGTTGACCCGGCCTGGCCAATTATGCACCGCGCGCCAAGTGGTGAAATCGATGAAGATGCACAAAATGCAAACGCACTCGGCTAATGGTCAATATGGTGATGCTGATGGCCTCTTATGTACGATATGTGGCCCGAACAATTATGGCCAAAGCAGGCAGCAGTCAACAGTCAACAGGCAACTGGCAACAGGCAACTATCAAGAGGCAACTTGCAACAGTCGGCTACAGGTGGGTTGTGGCTGAGCTTCTCTCTTTCCGCCTAACGAGCTGTGAACGTGATTATAACTGCTAGCCCGACATATGAAAATTATGTTCAAAATGCAATTTGGCAACAACAAAAACAACAACAATGACTAGGAGCAACCAGAAGCTGAATTCAGATTAGGCAATAAGCAGCCCCAAAAACATCCATAGAGTGAAAATATTTGCTTTGCATTGCATTCGTTGTAGTTGTTGTTGTTGTTGTCGTTACTGTTGCATTTGCTGCTGTTGTTGCTGCTGCTGGTGCATTGTTTGTTAATGCCTCGCCGGGCATGGTCAGAGCCAATAAAATATGAATTTGTCTGGCTGCTGTTCTTTTTGTATATGTTTTTATTTCTCTTCTTTTTTTCTGTGTTGCATGTTGCACTAGGAAGTCAGCTAAAGCATAATCGAACGGCATTTGATAGCCACAAACAGGTGGGTTCAATGGGGTCAAAATAAAAGTAGTCTATTAATATTATTTAAACGGAGTAATCCGATACAATTTATATATTCAGAGCAATTTCCACAGATACTTGGTTGGAAAATTATTAAGATTTAATTCATTCACATTACAGGCTTAGATTTAATGCCAAATATTTACAAATCTTCAATAGAAATAAGTTAAATTAAGTAATGAGTTATTTCATCTAATTCAAATATGCCGCCGCTTGACTAATCAGGTGGCAACGCTCAAAGGACACAAACATCAAAGCTAATTTGCATGTGCACATGTACAATGTAAATGTGTACATTTGACCTTGCCAGAATTCTTAAAGTATATCGTAAAAATACAACGTTAAGTTCGCTGCGCCTTACATTTGTAAATTGCCGCTGAACTCAAAATGGGTTATTCTAAATGTAGCAAGTGTCATTTTAGCATGACATGGAAATATTCACTTAATGATAGCTTCCGAATCTGTCCATGCGCTTAGCGTCTCTTAACGAATTAAAACTTTGAATTAAGCTAAACAGGATTTCACTCTCGCTGCAATGAAGCCCAAGTAGCCGCCCTGCTTGAATTCGTCACAAACAATAGCTACAATGTTGCATGCTACAGCCCGGCACAATGCTCATGTGACTTGTCAACGCTTCCAGAAACAGCAGCAACAACAACAACGACAGCAAGTTGCTGCAGAAGATTTGCAAGCACTTCACAGCTTCCTAGCACACACAGATCAAAGCGAAACGTGCCGCAGCTGGTGTGGGAAACGGTTGCGGTTGCAGTTGCAACTTGGAAGAAGGCGCTAAACGGTGGCAGCCAAATGGCGGGAATTTCCATTGCACATACGCCCCATTGCCAGCCCCAATGCAATAGACAACCGGACACCGCCCGCCGACGACGGACGATCAATCTCTATCGCTGCGAGGAGCAACTTCGTCGTCGCCGTCGTCGTCGTTGGCTCACTTGTTAGGCGCCTTGGAGCGTTTTGTAAGAACATAAATCCTTCAGCTGTTAGCAACACGGCTGCCTGTGGACAGCATTTGAATGCATCTCCGTTACCCCTTTGCCCGAACTGACTCCCAGTTCCAGTTGCCAGTGGCAGTAGTCCCGGTTTGTGTTTTCTTGCTGTCCATGGGCTGGATGTATTTCTTTGCTTTTTTTTTATTGCCATAAGTGGCAGGTAATTATGTCGCTTGCCTGATAAATTACATTGTTGACAACGGCAGCAGAGATGCAACGCAGCTAAAGGCAGCAATTTTTGGACATCAAATCTCACCTTTTATGTCTGAAATATTTATATTTATTTATATCTATGTATATATAAATCGTCGACTTTCTTTGCTTTGTCTCTTTGATTTGGCCCACAAATATTTAGACTGGGAACGAATTTGACAATTATTGTTTACAATTGTCTTGAACTGAGACGTTTTTATAAATCATTATTTATTATTTAATTATTATTATTTTTTAATTACATGCAACAAGCAGAATTAATTAAAAATTGCGCAAATAATTCATTTTATTTATATTTTTTTTCAACTCCATAACAAATAAAGTCACGCACTTAAGGCTTGCCATATGACAAGCCAGGCAATCCAATGCCTCCCCCACTGAGTCCGTCCATCCGTCCAGAGCTGGTAGCGAGGAAGAGGAAGAGGAAGAAGAAGAGGAATAGGAATAGCTGCTGGTGGCGATTGCATGTCTGCGATAAGGCGTGTGCCTCTGCTGCGGCTGCTGCTGCTGCTGGCAGTGAAGAAGATGCTCGATCAATCGGCTGGGCCTCAAGCAGAGATGGGGGAGCCAAGTGCGCCTGATATCTGTGAACACGGTAGCTAACATGCTTAAGTTTAATTAATGATAAGAAATCTGTATCTAAGGACGTCGCCGCCACGCTCCGCTGACACCGTAATGAGCAGATCTACGCCTGGCTTCAGAGGAATTCAGGTGTGCGCTTGAGCCAAACGGCCGGCAAACAGACCAGGTCGACACTGCTCCAAACCTCCAACAACCTCCAAGCACATTGACCATCGCCATCGCCATCGGCATCTCAATATCATGTAGATTTTTGCTAATGTAGGCACAGCGGCATCGATGCACCAGCCAACGTGGCCAAGAGTCAATCTTTGCGGCAACTGCAACTGCGACTGCTGCTCTCATACTCGCCATTAATTAGTTGAATTTATTAGATGGTCATCTCTGCTCGGCGGCACCATACGCCTGGGAATTTTTCGAATCCCTTGCATTGCTCTTCGCACTATGCCAACATACAGCAACAACAATAACAACAACAACACGTATCAGAAGAAAAAAAGAAGCTCTACTCCCCAAAACCGGAACGGACTAAATACATATACGCATCTCCATTCCCCATGCCCCATTCCCCATTCCCCATTTGCAGATACATATGCATATTTTGTGGATGAGAGCTGAGACCTGGGGCAATGTGGAGTTTACGATGTGGCTTTGTTCATGTTGTGGCCATCGAAATGGCACCAAATATTTTATCTGCTGTAGAGGATTAGTCGGACTTGAGTTGCATATTAGATGTAATAAATGGCTGCATTTGGTTCTAACCAATCTGACAGTTTATGCGCGTGTATTGACATTTGATTGCTCTGCAGATTGCCTTATTAGCAATCCAATATATATATATGTATATATCAATATATATATTGCAACTAATCGGCACATTAAGCGAATGGGGCACTAATCGAATTGCAAGTTTATTGCTAGTTGGCTCTGAGTTTGATAAGCCTAAGGCACATTTTAAAACCAAACCTCAAATGTTATAAGAATTAAGAGCTCAGATCTAAAAACAAAAAGCACTTGGTTTAAGAACCAAGAAAGAGACTTTTGCAATTATAACAGATTATGTGGAAGATCAAATATATTACACGTACCTAGCATACTCTAAGCTGAAAAGCTTATATAAAAGTTATTATTACTATCACAACTCCAGAAACAAACTTGAACTACAAATACAACCTACAATAATCCACAAAAAAATCACCAAAACAATTGGCTATATTAATGTCATGGTATAGTAAATTGTTGTCAAATAATTGCCTGAAATTGTTTTTAATAAGTTGCTGCTGAAGAAATGAACAAAATCTGTGCCGTAGTATTTTGCCATTTGATCGTTTTAATTCATTAAAATGTTTTTGCACATTCGGTTTTTGAAGATGCGAAGATTGCCAATGAGAATTGGAGAGCTGGAGGCTGCATAGTTCGACTGCCGACCCGCCGACCAATTCTTACAGCAATTCAATGCGGAACTCAAACCATGGACAAACAATCGGGCAAACACGATTTTGTCAACCTCTAAGGTGAGTTGCCGCCGCAGCAATTGCCTTTGCGGCAATGCCAAAAATTTGTGGCACAAACAGCAACAGCAAGCTGAGCCGCCGATTAAGCGACGCCCAACTGCGAATTGTTTAAGGCTGATATACGATAAATCCTATATTCGGAGGGGGTGCTATGTGAAACAAAGTAGATTTAAGATAATTAATCTTGTTTTAAGCACTTGGTAGGCTGGTTAGCTGATGTTTGAAAATTATCAGCATAGAAAAACCGAGGGAAACTTTTTAAGAAATTTAAATGTTTCAATTTGTGCCGGAAAAAAAAATACCATTAAAAATGATGCAATTATTTGAAGATTATACATAATTGCATGGAAGAAACTCTAGAAAAAATTTATCTCAATAAAACGACTAAACCAAATTTCATTTCATTTTAAACAAATTTATTGAAATCACTTTTAAATTGAAATAACAAATATTATACATATTGCGGGCATACAAAAACAACGCCTTGTACATTGTGCATTCCAGTTAGAAAACCCAGAAGACATGTAATTAATGAACTTAATAAACATGTCCAATATGCCATATAAGGGATTCCAAAAACGTAATTATAACTTAAATCACTTAGCCACGGCATCTGAGGGATTTGGGATCAACGCTTCGCCATTGGTAAATGGCAACCAAATCCATCAAAGCCAGCTGAACGTTTCGCAATTAGTTGAAAGCAGGCATAAATCAAAGAGTTAATAAGCAGCCCGCCAAGCAGCAATATGCCAATTACAATGGCTAGACGCAAAGGCAGCAGCCAATTGCCATTTGAGATGCAAACAACATTTGTAGCTCACCTACTACTACTACTACAATGCAGATTGATGGATTTCTGGTGCAGGTGCAACAATGTTTCCCAAAATGGCACTTCATCAGCTGCTCAAATGATGAGTAGTTTGTGAGACGCCATGCGAAACCCTACCAAACCGAACCGAGCCGAACCAAAGCAAAACCAAACCGAACCGTAGCTGGTTGTGTTTAGAGATGTGCTTGGTAATGATGGCAAAGTGGTTTCACTTTTCTATTTTTTCTTCTCTTTTTTCTTTTTTATTTAGTTGAAGCATCTATGCATATTGTGCGTTAATGCCGCTGCTTGCTGCCCAACCTCTTGGGCCGCCGCAGACTATTTAACAATTTTTACTACTACTAAAAATTCCAACAAAAAAGAGGCTATTGAGATCTCGTCGCGACTCGCCTGTTATTTGTAATGCGGGCGTTGCAAAGAAGCACGGGTTGTAAAATCTGGCTAATAGCAAGTTTGTTGCAAAAGCGTTAATTAAAAATACACAAATAAAAAAGAAAAACAAACAACTGCAAAACTTTGTTGCCAACTTGTGCGGGATACTTTGACATTATGTACGTGTGCTATTAAAAGTGCTGGTGAGACTCTCAATCGAACATTGCACTCATTGTTACACTAATTTGGTTGTTGCTCTTGTTGTGGTTGTTGTTGCTGGTGTTGGTTTTGTTGTTGTTGTTGTTGGTGTTGCTGCTGCTGTTGCACAGACTCGCCATCGATTGACAGTTTAGTCTATCAGCGTCTAGTAATCGTTTGCAATTGTGCCCCGTTTTGGTTAGCAAATGAATAATAATCCTTAATATGGAGCACACAAATGCGTTCGCTACAATTCTCATAAAAGGCTTGCCATATTGACATTTAATGCCAAAAAGCATAGTTTTATTGTTGGTGCTGTTGTTTTTGTTATTTCTCTGTACTGGTCATGACTGCATGGGAATTACAAATATGAACAACGATTTCTGTTCAAATGTGATTCATATTGAAGATCAGCTGCATCTTAGAATTGAGCCCGAATCATATTTGGCTTCAATATGCTAACTTTCTGAGCTGCATTATGTTTGCAGCTAACACATATACCCTTTCTTTAGTGAGTGGGGTTACTAAATACATAGATACAGATCCTATACCCCTTTTTCTTTCTTTCAAAGTTCAAATTTATAGTCAAAACTTAAGCTAAACACGAATAACTAAAGATGTTCCCAAATAAAGTACTTCCGCCGGGTAAACGCCTGCATGTTAGTTAGTGTAATCAATGATCAAGTGCACAGGTAGAACTCAGTAAGCTAAAGTAATCAGAAAGGTTATTTATAAACTGAGCAGTAGAGTGTTGTGTTCACTGAGCTTCCAGATGCTGCTACACTTATTGCAGTGGCTTTGTAAATGGGCAATTATGGTTTAAACTGTTAGCAGTCACTGTAAACAAGCCACTAATGCTCCAACCAATTCACACACACACACACACACACACAGACACCGTGTGTGTGTCTGCTGTTTTGGGGTCCAAAGTGCGTGCATTTTCACAATGTGGAACATGAGTTTTGCATTTGGCTGTTGCCATTAAAATGAGCGCAAATTAAATGCGGGTCGGCAAAATGTTGCACACACAAAATTAGCACACACACACACACACAAATACACATAGATACTCACACACACTCTCAGGAAATTGCATGCCCAATTGCAGTTGCAGAGAGTGACAACAGGGGAAGAGCAAAGAAGAGTTTGCTTCGTGTGTTGTACTTGAATGTTGCAAGCAAATTATGCTGGCATTGACACGCCAGACGCTCCAGCTTTAGCAGCAGCTCCATCCTCAGCCACAAAACACTTCCAGCTGCGAGGTGCCGATACAGAGGTGCCACCGTGGTGCCGCCGTGTGGCAGTTGCCGCAAGTTGCATCAGCTAAACAACAACAAGAACAACAACAGCAACAGTAACAGCAGCTGTGTCAGCCAATAAAAACGCGCATTAGAAAGGTAGCAATTGCTTGTGGTCAAGATTAAAAATCAGAACGTGAGACATTTTACAAAATGCTCTTTGACTTTCGCTTGGACAGCAACATGAACAGGCCTTAAGATCCACATCCAGATCCAGATCCAGATCCAGATGCAACCAAGCCAAATGTATACATTTATCTATTATCCATTGTTGAACAGAATCAGATCCGCACTTAATCTCAATCACTGTTCCATGTTCGTACAAACTTTACACTGCTGCTAGTTCTGATTATTGATTATCTCCTTTGCCAGAGATCTGTAGACTTGAGTACCACAAAGAAAAAATAGCGGCAGTTATAGAAAAATAATATTTTCGTCTCAAAATATCTTTATAAAAATAGTTTTAAAATATCGCAAATTACAAATAACCTCTATCAAATGGCTTTGTTATAGTCTTTCAATAGGTTAATTAATATTTTCAATTTAAATAAATAAAAATAGATAATTTTGGAAAATTTCTTAGTCTTAAAACAAATAAATATTTGCCAAAAGTTTCATATATGCTACGATGATCTGTTGCTTTAATGCCAACACCAAAACCAAAACCCCACCCAAAAAAGTCCAATAGAATTTTTGTGAGCGGTGCCGAAAGCGTATCAAACACTGAAAGAAAAAAATTACAAAAAAGAAAAATTGGCAAACTGGCTAAAAGGCAGCCACAATTGTCATGGAGCGTCCATTCAAATGTCACAAATTGTTTGCCAAATCGCGCATTGGACATGAAATAGTTTCGACAGTTTAATTTGCCAGCCCCAACGGGCGATGCCAATTGTTGGTGGTGGTGGTGGTTGCGGCATTTGGCGGTAACTTGGTGACTTGGTGGCTACCATGAAACACCTACCAAATGCTTTTGGCCATTATTGATCGGCAGTTAAGGCCGAGAGCCAGAGAGCTCCGGCGGCATGCAAATGCCTAAATGCCTCTTGCCCCATCTGAGCTGAACTGAGCTGGGGACAGACTGTGGCTGCGACTACGGCAACTATTGCTGCAGATGCATCCAATAGATATGAGCGGGGCGATAACGTTGACATTCCACCTAAATTTATAATTTTTCGCCGAGTTTTTCCCTTGTGCGCAGAAAAGCTTTTAATTTTTGCCGCCAATCCCCGTTCACATTTGTCTGTCGTCCAACTCTCGAGCGGATTTGTCATTCGTTGCGCTTGTCGCCAAGCATAAATGCTGCATATGGATACTTCAAGTGGTGCTTAGCAGTAGCAGTAGTTGCTGCTGTTGTTGTTGTTGTTGCCCCCAAACCATGCCGTTCTCTCCAGTGTCTATGTCTTTTTCTATGTCCAATGGAGGGTATTCAATATCTGCCATGATCATTACCATAACTGATCTTGTTTTGTCATGGCGCCCACCTCCCATCCCCCTCAGTTTTGGCTACTGTTTTTTTTTTTTATTTGTTTGCTTGTTCGATGATGATGATTTTCTGCGGTTCATTTGAGTCACGAATTGCTCGCGAATGCTTCTTGGGATCTTGGACAGCCACTTGGACCTGGACTTGGTTGGCGTGTTCTTTTGTCCGTGATTTCATTTTGATTTGCGCCACAAAACTTTGCACACGACAGCAAGCAGAATCGTAGGTGCTACCCCACACTCCCTTCCCCGCAAACGATCGTCTAACCCCCTCTGCAAATGCTGTCATTGAATTTTAATTTAATTCAATACAATAACAACAACAACAGCAGAGAAAACCGCAACATTTGAGACTATTACAATGTTAAGTGAAGATCGCTTTGCGATAATAAAAGCTGGGAAAATTTTTAGCTGCCTTTGTGCTCTGATTCCCATTATTGGCATCATGATGTTGATATTTGCTTGTTGTTGCCAAAAAAAAACAAAAAAAAGAAAGAAAAAACACAACAAAATGTCTTCATTTATGCCATGGTTATGCTAATGGATCAGAGATCTAACTCTGAACTCTCTTCCTGCATTAGCTTGAATTATAAGCTTATGTCAAATGGCTAAAAACCTTTTGTTACTAGTCAGCTCGAATAACGGAACATTAACTCATACCACAAAAACATAACTTATAAACCACACGCAAGGCATTTTAATAATAAAAATTTAATTTGTTGCTAACAAATTAATTTCAAAGCGCATTTACACCTCCTAATCTCAATCACTAAATTGTCGATGGAGCCAAAGGCGAAACGAAGCCAAAGCCAAAGCAATTGCCAATGAAGTAGGCGTTACCCAGGGAAACAGGCAACACACACACACACATACACACAAAAGCACACACAACCATTAGGCGCACCTAAGCGGCAACATTAGTGTGACTATAGGCAATGGCAATTTTCCCAAGCTGGAGTTGAAGCTGGATGTGGATGTGGAAGTGGAGCCCGCAATTACTGCTGCAAGCGCAACGCCGGCTATCACTCGCGCCAACAATATCAATATTTATGCAGACGATAACACCTTCTGATTTACGTCAGCATCGCATGCAGATGCTGCTGCTCCCAAGGAGCTGATGCCGCCGTTGCCGTTGCCGCACAGACGCCCACAGAACGCGAACTATATGTTGTATATGTGGTGTGCTGTGGTGCTGTGGCAATGGCAATGGCAACGGCAATGGCAACCGCGGCGGCGGCGTTCCGATTTTTCTATTAAGAGCTCAACACTTGCGCTACTGCGCAACTTGCAACAGGCAAGCAACTTGCAACAGGCAACCAGCAATTTTCAAGTTAACGCCCCGCATTGGACTAGAAAAAAAACTAATAATAATAGTGGGCATGCTGCACGTGACGTCAACCTGTAAAGAGCACATAAGACAAAATAGTTTGTTCTTTATACATTTCAGAGTTCTTAACAAAAAGAAAAAAAATCTCATTAGAACTATAAAAAATGATCATATATCGACAAAATAGGAAAAAGTCATTAAAAATTAAGTTAAAACCTCAAAAGTAACGAAAAATTATAATATATATATTTTAATAATGTTTTTCTTTGAAATGCTGAACAGGGATAATGAAAAACAATAATGAGAAATTATAATTTTTGCTCAAACAAATTTGTAAAAAATTTATAAGATAAAGAGTTTTATAGAAATGGCTCAGATCAACAAAAATAATATTGATACACATAATATATAAAAATTAATAATGTTGGTATATCATATCCTTGTGCAATTTGATTCTAGGGTATAGAAAGTATAACATGTTGGACATAATGGATATTAGCATAAATTTTGCGCCGGTTACAACAAAATGTTGCTGCAGCAGTTGATTGCTATTGCCACAAAATGTTGCCGGCAACAAATCGCAATTGGGAACAAGATCGAACAGGCAAACACAACGTGGTCAGGGGTAAGGGGTGCAGGGAAGTCCCCATTTGCAGGTTCGGTTCGTTGTCGGCGGCTGTGGGAAGCAAACAAAAAATCAACAACAACAAATAAAAGAAGAAAATTTGCTAAAGGCAAATAAGGCGTAAAAAGTAAATAAAAAATAAAAGATCGAAATAAAAATAAAGATGCGCATGTTTATTATTGTTGGCTGCAGTGAATGTAGCATTTATTATTTATTGAGTTGTTATTAGTGCAAACTACGCGCCTAGTTTATCTGATTTCAGTGCCGTGGTGCTTCTTCTTTTTATTAACCAGCATCATCATCATCATCAACGGTTTGTGTTCCTTTTTTGCATGTTGCATGTTCAGGTAGCTGGCAACATGTTGCCGCTCCGACTACCGACTGTTGTTGCATGTTTGCAATTGTTGCTGGTAGCTGGTAGCTAAACATTTTGAATTATTATTGGCACAAGCAAGAGGCAACTTAATTAATACATGCCCCGCGCTTATCGCCTATCCATATGCTCAACAACAATTACCACAAACACTCATCAAAGCGCAACCAGATACAGATACAAATGCAAACATTCACATTCACACAGATACAGATACCGAAGCGATACAGATACAGATACAGATACGAAATTGGAAACGGCAACTGACAATAGACATTGGCCATTGTCAGCTCCATATTGTAGTAGCTCCAAGTGCTGCACATTACTATTTTGAGCTGAAAATTACTTTATAGTGTTTGCGCGCATAAATTGATGTAATCGTTTGTTACCATTTTTGAACTCAACAGCGAACTAAACTCAACTGGCACCAGTCGCTGGCTCCATTGTCGCCGCTCAACTCTCAAAACCGACGCAAAGCCAAGCGACGACGACGAAGACAACGTTGGCATTTTCAATGCACCACCGCACCACCTGCATCCACTCACCACACACCACTCAATGTAGCCGTTTGCTCTTTTATCGCACATTTGCGCATGCGTTTCACACTCTTTTTTGCTCCCTTTCAATCTCTATATACGCGCAGATATTCGGACTATGTTTGGCATGCGTACGTCTTGGTATAATCAGGAATTTCAGAATTGATTCTAAGTCCTCCTCCACCCACACACTACACGCAGAGAGTAGAAAAAAAAGCCGTAACTAAAAGTATTCTCAGGTTCCAACAATATTACAAAGTTTTCACTCTAAAGAAACCTTATTAAGACATGACTTGACATGATTTTTGGATGGAATGCATATCAAAATTCTCTCCCAAAAATGTTCATGCTAAAATTCTATCCAAAAAAGTCTATTTTGGGATGTTGCCAAACTTTTCATTGCCATAACGTCGCCAAAATTTTAAGCATTTTCTAAGGCATGAACTTTGAATCATGTTTTCATACTGCATTCAAATTTAGAATCGCGATTCTTGGTTGTATCACAAAAAATCTACTTGATATCGGTTCAAGACTTTCCAATGCCAATAACTTCGTCGAAACTCAACCGGTTTTAAAAAGCATCGATTGATATCTAGATTAATATTGCAATTACAGATAAAAACGCTATTCTCAGTGGAAATTCATTTTAAAATAATCTCTTAAATCGGCCATAAACGGTCAAAACAACCGATTTTCAAAAGCAATGAGGGAGATACTTCCTTATTTTCCAATTTCTCACACTTTCTGCACAGTTTGGTTTTACAACAATTGAATCTATAAACACAGTGGTTAGTTATACGAATCATTTGACTATTCGCACATTCTCATTTCAATTTTGTGTTTAATGAGGTGTAAATTAAGGAGTAACTAGTAGATTATGCACAGCATCGATAGTAACACCTACCGAATAAAGCGTGTTAGCAGTCAGCCAACCCCTAACCACTTGAGAGTTGATTGTGTAGATGGCCAGCTGCTCTTTTCTGTCCTCCCGCTGTATTGAGTTTGTCATCAGTTTCAGTTGTGTCACAACATGAAGGGCAGAATTGTGGAATTGTGGAACCAGCTAAAGCACATGCCATTATCTGTTGTTTCATAGCCTTTGTTAATAGAAAACATTGCTCTTTGTTTAGCAGATAGTTTACAATGTGTCCTGGTGCCTGTTTACTAGTCCAGAGGGTTGACTATGCGGTGTGTTGACGCTGGCAGCCAAACAAATTTATTGATTAATGCCCATTTTCGTTGGCTTTGGGTAACAACAACAAAACACCGATCAACAAAGGCAGCGACACACATAATGGCACAGTTCCACAACTGCCAATGACAATGACCTTCTGTCTAGTCAGTGAAAATAAAAGAAGAAGAAGTAAACCCATAAATAATGTCTAAAGTCGCCGTTTGCAGTTCCCCAACCCTATTCCAATCACAATCGATATTTTGGCGTCTGCCTGACTCTGACTCGGTTTTTCGAGCTGTCAGCACAGTTTTCATTATGTTAACTGCATTTGCTACGCATAACTCATTCAGAACAATATAAAGTTCATTATATAGCAATCAATTTGTTATGACATGTTTGCCAGGCGTTAAAGGCCAACTCGAAATTCGCAACGCTTCATTGTATATTGAGTGTGCGAACAGTAAATTTGTTGCTCTTTAGCCATTTTGTATCTGCATCCGTATCTGTATCTGAATCTCTATCTGTGTGTGCATTTATATCTGCCTCTGCATCTGTATCGTTACTTGTATCTTTATCTGCATCTGCATTTGTATCTGTGTCAGAAACTGTATATGTATGCATCTATATTTCTATATATATATCTATATATATCTGTATCTGTAGCTATTATATCTGATTCTGTATTTGCATCTGTAGCTGTATCTATATCTGCATCTACATCTGCATCTGCATCTGCATCTACATCTGCATCTGTATCTGATTATATGGTCAAAGAGTAATTATGTTAAGTAAATTCTTAGATATTGCAAAATATACAAGTATGTTCCTATTTTTATAAGCCAGATAATAAAATAATTAAAGTCTGTTTACTTCATACTTAACTCAATTGGTTTTAAGACATTTCCACTTTGTATTCGTCAGTTTAATCCAGCAATTAGTCAATACCAAACACCTTTCACACCTTCAATACGTATCGATGGTAAATCCAATAAATACACACACACACACACACACATACACACACACATGCCGTCAATGTCATTCACAGCGTATGTAATTCAATTGCAATCACAGCAAGTGAACCTGGTGGCATTTAACGTTGAGAGTTTGGCAACGAAGAGGCAGAGAGCAAGAGGGGAGCCTGCAAAATTCAGAGGCAGATCCA
Organism: Drosophila grimshawi; assembly: GCF_018153295.1. Lineage (NCBI taxonomy): Eukaryota > Metazoa > Arthropoda > Insecta > Diptera > Drosophilidae > Drosophila > Drosophila grimshawi. The sequence continues at coordinate 14,028,952 of NW_025063240.1, read as the reverse complement.
CTCGGAACAGCGGGCAACAATAACAAGAAGAGGGCAATGCCAAAAGCGCAGCTGGAAAACAGTCAACAAAACAAAGATTTGAGTTTAGATCAAAGCGATTTCACCGCCACTTGCTGTTAACTCGATGGCGCTCAAGGTACACGGAGTGGACTTGGATCTGGTCCTGGACCAGCAATGGAGTGCAGTGTAACTAGTGTCTAGTGGCTTCCCAGAGGCAACACAGACCGATGTCAGCATTGGTTTTTCTGTTTTTTAGTTTTTGCTGTTACTTTTTTGTTTTGTGCTTTGGTGATTTTGTGATTTTGCTGTTTGCTTTGCTTTCAAAGTGTGCAAATGTTCGCGTCAGGCAATTTGCTGACGCGTTTGTTGTAATTAAATCGATGGAGCTCTGGCATCGATCTGATCGCCAGCCATTCATTCATTGTGTGTGTGTGAGTGTGTGCCCATGAATCTAGATGTGTGTGTGTGTGTGTGTGCTGTCCAAAGACCATCTGCCTCTGTTGTCTGGTCTGGTCTGGTGTGGTGTGTCTGTCTCAAACACTGGGGCGGTCTTTTGGACTGGTCGCGAGCTCTGCTAATCTGCTGGGACTCCGCTCGATCGCCTTCAGATTGTTCGCTTGTTACTCTTGCATACAAATGACACAAATGTATGGGGCCGCGTCTGCTTTTTTGTATTGTATGTATTTCTAATGCCGTCACAGGCGATCAGATTTGTGGCCACATCAGACTGAGGACTGTTAAACAGCAGGCTGGCTGCTCAACAGCCCAACTGCTCGGCTATCTGGCTGCTGCCTCTGCGATGGGGCATTTGATTTCACTTCGACGCTAATGGCGACAAACTGCCGTGCAGCGCTAAATTGCTGCCGGGGAGCAATTGGCAATATCTGTGTTTATGTTTATGTATAGCCCATACAATCTATACCAATGTATGGCATATGTTGCACTGCGATCGATCGTTGATCGGCAGCAGTAACAATCTGTTCGCCAAAATGTAATTTATCAATCTGCGTCTGCCTCTCTGTCGCATACATATTTTGATGATCATATGATGATCTACATGCTAATCAAATCATATTGCAGCGCTGACCAATTACTCAGAGCAACACCTTTCTTGCCTGGAGGCCAAAACGAAAGACTTAGGCGACAAACTAGAGTCAACAGCGCGACACATAAAAACCAAAACAACAACAAGACGACACACACACACATACACTGATTACTTACCCAGAGTCCGAGTTGTATTAAGTGTGGATAAGTAATGGCTTGCATTTTGGTCATTTGTCTTCATTGGATCGAACAGTACTCCACGGACTGGCAATGTGATGATTGTGAATGCCTCGGGGCTATTTTCCAACCACTTGTGATTGTGAGTGGTTAATCATTACACGGTTTCGCTACTGTCAAAGTAAATGAAATTATCAAGTAGGTTGCGAATGTTAAAGATTTAAGGATTGTAATTTTGAAAGTTAACATCTTAAGTGTTGATAATACTATCAAAGACTATATATATACCTAACTAGTATTTAGTATTATGCATAAATAATTTATAAACAGATGTTGGACATATTGTCGGACATATTAATTATTGAAAACATACACAATATTTCTAGTTATGATATTATGTAGACCTATAACGGTTGCTGTAGATATTGGCCAAGAATATTTACAAACGATGGGCTCGAGTAGGCCTTGGTTATAATTATAAAACCATTCATTTAAGGATGTATACTAAAAACGCTTCACACTTCAAAAAATCGCACTTTATATCCATATAAGATAACGGAGTTTCTTGAAATAGTTTAAATTTGCCTTTTAATAAAATCTAATCACTTTTAAAGATTCTTGGCTTGAGCTTATTATAGAATTGGCTTGAGCTTATTATAGAGAATTTTAGTAAATTACTAAAATATTGCATTTGAGTACCATAAAGGGTAAGATCCATTGAAATAAGTAGTTTTTGCAGTTTAGTCTTGGCATGCGGATATCGTCTTTGAAAAGTGACTGTGCTTCAAGAAGTTGAGGCTAGCATTGCCTGGATGCCTTATGGTGGATGTCAATGTGGATGCTGAGCGTGCTGGCCCCGTGACACATCCGCATCGAACATGCTGCGCTTGTAATATGTGCTGCCCCCGCAACATCCCCTCAACGACCCCTCCCCCAACCAGCAGCCAGCAGCAGCGGTAGCAGCAGCAGCCTGCTGTGGTTGTCAGGTGAGTGAGAATTGTGTCACATAGTCATGCGCTAACACTCGACGATGCTTGAGTCTGTGTCTGTATTTGTGGATGTGTCCATGTGTGTGTGTCTACGTCTGCAGTTGCAGAGGTAACGTGGTTAGCGGTATATTTGTTGGCCAAAGTTTTCCTGGAAACAATCGACGAGTGCACAGCATTTTGCCTGCTGTCGCTGCTGCTGCTGCTGCTGCAGCCTCCACTCCATAAATCTCGCCACACAATGACAAAATATTTGCAAATCGCAAGGCGCGCTTCAGAGAAGCCGCCTCTCGATACAAATCTATTTTCGTTCGGTTCGGTTTGGTTCGGTTCGGTCCGGCATTATTATATTGTTTGCTCCATGCCTGGTCTCAGTCTCAGTCTCCGTCTGTATTTAGACTGTGCTGCTGCCTCCGACTTGTTGCATATAGCAAGCGAGCATCAACTTGTTGTGCGGCAACAAAACAATTGTCTATTCTTTTTCAAATGCAACCGCCGCCGCCGCCTGGTAGCAGCAACTGTTGCTGATGCGCCACAATCACAGGAACAGCAACAGCCACAGTAACAAAGTCAGCCTTTGGCAATAGACTCCCCCAGGGCAGCAGCATATTGCATTCATAGGCTCCTGTTGCCGCCTGGGGTCCTCAGGCGGCTCCGTTGCTGTTCGCTTTCTGGGCGCGTTTAACATACAAATTGTTACACTTACAAGTGAAATTTATTATTGCTCACACTGTGCGATTCACTTCTGTGGCTGAGCATAACTCACTGCAGGATTATCATAAGCTTTGCTTTTGCTCATCAATGTGCAACGAACTCACGTCTTAAACGTACCTGATTTCTCACTTCTTGTATACACCTCTTGAGTTGTGCTCTTAAGTGTCATCAATTATGCTTTAGTTAATGTCTGCTCAAAATTTAAATACGTTGAGTTGCCTCTCCTAATCTAATAGCCAAAATGGCATCCAACTGTAGTCCACTTAAGCTTAATGTACTTGTAAAACTGTAAAATATTACAAATAGCAGATGAGAAAATTCGGAACTGATCCATTTAAAAAAATTAAGAAAATTGATATGGTGTAAAAGAGAGAAAGTATCTACTCAGTACATAAGTAGTAAGTACATTGACCCACTTAAGTCAAAGTTGGCTCATTATGCTACGGGGAATCCCTTAATCTTAACCCATTTACTTAGCGTATAAAAAATATATTACATAAATACTTGATTTCCAAAATTGCATAAGTGGGTGAGTCGAGTTGACAACTTGCCCATATCGTAGGTGTTTCATTTTGGTCGATCGGGCGATCAGCTGTTCAAATCAAATGTGTCAACACTTAAAATTAGATTATACCATATTTGTGCTGACTGATTTTCAGTCTGTAAACGCAATCATATTTGGCTGCTGTGCACATGAGCAATATTTTATTTTGGACTGGAATCGCTACCGTTGTTGGCAGTTACCAGATTGGCCAGGAAAAAAACCAAAAAAAAAAAAACAACTGCATAAGAGCAAGAACAGCAGGGGGAGGAGATGTAGAAGGAGGAGGTGTAGTCGAGCGGTAAGCTTGTAATTCAATCTGCTTGCATTCAGACATGCAACAGCAATTTTAAAACAATTTTCAACTTACTGACAGAGCGGCTACCGGATTGGCTCGGCCGCAGCTAAGCTGAGAGATCTCCGAAGATCTGAGATCTGAGAGATCTGGCAACGGCAACGCTTTTGACTGACTTTGGTACCAATCTGTCCATCATCATTACCATCAAGTGTAACATTTGTGACGACAGGCAGGCAAGCAGACGACAAACAGACAACAAGACAGACAGACAGCCAGACAAATAGACAGGGAGACTGAAAGACAGACACAGATGCCAGCCGCCGCCTGTGAGCGAGCGGCAGTCAAGAGGCGCTGCTTCAGGTGCTGCTCCTCCTGGTGCTTCGATCTGAAACTGAAGCTGCTACAGCGTGCTGTGAATGCCAGTGCAATTACTTTGTAATTTAAGTTATTGATTGCCACGCTGCGAATGTGAGCTGCACAAGAGCTGCCAACTGCCACAGTATCCATTTCCATCTTCTTGCCCTTCTCCGTCTTGTCCATCCACTTTTCAATGCGCTGTTTAGGTTTAGAGAATCTCAGGCTTTGTCTCTTAGATAATCTCAACGCCGCACCGTTACAATGGCACCCAACGCTTTATATTCCCTTTATCGCAAAAAAATGAGTCGAATTGAGCATATTGGCTATGTAATAAAATATTTTTTATTTATAAATATATAAAATTTCGGCATAAATAAAAATGATAAAGATAAAAAGCAGTTTTTTTTACTATGTAATCATTGGAACTTAGTTTTGCTTATGATTTTATGAGCAAATTACAAAATTGAGATTTTAAAGATATATACAATATAAATACACTGTAAACATATAATTTATACAAATACAAATTATAGATGATTTATTTATTGCACTTCAATTGTAAATTTAGAAAATGTTTTAAGAAGTTATTTTAAGAATCTTACTGGCTTTTATATCTAGTTAAAGAAATATATTAATTACAGAGTAATTAGAGTACGGTATAGTTTATAGTGGAGCTTACAAGAAAGTAGTGTATAGAATACACTCCGAGATATTTATTTGATGTTTTTTGTCTTAATATTATATGCGTTCATCTTAGAATTTATACAGTCTCCGAGTGCGGCGGGTTATTCCGACGTTTCTTACGTTTGGATTAGCTGCGAGTGATTGCCGATCACAGTCCACAGTCAAGAGTCTGGAGTCCAAAGCCATTGATTCAATTTATGGCAAAATCCAATTTAGATTTTTGTTATCATTTAGTTGTAGCGCTATTTTTTTTGCTCCATCTTTTGATTGGTGCTGTTCTTGATTTCATTAAATGCATTCGCTGCCTTTCAGCCATTTGCAGAATTTTCATCTTTTTATTTTTTTGCTTGTCATTTTCGCATTGCTCGAATGTGTTGGCCATCCGATCCAGCATCAGTTTGACGCCAGTTGATGATGGCTTATAATTGCAGAAGACGGGCAAAGAGAGTGCGGTTAAAGTAAACAACAAGTCAACTGTGTTTTTTTTTGTTTGTTTTTTTTTGCTTTATGCACTCAAAACTGTCATAATTTATTGTGTTGTGTTATGTTGTCATTTCATTTCTTTTGCTTTTCCTGTACTGACATCAGGCTGATGCATTGATTGTTGTTATGTTGTTGTAATGCTGACATTTATGACAGTAATTTGTTTTTCAATTTGTAAGCTAGTTAGAAAAACCAGCTTCCTCAAGCTTCACAAAGCAAGTACACGACACACAACGTGTCACAAGCCAAGATTGTATTAGATATTCTATGACAGGCAAGGCGCACCAAAAAGTGGCAGGATATCGGGGAATAATAGATCAAATTCTGCTTAAATAAGTTCTGCAAGCATTTTGTTACTTCGAACTTTACAATCGAAAAGTGAATCTGTTGAAAGGGAAATATATAAATTATATTTTTTCAGTTGCCTAAATTATAGCTATACAAATTATTAGTTTAAAATATATATTTTGAATGGTTATTTATTTATATTACGTTATTAAGTACCGCTAAAGAGAATAAATTAGCATTACATTTGTAATAAACTTATATTTAATAACCTAAAACAAAAAAGCGCTGTTAGACTTTAAGATGTGTGGTACAGAATGGTCAAGTGGTTATTGATGTTGTGGTTGCAAAGGTTAACAGTTATGGCGAGTGCACAAATTTGGTATATCAAATGCTATAGGCGCTAATTACTCTTTATTGGTAGCAGCTAGTCCACATCATATTTCACAGCAATAGTTGGGCCCTTGTATGGTCTGTGTGCAACTTTTACTACTACGTGCTTGAGAGACTGGGAGACTGAGATGCGGGATAGCTTGATTTGGTGTCCTTTACGGGGATATGAAATGAAAGGCAGTGCTTTGATGTTTGAGCGCAGAACTATGAATATGGCAGGCGATGGATGACATTGAAGGCATTCGGCATATTGTGTATATGTTTTGAGTGCATCATCATCTTCCATATGCATTTCACATTGGTTGGCTGTTTGGCTGTCTGGCTGGTTGTTTGGTTCTCTATCGTAATGTTTTTAGTTTAGTTAGCTGGTACCTCAACGACTTTCGCCGATGACTACTAACAAAGAAATCAAAGCGAGCCTTCACATTGCGCTCAAATAAATCACAATTCGAACCAAATCAGTAGAAAATCCCGTACCATAAGCGGTCAAGTGTTGTCCATGAGTGCCTCACTAATTTGGTCATTAATTGGCATTACTTATATGTAGGTGCGTGTGTGTGTGTGTGTGTGTATGAGTATCTGTATGTATTTACTCTACCTCTATCTATCTCCCTCCTGTTTACTATGTCATGACTAAATTCTACAAAACACCCAAAAGGCATAACTTGAGCTCATAAATAACGAAATAAGAAATTGCTTAAGACAAACGACGAATCGTTGATATTTAATAATGAAAATAATAGTAATAATAATATTAATTCTAATAAATGTGCCATATGGAGACAAACAGCTGTCAACAAAAACTAAAAAAATAAATAAAAATACTTGTCCGCTCATCGCAATCGCAATCACAACTCGAGCAGAAGAAAGTACTGCGAATACGCGGATTGCGATTTGGTCATGCGATGGTGTTTTCTTACGCAGCTGGAAGCCATTTTTAGAGCGCGCCAGATGATCGATGATCGATGATACCCAGGTCGCCTCTAAAGCTCAACAGAGCTGCCGCTGTCTTTTGAAATGGACTCGACAACGGCAGCGCCCAGGGGGCATCTTGTTTAGTTTTGGGCTGGCCTTACACGTTGTTCGCCGGTAGCCGATAGCCGACTGCCGATAGCAGCCACTTTGAAGGAGCCAACAACAAGGCTAGTCTAGTATCTATAATATATCTCTCTGTCTCTGTCCCGCTCTCTATCCATCTCTCATACTCCGCAAACAGATCGTTGTTTATAGTCAGGCTAGCTGGCAAATGCAACAAATTCATTCGTACGCATTTTTGGTAAATTACTTGCTCCATGTGACGTCTGTATTGAACAATCTAGATCAAGATCATTCGAGCACATCGTTTACGACAGTTATGACAGTTTAGTCCATGTTATCAATTACATCAACTGTCAACATAATAAGGCACCAACACCAAGATTATGGCCTTGCCAGTGACACAAGAGACTCCCATTTGCTGTTTTAGCTGTGGGATAGTTGTTTACTTTGTTTAGCTCTAATTATGATTTAAACAAGAAATATTAGTTAACTAGGAGTAAATCATTATCCATATTCCATATTCCTTATAGATATCCAAAAGATTATAAATTTCTTGCCTGCTGATACTGATGGATAATATTATAATATTAAATGTAATGAATTAGTTAAAGTATATCAGCAATCAATTTATTAAATACACAAACTATTCTTTTTTTTATTATAATACTTAACCAAAAATAATGCATAAGATCTTAATAATAATAATAATAAACCATTTCAAATTGGTTTAAAGCATTTACAGCTAGTTGCATACAAAGTACGTTAAAATCTCATCGAGTGGGATAAGACTTGACTAGAAAAATTCCACGGAAAATCTCTCTCAACAAAAAAAAAGGATTTAAATTAATCCATTGCGAGTTAGCAGCTGATGCCTTAGCATGATGACTGGCATGCAAAATGTCAGAGAGATTTATGAGAACGGACAGATTTGGAGCAAGAGGCTGCCTAACCCAAAACAAAAAGGGGTGGAGTCCACCGTGTGGAGGGGGAAGAGCAGTAAGGCTGAGTGGTGAAGAGCGACAGCAAACGATGTTACGCATTAGACAAACAACAAGCAGTCAGACGAGTCGAAATCTAAAATCCGAGAGCCCGAGTTTCAAACTGAAGAAGAAAAATTAAGCCGTATGCTGATTTCATTTTAATTACGATGCTGCCTCACAGCCTCACATGGCAATCAGGCATGGCAAAGCTGGATCAGCTTAGAGCGACAAGTGCGTAATGCATAATGCAGTATGCCTGTTGCAATTGCAATGGCAAATAAACGAGTATGAGTCCGAGTTTGAGTCTGAGTACGAGTACGCGTATAATTGCTGAGTAGGTTGAGCTCAAGCTGATGCCAACCCAAATAGCCAACCCCAAGCTAAGATCTGCTGAGAAATGTTGCGTCGTGATCATTTTGTGATCGTCACCTCTTTTGCTTCTGCTTCGTTTTTTGGTCCATTCGTCACAGTTTGTTAATGTGTCGGGACCATGTGCAACACTCATAACTCATTTGCCACCAACTAGCTGCACCCCCCCCCCCCCCTCCTCCTGCCCCTTCACTCTTCCCCTTCCGCCCTTCTCACCAAACGAATTTATTGTTTAGGCCATAAACGAAAATTGACGTTATGTATAGGGCAGCTGGAGCCAAGTCAGACGCGTCTTTCATGTCACGCATTTCGAAGAGTACCTCGAGGCTAGCTCCATATACACCCCCATTTCCACTTCCCACTGCCCACTTACCCTACCCCCTCTGTTAACTCTTAACCCATAACTAATCTGACCATGTCGGTCGCCCGTAGCACAACAACACAAAGTAATTTGCAGGCGCAGGCGAAAGTTTCTTCTTTTTTTTTTTGGACTAACTAGTCGAAGTCCTCGACTTTCATTCTGTGCCAGCGACACGTTGACGACATTGACAAATGCATTTGGGAACAGTGAGACGACGACGACAACAACGTGCACGCGCATACAAATTTTCAAAATTATATTTGTATTTTAAAAAAAAATGTATATGAATATATGCATAAGCTTGAAGTGCATTGGGTGCCCTTGTCCTGGAATAAGTCAGTTGGATTTGTGTGTTGGTACATTTCCGCTGGCATCTCGTTGAAATAATCACACGATTGTGTGCCTTTCAATGTTCGCTGCAAAAAAGAGATCATTTTTTGTGCTCTGATGTAATGGCAAAGAAAATGAATTGTAGGAAAGCACTTGCTAAAAACATCGCTTATGGTAGCCTTGATACAGAGAGTGAGTTTCGATTTTATTACACAGCAATTTTGCTTTAAAGAGCAGAAATTTATGAGAAGCCTCACATATTTTTTTTATTATTTTTTTAAAGCAGGCACTAAACAAGGCTATTAAGTCAAGAAGATTGCCCGAAACTGATTTTTTCTTTGTGAAATGGAGTATGGGGAAAAAGAGTAATAAAAAATAATTGCAGCTAAAAGATTATGAGTTTGGAAAACAAATATTATCTATAGATGAGTTGTAGACATTTTACAATTTAAAGTAGAGCTTAAAAGACTGCTTACATTTGGTATGTTTATAATTTAATATCATAGATATTTTTTGAGTTAACCATATCAGATATGCCGTGAAATTGTTCTTTAAGATAAAAGTTGCGGCGGTTCTTTTGCATGTGCTCCTAATATTTTGTTTGGCTGGAGCGGAAGTTTAAGTTTATTGGATTAGAAGTGCGACAGGCAAACGATGGCAACCAACTGCTAGAATAAACTTCCCACCTACCGCATCCTCCCGGCTACCACTCTCCAATCCCCCGCCAGACGTCAGCTGGCAATTATGGAGCGCGTGACACTCGCCGCTCTTGCCGCTTATCTTTTATTTAACGTGTTCGCTCTGTATAAATATGGAGGAGCCGGAGTTGGGGCCTAGACTCCAAGCCAAGCAGCCAGTTGCGAGTTGGCAATAGCTTCATTTGTGTCGCCTTTGCCGTTTGCCTTTGCCGTTGGTGTTGTTTTTGTTGCTGTTGCTGTTGCTATAGCTTGCCTCGCAACTGCTGCACTTCATTAATTATGCGACCGGCTTACGTCTGGCGGTTAAGGAGCAGAATGGATGGGCCCAGCCATGCAATGTTCCAATCATCGTCATCATCATTGGCATCGTCATCATCGTCATCGTCATCGTCATCGTTTGCGGCATAATAAAGTTGTAATTTGTTGGCAGTTAAAGGTGTTGCTTATAGTGCAACTAATCAAGGTAATAAACTAAACTATGCGTAGCTAAACGATGTCTGCGTAATTTGTCGCTAATAATGATGACGATAAAAGCGACAATGATAATGATGATAAATTATGATATATCAATCAACTGAAGCACTTTAAATGCATTCCGTTATTAGAGACAGAAATGAGATATTAGCTAAACAAAGATTTTAGCGCAAGTGTAAAGCAATTAAATAAATGAGAAACAGTCAATTTGAATTGAAGACAAAAGTCGCTGACTAACAAAATTTGCAATCACATTTCGAGATTCTACTTCGAATTTTATTTGTATGCAATATTTCAATTGCAGGTTCTTGCCACTTGCCACTAGAAAGGGCGTATGCAAATAGAATTGGTGTCAACAACAACAGCAACAAATATGCGCAACAATAACACACAAACAGACGCCAAAGTGAAAAGCCCTTAGAGAGGCAAACGCAACAAGCAGAACCGAAAGGTAAATATGTAACTGCAACAAGTGGTTGCCTATTTGGCATTGGCCTCCACATTGGCCACGGCCTCGTGCATGGATGCCGATAGACTGCCAGCCATATAATGCAGCTCATCAACAACAGACGGAGGCAAATGCCACATGTGTTCCATGTGCACATAGACAAAGAGAGAGAAAGAGAGCGAGAGCGATGGATTGGTAGAGAGAGAGAGAGAGAGAGTAAGTGAGAGAGAATGTGCTGGCCATAAACAAATATGAGTAGCTGTGCAGCCTGTGCTATGTGTTGCCTTCTACTGCTGCTGCTGCTGTTGCAGCCGCAAGAAGTGTGGGAAAATTTTCGGAATTTCTTTTGCCCCCTCGCGAAAAGACTGGTTTGCGTTTTGGGGGTACCTGCAGCTGTAGTTGGAGCTGGAGCTGGAGCTGCATCTGAAGCTGCTGCTGGTGCTGGGGCGGAGCAGCGGGTATTTTGGCTAGTTTGGGCTAGGCATGCCAACTAGCGAAATTCTTTTTGATAATTTAATTTAAGAAATATTGTATATAGCCTGGCTACACAGATGATGTCCGCACGCCAGACGCCGACGACGAAGAAGACGACCCCTTGACCACAGTGGGGCACGCGAATGAAGCGCAACGGATTCCCGCCTGGTTTGTCTAGTCTTCTTCTTGCTCTTCCCCCTCCCGCTCTCTCTAATTCCCTATCGTTATTCACTAGCTCAGTGTGCCGAATTTGAGCTAATCATCATCATACTCTAATCGCCTAGCAAAACCAGAGAAAGTTACTTCAAATCCTGCTTCAGAATTAAACACATACAAAACCAGCCTATTATTGGCAAAAAAATATATATAAAGATAAAAACATAATTTGATCATGTGTCCATTTAACATAGTTAACAAGTTAAAGTTCATGAACTTTTTACTTCTCATTTTCAATTATGTCTTACAATTGTAGTTCTTAATATGAGCTTAAAGTTATTGGTTTGAAAGATTTTGATTATATACAAATTAAAAACTCGTCAATTAAGATTCGCAGCAAGGTTTTTTCTCTATGGACCCACAATCAAAACCTTAAAACAAGTCCAGGCTTGCAGAGAATTTTGAAACAAATTTGTTATAGTTAGTGGATATTCGCAAATTGATTGGTTTTTTGCGCAAAATATTACACACATGCAATTTTAATATACTGTTCTCTGCGGCGCTGCGACCTCATTGCTTGAGAACAATTCACTTTAAGTCTTATATCCAGACCAGACCAGCATGCAGCTCCCAGTGGGCCCCAAATCGTTTTTTGTTTACCGCTCGACAAATTGCTGTGCTTTTGGCATCTGCACCTCAGGTACCGGTATACCATATATGGGTCCATCGTAGACACTTTGCGTGTCTATAGTATTCTCTCTGTGTGTGAGTCTGTGTGTGTTTGTCTGCACTAAACAAATTGTTAAATTTATTGCTGGTCGTAAAGAATGGTCGCAGTTGCAGTCGGTTGCGACACCGTCGCCAAGAACAACTAAACAACAGCTAAAAAAAAGAAATTCCTATTGTAATATACTCCAACAGAATTGTAGAGTCCACCCAGAAGTTTTAGCTAGGCTAAGTAAATGGAAAAACCTTCAAAATCAAGATTGCCATATTTGCCATGAATTTGACATCTTTGGCATCTGGCGTTTAATTAATTAGTGAACGTGAACTATCTATAGTAAATCAGGCTAAATGGCAGTGTTGCATTTCATTGGCGCCGTTGTCAATCACTCAATCAATCCATCAATCAGCGAAGCATTCTTGGGATCTGCCGCAGTAGCATGTGGAGTGAAAAATTGCGACAGAGAGAACATTTGGAATATGCTCGCCAGAATGTCAAGTGATTGTAAGGTGAAACTCATAGCACAAGTAGATAGTATATATATTTGTATATAGTATTAAGTAGAATTTATAAAGTGCTTGATTACTTTTGATTTGAAGCTTTGTATATTTCAAAAATCTTTAGCTTCTAATTTCCGTATCGTAAATGGAATTTAAACTTATTCTACTTCGATAGTTTTACATTTTAAGTTCCAGCCGTTGTTGACACATTTCCCAATATAGTAGAGCTAACCATTTGAAAATGTAACGAATTTTAGTGCAACCCTCATAAATACCTTTATCCAGATCTCTTGGCAAGCATTGTGGAGCTCTTGATCAAGCATGCCTTCAATTATCCAAGTTCCAGAACGTTGTTGGCCCCCTCGTGCGCTGCTGCCACAAGTTGCAAGCACAGCACTGAGCAAATTAGGAAGCTAGGCTAATGAAGAATTTACATTGTTTGCCAAAACGAATTATTATTAAGCGGGCAGACCAGGCCAACCAAATGGGACGAGGATGGGGACTGGGGAATGAGGATTGGAGATGCGCAGATCTGCGGTCAAACAAAACAACGACCAATTATATCGCCGAGCTTTGATCTCTTGCTCGAGGCCGACTCAAGCAGTATTCTCTGACTCTAAGAACTTGCCACTGGCAATGGCACTAGCCCAGTTGGCCTGGACTATTAAGCATACCGAAAGAAAGTAGCAAATTCAGCCACGGAAATGTGAAGCAATTGTTTTTGGCATTTCGGTTGCACTTTGTTCTAAAGCCGCGCCATGAGGCACACTGGGCGAGGCAACCAATTCCCACCGAGCATTGCAGATATGCAATACTCCAAGCTCAAAATAATATATACTATACTATTTTACACACAAGTTAGTTCATTTTTGTTTGCTCTACAGTAAGTAAATTGCTCTACAGTAAGTAAATTGCCTTTGAATATAAATCAAATGTGGATCCAAGTAGAGCTCCAATTCAATTAATGTCAGTCGTTAAACACACACAAAAAAATGAACAGAAGAAAAGTACCCAAGTCAGAGATTTATAGGGTAAACCAATTTTTCAGGGCCCAAACTGAAATCCACTTAAATATTTTGTTGTGCCGGCCAAGCCCTAAAGTCGTTCCACATCCATACGTGTACACATGTATGTGCGTATTACACCCAGTGCCAAGTTTAAAGGCGCTCCAATTTGTCACTCTCTTCTTCATTTTCTTCATTTTTAATTTTCGTAGGCCTGCACAGCCAAATGCAAAAAGGTGTCATATTCCCTAACTATAATGAAGTTGCTTGATTTTTTCATTATTGACGATTTAGTTGCTTTTTATTCTGTCAATTTGAACTCGATAAAAATCATCTCTTTATTTGCAAGATTTGCTATCCTTTACATGACTGTTAAATATTGATTATTACAAACCCTTTTTATATTTTGCTACTATTTATTTGGCATATAAACTTAAAGTAGGGTATTATGGCATTCGTGTTCCGAGAATCTGCACTCGTTATCGCAGTAGAGGAGCGTCGGAAACGATGTGAAGCAACCACAAGAGCAAAAAAAAAAAAAAAACCAGATCGCACAATTGTTATTAGGCTCTTTTGAGTAAATGCCGCCATGGGGCCAACGACGAGGAGCGAAACTGAAGCACGCGCTCTTAACAAATTGGGCTACGAATTTATGCGACTGGCTGGATGGCTTTTAGAGATGTGCACCGATGACATCACTGGCAAAATATGTGCCCCAAAAGGCGCGGCCGACGCAGATGCGATGCGATGACGCAGATCCGACGACCTATGGCAAAATGCGAAACGGCACTCAATACGGCGGCGGGGAACTGTTGACACTCGTTCATCATCAGGAGGCAAGCGGGGCGGTGAGCTGTGAGCTGTGAGCTATGAGTATCCCATGCCAGGATGCAAACTAGTTCTGTGCCACTTTTTTTGGCAGAACGAATGCGACGCGAGATTCCAAGGCAGTTCAATGTCAGCAATGCCTGCTAACTTATGCAAATTTTGCGCCAGGCTCTTCAGTGTTTGATTTATGTGTGTCAGGAGGGAACGCATTGTCAGCGCCTGCTTGTGCATAAAACTGAGGCAAATGAAATTAACAACAGTCTAGTAAGCTCTACAGTTCGGTGTCCTGCCACTGCCACATTTACATTCGGATCCTAGCCGGGCGTCGACACCTTTATGAAGTGTCAAAGTCAAGAGCCATGTTCATTAATTTGACATGAGCCGTGCTCTTGAGACTGGAAACGAGAACTCTCTCTCTCCCGCTCTCTCTCTCGCTCTCTCTCTCTGTTTATATACATAATTGTTGCATAATAAACGCATTAATCAACTTATGAATGAACTAGTCCGAAGGGGTTCGGCATCAAACTGAAGTTTTGCTAATGGTTCAAGATTATGTTTTGATGCATTTACATTTTTAAATGTTTTTTAAAGCATCTGGTATCATTTGTTAACATTTGTAGTTTCTGTCAGTGAAATTAGGAAGCGAAAGGGAATATATATATATATATATATATTTTCTTAATATTCAAACGATTTAGATATGCAGGGAAGTTTTACTTGAACTCAATGTTATTTGCATAATTTAGAATGTGAAAGATTAGAATATATTTAGATAGCTTTCGATTTTATACGGATTTTTTGTTAATATTTAGCTTGAAAAGAGTTAAAAACAAACAACAACAAAATAATGCACACCCAGAAGTGTAAAGATTGTGCTTGCTTATATAATTTTGCAGTCTTCTCTTTCATAACTCGTGACTCTATTTAAGAAAGAACACATTTCCTCGTGTGCCTCAGTCTATCTATCTATTTACCCATCTATCTATCTACCCATCTATCTATCTACTTAAAGTTTCTGATAGTATGAGTGAGTACTTCAATATCTAGTATCTATCATGTGTAATAGGTGGTCGTCTTCATCGTCAACTTTGCTGATGCTGTTGTTGTTGTTTGTTGCGCTGTTGCTGTTATTGTTGCCGGTAACACTGACAGCAGTTGCAGTAGCAGAAACAGCAGCACAGACAGTGGCTAAAATATGTTCCGTGTTTGCTACTCTATCTCCATTGCACTCACACCCACACTCGGTCACTCCGTCTCGCTCTAGCCGCCCATTGCGAGCAACGGGCAATGCAATTGTAAAATTGAATTATTCATGGCGATTGTACGACAATCAATTGAAATTGAAATAAAATGCTGCAGCCAAGTCGCTGTTGCTCTTAGCTGCTGTTGATGTTACTGTTGCTGTTGTTATTGTTGGGGATTTTTTTTCTTTTTTTTGCTACCGCCTTTGACATGTGCGCACAGCTATCTTTCAGCATTTTTAGTTTTGTTTTTATTTCTTGGCTTGGCTTGCGTCCAACTGAAATTGTGATTTAAAGTATCTGTATCTGGATCGTTTGGCAGCGATTGAATGTCGCAATGTCGCCATGTGTCCATGTCGCATTGGTCTCCCATTCCTCCCAATACCCATCCAATCCCGTACCCCTTCAGCTTACTCTCCCCCTCTCTCTCTCTCTCTCTCGCTCCCTCTGCTCAACGATCTGTTATCCATCTGTCCTGCACTTGGCATGCAGCCTGCGTCCAGTAGCAGATTTGTCGCCTATTTTGCTGGCTTTTCGCTCTTTTTGGCAATCGACAATTTGTATTTGGAAATGTTGCATGTTTAAGTCTTTCAACATCCTCATCAACGATATACGCTTTGGCGTTTTATTTGGCCTTGGAGTCTTTGAAATTTTTTTGATGCATCGATTTGCTTGCAATTTACATACTCGAATTTCAACTTATTTTCTTTTACCTATATCCAAAGAAATTTTAAGCGTGTTTTTAGTCAATATTGCTTATCATAATAAATGAAAAAAAGGATTTACGTTAGATAATACTGAAAACTCAGCATCGCATATTTTTCTCCTATTAACTGCACAGTTCATAATGGATAATTAAATCTCAATATCTTTATATCTCTGAGCATGTCTAAAAATAATTTGAAGTAGATTGCGCTCTAATAAATATGAGCAGACATCAAAGCTAATGCACCAACTCATCACCATGAGCACGCGAGTGATCTCGTCAGAAGTTCAACCGGCTTATGACCATGTCGACAAAAAAAATCCACACTGCCATTTGGGCATTTGTGGACTGAGAGTTAGCTAAGGCCGGGGCTGACTAACGCGTAAACTTAATTAAAATTAAACCGCTGCAACAGATGCAACAGATTTGCCTACTGAGATGAAATGACGACCACGATGACGACTCTGAATGCGTCTGCAGAGATTATGACAAGTACAGCAATGTCCAAGTTAGAGTGGAAAACTAGCCGCAAGAGCCCCAACTGCCAGTTTCCGACCAGGTCCAGTTGATGACTAAATGCTGCTCGTGCTGTGATAAATTACATGTCGTTTTAGAGTGTTGCGCTTCCTTGTTACTCCGTCACTGGTGTTGACACACAGCGGCCGCCGAGGGTCGTGGCGGGTGCACTAAGTGGATCTTCGCTATGGTATCACCGTCATTGTAATGTGCAACCGCAAGTGGTATTATTAAAATGAAATCATCATCATCGTGGAGTGAGACAAGTGCATCGCTCCAGCTCCAGCTCTGGCTGTCTCTCACATTGCCTATCTGAGGATCAGCTTGATGCGCTGAGCTTGCACTGATCTGGTTACTTACGACAAGGGAGTCGGATGACGCAATAATTGGATCCCGAAAACTGTTTTACAATCTTATTTGGTAATTAAAGCCTAAGGTATATTACTTCAAATACAAAATCAAATCAAATGTTGCATGGGAATTCACACTTTGAAAGTTTTATAACTCCTTAGGGTGTGCTTAAGATGAACACATTTCAAAATACGTTATGCCTTGTTGCAAATCACTCATAAGGAGATAGATATATGTTAATATGCACAGATGCAAAGATGGGAAGGTAGTTAGTACAAATAACAAATGCAATTTCAGTCAATTTCCTTAATTTAAAGGGACTTCTCGATGAAAATGTAAAACATATACTTCAAATCAAAGCTAAATTAGTATCATTAAACGAAAGACTTAAGCGACAAACTCGTTTTCACCATTTTGTAAACAAGCTACTTATTTCATTTGAAAATGTTGTTTGCTCTCAGCGGTTTTATTTACACAGCTCGGCGGGCATTAAGTGCCCACCTCTTTGGTGCATTAGTCCAATACGAATACAAATGAATGAACATTTACAATATAAACACTTAGGCCGACACAGACAATACACACGCACTACATACACACAGACGCACACACACACACATACACTGCTCTAGTGGCACATGCAATCGAGCGATAATAACTGTACTGTGTGTAAAGTTAAAGCAACAACAACTCGTACAACAAAATCAACAGCCAACCACATCGAGAAATTCAATGAAAACAAACGAACGCTGGCGGATCGTGCCGCTGCCAACAGCCAACCACAATTCAGCATGAAGAGCTAAAGAGCAACATCAAAGAGCAGCAGCAGCAGCAGCAGAAGCAGCAGCAGCAGCAACAACAACAATCGAACCCGGCTTTTAACAGTTCACAGCACTTAACATTAACAGCAAACGTCAGCATCAGCAGCAACAGCAGCTGTTTGTAAACAGGAAATTGCGATTGCCCTCTGTAAAATGCATGATAAAGCAAGTAAGTGAGTTTTTCTGCACAATGTCTAGCTAAATATCTTCGATTTGGGAATCACATGCTTACAAATGGCGTATAAGCAAAACATTCTGTAAAAAACTACTTTAAGCTATAAGCTTACAAAATTCTTAAGATATTATTATTAAAAAAAAACTATTTTATCATATTTTCGCTAGATATTCTTAAAATTTAGACTTAAAAAAATAATATCTTGCACTTAACTGTCATGAAAAAGTAAGGTAATCCACGCAGGCAACTAACGATTATCACAATTGGATTTCCTGTTGGGTAGTTAAAGACACACACTCTGACACACACACACGTACACTTACAAATACACATACACACTCAACGAACACAGTGAAGACGCGTGCGCGCGCGACTTCAAATGCTGCTGGCTGTTGATCTTTGAGGCCAGGGCCAGTCAGTCGGTTGGTTGGAGCTCAGAACGATGATGACGATTTAGTCTCGGATGGGCGCTACGCTGCAAAGCATCGCAAGGCTGCAGAATACCGCTACCTGAAACTATCTCTCACGTGAGGACTTACGCGCGATATATCGCGCTTATCGGTTATGTTCGCCACGTGATTGCTCACGCGTGAGATTTGTGAAAAGCCGTCGCTAAAGCGATTCAAATAATGCACCAAGCGCCACAGAGCTGAGATCATGCGCAAATGATATAGTGTGAAGATATAGTGTGTATATCATTGTATTTAATATCTTCAAAAGATTTGTGAAAAAGCAAATATAGAAAAAGTGTATGTTTTTTGTGTAAAACTAAAAAAAAAAACTACAATCTTAGCTTAAAATTTATGCAGTTTACCGCATAATAATATTGTGAAAAGGTGAGTGCTACATAAATTAATTTTTAGTAATAGTAAAATATAG
The DNA here is from genome assembly GCF_018153295.1 of Drosophila grimshawi. Lineage (NCBI taxonomy): Eukaryota > Metazoa > Arthropoda > Insecta > Diptera > Drosophilidae > Drosophila > Drosophila grimshawi. The sequence continues at coordinate 14,009,914 of NW_025063240.1, read as the reverse complement.
TAAATATAAAAAACAAGAACTAAAGAAAATAGAAAATCATATTGAAACTATAGATTAAAACAAATTACATAAAAGAACAAATAATTAAGTATTGTATCCGATTGGTGTTCACTCTTCAGCAATGTTAACATTTATTAATCATTATTTTAAATGTGTTAGCGATGACCTTTCAATTGAATCGTTGTTTGTTTGCCGTTGTTGCCATTACAATGTAATTACTTTTATTATTTATAAACTGATGTGATTATGCTTATTTTGTGGATACGTAAGCAATGCTTAAATATTATCTAAACACACCAAACAGAGACATTAAATAATGATGCAATAAGAAGAAACTGTAAGCCCAAGAAAACCCAGTGAACAACTCGTGTTAAACCAAACAGCTATTAAAGTAAAGTATTACCAGATTTCATCAAAACTCATGCAAAATAACTGTTACTATTCTAAAGGATGTCACTTTCAAGTTATATCTTGCTTGCTTAACAATTCGAGTATTATCAAATTGGAAATAACTGTAGTTCATTATCTAAAGGATACCATTTTCAAGTTCCATCTGGTATATATGTGACTATACTTAACTTTCCACTTGCTCGCATATATCTGTCATGCTTAAGGGATTATCTAACCGTCTACATATTCAGGAAGTAAAACTGAAAACAAAAGACACTCATTGACATGCTCATTAATTATGTTATTGCCTTTTGTGCGATAAGTGTCAAGAAATTATTACAATAGGGCGACGAGAGTTGTTGGTACAAGAAAGGAGTTGAAGATATTCAAGCATTTAATTGTCTGACTGGCAATCAAGCAGAAAAGGGCTAAGGAAGCTGTGCAACAGGGACGAGATACGAGAGACGAGGAGACGAGGCAGTCAGGAAGCGAACAATTCAAACTAGAGCGTGTGACTCTGTTGAATGGATTTGCATGTTGCAAAAGTCTCCGGCTTCGGCTTTGGCTTTGGCAGAGGCTAATAATAAAGCATATTATGGGCAATTGTTGATTGTAGTCCATTGGGGTTGTGTGTGTGTGTGTGTGTCACAGATCTTTGAGTTTGAGCTTCATTTTAGATGCAGTGCTCCTGTTCTCCTGTTCTGCCTGCTTGACTCGTCTGGTTGTTCTATTTTGTATCTGCCTCAAAATATTTTCAACAATCGTGGTTTGCTTGTTTGAACACCTTTTACTCGATGGGTTCTTCCCTTTATCTGAGAGATAGTGTACAGCATTTTGTTTGCTTTAAAGGACATATTTCTGTTTATTATTCTTTGCCATGCTTATTGCTGAAAATCCTTTCCTTTTTAGCTGACAGCGCCCTCTGTCAACGGCTACTTGATGAGCTTGTTGAAAGTGTAGATCCATAAATACATACGTACAACTGATCTTGTTCTCATTGTTACCAAATGAATGAGATTCGGTTTGCTTCTGTTCTCAGCGCACCGAAACAAAAAAATAAAATAAAAACACAAAAAAATAAGTAAATAAAAAAGCAGAAAACTTGAATTTGTATGTAGCTGAAGGCACTCGAAACTTTGACTGCAATTGGTAGCTCAACTTTGTTGGTTTCAATGGACAACGATTGTTTAAATACATTCCGTTTATTTGCTAAACGGAATCTATTGCAACATTTGTTTCTTAAGAGAGGCAATTACAAGAGTTGAGAAATGACGACAAGAATGAATTTTGTAATGGTGCCAATACAATGTATTGTCTGCTTATTGATTATAGTCTAAGGATATCATGAAATGTTATGGGTATTTAATTTTATTACTGAACATGTTTCGATTTATTTTAATAACTAAGTTTATTGACTTAATTTTTTATTAAGCAGCAGCAATAAAGATGACTGAGATTATGACCATAACAACTTTCGTTATTTATGAGAGTTTTTCTGTGAAATATAATGTTAATATTTTTGTTGATGTAAGACTATCGTAGTTAACACAAATCATATTTAAAGTTAATTAAAAGCAAATTAAAATTGCAAAAATTTACTACCTTAACGCGTTTTTCAACATCAAATTTTTATGATCTGCCTTTCTCAAAATTGATGATGCATTTGCAGGCAAAAGTAAGCGAAGCTTATAGAAGTCGGCTCACAACATAATTAGCTGGTTAACTAGTTTGTAACTAGGTACTAACATATATAAACAAATCAAGTTTTATGTACAGTTCATGCATAACTTCAATCGATTGTTGAAATATTAAGATACAAAAAAATCGCTTAGATTCTTTAAATATGCTTAAGGAGTCCAACTTGACCTGCAGCGAGAATATTACGAATCTAGGCACTGTGACCCAATAAAGTACCCGTGGTAAATGACAAGCATTAAACATAAGCACTTCAGGTCGTTGCAAATAGAATTTGCCTGGGAGCAGCACCAGCAATCGTACCATTCTCGGCTAGTTCGTTCGTTATTGTGTCCATATCTTGACACTGTTTGGCTGTTGGCTGGGCAGGAGGGCGAACCGCTTGGCAGTTGTGGTTGCCACCGCTCAGCAGGTGGTGGCCCGGCGTGATGCTGCTCCTGTGATAATGGCGAACACGCCAGACCGCCGCTTTGCATATAAACGCGCGCTAATGGACACCAAAGGTGACAGCGAGCGCTGCTAAATTGGCAAACATTAAATTTGCACCTTCACAGCGGCAAAAAAAAAAATAAATAAAGAAAAATCCAAAACCGTGACAATTTTAGGCACAGCGGTGTGCTTTTCCAGAAAAGTAAAATAAAATAAATAAAGAAAAAACTAAATTGCGATGGCGATGGCAAAAAGTCGACAAAGTGCCAAAGGAAAGCTTTAAGATCAAGACCAAAAATTCAAGTGCCTAAGCGCAGAAGATAATCTTCATCGCTGAAGCAAAATTTATTTTATTATAAAAAATTATATATCGGAGCTACAACTAATGCCTTATAGATTACTTCTCCAAATGAATTTCTTTCTGAACAGCAGATTACTTATTATTACCTTATCGAGGAAGAGTACTTCATGTATGATTTTATAAATCACTACAGCTCGACGTTTATTAAGAGAATGTAAGCTAAAGAATCTGCAAGCACTTGGATTATGGGGTGGAGATTCTTAAATGTTTCCGACCTTTAAATAACTTCTATTTATGTGTTAGATACACAAGTATCACGGCCTTTTCTTGCTTAATATTTGCTAGCCATTTGTGAGACATTCTCATACAAGATTTTTCGAACTTACCAAACATTTTCACGCTGATCAAATACTTGACGCAAAATGTACGTACATTTTGTTTTCCAGTTATTTTTGTTTTTTGACCTTAGCTTTATGATCACACACAAAACAAGTAAGTACGTACATTAGATGTGTGAACACGACCCATCCTCAGTGGCAGAGAGTGCAGCGAGTTGCCGGCAAGGGAAGTGCGACCAGGCCAGGAATCGGGTCTTGGATGCTTACCGTGTCGTGGATGTGTCTTGGATGGTGCCAGCCCAAACCGGTCGTTGCATACCTCAATTTCTAACCACGACCTGTGGCAAAAAAAAAGAGAAACGCAGTGGGTCATCGGTTATGCTGTCGGTGCTGCTGCTGCATCTTCTTCCTCTTCTTTTTAGTATTATTATTATTATTATTATTTTAGTGTTTTCACTATTACTGTATGACCATGGTCGCTGCTTGATCTCAGCTGAGTGGGGCAAGGCTGTGCCAAATCGTTTATCCATAACCAGGACTATTTGAGGAAATTATCTTTCCTTCTTTTATTTACATATAATTATATATATATATAAAATCATACATATGTACATATAAACTATATATATATAAATAAATAAGAGACAATGACTAAACTATAAAATAGTCTACACATATTTTATTAAATTTGTCATTAAATGTTGTGAAAAAATCGTTGAATCCATATTAGATTGATCTAAATATTAAATATATAAAAGGATAGCAGTTGCCAAATATTATTAATAATATAAAAATAACACATTTATTAAATATATTAATGATTACAAAAACGTCGCAAGATATCGAAAAGACGATTTTGTGCGAAATTAAACAAAAGTTTTGCTATCAGTCGAATAAAACACCCATTTTAAAATAGTTTAAATTAAATATTTAATTTTAAAGAAAATAATATCTTACTGATAAAAAAAAAAATGGTTATTATTATAATTTTATTACAGATGAACCAGCTATGCAAAGTTTGCGGCGAACCGGCGGCTGGCTTTCATTTTGGAGCATTTACATGCGAGGGCTGCAAGGTGAATAAAAATGATAATAATAATCTAATACCTCTAGGCAGTATCAATATTGTATGCTTAGTGCTAATACTGTAAAATAGGATAACCACTTAATGGTCATGCAATGCTGTGAGTAATTTATGTATAATTATAAAGAAAATTTTGCGAAACGTGAAATCTAACATAGAAAAAAAAACAATTTTTTTGCCATACTCAGCAAAATGTGCGAAAATATTATCTAATTTGGCTTTTACAGTGCCCAGCATCAGATATTATTGCTATAATTAAAATTCAATTCGGTGGATTTATCGATTTTTAATTGACTTTAAGTAGATGCGAGTACAATGGGGTACCTTCAAATGCCATGGGAAAATATCTGCGAATTTAGAGCAGCAGCACACGATCTCCGATGTGGTACAGACATATACACATATATAGAGCTCTGAGCTCAAGGCGAGCACAATTGTAAACTGCAGTCAATCAAATAAAAATTACATGCATATTAGATGACTCAGCGTTAACCGACGGCCTGGCATCAAAGTTCACTTACTGATGAACGTGGCGCTCAATGAACTTCAACATCAATGCGAAGAAGAAGTCGGGCAGCAATAACAATAACAACAACAAAAACAACAACATTGCCTCTAGCATGAGTTGGCTAAAACAACAAACAAAACAAAACAAAGCAAAAGCGTTCACATAGTCAAATAATAAATGGTGCATGAAACTCTTTCACATAATTACCAAGTAGTTGGCAAAATTTATTAACGCACATTTTGTAATTGAAGCGTTGAGTTTTTGGGAGAGTGAAATTATGCCACTTGAATACCATTGAGTGCTAATTACAGATGTGCACAGGTGCAAAAAGGTATCAGCAATAATTGATTTTGTTGGCCAACAATATCTGCCTTGTCATTCAACTTTTTCTAGGGCAAACTATTAATGAGTTAAAATAAAATAAGTAAAAAAATGTAAATAAAATTGTTGCTAAAAAAATGCTTAGAGAAATCGAAACCGAATAATAACGGGTAAATTGTAACGGTACAGGTTGTGATTGTGAATATTAATAGTAAAAATATTGATTATTAGACCTTATAGTAACAGTATTTATTGCTGGTGTTCGTTTAATCTGTAATGCAAAGCCCTTTCGAATCTAATTTTTAGGAACACAATCTTGACTGGAAATTGTAGATCTGAATCTGAATTTAAAATTCTAATTTTAAGATATTCCATTCTAGAAAGAAAAATTCTTGAATCAAACTTTAAAAATGATTTGATAAGTAGAAAAATAATGACTAAGTCAAGCGAAAATGGCTAACCTTTTCGACGACAAAGTTTTCCTTTTCTAATCCTGTTCAAATCCTGCATCATTTCAGTCCTTTTTCGGCCGCACGTACAACAACATTGCAGCGATCGCCGGTTGCAAGCACAACGGCGATTGTGTAATCAACAAGAAGAATCGAACGGCCTGCAAGGCATGCCGGCTGCGCAAGTGCCTTCTGGTGGGCATGTCGAAGAGTGGATCTCGTTATGGCCGACGCTCCAATTGGTTCAAGATACACTGTTTGCTGCAGGAGCAACAGGGCGGCGGAGGCGGCATAAGCACAGGTGCGACTGGGCCCAGCGTCAGCAATGCCAATCTGGATCAGCTGGCGCGGCTGCAGCAAGCGAGCAATCAGGCGCGCCAAACGTACCAGGACAAAACGAATCCCTGCATCAAGTCGGCCACAGCAGCCACCTCCACGCCTACGATCAGCTCGCTGCAGTCGGCTGGCGCAAAGGCGCCGGCAACGGCATCGCCACCCCGTCCGTCGCCCAGCTTGCCCGGCTTTCTGCAAGCAGCCAAGTATCTGAACGAGCAGCAGCATCGTCAGCTGAAGCTCGAGTCCCGCCTCAGCAATACACCCAGCGACTCAGGCGCCTCATCCGCCGGTGATCCCACAGACGATGGCACCAGTGTGCTCAGCGCCACAACCAGCACAATACGCAAGGCGCTGCGACCGGGCAGCTCCGCATATGCGGGCAGTTCCGAGGCAGATATAGCGGAGCAGCAACAGCGACGACACAGAGAGCTCCTCGATATCTTTCGCAGTCACTCGGAGCCGTTGTACAGCTCGTTCACGCCGTTCACTCTGCCGCCAGTCGGACTAATGGGCAACTGCAACATTCCGCCACTGCCCCTCTTCAAGGAGCAATTCAAATCGGATCTGCTTTTTCCGTTCCCAACAGCCAGTCCGGCGGAGGACGAGGATGAGGAGGAGCCCATCGATTTGTCGCTTCGATCGCGAACGCAGGCTGCAAGTCCTGCGGCGAACAGTTCCAGTATCAGTCCACCGCTCAGTGAGTCAGCCAGCCGCCTGCCATCATCCGCCACATCCTCCACCACGTTCGTACGCAAAACCACGCCCCTCGATCTGACGCTGGTGCGCTCGCAGACCCTCACAGGATGAATGGGTTGGGCCGAGTGTATTTGAGTGAGTGAGTGAGCCTGTGAGTGAATTCAGTCGAGTGCCAACGAAACTAAACTAAGTATCCATATTTAGTTGATCTGTAGAATTCTCTTGATTATTAGCAAAACATTTGAAATATTGGTGCCAGTGAAAGTATGTACAAATTAATTGTTTTTAGCACAATTACCAACATTAAACCGATTCAAAATACTCGTATACATATACATAGACATATATATACACATATACACACATACATATGCATGTATAAATAATGTTTAGCCAAATTTACAAGTGACTGTCGTTTATTTGTGTGTTTTTTTATATATATATTATTTTAATTTATTTAAGTATGTATAATTTGTATGTTGTTTTCGATAATTGACATTCTGTTTGTTTTTTACTTTTAAATAATTTATTTTATAGACATTTAAGTCATGAAAAAAAAACAATGTAAGAGGCAGCAAAAAATAATAATAATAATAAAAAAAAACAATGAACTAAAATCACTTGAAGCTTAGCTTTCACGTCGACTGAATCATACTTAAATAATATTTACTTTACTCGTTGTGCATAGCGATTGTTAAACAACCACGAGACAATAGACATAGTAGCTAGACAGTCATTAATCAATTTTTAAAAATCCCTACATCTATTTGTTGTAATCTATATAAATAATTCCAGTGCTTATGTGATTCGAACATGGTATTTATCTAGCCATTTACATACCAGTGATGTAAAACCATGATATAATATATTTACTATAACCTTTAAGGGTATAAACGAAAATGATATCAGCTTTCGTAAAAGTATTTTCCGTAAATGCTTGACATTAAAAGCTTGCTACGAATTGACACATGAACGGACTTTACATGACCATCTACAGCAAATTGTTCAATATATTTGCGATTCAACTGTCACATGATCCATGCTTATGTGTATATCCATCATATCTTGACCACAATCCTTGGAAGGCGCTCGCATAGCTGGCCTGTAGCGATGCCTTATTCATTACGTAAGCCAGCTGACATATTTCCAAATGTCAGCTATGTATATATGTGGATATTGACTACATAAATGTAATTATGACAACGCTGGACAGATGACAAGCGATTTGACAGCAACTAAAGCATAAAACAAATGACTTAAGCAACAAACTTAAAAGAAAATCAACGAAAAGGAAACAACAACAACTTTAACTACCTAACCATTATATATAGTTGATTCTATTTATAATTGTTGTATATATTAAACAACATGTAGTTATTTATAATTTATTCACTTAACACTATAAAGATGTACGTAAAAACTTGAAATCATCATAGAACAACGATTAAATATTCACGTTTTTCCCAACGAACGCGCTAAAATCAAATGACTTAGGCAACGAACTGAAAGTGAAATCATCATGGCTTAGTATGTATTTATACATGTTTCTCATTGGCTCAAACCCAAGAGAAAAGCCAGCCACACCGCACACACTAATACAAAAACAACACCAAATCACAGACACATTTAAGCATTCAGACATTCATCTATTCGCTGGTTTTGTCTACGGAGAAACACGCCCCCTGAGAGTCGCGACAAAGTGAGATACCAAAAGACGAACATAATCCACGACACACGCACTCACAATTAGCAGCGGCCAAACAGAAGCAACGCCAGCCAACATAATACTTTAAGCAAACAAGCAAATACATAAAAATAAAAAAAACGCACACACATACACACAAACAGACAGGCAGACAGACAGCAGACCGGCAACCTGATCTGGCATATATGTCTTTAAAATTCATTTATGCATTAAAGCAAAGCGAATGTGATTGCGCTTAGCAAGTGCGTCGCATTATGTTTAGATGCCTGTTGCCGATACTTTCGCAATGATTTTTATTAATGTCGTTTATAGCGAGCAGCTACTGTAATGCCGACGATCGAGTACTTAAGCTGTAATTTTTTTTGTAATAAAGAGCGTGTAACTTAGTTTGGTTCTTGCATGGTTTTTATTGCTCAAAATCAGAAGCAGTATAAAAAAACCTGTTTTCCTTTAAGGATGTATTTACTTAGCAGGGACATGCGCAAGTTTCTATTATAATTTTTTTCTCAAACATAAGCCGACAAATTCCACTAGATCTTGTCTCTTATCTGCTTTGCAGCTCGTCTCATAATCCACCCCAGTTTTCTGCGCCCCAGTAATTTTTGAGGCCATTTCCCTCTTAAGACCATAGAAACATACATATATGGATTTGTATGTATGTATGTATGAATGTCTGTATGCATTAGTCAGATACATCTTAGTCTATGCGCGTGCGCCAGAGACAAGCAGAGAGATGGATTGCCGTCAGGGAGTCTGAGCGACAGTTTCTAGTTTCACATATACACAGATATCCAAAGGAGGAGGCTCTGGGCGATCTGGCGTGCTTAAAATTCAATTGAATATTGAATTATTGCATTGAATTTCATTGTTTGTAAATGCTCGCCAGCTTTTATTGTAAACTGATTTCTTTTTCAGTCATCGATTTATTTATTTATTTCGTTTTTATTGTACTCGCTCGAAGTTCGAGCAGTCATAAATCGTCACAACATATTTGTTTTTGTACATATTATGTTACATAAGTAGATCTACGTTTGGGTGGTCTATTTGATGTAGGTTCGAAATGGTTTGGATTCACTTTTTTTTTTAAAGGATAACAACTAAATTTGTGAAAGATACATACATTTATGATCCACATTTAGTATACTTGATGAATTTAATACGAGATATGGTCACATTTTCAATTAAATGCGATCCCAGCGAAAAGCAACTGCTTTAAATTTATATCCGAAATTGGTGATTCACAACAACAGCAAAATTGCCCCAGTGAAATCGCTTGAAGATCAACAACAAAAACAACAACACGTTGTAGCAAGAGTTCAGAGTTGTCAATAAAAATTAATTGCCATTTTATTGCCACTGAAAGCATCTCCTGCATACAAAGTAAACAGAAAAATCAATGCACTGTAGACTTTAAAGTATTGTCGCTTGGCAATGTGATTGGTAACATAAAATCATAAACTTGAGTGTAAACATATTTATTAACTGCTAATTGAACTTAATAACAAAGTTAACAGTTATTTGAATTCCGTTTTATATGTATGCGGAAAGGGTATACAATTGTCACCGTGAGAAGTATAAGTGTTTTTTTATGCGTTCTACTCCTGAGAGAACAAACTGTCATTTGACCCAATTTTAAAGCGAAACATTAACACAAAGATAACAGCTAAAATGAAATCAATTTTGATCACATTTCGATGCTGTGCGCACACTCAAAATGCACAGCACGTGCATTGTGCCGCTTGCCAAAACAACAGCTGTATGGTGTTTTGGCCATATCTTAAAGAGTGACACAATACTTCATTTATGCCAGCATATAAAAGTATGCAACACTTTACACAAACCTCTCTCGTGATCAGCTGTCTTAGCGATATCTATCGATTATTGCATCCTATACGTATATCGATGGCGACAATATATTGCATGCTTTTACATGTGAATGGCGAACATCAAAAGAAGACCATTTCTAAATTTGCTGAACAACAATGCTTGGCAATGTATCCGTTCAGCTCTCAAAAAAGATCATGGACATTTGCAAACGAGGCCCAACTGCAGGCATTCCGCGTGGAGCAGAACACCAAGTATATCAATGAGCATGAGAGTGAAGCAGCATCTTACGATAGCCTGGACAAGTTCTTTCTGACGCCGGCTGAGGAGCGATTGCTGCTCAAACAATATGAAATTTATCTGGTTGACTTTTGTCGACGCTTCGATCCGCCAATGCCGAAATGTGTAATTGGCACTGCATTCCATTACTTCAAGCGATTCTATCTCAACAACACACCCATGGACTATCATCCCAAGGAGATATTGTAAGCACTTGCTGCTTATACGATGATTATTAAATAACATTTCCTCTTACTATTACTAGAGCTACATGCGTGTTTGTCTCCTGCAAGGTCGAGGAGTTTAATGTCTCCATCAATCAGTTTGTGAACAACATTAAAGGCGATCGCAACAAAGCCACGGACATTGTGCTCTCGAATGAGCTGCTGTTGATTGGCCAATTAAACTACTACCTCACCATACACAATCCCTATAGGCCTGTTGAAGGTTTCCTAATAGACATAAAGGCATGCAATGCAGTCGATTTAAGTGTCGAGTTTATTTTTGATTCACATTTTCAATGATTTAATTTCAGACTCGCAGTAATATGCAAAATCCAAATCGTTTGCGTCCGCAGATCGACAGCTTCATCGATTTAACATTCTTTACTGATGCCTGCTTGCTTCATACACCATCTCAGATTGGTCTGGCTGCCGTGCTGCATGCGGCCAGCAAGGAGCAGGAGAATCTCGACAGCTATGTGACGGATCTGCTATTTGTATCAGCGCGTGAGAAGCTACCAGGTCTCATTGATGCTGTCCGCAGTGAGTGATTTATCTGTGGATATTAATTTTTTCGGTTCAAGCATATCTTTTCCTTTGCAGAAATTCGCATGCTAGTTAAGAATTATCAACCGCCTGACCGCGAAAAGGTCAAGTTTATTGAAAAGAAATTGGACAAGTGCCGAAATCAAAATAATAATCCAGACAGCGAGCTGTGAGTTACTGAATTTATAATTTTCAAACTTATTGGCTAATTGGTAATTTAATTATATAGCTACAAGGAGCGCCTGCGTCGCTTGTATACCGATGAGGATGATATGCCGGGCGAGGATGCCAAGTTTCACATAGCCGATGTTAGTTCGGATACATCAGCCATGAATATCAGTCAATGAAAATTCAAATATACTTAACACAAAACAAAAAACGTAATTAAAATGTGATTGCTGGCGAATAATTTGAAAATACAAGATAATCATACAATTATAGTAGACTTTTTTATATATTGCGTATCATGTGGAACCGATAAAAGAGAACTAGTCATTCTGACGTTTTGCTTGCTACAACGCTCATCTCTAGCTTGGAAAACAACACTGGGCCAGCTGCGATGCCGGCGTCTATGCTCACATTTCACAATTTGTTTGCGTGTGTGTATTATTTACATACACATATAAACATATGTGGTGCAATTTTGTATCAAGTTGTGCAATAATGTTTCCACATAAAAAAGAAGCTGAAATTGATCTACAGCAGGCAAATGTGACATCATCGATAAGAGAAGTGTACTATTGATTTGTATCAATTGCTGTATGGGTGTATACCCATCCAATGTAAATCTATCTAGCCAATTTAATCTTATCACTCGCAACAAGCCACGAACAGCTAACAAACTTTTCAAACGAAAACAACACAAAGCACAAAGAGAACCAGCCGCGACAATAGAATAGCTTTTAAAATAAAACAAAAAAGCTTACGCTACGCTTTTGCAAAACGGGGTGCTTTCAGTTTGACTGGGTCACTCGAGCGTTGACGATGTCGGCTAGCTAATTGCTCCAAGTGTTTTTTTTGTAGAAGCAGCAACGAAAGCATTGTTGAATAACAACAAACCAAACCATATTAATTGTATATTAAGCATTAAGCGAAAAAACTCAAATTGTTGGTGTTAATTTGTCAATTCGAATAACCAAATTGTATACACTGGTTTATGGAAAAGCTCAACATGTATTATACACGCGCACAATACGTGCTAATATCAATTTGATGATTGGCAGGCAACAAGTGTGACGAGAATCAAATAAATCAACAAATATTTACGCACTTATGGATCCAATACTATTTCACAAATCGAAGGTGACCACAACTGGCTACGAAACGTTATTTTAACACATGTCCTGAGTCACAGGCTACAAGTCTACTACAAGTCGCTCTTTTAGTCAGAGAGCGTGTTTTATTTTTGGTCGTAAAACGAAAATATATATTGTATATAAGCAAACGTTTTTACATGGTGCTCGTGAATACTATTAATAAATATATTTAAATTTATGTACCGGATAAATGTACCTGAATACCATTTGAAGGACTCGTACAGCAATTTTAACTAAGCTGACGAAAAAGAATAAGGAATAAACCGGACCGAGTTGTCCAATCTATATAGCCATAAATCGGTAATCCCCAATACCGATGTTGGCAGAGTCAAGCAGCTGTAGCATAAACATAGACAAGGAGCAACCCCCCCACCTCCACAATGCGCAAGGATAATCAGGGCAGTCCTGAAACGATACCACTCAATGGCAGCATAAACAACAACAATGGCAAAGGTGCGCAGAGCAAACCAAAAATCGAACCAAAGTGTAGAATCAATCGGGATGTGCTCACCCAGGAGTTGGTCATCCGTGAGACTGGCTATGCGGCCAGGGCTAAGAGTATTCCCTCCTCCATGTACAATTGCTGGCGCAGCTGGAATTTCTTGTCGCTCTTCACGGGCATCATTCCTATACTGCAGTGGCTGCCACAGTATTCGTTGCGACGTGATTTCATTGGTGATATAATATCTGGTTTTACGGTTGCCATTATGAATATACCGCATGGCATGGCGTATGGCATGTTGGCCGGCGTTTCCGCAGGAAATGGTCTCTATATGGCTGTATTTCCGGTGCTCGTTTATATGTTCCTGGGCACCTCGAAGCACATCTCGATCGGCACCTTTGCTGTCGCTAGCATGATGACCCAAAAAGTGGTGCTCACCTATGCCAATGTGGATTCGAATCAAATACCAACAACAACAACACCAACAACAACAACAGCAATGTTGCAACTAGCAAACATGACAACAACAACAACAATGATGCCGCCTGTGGAAAATATTATCACACATTTGGAGGTGGCTACATCGCTAGCCTTTGCCGTGGGCATTGTAAACGTAAGTGGATACTGCAATCATGTAATCACGATAAGCTCTCGCATGAGATCATCATTCCAAACCTCACGAATATAATATATATAATGTATAAATATGGCATTTATTGACTTTAACTATAAACCAGATCATACGACTGCACCTGGCTGTTATCTCAAATTCTGGCAACTTTTGTAGTCCGAAGACAATTCAGTAGCCATATCTCTATCAATAGTATATTATGTAAGGCTGCGCTGTAGCATTGATAATCGGCTGTGTAGAAAATGGGAATCCAATTCCCCTTTCTAGACACCCGATTATCGGGATATTATTTCTTAATCAACATTTTCATTGCTATAAATTTATTTTTCCATTCAAGATTTCACGATAATTAGATAAGCAAGCAACTCTTGATTAAAATATCATTACGCGGCTAATAACTTATGAACTTATGTATTTTTTGACGTAGTCAGACGTTTGTCGCTGTCTAAAATCAAAATCACCACTCAATTCAATATCAGCACTTGACAACTATTTAATTGCAAAAGCAAAAACACTTCACACGCCTACAATCTTTTCAAGCTGCTTCTAGTCTGATGATGTTCTAATGGTATCCATATCTGTAATTTCAGCTGCTGATGTCCTTCTTCAGGCTGGGCACACTTGCCTCGCTGCTAAGTGAACCACTTGTGAATGGTTTTACAACAGCCGCCGCTTGTCATGTCGTCAGCGCCCAGCTGAAAGATGTGGTGGGCATTAAGGTGGATCGCCACAAGGGTGCCTTCAAAATTATTTACACTGTGATGGATGTGATCAGAGGATTGCCGCATACAAATCTCGTCAACTTTGGCTTCTGCATGGCAATCATTATATTTATGATCATCTGCAACGAGTGCCTCAAGCCATGTCTGAGCAAACGATGTCGTTTTCCACTGCCCGGCGAATTGATCGCTGTCATCGGTGGCACACTCATCTCAAAGTTCTATCTCCTGTACGAGGAGTTTAATGTGCAGCTGGTGGGCACCATACCGAAGGGTCTGCCAATGCCAACATTGCCGCGCATGGATCTGGTTCCATTGGTTGCTGTCGATTCTATTGCGATTGCAATCGTTACGTATTCGATCATAATGTCGATGGGATTGACGTTTGCCAAGAAGCATGGCTATGAGGTACGCGCCAATCAGGAACTCTTCGCTATGGGCTTGGGCAACATTGTGGGTGGATCTTTCTCCTGCTATCCACTGGCCTGCTCCTTGTCGCGTTCCGTTATACAGGAACAAACGGGCGGCGTCTCACAAATTGCCTCCTTGGTGTCGGCCTCGCTGGTGGTCGCCACCCTCATGTGGATTGGACCCTTCTTCAGTGATCTGCCCAGATGTGTATTGGCCGGCGTCATTATTGTGGCCCTGAAGCCCATGTTTATGCAAGTCAGGGAGCTGAAGAAGTTCTCCAAGCAGGGCAAACTTGAGATGTTCACATGGATATCAACATTTCTGTGTGTGGTGCTCATCGACATCGATATTGGACTGCTGATTGGAGTTTGCGTCTCCCTGTTGGCATTGTACATTAAGGGAATGAAGCCATATTCGTGCCTACTGGGCTATATACCCGAAGCGCCTGGCATCTATATGGACATGAATCAGCATCGCAATGTGTTGCAGGTTCCCGAGACGCGTATCTTTCGCTATTCGGGCTCTCTCAACTTTGCCACGAGTCTGTTCTTCCGCCGTTCCCTCTACAAGTCGGTGGGACTGGACAAAGTTAACAATAGCAAGAAAAAGACCAACGACTATGAGATTGTGGAACATAAAAATATTGATGAGAGCAAGGGTGGGACGTTCAAATTCCTCATACTTGACTTCTCCATGCTGGGTCACATCGATGTCGCCGGCTGCAGCACCCTAAGTGATATCAGCAAGGATCTAAAGGCGCGTGATGCTCGCCTGCTCCTCGCTAGTCCCGTGGATCGTGTCTACGACACTCTGGTGCATAGCATGGCACTCCGCGAGGGTCCATTCGACATCTATCCCACGCTCCACGATGCCGTTGAGTATGCGAATGCCATGCGCTCCGCGTGAGATTCTCCCAGGAGGCAGGAATCAGCTCCTGAAGCGAGAGAATCGTAGGATCGTTGGATCGTAGTATTCACCTTTTGCTATCCACAATTTATTTGTTAAGGTTTGAGGAGATCGATGTACAATAATAAGTTTGCTCAAATGCCGAAAGAATAGCAATGTTAACTACTTCAAAAATGCCAGCAACAATAATAATGTGTACTTAATAAGGGGCGCAAAACATAAACAAAAACAAAAACACCTCCGATCAACTGAAACTGTAATAAAAATGTATTTTGCTCGTATTGAGCAATTTAAGTAACTCTCTGTGCATACATGATTATTTGGTGCTATTCAAGGGTTGTTGCTTGGAACTTCTAATTGAAATAAAGCACAAACAATTAAATGGAATTATTAAAGCTCTCTGCGCACATTTCGTATTGATTTTGTAAGTCAATTTCTACAGTTAATTTATCAAATCGAATTTGACATTCGAATGTTGGCGCATGACCAATTAATCAATGGTGTATGTCAACAAATCAATCTAATAAGGAATATAACTAATGATAAGAGATATATACCATATATATTGTAATGAAGACTTTGCACTTGTCTCTTATCTTTCACTCCACAAAGCCATTGTTTATGTGGCGAGGCATCTCTCGTTTTTTCTCTTAACAGAACATATGATTGGCATTGTTATCGATAAATCGGTTCTACAGCACCATTTTGAGTAATTAACAGAAATGTTTACACACAAGCACTGATTACTTGGAAGTGATTAATAAGTGTAGCTCCAAGTAAACAAATGATTAGTTTTTGGTAAATTCGTACCACATGTGGCAACTGTGCCTCTATATGCATGTAATAGTGCAATTGTTATCATTAATCAGCTAACAGCAACTTGCCACAGTTGGCCACCCCACTGATGAACCAATAAATTAGCTAGGATGGAGGCCCTCGTAAAGTACCGCTATAGTTTCGTGGCAGGCGCGTGCGCTGCCGGCGGCAGTTTCTTTGGCAAGCTGCCCAGTTTTCTCGGTGCGATGAACCTGCTGCAACCAACGGCACTTCATAAATTCGCCGGCCATGCGTATTTGGGTAACTATTTTCTGCATCTTACCTAATAATCAGTTATTAAACCACTCTTTTTCTTTAGAATTTGCTTTGGTGCAGCTCCTGCCGCTTGGTTTGATGCTCCTGTGTAATGTGTGCAATCTGCGCTATTTTCTAAAAGCCCTGCAATTGAGCCAACAAACACTGACGGCAACTGTTTTAACTGCTGCCTCCAACTACGTAATATCAGTATGTCTAGCAATAATTATATATACATATATTTATTGATAGTAATTGTTGAATTGTCATTAAGTTTATTCTAGGTGCTCTCGTTTATCGGGAACCGTTGACAACTTTGTCCGGTGTGGGGATTACCCTAATATTAGCTGGTCTTTGGTTCTTGTGCGATACGAAAACGGAATTGGAAAAGGAGCCAGTTGTTTCTACAAAAACTGCTAATAAAAAGAAACAATGAAAATAAGCTGCATTAATTAAAGTTTAAGCGAATCGCAACAAAGGAATTTATCCTTTAAAAATACCTATCCAAAAAACTAAGTTTGTTACTTAAATATGTTTGTTTAATGTCACTATTTTGCATATACATACATACATAATTCATTATTTTTCTTCTATTTATAATGCACATACGTGGGCATAATGTTTCTGTATTTTTTTAAGTATACTGCTCTAAATATAATATATTTATACGTTTATTTAATACGCTGATTTTTTATGTGCTTGCAGGAGAGAAAAAAATGGTACATGTGTAAACAAAATTGGTAGAAAGAGCACAAACTATAAATATATTTGTTTATAGTAAATTACATAAGTTGGATTTCGTTTTCATATTTTCATTCATCCATTCGCAATGTATTATTATATTAAATCATTAAATATAATTTGTATGTTTCAAAATTGTTATTTAATTGCTAAGACGTATAAATACTTTTATTTTTCTGTTTCCATATTTTTATCTTGAAAAGTTTGCCGAACTTTTCAAAGCTCCTTTTTTCCTCTTTGCTTGCGGATCTCTTTTCCTATTTATTTATTTTTTTCTTTTTCATTTGCAGCTGTTTGTCCAGTGCATTTGTATTTTGTTTTTAATTTTGCTGATGGGTTTTAGAAACCCTCTGCATTTCATTCGTGTTGTTGCTGTTGTTCTTGTGTGTATGTGTGTGTGTTTTTGAACTTTCCTGTATGCTGGTTTTTATTTTATTTTTGTTATAAGTGTTCTAAACTAGATTGTTGTTTATATTTTTATTAATTAATAATTAAATAAATCATAATTATATAGAAACATTTAATTGTATTAAAAAAAATGCGCAAACAGTTTTTTCGTTCTGTTGTTTCTTTTTTTTTGGAGCTTTTCACGTTGCTGACTAACGGTAAATTGAATGCCAACGTGGCAACGCTGCTTGGATGTGTGTTTCTGTGCTCATGATTTGTAATGCTTATTTATGTGGATGTGTCTGCGTATGTGTATGTGTACTTGTATGTGTATATGTGTATGGGTGTGTGTGTTTGTGAAAGGAGCTTTTCATTTAATACATGTGCCAACGGCCAAACAGCTGCGCCGTCGCCTGCCTATCGACGCAATTCGCCGTTTCAGTTTTTATTCTCCAAGCTGAGCGGCATTCGCTGCTGCTGTTGTTGTTGAGACTGGCGCTGATTTATATAAGCACTACCACCACCGCCGCCGCCACTACCACCGTTGCCACCCGGCCCACCGCCAGACGTGTTTCGACCACGATCGCCCATCGGCCGACCAAAGGGTCCGTTGCCATTGCGCTGATTGCCGCCACGCTGGCCGCGATACGAGCCGCCACCAGAGGAGTCATAGCGTGATTCCTTATTGTAGACACCACCTCCGCCTCCTCCTCCACCACCGCCGCCATTTTGGTAGTAATTGTTGCCGCCACCGCTGCCGCCGCTGCTTGACTCATTGTTGCGGAAATAGACGCCGCTGTTCCGGCCATTTTGCTGTGACGCAGAGTTGCCATATTGTCGCGAGCGATAATTTCCGCCGCCGCCATTGCGTCCACGTTCGTCACCGCCGCCATTGCGACGCTGCTGCTGATGCTGATAATTGCCAGAGTTACGACGCACCTGGTTGCCACTGTCGGGCTGCGAGGAGTTCCAATGATTGTTGGCGCCATCGTTCTCATTCAGATAACCACCACGACCGCTACTGTTGTCGCGTGGCGTTGCCCATTCCTGTTTGCTGTTGCTGCTATTGCTGCCATTTGAGGCGGCGCTGCTCATTGCATTCATTTCGCTGCTCCACTTATTGTTGCTGTTGTTGTTGGCTGACGTTGGCGTTGCCACCTGATCCACGACGACAAGTGCCGATGATTGTGTCTTAAGCACATTTGTCAGAGCAGCTGTGGCAGCTGCATTCGTATCATTGACAACAGCAGGACCAGCACCACGTCCATGCCACTCATTGGCCTCCACCACCACATCATTGTTGACAGGTGGCTGCTGCTGCTGTTGCTGCTCGTCAAGATGTGGTGGCTTCGGCAGCTGCTGCGGCTTGATTCCCAGCTGCTGCTGCAATTGCTGCTCATAGCTGACAACGGAGGCATCATAGGGAAACACGGCCGTCACATCGCCCGGCTGCATGCCAATGCCCTGAGGTGGTGGCGGTGCCTGCTGCTGCAGCTGCTGTTGCTGCTGTGGCGGCATACGTGTCATAATCAGCATGGGTTGCTGTTGCTGCTGACGCTGTTGTTCGTATGTCAGTACTGGCGAGAAGAGTTGCTGCTGCTGCTGCGGAGGTTGTTGCTGCGGCTGCTGCTGTTGTTGTTGCTGCTGTTGTTGCTGCTGCTGTTGCTGCTGCAGGGACGGGAAGGACTGATTGGTAAAGGTCAGTGTTGTTATGGTCATCGACTCATCTACATGATTCTGCTGCTGCTGTTGTTGTTGCTGCTGCTCAAAGACCAATCCCTGTACTGGCAACTGCTGCGGCGGCGGTGCCATCGGTAATTGTTGCTGCTGTTGCTGTGGCGGCTGCAACACATCGGGCGCATCCAATTCGCTGTCCTGCAGAAAGTGGAAGCTGCCGTTGCCCAGGACTTCGGCCAGCGGACGCAGCTGCTGCATAAATTGCTGCTGCTGCTGTGGCGTCGGTGCCTGTAGAGCAGCACCAGCTCCAGCTGCTGCTCCTGCTGGCTGTGTTGCCTGCAGCGGTGGCTGCTTGAAGTAATTATGCTCCACGGCACGCACTGTCGTTGCTCTAAAGTGCTGCTGCGGCTGTTGTCCTTGCTGCTGTTGTTGTTGTTGCTGAGACACCGATGATGGCGCCACAGCAACGCCCGCCTGTGGCGTCTGCGATGGAGGCACCGCGTGCAAGGCCTGGAGATTCACGGGGCTACTCAGCAACTGATGTGGATGCTGAGCAGGCGGAGGCACATGCGTTCCCTGCGGCGGAGGCGCCGTTGCATACATCACATGCACAGGCGTCGTGTTGCCACCAGCAGCAGCTGCTGCTGCAGCCGCCACTGGGACAGTATTATAGACACCTGCTGCCTGCTGCTGTTGGACGAGCAACTGTTGCTGCTGTGGGTCGATGGGCAGCGTGCGCGAATGCTGCGACTCAATCAGTTGTTGAGCAGCGCGTTCCGGCTGCATCAGCTCGGGCATTGAGGTGCCCGCATCGGCAGTTGTCGTCAGCTTGTCCAAGCCCTCCTCCAGCGAATTATGAGCCGATGGCTCCGACAGGGCTGCATCCCGATCAGCAGCTAGTGCATCATTCAGCAGTGTATCGGTGGCGCCAATTGTCTGCGTGCCGCTCTCCGCACTGTTGCCCTGCGCTGCTGCCTGATCCGCGACGGGTATCCAATAGTACTTGTCCAAATAGCCACTGTCCTGAATCTGTTGGAAGAGCGCGCGCAGTTTCTCGAACGTCAGCTCACCGTACGGCTTGGCACGCGCATTGATCGTCATGGCAAAGAGCTCGGCTGCTTTCTGGGCGGTGGTCAAGAAGCTGATGTCCTCGGCAGTCTCCGGGCGGCGCATTTGCACATCCATGCAGCTGTGTTAAAAAATATATTAAGCATTTTGAAGATTACAATCACGAACATTTTAAATATCTGATTTAGATTGACTTGTAATGGATGATCATAATACAAATATAGTGAACTTTTTATATTTTTAATACTTATTTAGAATCACTTACAACTTCTCGAGCGTTTCCAAATCGTTAGTCTCCAGTTTACAGGCGCCATTCTCGCCGGCCAAAAAATCGCTGCGAACCTGCTCATCGTTGAAGCAGGTGAGAACGTTTTGGATGACCAAGAGATCACGAATCTTGACAGTCTCCGCCAACACCTTGGCCTGGTTGTCCTGGGCACAAAAACGCACACATTCAATGTGAATATATAAAATTTAAATAAAGTATTTGATTTAGATTTTACCTTGCGTGCCTGTTTCTTCTGCTCCTTTTCGGCCTCCTTGAACATGGATTGCGTCTGCTTGGCGACATCTCGGGCAAACTCCAGGGTGGCCAGGACAGAGTCGTATTTGGCAACGGCTGCCGCTTGATCGGCGCTCAGCTCCTTGCCACCAGCTTGAATAGCGCGGTATGATTCCAGTTTTGTCTGTGTGTGTGTGTATATGTGAAAAATAAGTATGACGAATGAATCATGACTGGGGTAAAGAATAACATTTGCGTCGCTTTGTGTTTTTGTATTGTTATGCGTGGCAAGATAACACAACCATACAAGCCAAAACCAAAAGCAATACGAAACCAATAGCAAAAAATCGAGCGATTATTCCTCAAAAATGTCGGGCACATGCGATAGCAGCGTTGCCAGACAGAGCGCCGGCGCTTAAATAAACTAGATAACAACATTAACTCCGCATAAATACACAACATGCAATTAAAATTTGACAATTAATATTCTTCTTTGTAGAATTTGCTGAATGCATGATTAGTTTACTTTCAGTTGCTGGATAAGAGTAAACATATATATTTTTCGTAGTCCAGTCACGGCCATTGGTCTGGCAACTCTGCGAAACAGCAAACATGGCGTCGCGAAAAATCTGCGAGCACAAGGGGGAAACAGCACGAGCAATAAAAAAAAAAACGAAACAAAGCGGGCGACGAACGAAAATAAAAAAAAAAAATGGTGGGCAGTGGTGGGCGAATCAATCCTCAATGCCTTCAAAATGAAATTCCATGCACCTACCTTACGTTTCTCCAAATTGCGAATCTTGTGCTCAATGGTGACCAGAATTTGCTTCATCGGATTGTACGGCTCGGCGGCAGCAGCAGCGGCAGCTGCAGCCGACAATTTCAGCGCTTTGGCATTGACACTATTGTTGCTGCTGCTGTTGTTGTTGCTGTTATTGGTTAAGTCAGTTTGGCTGCCACTGGCAGGTTCTGCTCCCGCAACGACAACAGCCTTGACACATTCAGCGAGATTGGTGTTGCTGCTATGCTCGCCTCCTCCATTGCTAGCATTGCCATTACCGTTGCCATTGCCATTGTTGGAGCCGCCGCCACCACCCACGCCGCTGCCGCCGACGCTGCTGCTGCTCGCACCAATGGAGCTGACCGAGGCGCGTTTCTCCTTGCTATTGTTGTTGTTGTTGGTGATTGTGGTAGCAGCCGAAGGCATTGTTTGCCGTGTGTGTTCTTCTGGTTGCTTACTACTTTTACTAGAAATCAGGAATGAAATTGAAACTGCTGCCTTGTCCTGCCGTTCTTTTTGTTCTTCGAAAAACTTAGGGATGGCTACAAATGTTGGCATGTGTATCGACTATGTCGATAATCCAAGTATCGCTAATGTCAAGCTTACGATAGATCGATTTGATTATCACTCTTGACAGCAATCGATAAGTTGAAATTGTGTGAGAAGTCCTATCTAAAACAACTATCTACAATAGTGAATGGCTTACTAGTAATCTGATCAGAGATATAAGAAAATGACATCAGAATAAAAAAATAAGCTATTACAATATATCAATATACTTATCATTTGACATTGTCCAAATACCAATTTGCAATTGCGCCACATGAGATTTGTTACTTATCCGATAGGTGGCGTTAAACTCAAAGAAAATGTTCAAATTGTTCCATTTGTGAAAAATTTAAATTAAAAATATCTAGCAACAACAAAATGACTTTTCGATTTCTGCAGAACACAATCAGCCGTGCCTATTCGTGCTCCGTCCAAAGAGTAACCCTTATACCAGGCGATGGAATCGGTCCAGAGATCTCTAAAGCCGTCCAAAAGATTTTCAGTGCCGCCGAAGTGCCCATCGAATGGGAAATAGTTGATGTTTCTCCGGTTCGTAGGCACGATGGCAAGGTGGGCATATCCCAGTCAGTTATCAATTCGCTTAACACCAACAGGGTCGGTCTGAAGGGCCCCCTGATGACGCCCATCTGCAAGGGGCATTGCTCCATGAATCTGGAGCTACGCAAAGAGCTCAATTTGTATGCGAATGTTCGTCCTTGTCGCAGTCTCGAAGGCTATCGCACTCTCTACGACAATGTGGATGTGGTTACCATCCGTGAGAACACAGAAGGTGAATATTCGGGCATTGAGCACCTGATTGTCGATGGCGTTGTGCAGAGCATTAAGCTGATCACGGAGAAGGCATCGACACGTGTCGCCAAATATGCCTTCCAGTACGCCAGGGACAACAATCGCAAGAAGGTCACCGTCGTCCACAAGGCAAACATTATGCGCCTATCCGATGGACTCTTTCTGCGCTGTGTGCGTTCCGTCGCCCAGCATTATCCGGAGATTCAATTCGAGGAGGTGTATTTGGATACGGTGTGCCTTAGCATGGCCCAGCATCCTGATCAATTCGATGTGCTTGTCATGCCCAATTTATATGGGGATATTTTGTCGGATTTGTGTGCCGGCCTGGTCGGTGGCATCGGTCTAACCCCATCGGGCAACATGGGATTGAATGGTGCGCTCTTTGAATCTGTGCACGGCACTGCACCCGATATTGCTGGCAAGGATCTAGCCAATCCAACGGCCCTGCTGCTCTCATCGGTGATGATGTTGCGCCACATGAAACTGGGCCTGTTTGCCGATAGAATTGAGCGTGCCGCCTTGGAAACGATCAAGGAAGGACTGTGTCTAACAGGTGATCTGGGCGGCAAGGCCAAGTGTTCAGAGTTCGTCAGCGCGATCTGCACAAAGCTATCGAATGGATGCAAACAAGCATTAAGGTCGTTGCCAAATTGATTTATATTGTTTCGTGGTCGATTACGATCTCTAAAAGCTGTTGTTGTGATTGATATGTCGATAAACTTAAGTACTGTTCTAAAATCCGCTAGGTGGCGACACGCTTGTTGTCTGACTATTGACTATTGGCGCGCATTCAAAAACTTTTAATTTGTGTTTTATTTTGTATAGATTTATTGGTAAGTTATGTAGTTAAACAATCTAAAATGTTAAACTTTCCGTTTCATTGTCCGTATTTAAGGCAAGTTGTCTGACGCGCAGTCGCAGCGTACAATTCCGTTCTGTCTGCCTCGTACATTTCATATATATGTAAATATGTATACATCTATACATACATATATATACTCTTTTAACATAAATGCTTTGCTTACAGTTAAATAGATGCTTAAGTACAATAATAGGTTAGATATACGATTATAACATTTTGATTTCAGTTATTACAAACAAAGATTTTTTGTTTAGAACCAGACAAGGCTTTTAAAGCCAACTGCCGGACGCTCAACCAATTGGGCGATATGTTTTTTAATTTTTATTTTTTTTTGCATAATTTTTGTTTGTTTGCATTTTTGATTTTCGGTTACATCTTAAACAAAATTACAAGATTAACTAAATAGGAGAGAGATAAGATAGATAGTGAGAGGGAGAGGAAGAGTGAGAGAGCAAGCGCTTAAAATTTGTTTGTGTACAGAAAAATATTTTTGTTGTTTAAACATAGGTACGAGAGTACAATTACAATAATACATTTAAGATTAATAAAGCGTAATTCAAAAGATTTCACTACAAAACCAAAGAAGGTCGCATCATCTCAATAATATAGTTATATAGTACATACAAATTACAACATTTTAAGTACAAATACATATACATATAGGCTCTCTTTTTGTTTGTGTGTGTTTGTTTGTTTGTTTTGTGTATAAATATTAAAAATATATAGCTCATTTTTATTATTATTATTATTATTAACTGCTGCTGCTCCACACATCGGTTAACTACATTAAGAATATAAGAGTTGCGTATATCTTCCAGCGAGTGCTCAGAT
The DNA here is from genome assembly GCF_018153295.1 of Drosophila grimshawi. Taxonomy (NCBI): domain Eukaryota; kingdom Metazoa; phylum Arthropoda; class Insecta; order Diptera; family Drosophilidae; genus Drosophila; species Drosophila grimshawi. The sequence goes on along the minus strand of NW_025063240.1, from coordinate 13,985,088 downwards.
GTCTCCAATTATCGCTGAAATAAACTCCAGAATTTGTAGCTGGAGACACGCTTGGCCAGATTGCTGGCGGCACTGCTGGATCCCGAGGATGTTGTTGTTGCATCGGCGGCAACGCTGCGACGATTATTGATCAGTTTGGATCGCATCTGTTCATCGATCAGCTCCTGCATGTCCATTTGCCACTGTTCGAGCTGCTGCGAGAGCTCCACCTTCTGCTGAATGGACTCAAGCAGCTGGCTGTTGGCCTGCATTAGTTCGACCCGCGTTTTGGCCAACTCCACTTCGGCCTTGGTGCGACGCTCATTGGCCGCATCGCGTTCTCTTTGCGCCTTTGTCAGTAGCTCATCGCGATCAGTGTTGTCGACCAGATCGCCACGGGCCTGATCACGCTCCTCTTTCACGTTCTGAAGCTCCACATCGGTCACGGTGACCTTGGCCTCCAGCTGCTGTATCAGCTGATGGCTGCGCTTGATCTCATCCTCCTGCTCGAGCACAAGATTGCGCGTTTGGTCCAGCATCTTCTTGAAATTTCCCGCATCCAAATTGAGCAGCAATCGCGTCAGCTCATCTGACATGGCCGATAGCATGCCCTGCCGGAATTCGATGGCCACATGGCCGCTATCATTGTTGCTCGATATCGTATTATCCATGGACTCCAGATCCAACGATATGTCCGAATTGAGACCTACAATTATACGAATGCCGTGAAGATGGCTCTGACTGTGCATTGTCTGTCTGAACTGACACTCACCTGAGTCATCATCGTGACCCACTTTAAGCGAATCCACCAGGGATTTCAGCTGTATGTAAACGGAGCGTGCCTCTACCCACATTTGACTGGGCTTGCCGGATTCCGTGAAACTGGCCTCGTCCTCATCGCACTCCATCTCAAATTGCAGACTCTTCTTGCCGGGCGTATTGGAGTTGGAGTCCTGTGTAGTTAGTTAGACAAAGGATCAGAAATGGCTTGGGGTTAAGTGCAAGAATGGGATCGCTTTATCAACTTCTATTCTATTTTAGAAAATAGAATCGTATCCACAAAAATGGATTGCTAGATTTAAAAGTGTAATGCGATCCTTTGACAAACAAAATAGAGAGAAAAGTTATCTGAAGATTGGATACCCTTGGAGACCGAATTCCATCAGTTCACATCTAAATTTCGTTATTCATTTTGAAAACCGATCAATTGCTCCTTGGAACCAAAAATAACAGTATTTATCTAGTTACCAAACCATGATCAAAAATTTGTTTGGCTAGAATTTAGATCTGATTATAATACCCTTTGCAAGGGTGTAAAAAAACATAAAAGATATGCCAATTAAAGGTCGCATTATCTTAAGCTAATCTTATGTTTAAGTTGAGATAAAGAAAACTCACCGCTCCCAATCTCTCGCTAAGCACATTATTCTCACGCTGAGAGCGCTCCAATGCTTGTAAGGTGGTCTGAAAAAAAATTGACATTAGAGATACCAATCAAGGAGATAAGTGTGTTTATTATTTATAGATGACAACTTCAAAACTTATCTACGCTAATACAAAAGTAGAGCAAAAGAAAGTCGCTCATACATAAGTTAAACAACACTTGAGAAACTGCGCAGTTATATTTCCAAAGAAATAATCTTATAATTTATAAATCACGATTTCATTTTAATTAAGTGAAAGAGACGTGATAAGGTTTGATTTGAGTTTTTGAGCTCACCTCTAATTTTGTTTCCTGCTCGCGTGCATGGCGCTCCAGCATATGAATTCTGTCCGATGCCTCGTCCAGCGATGAGGTGAGGTTCTCCTTCTCCTCCTGGGCGTGCTGCAGGCGACGCTCCAGCTCATGGCGCTTGCCTGTGGTGAGGTTTAGTTCGGTTTTGATGGACTCCAGGCTGTTGACATGCTCCTGCCAAACAATACAAACAAACAGTTAAGCAAAAGTTTCCTCTGTTTTTATATATTATTACCTGTAGGCTGCTGTTTCTGTAGTGATATTGGTCCTTCAGCTCCTGGATCTGTGCGCTTAGTTTCATTTCGGTGGCATGCGCCTCCTGTATCTGTTCGGTGAGGCGTGTATTTTGATGCTGCAGCTCATCAATCAGTATGGTCTTCTCCTTTTCCGCCTGCCTGATGGCCACATCCTGTGTCTGCAGCTTGTCCTTGAGCTCATTGAGATCGGACTGCAGTTCGAGGACACGCTGATCGCTCTCATCTTCCGCTATGGCCAGTTTCTGGCGCAGCACATGCTTCTCCTGTTCGAGTTTCTGCAAGCAACGTGGAAAGTTCATTAAAAGATATACAAGAAAAAAATAACTTATTGTTTGTTCTATGACTCGTCAGCAACAACATAATGAAAGTAAGTAAAATAAATAATTTACACGTACAATAATATAATGAAAAACCCAGTCAACAAAGGCAACCGCAAGGTTAACACAGCTCGACAGGTAATTCGCTTCGTACAGGTAACATTTGAATTTTTCTTCGTTTTTTTCTTTACTGTGTTTTCATCTCAGATACCAAAGAGCTACAAGCCTTATCAAAGTACAAGGTAATTATGAAGAATTCATCAACGAGACAGCCAAGTAAAACTAGACTTCATTTGTCATTCAGAAATGTTTAGCAAATATAAAAGAAGATATTAAAATGGCATTAATTTTAAGTTCGTATTCATTTGAATACGGCAAGCTTTGCACCACTGTGCAAAGGAAAATCTTCAGCTAAAGTTGAACAATGGCGCCTTGGCTCTTGACACCATTGTTAGCCATCAAACCAACCAACCACACAATTCACATCATGTAAATTAAAATGCAATTGCAGTTTCACTTCTTTTGCGGCGCGCATCAACTCCTAACGACAGCGTAGTTCGGTCATTAGCCGCTAAAGTCGGCGATTTGTTTGAAGCGGTGCTTCGATAGTCCAGCTTAGGCGATAACAAATGCAATCGTTTAGTTCTAATGACTGGCCACATTTCTAATAATAATATCGATAAGTGCCTAGCCAGTTCTCGTTGAGCTACAAAAGCTTTTGATTGCCAATTCCAAATTCAATTATCATCTAATAATTTGCATAATTGACATGTATGCTCCGTGAGCTGAGTAATTGCTGCTATGCAGGGATAGTTGAACATTTTTTTATATATATTTTTTTTTTGTAATTGGATCAAGGTTTGTAGCGACATTGAAAATTATATGCAAAGTTTAATCGATACGTGAACCTTCAATTGGCAGAAAGTAAACGCAAAGAACACATACAAAAACAATTGTTGTATCTGGACACAAATAGTTGCGATCTCATTTTGACGATGTGTGCTTTAAGCCTTATCGCCTCTAACTTAATGCGGAAAATGCATAGCAAACACGTAGAGTGAAGAAAAGAAGAAAACAAAAACCAAGAGACGACAATAAAAAATATGAGAAGTCAACGCGGTTTGCCTATCAGCAGAAAACCAAAAAGTAATCTTCGTCGCTAATAAAATGGAGCGACAAAACAGTAAATGAAAAGCTTAAATAAAATTACCTGTAATTTGCATAAAATGCGACGACGGTGCCGAAAACCAAAAAAGAAAAAACCACAAAAAATTGTCGGAGTTGTTGTTTTGGGTTTGCAAAGAGGGCGACGCTCGGCTCGCGCCTAAACAATTGCAATTGCAGCAGAAAGAAAACTGCAGCCAGACAATGGAAAACGCTAATAAACAAAAAAAAAAAAAAACAAAAAAAAAATGTACTGCAAAGCAAGCGTTCAAACCGCCGCTCTGAAGCAAAATAAAACAAAACAAATCAAGATAGAGTGAGAGAGATAGAGAGCGTGTGGGAGAGAGATAGAGATAAAGACAGATGAGAAAAAAATTATTGTACTTTCTCTGTTTCTATTTCACGCTCAATGAAATGTGTTGATGATGGCTGTGTGCGACGTCAGCTTTAAAATCAGCAACAACAGCGGAAGTTGGCATCAGCTCAGCCAACAGAAATGAGTTCAGGCAAAAAGCAAGAGTTCAGTTGGCTTAAGACAAAATCATATAAAATACGCATTAGAGATGAGCTGCAAAAATGCTCATGCAATTGGCCATTTTTGTTTTTCACTTAATTTTCTTACGTATTTTTTGTTTTTGTTTTTTTTTTTAAATTTTTTATACTTCATAGATAGACGTTGCTAATTGCATTGCATGATCGCCGAAACGGCAGTTGTAATTTGTTTTGACGTCATACAAGCACACACATTAGTTGTTTTTTTTCGAAGGCGACGTAATATGACCCACTTTCATGTGGTGCGAAATGGTGCCTATTTGGCTCTGCGAAAATTACAAATATTTGTTCAGCACAAATTGCAGCGCCTGTGGGCAGGAAATGTTCAAATGTGCAATTGACACAATTGCAGCCCTGCTTGGCGCTGAGTCATCCATGCAACAAGTGATGCTTTAAGTATCTAAGCAAATTTTATTGTCTAATGCTGAGTAAATTGTGGTAAAAGGCAAGCAACCATTCAAAAGAAATGCTTGAATAAACAGCGAACTTTTAGTGGGAGTGCGAAAAGTTGCAGCAATCGATCATTTGCGCAGCGATAACAGATACTTGTTGCGGGTATTCGCTAAAAGTAACGGCTCTTATTGCAAAAATCGATTGTTAATTAAATGTTTGAACACAAAACGTCGAGTCATAAAATCATCATCTAAGTGATGACTTGGCTTGGGTGTTGAAAGCGACAACGGCGGCAACTCTGTTCGATAATTGCCGTAAAATAATTAGCTAAATTGCACGCCACTCACTTTGTAGAAGCTGCAAAAGAATCGTGCCATAAGCAAAAAAAACACACAATGCAATAGAGAAGGTGGGGAGGTGGGCTTAACAGCTCTTGAAGGCAGCTCTTCTGGCTGTTGTTGGCAAACAAGTTTCGAATGTCAAATGCTGGCAATTACCTAAGCGGCCTATTAATAAACATTGAAAAGTTTAAATTGCAATAAATAAAAATGCCAGCCAGCAATGAGTCAAGAGCATGAGCTCAGCTTGTAAGAGCATGAGTCAATGTCCAGGTAAAGCAATGCGTCGGTTTGCCGCGGTTAATTTGCACAACATTTGCCGAATGCTGGCTGCATTTTTTATGCGTTGTTTTGGTTTGTTTCCATTATTTGTTGTTGGGGCAACCCCAAGTAACAAATATGCTGCAGTCTGTTGCACAGCGTTTAACGTTGCGTATGCGTAATGCGGCTCATCCGCCAGGGGCAAAACTTTCTGTTTCTGCTACAGTCTTAATTGTGGTCTTCAATTTTTTTTTCAGTTTCGCTTCTTCTATTCCACCAACGCCGCCCACTTTTCACTCGCATTGCAATTATAATGCATTTGATTTTAATTAGCAGACAGAGAGCGAGAGAGAGGAGAAAAAATAGCAACCTGCCGCAGAAAATTCACACATAATAGCAAATTGCCTTTTGCATTTTATTGGCATGGAAAATTATGCAAATTGCCGCATAAGCAAGCGGTTAATAAGTTTTTGGCTATTTGAGATCAATTAAATGGTAACTATTAGCCAGTGGAACTGATTGAAAGCGGTTTAGTTGTACGACGGGAAGTCTTGTGAAAGATGCCATTTAACTTATGCAAAATTGTTGAAAGCGCTATGACAATTATAATTAGTGAAGTTTCCACACAACACACATAGCCAATAAGCAATAATTCATAATGACAGATTCTCACCGATTTAGCTGACTTTCGATAAATTTATTATTGACTTCTAGCAGAAATAATGCAGTTAGAACGCAGCACAGTGTGAGATCAATTGACCTAAATGCTAAATGCATAAAGAATTGTAGTTTTATGTAATCCATTGACAATGCATCGCCATCGGCAATGACCCTTCACCGCATGCCCCCAAAAAAAAATAAAAAACTTTATTTCAATTTTGGCAGTCGTCATGCAACTAATAAAACAACAATGCGACATGCTAATTTTTCAACAATTGCCAAAGTTGGCGTATGTGCTAAGGTCACGCCGTCTGTCCGTGTGTCTGACTGACTAACTGACTGACTGACTGAGTGACTGATGGGCAGCATGGTAGGCGTGACTGCTACAGTTGACTGCCCAGTTTGAGTTCCATTTGCAGCCACAGTCACTTTGGCCCTCTGATACAGCAATGCCAAAAGCAGCCGCAATAATAATAACCGTCATAATAATAATAGCACATAATGCGGTGCATGGCGCTTTAAAGTTTTCCATTGTTATTCTTCTTGTTGTTGTTGGAGGCGGTCAAATGGAGACAGAGGATGACTACGAGATGGCCTTGTAAGAGCAAACAGTGTCAGCAGCTTTACAATTTGGTCGCAATGTGCAAAATGCGTTACAAACCATCAGCAATAGCAGAGTCATCCATATGTTTTGTCAAAGGCTCGATTGGCATTGATTGAACATGAACTGATGTTTTCTTAAATTCCCAAATCCGAATATCATATAACACTCTATGCTTATAAGAGTTTTCAGTAAGTCTTTAAGAGCGAACTATATTGCCTAGAAGCATTCCAATTTGCAAATGGTTTTGTATGTTCTAATCGTAAATGTTTTATTTGCCAATTAATAATTATAATATCTCAATTCCTCTACTTTAAATTTGTAATTAAAGTTCAAGAGTATTCCAGATGTCTTGCAACACACTAACCCAAATATTTTCATCGTTTTCGTACAACTATTTTGCGCAACTTTCGGTATACAAAGGAAAAACTTGAAACTTAAACAAAACAAAAATTTAACAATCACTGCACTTAATTTTAAATTTCATATTTATTTTGGCATTGACATTTTTTTTATCTTTCTTGACGTTGCCGTTGCCATTCCATTGTTAAAGAAATTGTGAAAAATATGAAACGAAATTGGGCAAGTTAATTTTATTTTGGCATTTTTGTGGTGTTTGAATTTAATGTAAAGTGCAATAAGAGAGTGAAAGATAGTTAATTAAAGCAAGCTCAAAGCCTTTGTGTTTTTTTTTTTTTTTTTTGTTTTGTTTTGTTTTCTTTCAATGGTGCGATTTAACGGGACAACAAAAGAGAAAATAAATTCGAGCCGGTAATTATGATTAATTACGAAATTTTGTTAATAAACTTATGTAGGGAGGCTCACACTATTTAATTTTACCCTTATGATTCACTCTGTTAAAAAAAGAAAACAAAAACCAAATTACAATCGCAGCAATATACAAAAACTTATCTTATCGAAACAGCGGAAAGTGCGAAAAAAAGGAAAACGAAAACGAAACATGAGCAAATAAATCAGACCCCTTATCAAAATATCAAAATGTGTGATAAGAAGCGACAACAAGCCACATTTCTGGCTAATTTGCAGTGTTTGTTCGACGCGTGCTTTGCGGCAAATGCAGCTAAAATAAATTGTAAAAAATATAACTGATTACAATGCGAAGGCAAGGTGACTTTAATTGAAAATACCAAAATTATTAGGCCATAAATACGATAGAGTTGAAGTTACGGCAAATTGTGACGCCCACTGCGCATGCGCACAGCTCTGAGACGGAACAGCCAACTCAAGAAATCAAATGGGGTACGAGCAGTTGCCACAGAATACGCAGTTTCAGCCTGTTCCCAGACAAACTTTACACATGTGGCAAATAGATGCGTGTGCGTGGGTTCGACTCTTGTCAAGTCAACAAAGCGCAAAATATATACAGATACAAAGATACCTTTACAAAGTGTCGGTTCAGTTGCTGAGGTAGCTTCGAAAGCGCCTTCAGGCAACTTCAACAATTAGTCACCGTTGAGGCTGAAAACAAACCGGCGGGAAAGTACAGAATTAAATACCAAAAAATCTACAGCTTAAGTGTACTCAAGATCATGAAATGCCTGTACAAAGAGCCAACTTTTATAGTTGAGCAGTGTGCATAACAAAATACTTGTTTAAATATTATTTGTCTGATCGTATGTGATGAGTCACTTTATCTGAGATTCCTTTGTGTCTTGGTATTATGCAAAGTTTTTAAAATAAGTTTAGCTATGGTTAAAAAATAAAATATACTTTTATATAATAATACTTTGTAACTGTTATAATCAAAAAATATTTATTAATTCTTTCTTTTGGTTAAGCAAAGAAGAAATAGTTTTACCTTGTGCCATTTGATTTTAGAATTGTCATATTTATTTCTTTTTTTATACAATTTTTATAAAACATAAACTAGTAGAAAACAGAAGCATTGTTTTGACATACTTCTAACACGAAGAGAATTAAATATAATATTCTACATAATGTTCTTTGCAACATAACAAAGAACTATAATTAAATGGATAAAACGTTTTTTTGTTATTCTTTAACAAATGATAATAACAATAAAACCCTAACAAAACAATATAAACAAACATATGAATACCTTAACATACAAGGTCTTTTACCTTATAAAGGGAGGTCTAAATTGTCTAAGCATACCTGTACAGTGTACACATTTATTTGCAACAGTTCTCACATGTTTTCAGCAAGCGATTAAAAATTGCACAAACCAACAATAAAATGTTGTTTTGTATTTAATTGTCTTGGCTGTCGCTTCCAACTGGAGGCTTTTCAACCGCAATTCTTTTGTGTTCGTCATAACAAAAACAAACTCTGGCACCTCTAATTTAAACAGCTTTTTAATTACGTTGCTCCTCTGAAGACATTGCGAGACACGATGAAAAATTAAAAAATAATACGAAAATAAATGATCACTGTATGTAGTTGGTAAAAAAAGAGTAAATGAACCCAGGTAAGTAAAGCAGCTGTTTAAATAACAATAATTGATTATACAACACCGAAGCCAGTCATGATATTTAAAACTTTATATATTGATTGATTTATTTTTAAAAATGCGATAATCAAAAATCGCTTTATGTCAATAATGTAAAAATAGCTGGAGGAAGGTTTTAACAAGGAATTTAAAATTTACATAAAATATTCAGTGGTATACTCAAAATTCGTTGACAGACCTTCAAGTTTCCAAACTCAGGCATTCATATGATAATACGAAACTATATTATAAGCATATGTATTTGGCCAAAAAGTCGCGCCCAAAATTAGCAAGTCTTCTTTTATTATATGCTTCAATTTGCAAAAATTCCCTCAACCAGTTTCACTTTCGCACCTCGATAAAACGGGGGAGAGTTCAAAACTATTTATAAATATTTTGCGTGCTCAAGACTTCCTCTTTAGTTGTTATTCCTTATACATATCTTTAATGACATTAAAAAAAAGCCATAAAAATACTCCATCATATGCAGACCATTAAGTCGGCCCAACAGAGCCGACATTTCATGGCCAAGAAGTGACTAACTCTTCAGAAATACACATTTACCCCTCTTAAAGCCCAAAGGGGGCCGGGCTACTGTTGGATGAGCTCAACTCAACCACAATTTACCAAACTGTTGGCAGATTATTTAATATATTAATGCCTAAAGACCGCAAGTTGCTTTGTTTCAAGTGAAGACACAAATTTATGAGCTAATTATGTATGGGAAAAACATGTTTTATGTCTCTTGTCTATGATGAATTTGTAGTTTGTTTTTATCATCAACTTTTGTGACTTTTGTGCTCAGACCAACTGCTAAATATGTATATTGATTTATAGGCCAAACAATTTGTAAGTTTAAGTGTATTTAGGTAATGCTTACGATAGCTCTAGGTTGTGCATTTAAATACATAAGAAGACTAAAGCATATATTGTTATACTATAAAAGAAAATCATCTTTAAGCTGCTGCTTTGTGTTTGAATATTTTCGAGAAAACGTTTTTCTTCACTTCAACAAAAGCTACACATTCTCAATCTGGGAAGACCAATAATACATGATTCCCATAGTTTGCTCTGGCAGTAATGAATGAACAGTTAACACCAGCTAAATGTCCCTTATAAAAGAAAACTTAACTAGCAGCTTGCAAAGACAAGTCAACTTTATTGCCAACATTTACCATATGCAGTTAGTTAACTTGGCTCGAAACTGTTATAATGATATCTGCTCCTGACTCAACAGCCCATTACTTAAATGAGTATGTGTGGCAATCTGTCCATAACTCAAGCAGCTCAGCGCACATTATCCAACAATAACAGCAACAATACCAACAACAATAACAAATGCTTGCCACCTTTTACCCGGTTGCAAATAAATGCCGAGGAGGAGGCGCAAAACAAAGTGACAAGCGTCTTGGTTCTCAGGCTATGCTAAATAGTTTCCTGTAGCTCGAAAAAAAACTGAAACCTAAAAAAAATACTGGAATCCAACTTAAATAACTACACAAGTTTCTTTGTACTTACTTCATGTGGGGGAGATTTGCAAAAAAAAAAAGAAGAAACAAAACGAAATCATTTACGCAAACGTTAAGACAATAGCCAAAGAGCGCTAATTATAAGACAGATAGAGAGAGGGGTATATATAGAGACAGCACGAGAGAGAGAGAGAGAGTGGAAAAGAGAGAGAGAGCGAGAGTAGAGTATAGGCAGTCTTACTGCAATGCAGCTCCAAACGATGTAGGAGAAACAGAAAAACAACTCCAACAATAATATAAACACCAAAACACTTGGCCAAAATAATGCCGTTTAGCCAAAAGCCGTTACATAATTTCGCAAGCCAAGTGCCTAACTTGCATTATACACGTAAGTGTATGTGTCTGTGTGTGTGTGTGTGTCTTTAAAGTTTAAACTATTTCGAATGCAGCTCAGCTCAGTTCTGCGCTGCGCTGCGCAGTCGCGCATGGGCAGCCGAGCAATCGACGCGTCGCAGTCGATGCTGTTATTAGTGACTCATTCGAAATGGGTCAAATTTGTAGTTGAACTAATTTAATTTGATTGTGCAATGTTCATGTTTTTTTTTCTTTTCTTTTGCTATGGTTTTAGCATCTGCCCGGAGTATAAATTTATATTTTCTGGTTTCTCATTTGTGATTTTAACAAATCTTTTAAGTTGATCAATTTGCTAATTAGCCATCAAATGGGCTTTTAATTGTTATTGCTGTGGTTGTCTGACCTTGTGGCTTTGGTTTTGGTTAGGTTTTGATGAGCTGCCTAATGGTTCAGCAATCTTTGATTTTCATATACTATAGCCAATGATAATTGTGATTGTTAACCTAATTTGTTTCGTTACCTTTTCAATTAAAATCTTTTTATTTAACAAGGCATTTCTGCAACGTCTTACAATCGAAAAATTGTATTCATAACTCAAATGAACTATGCAAGCTTAGCAATATTGTTTCCATTATTTTGTGCTACATATTTCGCCCCTTTGGCCTCTCACTGCCAGCTGAGTCTTCAATTCTTATGCCACATAAATATGTTCATCTATGCGCGATAACAGAACACAGACAGCTTTGTAATTAACCAATATCTATATATCTTATATAATCTTAACAATTCGAATTCATACTCGAAAGGCAAGGCAATTTTTTTTTTGTCTGTGGTTTTGGCTTGGAGGGGTGCATATATTATAGTTTGTCATTGGCACAGGCCAAATTAAATTAAACACGCCAAAAGTACTGACAAAAGACCCAAGCCAAGTGAACCACCAGTCTGTCTGTCTGTCTGTCCGCAATTGCCGCTCTCCTTCCTCACACCCCCTACCTCTCTTACCTACCCCAACTCTCGACACATTGTTTGGGCCACTTTGGCTGACACTCAAATTTGCTATCAGATTTTGCGTGAGGCAAGGCAAAAGTTTTGGCAATTTCTGCTTATTTTTGCCTCGTTGTTTTTGGCTTCATACCCTGTACTTATTAAATGTGGTAATAGTTGTGCAATCGGCCGAAAAAATGAATCTATTATTTCAAAATAATTGTATTATTATGTATTGACTTTAATGTGCATAAGTTTCTGGCGATATCTAGCAGGTTCCGCTATAACTTAGACAAATAATATCTCCCATTCACTCCCAACTCGATTTTGGAAAATAGTAATCAATAATTTGTCCCCAAATACCTATGTGCAGAGTATCCCCTAGTCGAGTGCATTCAAAATATGATATTTTTTTTTGGTCTGGTGTATCGTATTTTGTGAAATCGACTATTATTGTCATCATGCTAACGTTCGATTGGCATATGAATACTACAAATATATACTCACATATATTCATACTATAAATACATACACACATACATAATCAATACATTTACAAATAAATAACTATACACATATGTATATATATATATATGTATATATATAAGTATATTTGCATTTGTGTTGGGTTTTGAGTTTTGTGCCAATTGGCTGGCAGTTTGAGTCGCTGCTGGGCTCGTTGTTTCTTAGTCACAATTCAAATATTTTTATTATTGCAATGAAAGCTGGCCAATTAGCAGGCATCAGATACATACACATATATATACATATATATAAGCATGTGTAACGCAAACATACGTACACAACTTTTGTTTGTACAAGTTTGCGGAGTGTATAGGTATGTATATAAATATATATTGTTTATATATTGTTTATTAAATGACAAGTGAGTCAGTGGCTCGAAAAATAATGGTTTCTGATTGGGCTGCTTTGAATGATAAGTCCAGAGCCATATGATATGATATGATATGATACAACATGATAAATTGTATTTATTATCAACTCTTTAGTCAAATTGGGATGTGCCAATCAGTCTTAATGAGCCTTTCTATCGAAGTAAATGGAAATATCTCAAGCTACATGAAGATATCCGAACCAAACTAATTGACTGTCTCTATACGATTCCAATAGGTTTCAAGCCTAGTGAGTTTATGGACAAATTGCTGAGACTTCGCAGCTTGTCATATGTTACACATGCACACACACACATGTGTATACATTTATACATAGATGTATATGAGCATAGTTAAGATATCTGCCTCTCATTTAGAGCATATTATAAACTCTACTTCTATTGTTCCCAAGTTTCGCTTTGACACCAAATTGTTTTGGAAAGTGAAAATGCTTTCACCTTCAACAATTCGTTATAAAAAAGATGGCAAAATTTGTATTTGAAATTAAATAAAATTACATACACACACAAACACACACACACACACATTATTTGTAATGCAACAACAACTGCATCTTTAATGAGCAGAATATGGCTGAAGGTGTCTCATTGTTGTGATAGTTGTTGGGTCTGTGGCTGTCGTCGTCGTCTTTGGGAGTCAACAAGCTGATCATGGACTGGTTTATCAAATCTGACATTGTGTGAAAGATAATTACAACCGTGGAGCAGCTTTTAATTTGCACATCAATAAACTTTGACAGAGAGTCGGAGTTGAAGTCGGAGTCTCGGATGATTGGCAGACAGGTTAATAGACAACAATTTCGTTACAGTTTGCACCATGGACAGCCTCTTGGAGGCAAGGCCAATATTATGCAATTTGCTTATTAAACTTTTGTAAATTAAATCAATATCAATTATGATTATAGTTTAATTTGAAGCGGACACGCAGTAACGTTGGATGGTTTACTTTACTTCCTGTAAAACTCCAAGATGATTAAATAACATGGAAATATTATTATGCTGCTTGTTAGTCTGTAATTTAACCTACAGTTAGTTGATCATGACTTAAAGCTGAAGACCCCAAGTCCATAGATCTGTAATTTGATCAGCCAACAATGCGGAGATAGCAACAAAAACCTATTTGTGTATGTGCGTAGAGCAAATTACCTTTGGTCAAATGAAAAAGACAAGACTTAAAAGTGACTTAAAATAATAAATAATAATAACTGAAGAAATATGTTAGTCTGATTTTAATCATACAAATCTCTAATGCTTTTATAAATTCAACTAATATTGATGATAAACTTATAAGATTTTAAATAAAGGAAGGACATCAACGATTTCAAATCCAGAAAGATAGATACAGTGTGGTATCGTGACATATATGCAGACACATATGCCAGTCCAACTGCATTCTACTAGTTGTGGTCCTCTGGAAACTCAACGCTGAGCGCCACAGAACACCGAAGGCCAGTGCTGCTGAAAGCGTATTAGAAATTCAGCTGTTAAAGTATATTTGGGAATTCGAAAACCAAAACAAATAAGCTCTGCTTAATGAAAAACTAAAATGAACGACAATGAACATGGCAACTGCTGCCTCGTGCGTCATGAACGTGTCTTGAATCTTGAATAATACCTAAAAATAAATAAATAACAATAACGCAAAAATATAATATATAAAGATATGAACAAAAAAGTTTGAAATACAACTTTTGGTTGAGTGTTTTTTGTCAACGAGATTCGAACCAGAGATATGATGTCAAATGAAATTTTAATAACAAGCACAGCACATTGGTGTTTTTCAACAGTGGAAGTTGATAACTAATATTTTGCAATAGCACAGTTCCAAACCAAATCGAACCACTTTCTGAAAGAGTCTGTTACCAGCAATCACATCCATACATTTCCAATGACTTTTGCGACAAAGCTCATTAGTAGCTCGCAAGCGCTACGATTTGAAAAGGAAATGTGGCCCAATACACAACAATACGGAAAATCCGCATTAAAAACTCAAGTTTCCCTTTTGACACACAAAAATTAACTTAAAGCCCAACAAGGAAAGTAATTTGCTATAGGCAGAAAAAAGAAGAAGAAGAAGAAGTAGAAGAAGAAAACAGTCACCATGACATTTGCAGACTATACGAGACCATAAAAAAAGAAAGAAATGCTATTACTGGGCAAGTGGTAAGTGGTAAGTGGTCAGTGGTAAATGGTAAATGGGCTGACCATAGCCGGTCAGCACCAGGCCCAAACCTATGTACATATATACACATACATATGCATATAATAATCATAGCAACTATGTCGACTGACCTTAATTTTGCACTGTACTGCGTACCTAAACTATTAACCAGGTTATGGTATTAGTGGGGTCTCCACGTCAAAAAGCTGCGGGCCACGCAATTTCGTAAAAACCCAATGTAAGAATGGGCCAAGGAATTTCTGCCTAGTGGGGGGTTAGTGAAATGAGAGGTTACTGAGCTTAAGCATCGAGATTCACTCTCTTAATGTGAGTCAGCAATCAAAGAATAAAACAAACAAAAAAGAACAACAACAAACCAAACTCGTATGTATAAATAAATTAAAAACAAAAACAAAATACATTTTCAAAACTGGTTTTCACCAACACGCTCACTCACATGCAAATGAGTTAATTTTGAAATTTTGCTACTCTGCTTTTGTTTTTGTTTCTTTGCAAAATTTTGTCGATAAATTGTCGGACAGCGGACAACAGGCAGCGACGATTTGTTGATGACTTCACCTCAAAGTACGTGCGTCGTGTTTCGTGTTTCAATTTTGGTTAAAACATTGAATTGTAAAAAAAAACATGTTGAGCAACTTGCACTCAGAATATCTTTTCTTGTTATCTATAAAAGTAGTTTAGATATATATGAATATATGTGTGTATCTCTGTGTGGGCTGCCTTTGTCCGCAAGAAGCGAGTTTTTTGTTCTTGTGAGATCTGAGGAGCACTTAATACGGTCAGCAACTGAGTCAGTTATTCGTGGGCGAAAGGCGGAAAAGCATCATTAAAAGGCGTGAATAGACGATTTGTGTTATTATTTTGGATGGTCAACGGTAAAATGATTGAATGAGAGTTGTCAATAGATGGGGCTGTCAACTGAAGTAATGTTAAGAATCTCAAAGATTTCCGCTAATTAAGTTATCTATTGTTTTCTTCACTTCCACTGCTAGTTTCTGCATCTAACTGCATCCGGTTGTAATCAAGGCTAATCAAAGTGCATTTGCTTTGATTATAAAGTTTTTAGTTTTTTTTTTATCGTAAGAACAAATGGCAGCAAATGGAAATTGCCATTCTATTTCAATGGACACGTTAATAAATTAGAAAAACTGGTTGCTGAAAACAAAACAAATGCGAACTCGCTCGGAGACGGACGTGTATATATACATATATAACTTTCGAAAAGGCCAGGGGTAGCCACAACAAGTTGTATCATTTATATAGTATATAAATGTGAAGTGTATCGCACACCTACACAAAACTTTTTATACAGTTCCAAAAATGACAAACACATCGAGCGGTAAATAGTTTCGAGTAGGGGCAAATATTTCAGAGACTCAAACTCATTTCATTTTTGTATTTGTTGTGAAACGGCCAATTGTCTGTAACTCGTGATAAACGCCAGACCTGAACTAAGCTGCAACTTCAATTGATAGACCAATCGACAATTGTTCTGCTAAGCAGGTTTATTTAAAAATACATACAACAAACAAACATAATAACTTGGTCAGCCAGTTGGGCGTAGAAACACGTTTTACAGACAATGGCAATGTGTAGCAGTTTATTTCGGCCAATATATTGTCTGTGAGCCAGATGAAACTAACCGTGTTGCGATACCTATAAATGGTAATAAATATTAAAGTTATACGTGAGAGAATGTGGAAAACACAAATAGAAGAATGTGTGAGAATGCCTTTGAACTTCTGATAGCTATCGAAAATATCTACGCTAGAAGATTATAACATATTTTCTGTATTTATTTACAAATTATGGCAGTATTGAGCAACTGCAATGGATTTATGTATAAAGCTGCTGTTGACCATAAAAATATTACATTTACATATTAGAATTGGGCAATGCCATTAATATTATTTGTATTACAAATGCTAGCGAAATAAGAAGAAAACCAGCTAAAAATAAAAGCCCATGCTCGTAAATTGGCACACACGCTTCAACAGACCGCAAACGCAAAAAAAGGCGTGCTTGATGACTCGAATACCGAACCACGAACCACAAAACAACCAACACCTACAACGGACCAGTCCCCAGTCTAATTACGTCAGTCAAAGCCATAGCTGAACAAACTATCATAATAATACTATAGTATATGCGGGGCCTGGAAATCAACTAAAATGACCAGCAACTAACAACAACACCAAGCAAATGGCATTGTAAATATGACGCATCAGCGACCAGTCCAAACAAAAAACCTATGAGAGGCTTGAAATTAATTAGACACCATTTTCAGAGTATTTGCATGTGCGAAAAACACGCAAAACTAGAAGCGAAGTCCAAACGTCACTTGCTAAACGATAAACCTCAAAGTGAGAGACTTTTAACCTAAGCTTGAGTGAGATGCCAAGGTAACGAATAAAGCGAGAGATTTATGCGGTATCCACATGCCACAGCTCCTGCAGATAGTAGGATTAGCAAATTAATTGAAATATTCTGGGTATTCGTAGTCGTAGCGCGGCCCAGTGACAAATTGAACTATTCAATAGCGCAGCAGTTGACCTTTGCGGCTTAACCAATTTCATTGGGGCCGGAGCAAAAGCATGAAGCGAATTGCTTTTCGTTTAATGAAAATTGGAACATGGGAATAACTGTTTCGGTTTCATTTGGATGGGCGCAATCATTTAATGAGCAATGAATGCTCCCTAGGTGTTTTTTTTTCTTAATCGTGCAAAAGACAATCGATTATGATCGATAATTATGAATAGGTCATCCGTAGACATGGGAACTGAATTACTACAGAGAATGAATTGTCCTTAACAAGAGCTGACATAACGGGTCAGTTCCCTTGGGTGGCCTTCATAATTTCTACTTTCGAAATGAAGATGATGAAGTCATGCCACACTTTTAAAAACGCCATCATAAACACAACAACAATAATATCTCCTTGCATGACTAAACCAACACGTAAAACGTCCCAAAAGCCTTTCTACGCATCGAAAATTCAAGTTCAACGTGTTATTCTGTCCTCTGTCTGGGTTACTGACACTGAAAGGGCACTACACTTCCTATAATAGAGTAATTTACCAACTATTTCATGGGAGTACGAGTCGTTTGATTGGCATTAACATGACGAATGCGACGAAAAGTCAATATTATTGATAAGATGGAAAGAACATTGCCATTAGTCGAACTATCAGTGCGATGAGTGGTATGGGTAAAAAGCGTAGTAGTTCTGGGTAAAGTACGCAGCAAGTAATATGCTAATGAATGGCCACGAACTTGAGCCGGTCGTATTAAAATGCCTTGAACCAGAACGTTGTCGTTCGACTTCAGTTGAGGCGCAATCGGAGCATTAGTTTTCGAAATTAACTAGAGGATATTACATATCGACAGTTGGGCGTGTGTGTGCTTTTGTGTGTAAACAGGTGCTGACATAGACAACAAAAACACCCACTGTGGTTCAAGGTCGCACACTGCGTACAGGCAGACATTGGATAAAGATAAACAAACTTGCGGCTGTTCTCTTGCCATTGTCTTTGAATTGACGTTATCAGGCGTTCGGCTAAGCGCGTGTTGTGCTGATAAAGCAGAACCGAAGAACGGTAAAGATGCATTGTATTTATATACAGTTGCATGCAACAAATGCAAAGTCGACGAGCATGAAAAATCGATAACATTTCGTGCAGGCAATATATGTACATAGATAGTACTCTTATATACGAGTACATGTCTCGATTTACTTACATATGTAGTTCTGTAGTTTACTGCGCACATTTGTCGTGAATTCATTGTGACATGACAGTCAAACACTTTGTTGACCATCCATTTGGGAGATATATATGTATAATGTATGTACATATTCAATGGGTGACATGTACGTGTGTTTTAATATTTAATAGATTGTCTCGTATGCCAGTGCATTTGATAAAATGTATATGGCTGCAATTGGCCAGTGGACCAGGTATATAAAGTAAAATCGATACGCACTAAATTATGCATTTGGGAATTGAAGCCACCTGTGTGTAAACTCACATCAGCTAATAAGAAAATCAATGAAAATCAATGGATGAGTCAGCTTAAGGTATGGGTGAGAGCAGAAAAGCTTGCACTTGGCTTAATTCAAAAGAATCGAATCGATCAGCCTGTCAGCTTATCGAAACTGAAATCGATAGCAAATAAGCTTCCGATTGCTGCGATCAATTTATGATTACCATCAACACTGGGCTATCGATCAAATAAAAGCTCGCAATGACTAATCGAAGGATCAATCAACGCGCCAATTTGAATTGCGAATCAGCACTCAGATTTTATATGAATGTTTATCAACTGCAGACTCACCTCAATTTTGCCAGAGTAATCCTCGATGAGTTTCTCCTGTTGCTTGACGAGCTCCTCGTTCTTTTCCAGCAACGCTTTGCCAAGCTCAGCTGCTAGTAATATATCCGATTCCTTCTGCTGCAATTGAGCCCACACATCTGGCTCGTTTTCGTTGCGTCGTGCCTCCATGGCGCTGATGTAATCTTCTAAATCAATTGAAGCGTCAATTAGTGAGGAGTGCGAATGATTTTCGTAGAGTTGCGATGACGAATTCAACGTAGATTCGTTAGTTGCTGCTGCAGTTGGCTTGCTGAATTGACGTGCGCGTTTTGATTTATTGCTGTTGTTGCTGCTGTAGTTGTTGTTGTTGTTGTTGTATGATATGGATGAGGCAATACCGGCAGCAGTTATAGGATTCGCTAGCTTTGGTCTATGCATGATCGTTAGCGGCGGACAGGTGGTGGTTGGGTGGTATTACAAACAACAAATAAAAAACACACAAACATAACACAAAGCGATATATTTATTTTTGCTTATTATAGATGAAGGCGATCGAGCGAGCGATTAGCGGTTTATTTTGTTAGCGGCAGATTATTATTTTATTTTATTTTATGTTAGGTTTTCAGACACAACACAACGCGTTGTATTCGCTGTTGTTGTTGCTGCTGTTGCTGTTTTTGTAGTCGCTGATTATGTTGTTCTTGTTGAAGTTGTGCCACGGGGATGACAGGCACAAGCCACATGATGTTTCTTCCATAGGTATCTGCTGCCCAAAGAGCAGCTCAACATGCGTTTCGAATGAGAGGCCAAACACCCGCACGACGATTTAACTGTTGTTTTGATAAGTAAGTAGGTAGTAAGGTAGTAAATGTAAGATGGTAAGTAAGTAGCAATAATGAGAATTAGACTCGAATCGGTAGCATGCCATGTGGTAATCTAATAGTATATACAAGAGTGCTGCCCCAAAAGCGAGCACGTAAACTGAGCTAACCGAACCAAAAAAAGGAGCGCCGGTCACGTTGCACATTTACTGGCACGTCTTCGATTACAGGGAAGGGTTGTCGGGGTTGATTTAGTCAGTATATGCTTATGTACACGATGGTGATGACATATAACTACTATTTTCCTGCTTATTTTTATGTTGTTGTTAACTTGATGTAAAATGAACGTTTAGTTAAGCTGCATGCGATAAGGTTAATGTTTGGCCACATGAGGGTTAAAACTGCATTTTGGTTACTTTACGAAATTATGTGCAAGAATATATTACAAGTGCAAGTGAAAATTTAAAGTTTGTCATCAAATTTAATTTAAAACTTGCATTTTCCTTATAGCCCCTTTCAAAAGCTATGACTAAATGCGATTTCTTAATATAATTTTCTTCCTGCAACTCTTTAGAGCTGAGCTTCACAATTTTTAATTGATTTACGTGACGAAATGTGTTAAATACTTTTAGTTTATGAGTTACGTGGACTTAATGTTATTAATGGGGGAGGAAGCGCATACTTGTTAAGTTAACCAATTAAATTTTGTTTTAAGTCAGTTTACGAACACAACTTTGGAGCAGCAGCTGTGTTTAATGTAAGAGAGTTTTGCTAAAGAAAACATAGCATTGATCACTACTAAAGTTTCCACGTCAATTGAGCAAACACGCAAAACCTATGAAGTGTTAAGAACTTGTTGTTGGCCTTAACTCCCCGAGATATTGCCTAGAAACCTAGTGTAGCCAACGTTTCAGCGCGCCAAGTTCGGATTGAGGTTTTTTATTATTCAGTTTTTTTTTTTAGTGCAAATTTCTAATTTATTTATTGTATAGAAAATTCATTTGGCAAGCACTTCACGCTTTGCTGCATTTGGTGGCAGCAGCTGTTATTGTTGTTTAAGCCAATATATAATGCGCTTAATGCGTTCGTTTTTGGCCAACATTAAATTTATTTCATTGTTGGTTAGCAACACACACATACACACACACTCACACACATATACACATAGACAGAGAGAGAGAGAAAGAGAGAGAGAGACACAATGTAAACAGTTGTTGATATAGCTGTGATTGACTATATTGTTGAGCACTTCCGTTATTTATGTCACAGTCACATATATAGGTATATTACTGGGTATATTACTATATATATGTATATTTGTCTGGTTCTCTTTAGATTTTATTGACAAAACAACAAAATAAACGTGCGCTTTGCATGCATTTAGCTCTCAATTCGGATGGTATCTGTGAGATACTTTCCACTTTCGCAATAAGCAAACTAACTATAGTTGTATTTATATAAATATATATAGCTATATCATAGCAGACAGAAACCTCGGTCACGAAGACGACAACGTCGACGACGACGGCAAGCTAAAAGAACTTCCGATTCCAAATCCGATGGCGATGGCGATGCCGAGAAACGCGACGGTTTTTGGAGTTCGCTTTTGGGTTTTTCTCTTGATATCTGTGTTATTGTTGTTATTGTTTTCGATACTCCGCTGTAGGTTCGCACAACGTCTGAAAGGCGCGAGTGCTCGGTACTAACTGAAACTGGCCGCAAACGTTACAAAAATTGGCAAAACAAATGAGTAACCAAGCCAACTTGGTAGCTTGGCAACAACAACTAAACAAATGGCCAAAGCGGCGACTACTTTGCAAAGAGTCAAATAAGAGAGTGTGTGCTTAAGAGAAAGAGATAGAGTCAGAGAGAGAGAGAGAGAGAGAGAGAGAGAGAGAGAGAGAGAGAGAGAGAGAGAGAGAGAGAGAGTGAGTTTTAGGGTTGTCGAGCGCTCTCAAATTGCAGCGGTAATATGGGTAAACAACTTAGATAAAGGCAATTTCTACGAAGGTTGCTCAGATATGAGAGCAAGTGTGCTATGTAATAGATTAGATAAGAAATGCAATTTATTGTAATTGATATTATGACCCGTTTCAAAGAGCGATAACGCCTTCATGGTTTATTATCATTTGCATTAGAATTGTTATTAATGATTTATTACGTACTTATTTTGGTTTACTTTTAGAATGATAAATATTGGAATCCATGTTATAAAGAACTATATTCAGTGTAGAGCAATTATTGTAAATAATGTAGACTTAGATTCTAGTGTCTAGTGTACTATAGTGTAGTATATATTTGAAAATATTTATTGACTGTCATATGTCTTATATATGCAGAATGATTTTCATTTAAGAATATATGCCCACACATATTTCTGCAAATTTATACAATTTTTAAATTCTTCACAAAATATTCCAATTGTGTGGCAATCCTATTGAGCAGAATTCCACATCAAAGCTAACCAGTTATAAGCGACACCTGAATGCGCTCTCTCTCTCTCTTTCTCTCTTAACTGACATCTGTTATAATGCACTCTCTCCCTCGCTCTCTCTTAACCCTTTTGTGACTGACTTACGAAAGCGTTTAAATGAACTACAATGCAACGCATGACAAAGAGAGGGAGATGAGGGCGAGATTGAGAGGGGTTGGGTGGGGGTTGGGGGATCTGTATGCCTAAGCGAACAGCGACCCAGCGAATATTTCAATGAAATTCAAATTTACATACGACGCCAGGCCAGGCCAGACCAAAACAACAACAATGAGCCACATACATAGACAACAGCTCAAACCGGGCAATAACAAAGGGGCACCGACATAAGCAGAGGGCCTAGTGCGTGGTATTAAACAAATCTCAAGCCCCCCTTTTTGCATCCCCATTGCCATGCCACATAACATGCACAATGAGCGCCTCAAGTGAAGACGATTCAAGCTCGTCTCTTGAGCTTGCCACATTGTTCTAAAAGTGTCGGACTCGAGACTCCGGATAGACATCTCCGCAACCCATTAGCTATGTATATTTCTGTGTATGTATGTGGCATCCATGCACATTGCGTGGTCTTTTGTTTATGTTTTGGGCGTCTGTTGATTGTTGATGGCTACTGTTTGGTCATTTACCAAATTGAGCCTTCTGCCCATCCACATGAAGCTTCGTAAGTAACCAGGCGGAACTAACTCAGTCCACAGAATGCACAGAATATATGTATGTACATATATATATATATATATTTTTTGCTTTTTTTTAAAGAGTAAAACTTCCGCGCTTCCGTTGGTGATCTTTCAGTGTGTCTGTCTTTTTGCTTTTGGCTGATGGCCAACATTTATAGGGCATCTTGGCATGGAGTTTGTGCGTTCTTCAGTCATCTGTAACGATGCATGTTCTTGAGCTGCTTCATCTTGCTGCCGTAACCTCCGTTCTCCATCCTCCCTCAGTCCCTCTACTTCTCTTTGGATGGCTCCCAAACTGGTTTCGGTCTTGATTTTGCTCGTTGTTTAATTAATTTTTGTGACACCCTGTACGCTAAGGTGATAAATGGCATGATGTTATATTGACTAGCATTCAAAGATGGATAGAATACAGCAAAAATAGCAAAATAGTTTTAATACATATATGTATATAAAATGTTAAGGTATGAACTAAGTACTATTATCAATCCAAATAATATTTATAGGGTACAGAACCGGCTGGGATACCCCGTGCAATTGTTTTGACATGGCTTATAATACCATAATTATGTTGTTTTTAGCACTTGGCATGAGTCAACAGCTTTAAGCAGGGGTGGAGTGGAGTCGGGGGGCATTATCAAGCAGTGCTTTATGAGCAATGGTTTTTGCTGTTTTGTTTTGTTTTGTTTTCATTTTGGCTTTCGCAATGCACCGCGATTTGTAAGCCAATGACAAGAGAACTGGCTTGGGTCAATCGTCCGTTGGTTATTGGATATGTGTGTCAGTGACAGTTAAGGATCTCAGTCTCACACAGTCACTTTTCGCGGACGCGGCAAGCAGAGCAAATCGGTTGCAGCTACGTCTACAGATACATTTCAATTTAAATTTCAATTTCATAATGTGCAGCATTCTGATTACCAACAATTCTGTGCTCTTAACCCAGAAAACCGGGCAACTTTGCCAGCATATTACAAAACATACACACTGGCGGTGTAAACAATAACAAAACCCAAATCTAAACTAGAAAAATACCGTAAAAAGGTCAGAGAGCTGGGCGTGAGAATTGAGAATTGACGGTGGCCAGTTGTAATAAAAACAGGCCCAGCCTAAACCGACAAAGCCACTCTATAAAACTGAGACTATAAAACAACTAAAATAACTGTATAGAACCCAACGCATATTCAATATACTACCGTTCCGGCTCAGATCGGGCCAATGACTTCCGCATGGGCAAGAGGGAAAAAATTTCAAATGCAATTGCATTCAGGGGCTAAAATAAGGTCAGCTCAAAGGCTCGGGCTTAGGTCAGGCTGGGAGCAATAAAAGTGCAATCAAGATGAAGAAGCAGAAAATTGTTTACAATTTCCAATGCTCCCTGATATGGACTGAGGGGCAGAGGGGCGGTTCTTCTATTTTTTGTGACCATCATGGTTTAATGGTCGGGCTAGTGTAATAGTTTCTACCATTGCTGCAGCTGTTATTGTCATTATAATTTTGCCTGCTGCTGCTTCTGCTGCTGTTGTTGTTGTTGTTCTTCTTCTTCTTCTTGTAATCAAGCGGCATTGAGCGCTACTGTTTTTGTTGTTGTTGTTGCTGTTTGTTGGGCAAGAGCGAGGCAGCCACAAATAAAATGAGAGCACAAAGTGCTCTTTTTTTCTCTCGCGACCTGTTGATGGAACTTAAGAGCACCAATCGAATAATGTGGATGGCAAGTGTGGAATGCAATTTAATGCCGCCTTTGCTATCAATTCAAGTTCCTTTAAGTCATTTATCTCACTATCAAAAAATTACTTATAAGTAAACTTACTTGTGGTGCTAGGAGGAATCAGCGTAAATGATTATAAGATATATTCATTCGACTACGAAATATATACAAATATGAAAAAATTGAATTCTCTACCTTTTTATATTAATTTTGTCTGCAATTCAATAGACTCTTTATTTGTTAAGCAACATTTGGAAAATATACTTGTTTATTAATCAATATATATGTTTATGCATATTCTCATTTGCAAATTTTATTTGCTCTTGTTTTGTTAAATATAAAGTGGTATTTTTGAGTGTCTTTTATTCACATCATTCTCGCTTCATAGATAGATAATGTATCAAAAAATGTTCGCTTGAGTTGATTTCATTACAGGCCTTGTTAGAGATACACAGTTACATAGTTTTCACATACATTATTATTATACAGACAAAAATTAAATATTTAAAAATATATGTATATATAAAAAGAACTACACGCATCTAAAGCATTGAATGAAGCCAACCAAGGGGACATTCCATGTTCCACAGAAATCGGGCGCCGTTGGGAAAACACAGCCAAAGGCCATACACAATTACCGGCAGCAATGTAGCGGTCAGCATAAAGGGTATATACTGAGGAAGGAGGACCAGCAAAAGATAGATGATTAGTAGGTGTTAGTGTTAGGATGAGGATTGGGTTAAGCTGATTATCCAGAGAAGCATAAGTATGTTCTATTCCAAATGATTGCAATGAAACCAAACCATTTGGAAAACCTTCTTCCCTTTCTAAAGAAAAGAACCTTTGTGCTAGCCATATAAATAATAATCTAGCCTAGTTATTGCCCCGCCCAACGATCCACGTTAAATCTGCAGCACTCGCTTCACATCAACGGTGGGAAAGGCAGCAAACTCGCCAGTTGCTGCACGATGCGGCTTTCGCTGCAGATACTCCGTCAATATGTCCGAGGCGAGGCGTGATGCACGCGTGCAGATCTCTGCCTTTTGGGGCAACGGCTGATTGCGTCGCTGCATTGCCACCGTGTTGACATTGACATCACTCGATTTGGCCTGCACCTGCAGCAGTGATAGCACCCAGGCATGCTTCATTTTGGTCAGCTGCGACTCGAGGGCACAGATGCGCTGATCCTGTGGCTGTGGCACGTAGATTGGCTCAAATTGTTGCAGCTTGGCGCGCATATCCTGTGCCTGCAGGCGCAACCGCTCGTTGCGCTCATTGTTGAAAGCACACTTGAGCAGCTGCAGCTCCTCGGCAACCAAAGGAGCAGTGCCGGCAGGCGCCGTGTAGCTAACATTGGCACTGCCTGTGCCAGTTGCCGAGAGATTGTGCAGGGAGGAGTGCGAATCGGATGTTTGACTCTTGACACCGCTGGTGTTCAGCTTGAGTTTGTCGCGCAGATCGCTCTTCTCGCTCTCGAGCGCATCGATGTCGCTCTGCAGATGATCCATGGTCTCCTCGAATTCCTTCTCCTTTAGCTGCAGCTTCTTGTGCGTCTCTTCGTACTGTAGCTTCCATTTGCCAACCGCATGCTCGTACTCATCCTGGAGCACGCTCAGTTTTTTCTCGGCGAGATCTTTGCGTATTTGCATTTCGCTCAGCTCATTCAGTTTCATTTTGGCCGCCAGTTTGAGCTGTTTAATGTCCGCCTCCCGATTCTCCAGCGTTGCGGCGAGCACATTCTTCTGCTCCAGCTGTTTCTTTATCAGCTGCGCCCGCTGATTGATCGGCGTATTCAGTGATGGCGCTCGTGGAGCTGCACCCGCCGCCGACATAATCTCATACTCCTTGTCCAACAGATGCTGTGCAATGTGCTGCAAATCCGTATTGGCCTGACCCAATAATGCCTTGAAGTTTTGCGTCGGACCGCGATCATCCTGCTCGTAGATGCGCTCGCAGGCCGCCGACAATAGCGACCAGAATTTGTCCTGGGGCAGCGTATGCTCCGCCGCATTATCGCTCTCAATATTGGCCACAATGGCAGCCAGCGCCTGTTTGGTGGCCAAATGCATGGCGGACATGATGCGACTGATGTGCTGCGCAAGCGCACGCATCGCATCCATTTTGTGGGGCGAAAGGCCGCACTTGATCACATGCTGATCGTTGGGCAGACGACGCTTGATCAGCTTCACCTGCTGCTTGATGCTCTCCATGTGCTCATTGAGGAACTGGATGAGCAGCATTGAATCACTGGTGGCGCCCGCCTCCTGTATAATCACCTTGGCAATGGCAGTGTCATTCAATATGGACTCGCACGCAGCACCCAACGAGGCAACACAATCGCGTATCATTTGCGTCTCGTTCAGCAGTTGCTCGCCGGCCAGCAGCACCGAATTCATTGCATTGAAGAACGCCACACACTTCTCAATGTTGTCCGTGGTGCTGTTCTCGTCCAGTTGATTGGATTTCAACAGCTCAATAATGCCATCGACGATCTTCTCCTGTGCCACCATCTCTGGCAGTGAGCTGCCAGCACGCAGCAACGTATCCGGTTGACAGCTGTTCAGGCCATAAAGGATCTGATGCAGCGCACACTGTAGATTGTGGACATAATGCATCAAACGGCACTTGAATGTATACTGCTGCACCGCATGACCCTGGGTGACCGCCTCGCGGGTGACCAACTCGACGGCGGGGAAGCGTTCGCGTGTCTGAGAGACAATAATGCCACACTTGAAGACAATGCGCGAGATGAGCAGTACGACCAGGATGGAGTCATGATCACCGCCACGATTCATAAACGATTCGGGCATGAAGGCAGTCAGCATGTGGACATGCTCGTTGGCCTGGCTCAGCTCAATCTGGCGCAGCTGGACATCGATGGCGCGTGTGTAGGCCTTCGATTCAGCGAACATTTGCTTGTAGTCGATCGTCTCGGTGGCCAGCTTGAGGCTGGGATCCTGTAGAGATTTCAGGTCATTATTGGAGCTGCGCTCGCGCAGCTCGATTAGCTGTTCGTTCAGCTTTTGGACGAGCTCACGGAACTTCGTGATGGTCTGGTCGCGATCGTATATTGTCTCAATGGCAGCGTCACGTTCGCGAAGCATCTCCTTCTTGGCTCCGTTCGCCAGATCGAGTTCCTCGCGCAAATCCAACTCTAGTTCATGATTGCTCTCCACAAGCTGTTCGTGCACTTCCTCGAGCGCTTCGAGCTGTGATATTTCCTCCTCCAGCAGCTTCACTTTGTCCTCCAGCTCCATTTTCTTTTCGGCCAGTTGTTCGACCATCTCCTCGGCGCCCAGTGCAGCATCCACTTGTTCCTTGAGAAGGGAGGTAACAACATTTTCGTTTGACAGAGTTTCTTTGACTTGAAGTGTTTTTAATGGGTTAGCGTTAATGAAAATGTTGGCTAAACTTGAGAGTAAGGAAACATGGAAATGAAGATGAACTTGTACAATTTGAATTTACCTCCTGACAAACCATTTTATATATTATTTTATATTTGTAGGCCGGCAAAAAGAAACGAAATGAAAATTTTATATTTATTTAGAGTTGGAAGCGAAAGAATAGCAAATTTTTATTATTGAAAGCCAAACAAGCAGTGTGTGATACAAAAAGAGAGCCAACAATAAAACATTGAAAAGCGGAAGTGTTTAAAAGGATACATTTTAATTCTCAGCTAAAAGCCTTCTTGTGAGCATGTCTTTGCATAATTACAAGCATATAGTTAATAGATAAATAGACATATATTCAGGCCCGTTTCCATTGCCACAACCTTAATTTGGGATTGTAGGGTGATCTTTCAAAAATATTAACGATTCCATTGCAGAGGTGCTTCTATCTCGAAAATAACTCAAATATCTCCAAAGAAATAAGATGATTTTAATATACTTTTGTTATGAGTTTGAAAGAGATCTTTTGATATTCAGCTGTTAAAATGAACTAAATAAAAATAAATATTCAAAGGTGTCTTAGAAAATTATGCACTCCAAGTTCTGATCGTTCAAAGCTTTAACTAATTATATGTTGTGAATGGACTTGAAACGGAATTGCGAGGGATTGGGAACAGGCCTGATGGAACTGAAAAAATTATCGCATTTCATGCTCACCTGCAAGTCGGCGACTGTGGCCTCCAGTTCATCAATTTTGGAGCTGAGTTTCTCCTTGGTGCGTTCCAGTTCAGCAACCTCGGAGCGTTTCATTTCCAGCTCCTTGGTTAGCTTTTGTATGTCATGTTTGTCGTGTGCGGTCAGATCTCGTAGACGCACCAGCGTCTCCTTGAGGCGTATGTTTTGCTGCTCAAGCTGCTTGAACTCGTAGGTGGACATGCCGCCATCGGCGGCAGGGATGTTGGACTCGGCCTTGTTTTGCATTTCGGAACGGAGCAGATCAAGATCCACTTGCAGCTCTTCGATGCGCTCTTTGCTCGACTCCAATTCCAATTGTAGTGTGTCGGCCTTTTCCTCGGCCATTTCCTTGTCGAGCGTAATCATTTCAACGTTGTCGGAGAGTTCCGCCATTTCCTGGGCGTGCTGCTCCTTGGCCTCGATGGCGTCCTTTGCCTCCTGCTTGGCACGTTGCAGCTCCTTTTTCATAATGGCCTGGGAAGCCATGATTTTGGTCCGAAACTCTTGCTGCTGCTCGAATTGGATTTTCATTTTATCGAATTCACGCAGACGCTCTTTGTCTTCGTTGCGACGTTGCTTGAGCGTCTCCAGTTTTTCGGTAGCATCCGCCAGCTGCGTCTGCAGCTCGGCGCTCGTCTTTTGCGCCTCCAGCAATGCGACTTTGTCATCTGTCGTCGACGTACCGGTTGGCGGCGTTGTAAATGAAGGCGAACGCATCGGCTGCGATGGCGTAAACTGCGGCTTCAGTATCTCAAGGAAGCCAGTTTCCACGAACGATGCACGCTTAGATCCGATAGCCGATGCTACGCCCGGACCACCTTCAACAGCCAGTGAGCCAGTGCTGGAGGCAACCTTATCCTTGCTACTCTGCGGTGCCAGCGATTTGCGTGCGGCCAAGCTGCTGCTGGATCCAGTACGCTCGCTCAACGATGTTGTTAGCTGTGTGCGTGAGCCTAGCAATGACTGGCGACTGGATGAAAGTGAGTTGCGTGAACTGCTAAGCCGTGCCTTTGTGGGTTGGACTGTAGGCGTGGCGCTGCCCGATGCACCGACCGAATCGCCAGGAGCTGGAGTTATTACTCGCAGCTGTGTCGGCCGCACGAACATGCCGCAATTCTCGTCACACTGAAAGTATTGGTGACCCTTAATGGAGCCACTATTTTTGCCCTTCGGCTCGTCCAGCACCACGCCCACCCACTTGCCAACGGCAAAGCTGGTCATGCCAACGTAGGCGATCGTGCCGAACAGCTCCTTACCGGTCAATTCGACCCGGGCGCCCACTTTTATGTTCTTCTCCGACATGACGATGACGACGTTTCGGCCAGGTTTGTGCTTGTGTGCGTTATGAAACTGCCGACAGATGGCGTTGCATGTTGTTGAGTGTTTGGATTGAGTGTGTTTGTGTGTGCAAAAAGAATACGCATTACAATTAAATTCACATTTTCAGTTGAGAACAAATTGGAAAACTTACGTCTGATTCTTCTCTTTGCACCTGCTGCAGTCACGTCCAGCTTTCAAAAATGGCCAACACCAGCTAGCTGATGTGCAAAGGGAAAAGAGAAAACGAAAAATGTTGACATCATTAGTCACCAATACACGCACATACAACTGCCGGACGGTTAAGTGAGCCATTTAATGCAAGCACTACGCACTTGTATTAGACACAATGCAACAATACTTACAATCTGGCAGCAAATGCAAATGCTTTGTGCTATTTGCAAAGAAAATCTCGTAAATAAATTCGAAGTTTGCCAATTTTCTGACATAAACAGCTGTGAGGTAGAGATGTGACTTGCCACAATATCGATATATTGATACATAAAATATCGCATCAATATAATCAATGATTCAGACAAGCGATATTTCGATATAAGCATCGCAAAAATGTTAACTGTCTGGCAACGTTCCCACTTTGTTTACGTTTATTCAGCCAGCTGAGCGCAAAGGTGGAGGAAGCGAAAATTGTGCGCAAATTGGTAATTTCTTAAAAGGTCACTTATATATTCCAATAATGGATGAGGAGGAGTATCTGCACCGCTTCGGCACTCCCTTAGAACCGCTCGAAAAGGGTAAGTATGTCGATACTAAGAGAAGCACACACAAATGATGAACTTTTACAGATGAGGTGCCCGCCAAGAAGCCGTTGATGATTGAGGATCAAATTGTGAAGGATGAAAATGGTAAGCGGCGATTTCATGGTGCATTCACCGGCGGCTTTAGCGCCGGTTTTTGGAACACAGTCGGCTCACTGGAGGGCTGGACACCACAGAATTTCAAGAGCTCGCGCGGCGAAAAGGCCAGCAAAGTGCAACAACGCCCAGAAGACTTCATGGACAAGGAAGATCTGGGCGAATTTGGCATTGCTCCACAGGGCATACGGACGCGCGATGAATTCGCCAAAGAGAGCGAGCAGGAACAGCGCACCGGTCAGCGTAAACGCAAACTAATGCAGCCAGAAGTCACTGGGCCAATACCTGGAGTGCCTGTGCTTGAGCAACTGTTGCGTCCCGTACGCGATAAGGTTGCCGTGCGCATACTGAAAAGCATGGGCTGGAAGCCCGGCCAGGGTGTGGGTCCACGGCAAACGCGTAAGGAAAAGCGCCTGGCAACCACTCGCAATCAGAGGGAAAAGTATCTGCTGGAGCACTACGGGGCCGAAGGATTGCCCAACAATGATAAATCAAGAAACTCTGAGTGTGATGACGACGAGAACGAGGAAAACGAAGAAGAGGATGAAGAAATAACCTTTGCTCCTGATGATTATGAACCTGCATTTTATACACCCAAAGACAATCGCTTTGGCATGAGCTACTCTGGACTGAGTCGTGCCCCAGTGCTGTCCAAGGCCAGCGACATAAGTGGAGCGCCAATGCAACATATTAATCTCTTTGGCCAACTGGAGATGGCGGCCAAGCAGAAACAGTTGTCTATACGCGGCCAAGCATTTGGCGTGGGTGCCTTCGAGGAGGAAGACGACGACATCTATGCCAGGGACGACATGACGCGCTACGACTTCTCGCTGGCCGACAAACAGCCGAAGCAGAAGAAGACTCAACACGTCCAGCAACGCCATGTCATTGATGGCTTCTGCGAAGACAAGCGCAATACCACCCACACCAAACCATTTGCTATCGATTTGCCCCGTGACTTTCAACCACGCAATTGGTTGCTGCGCCGTAGTCGTTTTACTCCCCTCGATGCGGAGCGTGCACGAAAACTGGCCGCGACAACGGAGCATAAGAAAGCCGGCCTGGGCAGGCACGATCTCAATCCGGAGCAGCGCGCTCAGCTGCTGGGTGAGTCACAGGCGAAAAAGAACCCGTTCAAGACGGGAACGAGTGTCAGTAGCCAACAGGAACGCGGCAAATCTTTACTGGAGCTCATTAGCTCCAAGAGCAATAACTTTACAAAGGGTGGCCTCATCACCACAACTGGAGAGGAGCAGCCAACAACAACGCCGCCGCCAGAACTCAGCAAAGAGCTGCAGCAATCTAATTCGGTGATTTTGGAGCAGGCTACCGCCAAAACCAAAAACTTGGGTATGTAGACAATAAAAACATTTGATGACGCAGATCTTTAAGTGCTTGTTTTTTTATTGCAGCTTCCAGCACGCCCACCACCGGATTCAAGCCCTTCCTGGCTGATGAGGCTAAGCAGCTGCGCTATGAGAAGTTTCTGGCCTCCAATCTGCAAGATGACACAGAGATCACAGCATTTCTGGCCGACTTGCAACCGGTGACGCTTTCACTGTGGGATCGCGAAATGGAAAAAAAGGAATTTGTACAAGCCGCGAAAATATATAGACCGCTGGCTGGTCTTATGCTCGATAGATTCGTCTCTGAGGTGACGGTGCAGGCGCAGAAAGCGCAGGTGTCAGTTCAGCCGGCGGAACAACGTAAAATTGCTATGGAACGCACAAAGACGATGTGGAAACCTAGCGCATTGCTGTGTAAGCGCTACAATATTGCGGAACCCTTTGGTGGTGCTCTACCGGATGCCGAAAAGGAACCAAAAGCCAAGTCTAAAATGTCTATATTCGATTACTTGGAAACTTCGATCAATACCAAAGAAAATTTCCAAACTCCCAGCATAATTCCCAAGCACATAGAGGTGTCCAAGCAGCAGAAGCGACTAACGCCATCGCTGCCACCTCCTCCTGATAAGGAGGAGGAGCAGCAGCAAATAAAGGAGCAACCAGGTTTGTCTGTAGAACCGAAGCAGGCTGCGGCAGCGGTCAAGCCTACTTTTGTACCGAGAACGCCACTAGAGCACGCTGTGGATGCGGCGCGCAATAAACCAATTTCGGAAAAGGTTGATCTCTTCAAGAGCATATTCGACGACGACGACGAGGATCAGATGGATACAGCACCAGCTGAGGAGGAGCAGACCGCTGATGAAAAATTGGCTGCTATGCAGGCTGCCCTCGGTTTGCCCATCGCTGGCACATCCGCGGCTGCTGCCAATGTGTTGCGCAATACCTCGCCACCACGTGGCATATTTGCGGCACTGTTTAAACCAGCGGAGAAGCAAGAAGATAAGCCAGCAGAGACGGCGCCAACAAAGTTTGCGCCAATCGAAGGCAACAAATTAAAAATCGCGTACAAATCACGCGAAGAGCGGCTGAGAAATGACAAGGAACTGGCCATGGCTGAAGTGCCTGCCGAGCAACTCTATGGACCACGGTTACCAATCAGTCAGCCAAAGCAAAAAACAGCGAGCTGTGCCGAGGCCAGCATCGATGCCAAGCTGCAACAGTTGTGGCAACAGCATGCTCCCAGTAAACGTAAAACTGAGAATTGGGTAGAACGCATGATGAGCAGTAGTGATGATAGCGATGAGGATAGCATCGACTCTAGTAGCAGCGACGGCAGCAACGCCAAGGCAAAGAAATCAAAGGCCAAAAGGTCACACAAGAAGGCCAGCTCCAAAAAGTCCAAGAAATCTAAACAGAAGTCAAAGAAAAAGTCTAAGAAGAGCGACAAGCACAAGAAAAAAAAAAGCAAACATTAAGATTAAGTTATTGAATTAAGATCTGAAAGGAAATTGTAAAATCGTTTCGATTCTTGATATTTATTTTAGTGCAGAACTGATATTAAGATTAAACACAAGACATTGAATTGAATACTATAAGGGTCTTTGCTGTACATAATAATTTCTTTTAGCAAATGAAATCATTCATATGTGGAACTGTAGGATAATTGAAAACCAATTCCATCAAAGTTTGGAGATTTCTTAGCGTCTATCCTTAACCGATTATAGTTGGCCTGAAGTGGTTCCAGCGGATCCGATCCACATAAGGTATGTCGCAATATTTCGCTGTTGTCGGGCATTATTTGGTATATTTTGATATTATCGAGTTGACAATTGCTTTCTGAGCCCATATTAAATGCTAAAGAAATAAGGGGATGTTTTAAATAATCGTTTATATTATAAAGCAAATAATGTGGATAGCTTACTCCTGAAAGTCAAATACAGTGTATTGCCAGCTGGTACGGATATTCGCCAGCTGCAGTCCGAGTAGTTACGATTATCGTAGGCAGGATTCGAAAATTGACCCTCCAAAGCGGTTAGGTCGCCGCCACAGCCCGCGGGTAGTGTGTTACTTGTCGCGTAATAAAACAATTGGAGAAATCTCAATCCCACGCCCAATAGACGTATCGCATTTGTGTTGGTGTGTACGGTTTCAAACGAAATAAAATTGTCGCCACTCACACTATAAACTGAACGATTTGTCCGTAGGTCCGTCATCTATTTATAAATATATTTTGCATATTGCAGAAATGCTTTCGAGTAGACATGGCAACATAGCATAATACATACATTAAAGAATTGATTTGTGTGGAACTTGAAGTGCAAAAACATTATTTCTAATGTCAAGGAGTATCCTTCTGGAACCCTTATATAATTTACGCAATTATCAGGATCGTCTGCTTCGATGGTATAAAACTGGATCCCGCCATTCAGTGCGTTGAAAGTACGATTACAATCTAAAATATAATCATCAATGTTTAATTAGATATCAGGTTTTAAAAATTTAGCAACAAAGGTTTGACTAACTACAATTGCAATTTAATTAATAATTATATTAAAATGTTCTTAGTGTCCTTATGAGATATTAACTTACGTGCTTTCTTCTTAATTGATAAATCCAACCAAAACATTGACGCTTGTCCATTGCTGTGGAATGTTATGTCGAAGTTGCCGCTTGGTATATCCAAAACGGTATTATTAAACTGACCACAATAATACTTGGAATGTTCCTAAAATATTATGGTAATATTATTAACTTGAACAAGCCAAACACATTAATATGAAACTAACGAGTTCTGGTTTAACTAGAAGATAATCAATGCATTTTCCAGTCAATTGGGAGATACCCTGTAGCTGCACAGAGTTTATGTGGATTTGTATTTGGTCATCTGCAGTGAAGTGCCAATGGCAATGGATGCTGCCCTCATAGTTCTTGGATATGTTATCCGAGTTCAGGCGAAGATTGACAGTCTAAAAAAAAGAATACAAATTGAATGCAGGATTGTAATGTAAGTGAAAGATTGTATTCACCTCATTGGAGACCAGGTTATAATCCAATTGTCCACAGACAGTGTACTCCATTTCCAGTATCAATTCAAAACTGATGCCATTTGGTTGGGCCACAGATCCGCTCAGCTTAATCAGAAGATTCGATGTCGAGCTGTAGAGTTTTGTGCCGTTGCCAATATCGGAATGGTATTTGCCTAAGCTGACACTGTCAAAATCAAAGCCATCGATCACCTCCAGTGAATTGCATGGTAGCCTTTCGCATGGTTTGGCATTCAACTGCAGATGCTTTAGCCACACGGAAAGCCGAGAGCCCATCGATGCCATGGCTCGGAAATAGCATTGAAGATCGTTGTCGCTGGTGCCATTGACTTGATATTGACGCACCAAACTCATCCGCGTGTTGCCCTCACTAAACCGCAACCGCTCATTGCAGTTCGGAGTGAAGTGCACGGTGGCAAGGAAGCCACGTCCCACGGAACTAATGAAGCCCGACAATTTAGCAAAAATTACAGCCTGATTGCTGTCCACCATGACGGTGGGCTCGCTGAGATTGCCGCACAGGCAGGCGACACTCTGCTCCTTAATCCACAATGAAGTGCCGCGATAGATGCTCACCTGGTCGTGGAGACAGTCCTCGGTGCGTTCAATATCAAAGTACTTGAAGCGCAAAAATATCGCATGCTGCGGCGGCGCCGTCACATGCCATTCACAGGTCTCTTCAATCGCATAGCTGCCTTCGGTCTCGCCAATCGGTGGACGCAACGTAAATGGTGCCCTATAATCGCCACCGCAGCCAATCAGTTGATATTGCAGCTCAAAGGGTCGATTTATTGAGTTCTTGTGGATATAGTTTAGGCGCACGCGTCCATACCCACTCACCTCAAAGTTCGGGCAGAAATTACCAATGCGCTCCTCCTTGTCGGCCACTTGGCGATATGCCTCAAAGTTGTTCAAATCACAGGTCAACTGGGACCAGGATGTCCTGCCTTTGCTCTTCACACTCACCAGCAGCTGGTGCTTGGTATCGGTGGTAATCTCAAATGTGCAGTTCTCACTCCGCCATCGGCCCCGAACATTTGGTGCGTGGGTAAATTTTTGCACCTCTGTGCTGGCCTGCAGCTTGGCAT
Organism: Drosophila grimshawi; assembly: GCF_018153295.1. Classification (NCBI taxonomy): domain Eukaryota; kingdom Metazoa; phylum Arthropoda; class Insecta; order Diptera; family Drosophilidae; genus Drosophila; species Drosophila grimshawi. Next base: position 13,948,666 of record NW_025063240.1, on the reverse strand, counting down.
CGCAGCTAGAGCGAACGACAAAAGTGAAGCCATCGCCTGTGATATTCCCATTTGTGCGGAACACAATGCGCATTTGGCTGCTCGGTACATGCAACGGCTGTGGGAGCTCTCGACCGCAGTATTTGGCAATCGGTTTCCATACTGGTAGATCGTAGGTGAAGATCTGCAGATAATCGTTGGTGCAATTGGGCGACAACTCAATGAAGAATCTACCCTGGAATACCACGCGCAGCGATATACTACTCCCAGCCCGAAATTCCCAGCCGAGCTCCATGTTATTGCGATAGCTGCCCGCATCAACGACGATCGACGGTATTGGCTGCATTCCCACCTCGATTATGTTGCCCCAGCCGCCAAGGGATTTGGGTCTGCTTGCCTGCACCAGGAATTGACTTCTGCCACCCCGATACTGTGTCGCATGATAGGTTAGTTTGGTATTCGACATTTGAAGGAGTGTGGTGTTCATCTCCGTCGCCTCACCACAGATCCTAGCCAACATAGTTTCAGCCAGGTTTCTCCCAGTGCTTAGCGTCAAATACTCCCGGTCGCAGCTATCGCTGAAGCTCACATTCCCCCTCAGTTCATAGCCAATGCTATCCTGTAGCATCCACACGCACTCCAACGGGCCAAAGTGTTCGCTCAATGGAGGCAGCTCAACGGTGGTGCCCTCCGTGAGGCTCAGCTGCCCACCACAAGAGTATCGATTGTATGTTATACGGAAACGCTGTTGACTCCCGCCAGGCCTACCTAATAGCATTATGTAACCGGCGGTGGTGGCCATCGAGACGGTGTAATTGCTCATTCTCACTGATATAAAAGTCGGTCCCATATAATCATAAAATGTGATAGTTGTCTGAGGTGTCAGCAGACCCTCCACTCGGAAGCTGAGCGTCACTCCGGGCTCGGCCATAAAGCGAACATTACAGTAATAGGTGGGCAGATCAATGAGCTCCTGGTTGGACACGATGCCAGACGCCTGGCTGCCAATATTCGGCGGACATGGCGAGGATTGGTTGGAGCTAAATCGTGCTCGAAATGGGACTATTACATTTTCTGAAGTCAGCATGAACCGGGCCAACATAAAGTTATCCGTCGACTCTATGATCCCATTTCCACTGTATGCACCCAATTCGAAGTCGATTATCTTCGAACGCTGGTTGAGATCATTGTAAAAAGCGAACGTCTTTCTCATTGCCAAACCATGACCAAAATAAGACCTCCTAATATAGGATACACTTTTCTTACGACATTAATATAAATACATTTTTTGTAATCCACAAAATTCACTTACCGTGGAGTTCTGGAAACAATTAACTCGGATAGATTAAGTAGTTCCAGACGCACTCGTTGCCCTTTGGGCACCGTTATACGCCATTGACAATTTCTCAGCCTGTTGATCTGGCCCTGTTCTCTATATATTTCCAAGTCGCCGGACGCAGCTGTCACGTCCCGGAAGCAGGAGGTCTTCGTTGCCATATACTGCAGCTGGAATCCCCGATAGCTGTGCACCGTCTTTACCGTGACGAGGCGCAGTGCCAACTCATTTGTGGCCAGTTTGATATTATAGGGTACGCTCACATTGCTGAATAGTGTAATAAGGATTTGGCGCTGATTCGTCAGATCCAATAGTTCAATGCGGTCAATGGATTCCTCCGCGCCATCGAACGGCAAATGCAGATCACTAAAGTTTAGTTGGATTTGGGTGTCCATTGGGGTCTTGATGATGTACTCGCACACAGCCGGCATGGAATAGGCACCCAAAGCTGGGTAATGCTCGGATTTAATGATGCCACTGGCAGAGTTATACTGTCCACCGCAACTGCTGAGTGACACGCTCAAACGGAAGCCGCCTTGCGGCTCATTCAGTTGCGTTTGATAGTGCACCAGGAGTAGACTACCCGAGCTGTGCGTCGTTCCCGGGCGGACGCAAGTGCGCAACAAACGGCGTGCCAGCGTTGTGGAGCCATCGAAGAGTTCAACGTATTCCTGATCGCAATACCGCATACTCAAGGCAAAGTCATCCACAAAGTTGGCGGCAATTGTTTCGCCGGGTGGAGCAATGATCACCCAGGTGCAATCGGTGTGCGGATGCGGGTAGTAGGGATAGCCAGGTGTGCTGATGTTATAGCTGCTCGCCAGGTGGGTTAGACGCACTTCACCGTCGCATTCACTGAACTCACGGTACGTGAGATTCCATTGGTTTTGTAGCGGATTCACGATGCCCGTGCTCGGAGCCATGAAGTACCTAATGTGCGCATGCGGTCCGCTCGTGCGAAAGCTAGTCGTTGCGAAGCCCAACTGATTGCAGAACTTACCCGGCTTCAGCAGTGGCGCCCCAACATCCAATCCATCATTAATTAAGCCATAGATCGAGCAACTGGCATTACGTGGTGCTCCATTGTATTCAATGGTAAAGTCAATGACTCTGCCGGGTCGCACCTCGATGGACCATTCGCAAGGGCTATCTGGGCGCCGCATAAAGAATGAGTCGACAATGGTGCCCACGGAGCCGGTCATGTTGGAGCCACAATCTGTAGACACCACAGATCTGAAGCCGGTTCCATTGACTGTTGCGTCTGTGACAAACTTTAGCTGCAAATTTGGAGTGCCATCTATTCGCTGTATGGGACGACCCGTATCGACACTACTATTGCACATGCGCAGCCGCTCCTGCCAATCGACCAGATTGTTAGAGCTCTGCACGATTAGATAATCAACTGAACACTGATCCATAACCTCGAGCCGCACATCATAGAGTAGTACAAAGACATGTTGTGTGGGATTCGATGGCTTGAAGGTCCACTCACAGTTCAAGTTCGGCTTGTAGCCCTGCGGATAGCCAGGTGATTTGATTGCTATCGGACTATTGTCCATTATGTAGACCTCGTTGCATTCTTTGCTCTTTAGCGTCACATTTGGTACCAGAGATTCGCTGTGCAGGACACGCCACTGCAGTCGGAAGGCATCGAAATCCGTATTGACAGTCCTCAAGTAGATCACATTGCTGCTCGAGGTAAACAGCCAGGGTGAGGGTTGTATGCTAATAGCCAGCGCACTGTCATCGAAGCCATCAAAAAGCTGCAAGAGGTACCAGGATGAAGTTACTAGCTTTAATTACGGGTGTAATAGAGCCTGCTTACCTGGAGTCCTGTGCTGTAATACTTGAAATCAAGAGTCAGAACTCGGGTACGCTCCATGAAGATACGCCAGCTGTAAGGTTGATCATCACCGCGAACCGCCAGCGTTGGTGGCGATTCAATGATGCCATCGGTACCTTCCGTCAACTCCTGGTCGTGCACTGCATACCAGTGTCGGAATTAAATGTGATTTAAATGTGATTTCAATATGGGGTTCCACCCACTTACCATAATTCCAGCGCAGCTTGAATCCGTTGGCACTGCTACCGGGCTGACTGCGGAACTTGAGCCACACCTGTCCCCTGGCTATTAATGGTGCAGCGGGCAACTCCGTGCCACAGTACAGACCCAGGATGGAATCCAGTAAGCCGGCACGCACCTCTAAGAAGTCTGCATTGCAATGATCCGATTCAACAAGGTCCATTGCCTCAAAGTTCAGCTCGAGGGCATTCCCAGCACGGGGTTCGATTAGCCACACGCATTCCACGTTCGCCGGATAACTCTCCGGATAGTTGGGCGAGCTGAGTGTGCCACGCACAGAAGTTATATTGCCACCGCAGGAGTTCTCCATGCTGGTATATTGAGCAATCAGGACAATGCCCCGGGTCTGGATGCGTACCCTGTTTGTTGGCACAATCAAATTAGCATGATGATCCTGGCACAGATTAAAATACTCCACTCCATCCTCATCATTTATCACTCGCAGACCAGCCGTACAGTTGCCCTCAGGCGCTGTGCACCGCGGACACTCCAGCTGATATATGTTTAGACTGATCTTACTGCCCTCCGGCCCGTTGATTGTCCAGTAGCAGTATTCATCCAGTCGTGACCGTATATAGCCCTCATCGGCTGACAGCGTACCGCCGCAGAACCGCCGATATTGCAGTGCGAATCTTGCCCAATTACCCGCCGAAACCTGCAAGTGCAAGCGCAGTTTGTTCTGCACCAGAACCGTGACTGGACTCTTCTCGCCACAGGCTCGCTCAAGGAACTGTCCACTGTTGTCGGCCTTTTGGCTGGAGAGCTCCAGCACGGCAAGGCTGCAGTTGGGCGAGTCGGTCAGGTTGAACTGCTCGAAGTTCAAGAGGAAGCCATAGGTGTCGGCAACCTGAAATGCGATCAGAACAAGCTCATCAATATAAAGGAAACCGTAAAATTCCCTGGCACAAAAAGGCAGACTGACGGTCCTGGTTGAATTGTGGTAGAAAATGCTTCCCATATATTTTCACAACTTCACATTATGACTTTTATCCATTATTAATGTGAATAGTGTGTAAGAGGAGGACCCCGGCATATTCTTTCGACTTACCTCAATGGTCCAAACGCATTCTACATCTTTGTCATAGATTTGGATGCCTGGCTCGTAGAAACCGGGGGAGGTAATGACACCATTGCTGACGCTCACATAGCCGCCGCAGGAGGCTGGCACCATGACATACGTAGCTTTGATGTATTTGCGGGCACGTTGCGGACTACTGTGAAAGTGGACACGGAGCTCGTTGGCCGGCGATAGCAGCGTTTGCACATTGGTCTCCACCTGGCAGCTGCGGAACAAAACGTGCGATGAATTGCCACCTGGCAGAACAGTAAGGCCATCCTGGCTGCAGTCATGCAGCGTCGTCTCGATGTGCACTTCACGCAGCAACAGTCGGATTTGAAAGCCATCGGGCGCCGTAATCAACCAGTTGCAGTCAAAATCAATGCTATAAGGTGCATTGGGTGTCTCAAAGGTGCCACCTCGTCCTAACAGTTCCCCTCCACAGCCCAGACGCTTGTACTCGGCGCGGAAGCCCATCGCTTGCTGTGAGGCGTCGCTGCGAAAACTTATCAGCAGGCGATTGCCCTCGCTGGTGAAGTCCAGATGATTTGCACTGCACGGACGACTCTCGTTTATTAGCTGATCATCGCGATAGTCGGCCAGCAGAACGTAGTCGTAATAACAAAAGCCACTGTCTGTTCGCTCTACGGCCATGTGCGAGATGATCAGCTGCAAGCGATTGCTGAGAGCTCCGCCTCGAATATCCCACTCGCAGTTGGTGTTCGCTGGATAATTGTCCGGGAAATTGGGCGTTTCGATAGAGCCGCTCAACTGCTCAAGTCGCACTCGACAGTTTGTGGCGTAATCCAGAACGAATCGAATGCCATCGAGTGACTCCTTCGGAACGTTGTAGCGCACCAGCACTCGGTTGCTACTGGATGCCAGGTCCAACGATTGACCCGGGCTGCTGCAGTTCAGCGACATTGGCGAACTACGTGTCGTGGGTCCATCGTATATGGTCAACTGTCCGTTGCAGACATCATCCTGACTCTGCAGCTGTATCCGCACAGTGGAACCCTGTGCAACGATAATTTGCCAGTCGCATGAAACTGCACCACTATTGAAATCCATGCTGTGGGGTGAGTGGATGGCGCCCACAGCTGAGTTGAGTTTTCCACCACAGCCAGCGGTTGCCATTTGCCAGTTTAGATGGAAGCCAGCCTCCTGCACCAATGAGTCCGTCCGGAAGTAAACGTGCAGGGCATTGCCATACGATGGAATACGTGGAGGTATATGACTGCCACAGTATCGCCCAATAAGCGGTGATGTCGCCTGGTTGCCATTTCTGTGCGGGATGAGCGACAGAAAAAGTTGTGACAGAGACAGCGAGAGAGGTAGAGAGAGAGCGAGACAAATTAACATTAAGGATTTTTTAAGACGGTGTGAAAGTTATCTTCAAGTCAAATTTATAAAATTAATCTATTCCATTTTAAGCCTCACCTTATTTCCAGATAGTCATCTTCACAGGCGTCTGTTGATTCCAATGTAAAATTCTGAACAATCAGCTCAATTCGACTGCCAAGTGGTGCTTTAATAATCCATGAGCAATTTTCTAATCTGCCATATTTTTGTGGCCAATTTGGTGATTGAATAGTTCCGTATCGAGCTGCAGAGCTTCCGCCACAAACTATTGAAATATAATCGCGGTTATATAGTCTGCTTGTATACAGTTTGAAATAAGGTAAGAGATTGAGTTACCTTCCTTAGCCGGCTCATATAATAGGTAGATAGAGTAGGACGAAAACACATAGGGAGACACAATTATTGTCAGCAGATTTGAATCAGTGTATTCATTAATTTGTAATTCTTCTGAACTACTCCCTATATTATAGGTGTTCAACAATTTGGCTTCTGTTCCAGTGCTGTTATCAAAAATGAAAAGGCGCGCAGCACCCCACAACATTTCAAAACTGATGTGGAGATGCTTTCTGCCTACCGTCTCAATGGTCCACAAGCAGTAGCGCCTAAAAATCCTATCAGGTATTCTTCCACTTGGCGTACTCAGAACCCCTCCACAAGCGTCATTAATGAAGCTGTATTCCACACGCAAACCACGACCACGTTGTGGATTGCCTGCACTGTGAAAGACCAAGCGCGCCTGATTGTTATGAGATATCAGCAATACATTGGTCAAGTTCTTGAATAAACGTTGCTTGTCGCTTTCATTCCGAGAAAGATAAACCTATATTATAAACATAATTATTGCATGTTCAATTATTGGACATCAAGATACTCACATCTAAGTAGTTTAACTGATCTACAGAATTAATGGAGAGTTCAGCAGTCTCTGAAGGCGGTGGCTGCATTTCGCTTAACGATAGATCGGTTATATTAATGCGTATTCTTTTCCCCAAATCTCCTCGTATGAAAAAAGTACAATCCACATTCTCCAGGTAAGGATTTGGATAGTTGGGAGTGGTTATAATGCCATCCTCACCATCGGTGTAGTTGTAGATGCAAACTGCAAACAAAAAAATACTGATTTTAATCTTACAAAGATTTCACAATGTGATAGGGCCTACCTCGACTGTAGCGGAGCTCAAAGCTCTTTTGCATATCCAGACCCGCCCATTTGTACTCATAGCGCACCAGTACAATATTACTGCTAGAGATTAGCGGCTGCAGTTCACCGTACTTCGGCTCTCCGCAATAACGACGCAACAGCGGCTCCTCATCGCTGGCCCCATCGAATATCTCCAGTTTTTGCAGATGACAATTGTTGGAATACATTAGATTAATTTGATGGAAGTTGAGCTGAATCTGTGTGCCTACGGGCTGTTCAATTCGATACAAGCAGAGGTCGGCGTTCATGTGGCCACTGATAACGCCGCTTCGCTCGGTGAAGACGCCACCGCAGCCGGGATGACCCGCAACAACCTCGTAGTGCAGTTGAAAGGAGCTGTCCGAGCGATACATGTCCGTGTGAAAGTGTATGTTCAACAGATTGGATGAACTGTACAATGGTGCAGGTTGCACTGATTGGCAGGCCAAATAAAGCTGTCGATCCGCATCACGGACACTCAAATTATCCGCATTGCTGCAGTTGGGTGCAGACTGACTGATGATCATCCTGCTGCCCAGCGTAATCTCGTAAAAGCGCAATAGCAGCCGAGTGCCAAACGGTGCAGTCAAGTCCCAACTGCAATCGAGACTAGGACGAGCCTTACCCGGGTAGCTGGGCGAACGCAAAACTCCACTCTCGCCCAGAGCCAGTCTCAGTTGCTCACCGCACACCAATTCCTGTGAGTTCCATGTTAAATTAAAGCCACGCGCCTGCGTTGCATTGTCCGAGCGGAACCAGAAGAACAGTTGCTCCTGGGTGGAAACCAAGGTACCATTGCCAAATGGCAATTCGTGGCCACAGAAGCGTCCGATGAGCGGGGCAGTCAGTGTGTTACCATCGTGAATCTGGACATAATCTTTAGTACAATCGTCACTGGGCTGTAGGTCAAACATGCCAAAGGTGACGTTCAGCACCCGGCGGCGCCAAGTGCGTATGATGAAGGCGCACCGCTCGTTAGGGTGATAGCCACTGCTGCTATTGTCTTCGCTGGGCGGAAACTGCATGCTGCCTGCCACGTTGAATAGAACGCGGCCGCAGTAGTTGCGCAAATAAGAGCAGGTGCTGCCGGTGTAGCCAGCGGGGCATAAGCACCGATGCTGTCGCCCGGGTAGTAGACGACAAGTGCCTCCATTCTGACAAGGATTTGGATGACAGTCATCAGCCTCGGCGCACAAGGCACCTGTATAGCCTGGTTGACAGATGCATGTGGTACCACGACCGCTGAGCACACAGGTACCATTGTTCAGACAGCTGTGGTTGTCGCAGGGTTTGCGGCCAGAGTCCTCCGTGCAGCCATCCGCCCCATAACCATGTCCAAAAAAGCCAAGGGGGCAGCTGCAGACAACCGTACCGGAGATGTACTCACACTGTGCACGTGGATGGCAAATTTGTTCCCCATGGCACGTGTTGGACTTGGCCTCGGTACAGGTGCGACCATCTCCCGTCCACCCGGGCGGACAGCGTCCGCAGCGAGATGAGCCCTCCGTATTAATGCAATTGACTCTCGGACGTTTGCTGCAGCCACCGTTGTTGCCATCGGCACATTCGTTAATATCGCGACAATACTTGCCGTCACCTGAAACAAGTTCAGCTTTACTATCCACAGCTATTCATCGATCATTGACCAACCTGTATAGCCCGGCGGGCAGGCGCCACAGCGAAAGCTGCCCGGCAAATTAATACACTCGCTGTGACACGGATTGACGTCCGGAGAGCATTCATTCACATCGCGTGTGCAGGGACTTGCACTCGCCGTGGTGACATTAGTATCCGCCCATGTCCAGCCCTGATCGCAGATGCAGACGAAGCCACCCGCAGAGGCGGCGGGCAGGCAGGTGCCGTGGCTGCCGCACAGCTCGGCGGACTGATTGGCCAGACAGGCGTTTTGACGCAGACGACAGTGGGTGCCGTAGAAGCCAGTGCGACAGTTGCACCTACACAAATAAAGCATTACGGATTAAAGGCTGAGTTCCTGGTGCTGTTCCTATCTACTGCTATCTGCTTACCTATAGCTGCCGGGTGTATTAATACACTGTGCATCGTTATAGCAAACAGCCAAGGCGGTGCCAGCATATTCCGAGCATTCGTCCACATCGTCCTCGCATGTCAGTCCCTGGAGTTGTCAAAGAAATAAAGGATAAATAAAACAAATAAACAAATACTTTTAACGCATATTTATTAATAGATTTCTTCTGGCAACTTTGCGATTTTTGCCAGAAAAAAATCATTCTTCTCTTCCTTTTCTGCTCTCAAACCTATTTTGAATAATCTGCCCAATTTATGTCCTTATAAGATTTAAAAACGAAACTCAATTTGTTTATCATACCAAATATAAAATAACAGATAGATAGTTGTTAAAAAACTGTTTATCAGTTTAGGATTGAACAACTATATATATATACTATTTATATCGTATGTTGAGGTTATTAAATCTGCGGCTCAACCAGCGTAGTGTTTTTAAATTTGCAACTGAGATAAGAACTGATGCATACGCTGTAATACTCAATTACGCCCCATATTAATGGACTCGTGGATATGGAGACGCCCATTTGCCCACGTACTCACTTGCCAGGCGGCGGAACAGCTGCAGTAGAAGGCCTTGTATTCGTCGTAGCAAGTGCCGCCATTCTTACAGGGACTTGACAGACACTCATCTATTTCCAGGTCAGATTCGAGGCTTGTTATGGTTATTTCCATATCGCGGATACGTTTCATAATCCGGAACGTCAGTCGCCGTGATCGTCTTGTGCCACGGTTCATGTATCTCAACCGTACTCCGAGTCGTGTCAGATAACTTTGAACGCTACGAAACTGTTCCTTCAGGGCGTCTAGCGACAAGGGTTCGCGCTGTGTCGCTCCAGACTGCACTGCTGATGCTTGACGACGCATCTGGAGCAAGGACACAATGTCCACGTCATTCAGGAGCAGCGTGGCTGCCTCGCCCATTAGGCGGAATGTTATGTTCTGGTCTGTGGCCGCCTCAATGAGCAGGGTACCATCGTTGCTGCCTTGCAGCTGTGCCTGGTTGCGATCTCCACTTGCCGTTATCCGTGGCAGGTGCACGGAGGCCAGAAACAGACACAGAGAAAATAAAGTCACTAGCTGAGGTTTCTCAATATGCATCTTTACACATTTATCATTTTCAAACATAAATTGGTAATTTCAGAATAGACACTTTTCAAATATGCTTAAGCGTAGACAATGGCAGGAAAACTGAAGCCAGCAGCGCTGCTTGCTTCCATTTTATATGCGACTGGGGAGGGGCGTATCCAACGAAGAAACTGTTGCGCCTATTTCATTATCAATATGTGTTTGATTACTAGTATTACTCATAGGAAGCACGTTTTTATAAAATGAATGTAGTTGCGAACATAATTATTCAAAATTTACATTCATGATTCTTCAAGAAAAAGTTTATACTTGCTTTCGTGTCTTACCAAACATTTGTTTGATTATTAAAATGTTATTGACCTCATGAAATGCTGTGAAACTGATGTAAAAGTTGCCAAGCATAGATGTGTTCGTAAATATTTGTTGCTGAATTCGGGCGAAAAATGTGAGGTTCTATGGTGTAATGGTTAGCACTCTGGACTTTGAATCCAGCGATCCGAGTTCAAATCTCGGTAGAACCTGTTGTTCATTTACTTTTTACTTTATCTATTTATTTTGAATATTTTTGTTAACAACTAAATTAAAAATAAAACTGCATATTCTTAAGAAATATATATATTTAAATCGAAATGGAAATTAATTTGCTAACATCTAAATTTTAAACCGTAGTTCAAAACATTTATATTTTTATTACTCGTTTTGTATATGTCTCGTTTAACATTTTATTCAGATGCTTTCCATTTCTCTACTGGCTGAGAAGTGAATATCAAAATTTATATGGTTATATTTTATATTTGACATGTATGTCTACGGTATAATGGAGTCTAACTCAGTTAAAAAATTGTTGTACAAAGTAAGGACATACGGACAGACGTAGATGGCTTCAGTGATTGTGATACTGATCAAGCATAAATATATTTTCAAGGTCGGGAAAGTTACAATGTGTTACGCGTGTCATGAAAAAATTAGAATACCCTCTACAAGGGTATATATTTATGCTAAATCGATAGTGATCACAGTGATCAAGAATACTTACACATGTACATATTTATTCAATACTATTATGTATGCTTGCAAGATATTGGTGGTAGAGTGAAACACACACACATTTCAGCATTTGAAATTTGCTTATCAGCTTAGTTTACTATTGAACTCAGATGAGTTCTTCAACTCACACTAATTTAAATCAAATGCACATTTAAATCGAATGTATATAAATACATTTTTGCTTATTTGCAAAAGTATATTGTGGATTGTATGTTTGTATAAGTATGCATGTGTAGAAGAACGTGAAACTTGAACATATTAAAGAAAATAAATAATTGACAGCGACCTTGTCAGTAATTTATACAATTAGCCGTAGGAAAGATTATTGACATGAACACCACAACAAATTTACAGATATATATAATGGGTTTACGATTTTCATTTCAATTCTTTTTGGTTATATAAATCAATTATCTCTGCAAATAAAATCAATAAATATGTTTTTTAATATGTAATAAACACTATAGCAACTATTTGCTGAACACAAATTGAAATTGCATTTTTTCTTAACTGCATTTAAAAACACTTGGAACAAATTTGTAAATAGAAAGCAATAATGGATATTGTGGGATCATTCTCTGAGTGTAGCACATGAAACAACAAAATACAGAAAATATCCAACAGCATACTATGACAGCCATGACAACGAAAATGAAAGCAAATTAAATTAACTGAATAAAAAGCATTTATGTGCAGATGTATGTTTGTATGTAGTTATGAGTACTACATACATACACATGAATGAAGTTTAGTGCGGTCTATGTATTTATAAATAAAAACAAGAAACAACCGATACAAAATTGTTGCTATTGCTGCTGCCATATTTTAGGGGACCTGGCACCGTTGTCGTTGACATTGCTGCGTTCGTTGACGCTGAGATTTGCGTTTTTTTTCCGTTCAGTTCCATTCGAGACGTTGAGTGGACAGGTTCACATAGATACACACATATTGAGTATACGCCGCATCATGTCCACTTTGTCAAAAGTAATATCACTACGCGGCTGCGGTAAGTTTTTCTTTGCCAATTGCGTATTGTTGTCGAGAATTGCTGATACTTGCGTTGACTTTATGTAATATTTTTGAATGCGCATAGCTGGGGAGCAAGTGCGTCATTATAGCGCCGCTGCGCAGACCCAGCTGCGTGAGCTGCTAAGCAAACAACTGAGTGGTATCAAGGAGGCGGGGACTTTTAAGGCGGAGCGCATCATAACCTCATCGCAGAGCACACAGATAACGGTGCAGGGCAGCGATCGCCAGATTCTGAATTTTTGTGCCAATAACTATCTGGGGCTGGCGGTTAGTTTGTGTGCCAGATTTTATTGACAACCCATTTAATCTATTATTTAATTCTCACATCAGAACAATCCGGAGATTGTGCAGTACAGTCAACAGCTGCTGAATAAATATGGTGCTGGATTGAGCTCGGTGCGATTCATTTGTGGCACTCAGGACATCCACAAGAAGCTGGAGCAGAAGATTGCGCAATTTCATGGACGCGAGGATACGATCTTGTATGCGTCGTGCTTTGACGCCAATGCGGGCATTTTTGAGGCAATACTCACGCCCGAGGATGCCGTCTTCTCCGATGAGCTGAACCATGCGTCTATCATCGATGGCATCCGGTTGTGCAAGGCGAAGAAGCAGCGCTACAAGCATCGCGATCTGACTGATTTGGAGCAGCAGCTGCGGTCGAGCGATGCCCGTCTCAAGCTGATTGCCACCGATGGTGTCTTCTCCATGGATGGCAATATAGCGCCGTTGGCTCGCATTGTCGAGCTGGCCAAGAAATATGATGCACTCGTGTTTGTTGATGAGTGCCATGCGACAGGCTTCTTTGGTGCCACTGGACGCGGCACCGAGGAGTATGCCAATGTCATGGGCGAGGTGGATATTATCAACTCGACGCTAGGCAAAGCACTGGGTGGCGCCTCTGGTGGATATACAACTGGCCCCACCGAGCTAATCTCATTTCTGCGCCAGAAATCGCGTCCATATCTCTTCTCCAACACACTGCCGCCGGCTGTAGTAGCCGTCGGCCTCAAGGTCATGGACATGCTGCTCAGCTCCAGTGAACTCTGTCAGCGTGTCCAGAGCAACACGCAACGCTTCCGCGATGCCATGACAAAGGCGGGATTCAACATTGCTGGCGAGAATCATCCCATCTGTCCGGTCATGTTGGGCGATGCCCGTCTGGCCTCCACCTTTGCCGATCAAATGCTAAGTAAGTGCTAAATACGCATCTGGACTACATATACAGTTGCCACTTTATTTATTGCAGCACGTGGCATTTATGTCATTGGATTCAGCTATCCAGTGGTGCCGCAGGGCAAGGCACGCATTCGCGTTCAAATCTCCGCCGCTCACACAGAGGCGGAAATTGATCGAGCTATTGAAGCCTTCATTGAGGTTGGTCGCTCACTCAAGGTCATCCAGTAATGGGTGGGATCTGTACATTTGTCTGCTGCACTTATAATTGAACCAACAACTTAGTTCACATTTAAAAAACCAATAACCAAATCTGATAAAAATATTATATTTGTTTTGAGTTGCTTTTTATTTGGTTTACCTGATTAACTAAGCTGCTTGTACTAAGTATAATTATAAACAATTTAAAAGTACACGTTAAACTTAAGATTAAATTGCACATAAATGAATGACTTGGCCACAGTGGGGCAAAATTCAGACGATGCGCCCCAGCCGTGCACACGAAAGCAATAACAAACTAAATACGAGAATAACCAAAAAACGATAATTAAAAAGTAAACATAAATAGAATAAACAAGAATACAAAAATGCAAAATACTTTTACAAAGCGAGAATTGTGCGAAGATTGGGCTAAGGAGTTAGCAAAGAGTGCGGAACTGGAACAAGGATTCGATTTGCCAAAAACAGACATTTGACATTTGTGACTGACTATATGAGAGCTTTGGTTAGTGAACGTGTGAATGTGTGTGTGTTGTGTTGTTGTGACTGGCAACTGACTGAGATGAGTTGGTTTTGAGTACTTTCCTACTACAACTACTTGTTGACCAGGCCACGTGCCTTGGGATAAGCCGAGGCAGGCTTTTTGGGCTGCAAACGGCCTGTGGGCGGTCGTCGATTAGAGTCGAGCGCTGATCCCGGACTGGGCAGGCCACTGCGTGTGGACTTGACGTGACGCACATTGGACGCGCCACCTGGACCGGTTGCATTTACAGTTGCACTAGCAGCAGCAGCTGCAGCAGTCGCAGCAGCAGATGGCAATGTACCTGCATTGGCATTGCCATTGATGATATTTTCGAGACGATGGCGCAGCGAATTGGTGTGAGAGTCCACAATGTCAATGTCGTCGCCGGTCTGCATGGCCTGGGCGAGGACCGCTTGCAACGAGGCAGACACCTTGGGCGTGCGATACTCTTGGGTGGTGCGACAGGGCATCTCCAGCTCATAGCTGACAATGTTCTCGCTCTTAAAGCGCAGCGCACTGGGCGCACTCGATTTAGCCTCCTGCAGTGCATACTCTGAGGTGGGTCGTCGTCGTAGCGGATGCGAGACGGGACGCTTGCTACTGAATTTACCATCCACGGTCAGTGGCATCGGCAATGGGGCGAATTTCCATTCCTCCTGCTCCTCGTCGTATTTGGCCTGAGTGTACAGGCGCTGCTTCACCTCGACGGGCACAAAATTGTCAATGATCAGCAGCTGGCGCTTCAGCTCCTTGACCAGCTCGTTCTGTGCCATCTCCAGTTCGCGCAGATCCTGGTTGTGATCGTGCTTGCAGTCGTTCAGCTCCTGCTGAAGCGCCAGATACTTGGCGTAGCATTTGGATAGCTTGCGCTTCTTCAGCTCCACCTCCTGCTCCAGCGAAACGTTGCGCTCCCTTATCTCCAGTGTCGTCTCCTCTTGCAGTTCCAGCTGCTGTTGTATTTCAATTTCACGCTTCTTGCGCTCAGCAATCTCCACCAGCTTCTTTTCCAGCTCGATCTGGCGTTCGCTGTACGTGTCCAGCAGATTCTTACCGCCGCGCACCAGCTGACCCTCGAGCTCAGCCAGCTTGGCCGCCAGTTTGGCGTTCTCCACACGCTCGCGTTCCAATTGCTCATTGGACTTGGCCACCTCCGCCTCGTTCTCCTTGTCCGACTCGGGCTCCGAAGCATCAGCTTCACTCTCCGCCTCCTCTTCTACGTGCAGTTGCTGTTCCTGAACCGCACTATCCGTTAAAGCGCGACGCGGCTGTTCCCGCTTTGGCTTCTTGACGCGCTTCTTCGCCGCCGCTGCTAGTTTCTCGGTGCGTTGTTGTTGTTGCGGCGCAATGAGACGCTTGAGTCGCTCAATTTCTGCCTGGTACTCCTTGAGTTTGGCATCCTGCGGATCCTCGTTCTTAATGGGCTGATTCTGGATGTTCTTGGCCCGCTGTGCATAGCGCAGTGTCGTTAGCGTCTCGTTGTAATTGTAATTCGATGGTCCAATGTTGGCAATCATGATCGTCTTTGAGTTGCCGCCCAGTGAGTCCTGTAGCAGGCGCGTCAGCTTTGAATCACGATACGGTACATGGGGCGAGTTCTCTGCCAACGCTGAGATTACATTGCCCAGCGATGAGAGCGCCAAATTGATTTTGCTGGCCTCCTTGAGGCGTTCCGCCGAAGCGCCTGTCTTCGACTGTCGCTCACTGCCAGCCAAATCAATGAGATTCAGCTTGCCCACCTTGATCGTGTTCGTCTCCGTGTCGCACATCTCGATCTTGATCATAAATATGGCATGCGAACTGCAAAAAAAATATATAGATATTAATCTGTAAGCAGCAATCTTTAGCTGAAGCTGACAGAAGAACTTACCGGGAACTGTGCTCGTTCATGTTGGTGAAGCCGACAGTGCGATTCTTGTTGCCCAGCTTCATTACGTGGAACATGTCGTCGACACTCTTGCAGTTGATGGCATGCAGATTGGGCACATAGACGCCGGAGCCGCGTTCACGCACCTCCAGATGCTTGGAATTGGGTTTGAGTAGATCGCGCAGCTCCTCCATGTAGATCTCCAGATACGAGACGTCAACCAAAAACTGAAAGTTCTCGGTGCGATTGATGTGCAGCCAGATTTGCTCAAATGTACGCGGTATAATGCCAATCAAATCATCATTGCCACGCACACCCTCCATCGTAAACGTTTTGCCCGTGCCCGTCTGACCATACGCAAAGATACAGCCATTAAAACCCTCCAGCACGGAGCTGACCAGTGGAAAGACGACCTCATGGTAAAGCGTTGTCTGTGACGCATTCGCATCGTATGCGGCATCATAGGTGAACACCTTGCGCTGCTCCTTGTTCGCATCTACCAGATTCTGTAGCTCGACGACACCGCGATTCGGATAGACATTGACAACCTCCGGCGAGCCTTCGGTGCGCTCCCGATTGCTC
This sequence comes from Drosophila grimshawi, assembly GCF_018153295.1. Classification (NCBI taxonomy): domain Eukaryota; kingdom Metazoa; phylum Arthropoda; class Insecta; order Diptera; family Drosophilidae; genus Drosophila; species Drosophila grimshawi. The sequence goes on along the minus strand of NW_025063240.1, from coordinate 13,932,097 downwards.
ATCGGACGACATCGCACCACGACCTGAACGCACTCATTCGGTGTCTGACTGTTCGCTGTGCCTGGGCGTTTGCTTTTCGCACTCATTTTGCTGGATGTGGCTGTTTTGAGGCCGGTGACTAAAGCAGCCTTGCCTTTGTCCCCCTTTTCAGCCCCACGCTCGCTCGGTGTGGTGTGTGTGTGTGTGTCTGCTTTGTGTGTATGTTTGGCTGTAGCTGTGACGACAACGGCATCGAAAACAAATGTCAAATAAAATCAATAATTTGATAATGACGCAAAATGTTGGCTGGATTTGTGGCGTTATTTTGACTTGATTTCTCTGTACAAATTACGTCACTTTGTGAGCCAATTTTTTTTGCACAATTTGAAGTGGAGTGTTTGCAATAATTACCTGTATTATTAAGCCAAATTACTTCACCTTGAGTACCTTTTTGTTTTTTCTTGTTCAGCTGCTACCGCTAGCAAATCTATCGATGGTAATCCGATTATTCGATACGGCCTCATTTTAAATAATCGAAAATACCGAATTTTTCGGCAAATCGATAAAAAATACTAAAAAGTTATAGATAAGCGAATCGCATTTGAAATTTAGCTAGCAAACAATTAAATGAACTTTATTAAATCAATAATTTCGCCTAGCAGATTTTGATGATTTGGATTTACTGTGTTCAGCGGTGCCCCGCTTGCGTTTATTAAGTGGATTACGCGGATCGTAGACATCATACCAGTCATCGCTCTTGGTGGACGCATCCTTGGCTAAAACCGGCACATTGCTGTTAAAGTTGAGAGTGTGCGCCAACCAGTCATCGCCAGTGATTTCCTTTTCCACCGTACTCTCGTCCAACTGTTTGGATTCCGCCTCGACATCGTCAGAGCTTGATTTATATTTGAGATTACCCAATTTAGATTTGAACTTGGACAACAAATTCAATGTAAACTCCTCTCTGATTCAAATAAATAATGTAATTAATATGTATATAAATTTATATACGATCGTAAGTTGATAACTAAAGTATTCACCTTCCTTGTCCCTTAAGATTAGACTTTGTCTTTGCAGTATACTTTTGTTTTTCTTGAATGAAATCATTAATGTAATGATTTTCACTGGCTCCCTTTATGTCATCCGTCTTGGAGCTTTTTTCGGTCTCTTGTGTTAGTTGTTTTTCCTTGGTGACTTTATCCATTTGATATTGACGCTTCAGAGATTCGATTTCATCCCGTATCTTTGACCTAGAGAAGAAATGCAATTCAATTAAAACAGCTTTTTAGTACAAATATAAAACACATACTTTTCTTTGGACCTTTGCAAACTTTGCTCTTGCTCCCGAGTCATCAGAACATCACCTTCATCATCATCATTGTCCTCTGATTCAATTTTTATCTCTGCACGCTTGGACAGTTTTGTTGTTGCTTTGGCCAGTTTACTTTTAACGAGATCAGAACATTTGTTTGTCGATCTGGCGACAAACTCTTTGCAGTCATCCGATAAATGCTCCTCGCTCGGAGCTCGTTCTGTTTTGGGCACCTTGATGGGTTCCTTACTTAGCTTTGGGTCATCGGTTGCATCATGCAAGGATTTTGCTTTACCAGCATTCTGTTTGACAAATATGCTAGTTTCCTGTTCGTCTCCCTCGGCCTCTTCTCCAAAGGAAAGCAATCCAAAGTTTCTACAGAAAAAATGTTAATTTTAATTTAAAAATTAAAACAAATTTGACACTTACTTGACGCCTTGCTTTTCCTTTTTGCTCTTTTTTGTTTTGGAGACTGGTTTGGGCAGGGATCGCGGCACAATATCATTGTAGGGATTCGTGAGCACCTCAGCAGAAATGATGCGATGCGCATACATGGGCCGCTCCTGGTAATCCACGATGCTCTCCTCCAATTTGAGCATATTGAAAACTGTATCGCCGGTGACCTTGCCAAAGAGCGTATTTTTGTTTTCCAATTCGGGCGTTGCCGCAAACGTGAAGAAAAATTGCGATGCGTTGTCATCCTTGCCAGAGTTCGCCATGCCAACCAAACCGCGGCGCGAGTAGCGCAATCGTGAATGAAATTCATCCTTGAACGGGTGGCCGTAGATCGATTCACCGCCAGTGCCATCACCATTTGGATCTCCACCCTGGACAATGAATCCTTTCACTAGCCGGTGAAATGTGGTTCCATTGTAGTAGCCCTCCAGGCAGAGCTGGACAAAGTTGCGACACGCCTTTGGGCACTCTCTCGCCCATAATTCGATATCGATGTCGCCCACAGTCGTTTTCAACAGTACTTTGCCCGATGTTGGCGGCTCTTGGATGTAAATATTGCTCATTTTCAGGCAAATAAACAATTAAGCATCTATTTGTCCGATGATGGTTGGCAACTCGCAAGCAGACAGTCAGGCCTGGCAAATCGATACATCGATAGGCATTTTATATGCATAACTTGATATTGCAGTGTGTACACATAAGCGGGAATAGAAATGTATCAAAAAATGGCAAAGTTCGTTACTAAGCAACGATGGCTTTCAGCACAATTGTTTGTGAGTTTTCTTCACTTTAAAAATCGAAAGCTTTTTGAGTTCGAAATGAATTTCAGCGACGATCCACTTGCTGATCTCCTGAGTGATAATAGTTTGGACAATGACAGTTTCTTTGACGCTCCAGCCGGTGGCAGTGCAAAAAAATTGCCCAAGTCAAACAAGGCCAAGGGAAAACTCGAGGATCTTTTTGGCATCAAGGAGGAAACAGAACCGGAGGCACAAAATACTACAGCTATTAAGCAAGCTAATGCCAAATCGACGGTAACTAGCACACCGCGCATCGTCAAACAGAAGCCATCGCTCTCCATGGATGATGCCGAGGACGATGACCTGGGATTCGATCCCAAGCGCCCCAAGAGCGGCGGTGGAGCAAGAAAGAATCTCTTCGACGATCTACTCGGCGCCGCAGAGCCCAAGCGTAACATTTTCGATGAAATACTAAATAGTAGCGATGCTGCCACAAGCAAACGTCCAGCAACTGCGAAGCCCTCGATGTCCCGCCAGTCGACGGACACAACGACAGACAATTCACAGGCACGGCCCAAAACTGCAGCAGGAGCGGGCCGACGGAGTTCTGCCTCTGCCCAATCGGCCAATCTGAACACTGATCCATTGGGTCTGTTTGGCAGGGACAAGGAGACAAATGTTACAGTTTCGGGTATGTCCACGCCGGTGTCCAAGAAGCGTGGCACCGCTGACTGGCTGGGCCTGGTAAGCGTCGAGATGGCCGCAACGCATGCAACAGCCGACGAGGAGCTGGAACATGTACAAACAGTGACCAAGGAGCCAGCACCAGCACAGGATGTACTGCACAAGTCCGACTCCGTCGATGTGGATATGGAACCACCACTGCCTGTGGTAGTTGCGCCTGCTGCTGCTGATGCCACAACGCAAAAGATTCTAATGCTGAACAGCTTGAACTTGGAGAGCAGTCACAACTACAATGCTCTGCAGCAGCAAGAGACTCAGCTAGCAATTGCTGCCCAGATGAAGAGTCAGGAGCGCGCTTTGGTGGAAATGCAGCACAAACAGGAGACGCAGGATCGCAAGTTTCAAGCGCTGCTGCAGCAGCAGCTTCAGCGCCAGCAGCAAATGGAGGAGCACATCAAGGCGCAACAGGAACGCATCAATGTGCAACTTCAGCTGATGATGACACAACCCATTATGGTGAATGCAACGGCACGCATGGAAACAGCGAATGCAACTGCTGCGCAGGTGGAGAAGCTGCCACCTGTCGCAAATGTTACACCGAGGGACGAAAGCAAGGATCAGTTGCTGCTGCTGGAAACGGATGCCAAGCGCAACGCACTTGAGAAGCAGCGATTGGAGGAGCTGGTGGCTAACATGAAAGTAAACTACGAACAGGAGATTGAAATGATCGAGACCTCCTACAAGTGAGTTGGGATTACGTCAGGAGCTATCTGCTATCTCATGTAGAGATCTGGTTACAGGGTATTTACTAATGATTTTAATTTTCTTTGCTACAGAAAACAACTAAAGGTATTGGAGCAGCATTTGGCTGCTGTGGAGAATCGCCTGAAGCTGGAGAACACCGAACTGAGAGATTACTACATGGGGAAACTGGAGAAACTGAAGAGCGACTATGAGCTGCAGATTTCCAGCTTGAAGCAGGACCACGAGGATGATATGCGCCAGTTGCGCGGCTCCCATGAAGCGGATATGGAGCGCATAAGGCAAGCCAATATGCTGGAGCAGTCGGCGCTGCGGGATCATGGCAGCTACTTGGAAACGCTGCGAACGGCGTCCAGTGATCTGCAAGAGCTGCGCGAGGGCATCACAACGACCAAGGAGCGCGAACAGCAATTGGAGGCACGGGAGCGTCGGCTGGCCGATGCGGAGCGTCGCTTGAAGATCAACGAGGAGGGCGCCGACGAGGAAAAGCGTCGCCTCATGGAGCTGGTGAGCACACTAGAGCTGCAGATGAATCGCCTCTCCAAGGACACGGCCGAGGAAAACTGGCAGCTGCGTCAGCGCATGGCCAGCATTGAGTCCGAGAAGAAGGCATTCGAGCTGGAGAAGCAGTTCCATCGCGAGCAAATGGAACGCGACGAGAAGCGAATCGAGGAACTGAAAACGTTTCAGTTAGCAGAGATTGAGCGTATGCAGCTGGATGTGCAGCAGGAACGCACACGGCTCGTAGTTGAGCAACAGAAACTGGAGATGCAGCACAAGCTGCACGAGCAGGGCGATTTGGACAAGGAGCGATTGGAGCTGGAAGCACAGCTGCAGGTGGCTCGAGATGCCATCAAGCGGGCAGATGAGCAGCGGGATCGATGTCACAAGCAGCAGCGGGAGCTGGAGCAGCGCAAGCGCCTGCTGCTGGATAAAGAGAATACGCTCAATGTCAAGGAGGATGAGGTGGTGCAGGCATCCACTGCCTATCGTCTAGCTATCAAGCGTGCACATCTGGCCGAGCACAAGGCCCAGGAGTCCGAGCAACTACTCAATGCCAAGCTGCAGCTGATGAGCACTCGCGCGCACGAGTTGAGCGAGAAGGAGGCACAGCTGTCGCAGGAGCGCATGCTGCTTACCCAAGATCGGCTCGCCCTGCAGAAGATGAAGCAGCAGATTGGCCAAAGCAAGTGCGCCCTCTGCAAAATGGGCGTCGAGAATGTGGAATTTTCACAACGCATCGCTGCTAGCCACAGCAAAGGTAGCCAACCGCAACCCAAGTCTCAGTTAGAGGACATGAGCGTCAGTCAACCGGCAGCAATGCTAGCAGGCGATATTGTGGATCGTATGTTGGACGAGAATATCGAGGCCTCATATCGTAGAATGTATAATTTGCCGGGCAATGGCGCTTTGGACTATTGGACAACTGTTGGCCTCGATGATGATTCCAAAAAACTGGCCATGGACAATGGCAATACTTTGGAGATTGAAGATTTAGTCTTCGCTAATCTTAATATCAACTGAATTTTAAATTTAAAGCTATTAATCGATGAATATCGTACACGTTTTATAACCTATCGAACAAAAATAAATCGATATATGACTTGATAGTGTGTACCTAAACTTTAAATATAAGTTATTACTCTGCTTGTTGCATTCCGTTTGGTGCATCTTTTCGTGGCGTTTGTTATTGTGTTATTGTATGTGTGTCAAAGCGAACGTTGCAATTTAGAAACATTCAATTAAGCATATTTGTCATATTGCTTACACCATACTTGTAAATATAATGTCGTATTAAACAGTATTTCGCGTGTTTCGCCTACGTGTTTGTGTTTGTGTTTCAGTTTCGGTTTTTTTTTGTTGGGTGCAAGTCTCAATTTCGGTGTGTTTGTGTTAGTGTAATATCTGTTTTATGTATGTGTGCGTGTGTGTGTTTATAAGTGGAGGAAGCTCCAAAGCCGCGGAATTATCCAGAAATCAAATGAAAAACCATATAAATATACATAGCATTCACAACTTTGGCAACTAAATTCGACGGCAGCATTGAGCAAGTGCAAGAAAAATGTAAGTTGGCGAAAAGCGAGACTTAATACACATACAGATATGTGTGATGATATGCGTATGTGTGTGTTTGTGAAAATTTGTATTTAGCTATTTACAACGTATGTATGTACATTAATGTATATATATGCTGAAATATTTTCACGACGCCTATTGTCATTATCATTATATAAAAGTTCTCAAAGCACTTTTATCATTCGCATTTTTGCTGTTCCACTCTACACTGTGATATACACATACATATGTATGTATGTATGCGTATGACTACACATGTATGTATGTGTGAGTGTACATTTACAAATTTGTATACCCACCTTTATTTAAGTGTATGTATGTATGTAAGTATATATGAATACGTATGCAAATTTGAACTTGTCAAACTGCTGCTGCTCATCACAGCATTTGTTCATCATTTATTATTCTCAAGAGTATTTGGATTTTTTATTGATTGTCTAACCTTTGCCACCTCGCCTGCTGCTTTCGCTTTGCCTGCGGCGTGTGTTTTCTTATCTATTGTAACCTCTTCTTTTTTCTTTTGATATTTTCATTTCGTTTTCTACGTACCGGTTTCACATCTGTATTTAATTCGCGTGTGTGTGTGTGTGTGTGTGTGTTTGAAAGCATTCATGCTGAACAGCTGTTCTCTTCAGGCAATAATCGTGTGCGAAAGCGTCGCAATCATTTGTTTATATTCGCAGCACACGCAATATAACAACAACGACATTAAATGCAGCAATGCCTCCTTATCACCAAACTGATTAATTTAAATGAAAACCTAAATACGCATAAACTAATGGCATATGTTCAATTCTAATTTCTTAGGAATATTTTATTATGGGGCTTATAAAAATCCAAAAACCAAAAGCATTTTCCGTAACTCTTTTCGATTTTCAAAATCCATAACGTTCGATTGATTATGTTTGCATATTAAGCTAATTTCTACCATATGGTTCCTTTAGTTAGACTGCAGGTGAACTATGTCTGGCCTTGAGTTAGATATCCAAATAAATTGTATATATTTTTGCTTTGTCTGTCAAATATTCTGGCGATTACTTTTCACCATTACGCACCAAGGGTACGAATCCAATTTACAGAGCGTAATCGCTTTTATCGTTTCTTTCGTTATCGCTACACCGAATGATAAGCGGAAAAAAGAACAATAAATCACACGACATTGTTCGGCTTGACTCGAACACAGAAAACATACTTTAAATTAACAAATTTTGTGTGTGTCACTTTGCAGTTGGTCGTCGTCGAAGACTCCGCGTGGTGGATAATGTCGAATCAGGCGCAAATGGACTACGACAGGCAATTTCAGGAGGATTTGGCCAAGGCGACAGCGCTCAGTTTGGAGCAGCAGGCCCTCGATGACTATCGCCGGAATAAAAAATATGGCACGGGCAATGCCGATTACTACGTCCAACAACAACAACAACAACACCTCCACCAACAACAACAACTAAGACGTCGTCACTCTGAGGCGAATCAGGCGGCCGCCTCGTTGGACCGCGTAGATCGCTCACGTACTCCACCGGCAAGGCAGACGACGGGCAAAGGTGACAGCGATTTGATTTGTTTTGCCAGTCCCACAAGCAAGCAGCCGACGGCAGAGAGCGGCGGCAGTCCGTTCGATCAGCTGATTGAGGATCTGCAGCGTCTGCAGGCAAACAATCCACAATCAGCTCTGGTGCCGGTGGGTCCTGTTGCAGCAGCATCTCCAGTGCCTGTGCACTATGCAGCAGCAGCAGCAACAACAGCAGCACCACCACCAACTTATGGCAGTGCTGTGCCTCCAGGTGGTGTTGGCATGCAACTGGTGCCATATCAGGCGACTGCGCAGCAGCAACTGCAGCAGCGTCCGCTGAACCAAGAGGAGCTGCAGCGCCTATACAGCATGCCCAATCAGTTGGCTGTACAGCCCGTTGCCCCAGCGAGCTTTGTGTACTATCCAACGTTCACTGTGCCCGTTGTGCCTGGCTCTGCTGCCTATATGCCGCCCCAATACCCATCGCATGGCTATGGCTTTGGTGTGCCTGGATATGCGCCAAACAACGGCGCCAGCACCCATGTGGACCTTTCTCGTTCACAAAGCACCTCTGCAGCTTCAACATACAGCCAAAGCAGCAGCACCAATGCCAATAACAGCAGCCATCCAGTTGTACATTCGGGACCGGTGCCACAAGCTGCTAGTTCTATTGGATTTAATGTGCGCCGTCCAAATCCACCCGTCGGCAGCTGTCCCTCCGTTGGACCCCAGCTGCCCGTTCAGCGAACCGGCAACGATTTGATCGATTTGAATCAGGATGATTAGTATGCATCACATTCTGTCCGCTATTCGATTTTGGATTGAATAGAACTAATGGTAACTCTTTTCCGTTTGCAGTTCGCGTGTGAGTGTCTTGGAGGCATTTGATCCACTCAATGAGAACTCTGGTAAGCAAGTATTAATTGTTTCTCCTTCTATATCCATTAATTGTGAGGTATATTTATAAAGCATCTGCCTGCTGTTAGAAAATGTTTATCACCAAAATTCCATGGATAGTATCGTTGAATTTTTAATTCAAATGCAAGTCATGCTTAGGTAACAAAATTTATAAGAAAAAAAATTGTTAAATAGAATTCCCAACATCGTTGGTCAAGCTTGCTATTAAGACTTATTACACTAATCATCCTGAAATGTGGACAAAGCGAGAAGAATTGCGGGATTGCGCAAAATTATTTCAATGATCGTTTGAGTTATACATATTATTTGATTAATAGAATTGCAAAATATATTTGTGTAATTTGTTTATTATTTAGCTTGAGTTTGTTTTGTATTATAGACATTTATCTGTCTTTGTCCGTTCACATACATTCATCTTATCTGGTTCTTGCTATCGGTCATCACATCCATTTTATGTAGGATAGACTTTGGCGAGATTATATAGTTAGTTTATTGTTCATTTGTATAAGTTGTTCGTAACATTTTTGTCTTTGACGCTGCTGTTGTTGCTGTTTGTTTGTTGTTGTTGTCATTCGACACCAAAGTTACAAAAAAAAAACTTAAAACTGAATGCTTTCTGTTTCTCTATCTTGCAGTGTCGCAAAAGTAATACATTTTAGTGTAAACTTCTACTACTATCCATACTAAGTACTACTACTACCAAACTGCAACAACTTAACAATGTACTACCACAACACCCACCCAGAACAACAACAACAACAAGTACCAAAAAATAAAAATGAAAATAAAAGAAAAGAAAACAAAGTCAGGCGACACTTACACAACACGTCACCCGTCACATCTAATGGCAAAATGGGCACAGGGTTTTTGGTGTGTGGATATATCCAAATGCAAAAATATACATGCCATGCATATGTCAATAGAAGCCACTTGCACACATCACACACAAACAAACACACATCCACACAAACACACATACATAAATTAATATTAAAAAAAAAAATATATATATATGTATATTAACGTTGTAAAGTCTAAAAATCGTGCCTTTCACGAATGCACCAGAGCCAAACATTAGATTATAGAGAGCAAAAGAGAGTAAATGTGAGTGTTTTATGCCAATGACAGAGATCAACTGATGGCCAAAGATCACAAAGTAAATCTAGCAGAATCGCAACATGAAAGACAAAATTAGTTTTTCAAAATTTCAAAACGAATTTGACAGCATTGTCTGGTTTCATTTAGATGTTTAAAATCAAATTAAATTTGACTTATTTTCGAGTATTATGATAAAACAAATTGTGATTTGCAGCCACATTTATATTTATATACATATATATATGAATATATATTTATCTATATATATATATATATATATACACACATATACGCATACATATTTAATATTTTAATATACATATATACATACATATGTTAAATACAATCTTGTATACCCGATGAGACCAATAATAAATTATTTGTGAAAATAAAAATCCCAATTTCTTGTTGTTTTATTAAACAATTCGTGCTCAATGTTTGCATATTTATCGTCGATGTGGAATACTAAAGTCACCTTATACAATGCTTCTTTTATCAGATCGTTTCAATTTTCTTTTATGTAGATTTACATAGAATCATTAACATATGTATGTATATATTTATAGGATCATAGTTGCTTTCTATATGATTTATGCTCCTTTTGTCGTATCAGATATCTCTTTAAATCAGACAGATCAATCGCAGGACTTTTCTGCTCTCACAAAAAATACAATTTATTTCAGAAACATTTTCTCTATTAAGATTAAGATAATCTCTGAAATTGCAAGTATAAATGACTGTCGGATATAATTTGTAAATAGAAGCGTCCTCTCGGCAGTGTAAATACTATATATGATGTGGAGGGAAAGGTCACAACGACAACGAACGCGATCTGTCAGCTGTATGTATATATATATTTTAATATGCATAGCGGATATATATGTCGCGTAGGCGTCCACTGACAGCTAACTGAGCCAATTGGTGTTAGAGGAGGAAAAGGGAGGCGACAATAGACAGAACAGTTTGGTTAGCATAGATTTGTGAAATGTTCTCTGTGTGATAAATATATGCTCGCTCTCCGTCCAATTCGCGTGGCTGCTTCGCAATGCGGGTTTTTGTTTGGGGTGGGGGAGAGGAGGGCGGCGACGACTTTATTTTTGGCCACACGCTCGGATCGACTCGATCCGTTCGAACGTGCGGCATTTGCATAATAGTCATCGTGCGATCGATTGTGTTTTGGTTTAACTCGCTGATTGACAATGCACTCGTTACTTACAGGTAACGATGGCGCTTCCGATAGCACCTCCTACTATGCGGAATATGATCCGTTTGATTTTCTGTATGGCGGCGACAATGGCACACAGTACTCGGATCCCATGTACGAGGCGGTCAACAGGTGGGACAATAATATGGCTAATAGTGGAAGCGTTAGCGTCGGTTCCATTGGCTGGCGACAAGATTACTTCGCTCAGCCATCTCATCGTTCGCACTCTGCATCGCCCACATCAGCACCAACAGCAGCAGTTGTGGCAGCATCTGGAGGTGCCTCCACATCTGGTTCTGTATCGCCACCACCCCCATTGCCGCCACGCAATCAGCAGCTTTATGAGACGGGCACAGCTAGTGTGACCACATCCAAACCGCAACAGTTGGCGCCATTCACGGACAGCTACACGAATAGCATACCGGCTAATGTGGTACTCGATCGCCGGAAAACATGCACACGCCTCTACGAACTAATTAGTGATCAGCCCACGGATGATGCCGAGCTCTTGGAATTCTATCATATGGTGCGTCAGGTGCGCGCCTGCTATCCAAATGACGATACGGAGACGAATGTGGGTCATGTGATAGCTGCCGAGTTTAACTATCACTATTTGATGAACACCAGTATCAAGATCATTGTGCATCCTGCTATAAATACGCTGCAGCCACACGCTGCCTCCAATTCGCAGACTGGGGAGCTGGTTAAAGGCTACGGCAGCCCAGTCACCTTCACTTGCGACAGTAAGTGGCATTATCCTATACTCGATAAATTGAATAAATCAAATAATTTACTTACTTGCAGTTGATTCTGTGGTGGCTCAGGTGGTGGCACAGGCGCTGGCCTCGCTCGAAGGACAGGTTAAGGGCACAGTGACGGATTATGTGGTCAAGGTATATCTAAAGAAATTAGCTTCGGGTCAATTTATAATGTTAAGTACCATCTCTATTAAACAGCCCATTGGCCTGCTGGAGTGGCTGGCACCCACATCGAAGCTGAGTCAGTTGGAGTGCGTGCACAACAGCTTGCAGCTGGAGAAGGATGTGCATTTGGGCTTGTGCATACGCAGCGCAGCCAATATGCAGGCAATTGCGCGGACGGCGCAGGATGATGAACTAGACACTGATATGCAGCCGGAGAATGTGTTGCCCAATGAGGTGGTACCCACTGTGACCTACGACAACATGATGATACTCATTGAGACTCTCGAAATGGAAATCGATAAGCTCGAATCGGCGGTGGATGGTGCGCCAGCGGGTCGCAGCGTCGTCAGTTGCTCTGGCGTTGTGCAAGCCGTCAAGGCGATTTGTGCGCTGCTCGGCTCCATCGATACGCTGGAGATAGTGGGATGCATTGCCGAGCTAAAGAGCGTTTGTGAAGAGGCTCAGACGAAGTACGCACCTTTGGGCGGCGCCAACAATCCAGAAATTGTCAGCGAATATGGGGAGTATGCGCAAGTGACACTGCGACCGCGTTCCATGCTGGAGCAAATCAAATTGAAATGCAATCGGTTGCGTGATGCGGTCCAGGAGCTAATCGAACTCTATGCCAATGTATTTCGCGTTGCCTTCTCGGTGAAGACGCCAGATTTCGCCACAAGTAAGCTGATTTGTTAATGAAATTATGAGCATATTATCTAATTATACAACTCTTTCCCAGCACCGATACCCATTTCGTGCGTATCTAAGCCGATTGTGGTGAGCATCAATTGCCTGCACAGGCCACTGCTCAACTGGAAATTTGAGGATTACTCGCTCTGTGTGCAACTCGTTTATGGCACGCGCCTGTTGTCCAAGCCCAATGTGCTAAGCTGCTCCAGTGATACGAGCGGCGGCCTCTTTCCCCGTTTGAACTTCAGTGCTTGGCTAACCTTCGATCAACACCCAATCTGCACGCTACCGCGTGAGGCGCGTCTCACATTTGTGCTATACGGCAAGCAGGCGGCCAGCGAGAACGAGACGAGTGCGGAACCGAATGGCGAGCGGAGGCATGTGACTACCGAGCTGGGCTGGTGCTCCATACAGCTGTTTGACTTTAAGCGCACCATGATATGTGGCCCGTATTTGCTGTCCGTGTGGCCGCAGACCACAGATAAAATGCTGGGACCAGCTCCGGCGCGCGGTTGTCATCCTCATCCCGACTTTTGTCCGGTGCTGAGCATTGAAGTACCGCCATATGGCGGTCGCATTGAGTTTCCCGAGCATCAGGAGACGCCCAAGCCTGCACCGCAGTAAGTTCTCTGCCACCAATTATTTCGATTGATTTATTTACTCAAATTAAACACAAATCTATAGCTACGATTTTGCTTCACTGGACGCCAATCTGCAAGAGGAGCTCCTGGATACGGCCGAGCTGGGCTATTCTGGCGCCACGGAGCGCCGTGAAGTGTTCTGGGAGAAACGTCTCTATCTGCAGCAGTATCCCAATGCGCTGCCCAAGGTATTGCATGCAGCCCACAGTTGGGACTATGCCAATCTGATTGATCTGCACTCGTTGCTGCACTCCTGGGCACCGTTGTCGCCGCTTCAGGCACTGGAGCTCTTGCTGCCACGGTACCCAGATGCTAAGGTGCGCGAAAAAGCAGTGGAATGGATATCGTCCATGCCTAACGATCAGTTGGTGGACTTTTTGCCGCAGCTGGTGCAATCTTTGAAGCACGACACGTATGAGGCATCCGCTCTGTCAAGATTTCTGCTGTCGAAGTGCTTGGAGTCACCGCGCTTTGCTCATCACATGTACTGGCTGCTGGTGCACAGTCTGCCCGATGATCCGCTCAATTCGATTGGCGCCTCGCTGGTAGATCAGGATTACGATGAATCACAAATAACACAGGCACGTTACTATCGCCGCAACAAGATGATGCTGCGCGCTCTAATGGCTGTGTGTGGCGAGAAACTCTTCAAGCGATTCATGTACCAGCGTCGCATGTGCCAGGTAAGTAAATGAATGCTAAAAGTACTTAAACTATATATCTCAATGTTTCCCAACTGTATCGTAGAATCTGGCCAAGATAGCCGAGTCTGTGAAGGAAGCCAAAGAGTCAATGCGACAAAAGAGTCTAGCTGCGGGCATGGATATGGTGCATATGGATTTGCAGGTGGAGCCTACTTGTCTGCCGCTGGGCCCAGAGCTGGAGGTGTCCGGTGTCAATGTGCGTAACTGCAGCTACTTCAACTCCAACACTCTGCCACTGAAGATAACCTTCGTGGGACCCGACGCCGAGCCGCTGCCGGCAATATTCAAGGTAAGCCAAGCTACTCTTTTTACAACGTGTGTCTGAAGTTTAATAATAATCACTTTTGCAGTGTGGTGATGACTTGCAACAGGACATGTTGACAATTCAACTGATACGCATCATGAACAAAATGTGGCTGGCCGAGCGCTTGGACCTCAAGATGGTAACCTTTAATTGTGTGCCCACTGGTTACAAGAGCGGCATGATTGAGCTTGTCTCCGAGGCCGAAACGTTGCGCAAAATCCAAGTGGAATGCGGTCTGACCGGCTCATTCAAGGATCGACCCATCGCTGAGTGGCTGGGCAAACAGAATCCGAGTCCGCTGGAATATCAGAAAGCTGTGCGCAATTTTACACTCTCTTGCGCTGGCTATAGTGTGGCTACCTATGTGTTGGGCATCTGTGATCGACACAACGACAACATTATGCTTAAGACCTCTGGACACTTGTTTCACATCGATTTTGGCAAATTTCTAGGCGATGCACAAATGTTTGGCAATATCAAAAGGTGAGAGCTAGCAACTACTCACAAGCAACGCTTAACATGTCGATTTCCTTGCAGAGATCGCACACCGTTTGTGCTAACCTCGGACATGGCATATGTGATTAATGGCGGTGATAAGCCATCCACTGATTTTCACTACTTTGTTGACCTCTGCTGTCGTGCCTTCAACATTGTACGCAAAAATGCAGACCTGCTGCTACACACGCTGGCGCACATGGCCACCGCCGGCATGCCGGGTGTGAACTCGAATGCCGTCACCTATGTGCGTCGTGCTCTGCTGCCAGCACAATCGAATCCCGAGGCGGCGGCCACATTCGCCAAAATGATACAGTTGTCGCTGAAGAGTTGGTTCACCCAATTCAATTTCTTCCTGCACAATTTGGCCCAGATGCGATTCAACAATGATGAAGGTACCAGCGAACTTCTATCCTTTGTACCTCGCAAATACACGTAAGTAGTGGAACAGAGCGAAAATCATCCCTAAATGGTATTTATGAAAACGTTTACTCGATCACAGCATGGCGCAGGATGGACGGCTGAAAATCGTTAAAGTGGTGCGCTTCCAGAAGCACTACAGCATGGAAAAGTATTATATGTACATTCTGCAAGTGACGCGACATGGACAGCGGGATCCAACGCATCTGTTTCGCTCGTACCGCGAGTTCACCGAGTTCCATCAGAAGTTGTGCATACACTTTCCTCTGGTCAAGCTGAACAGGTAAGTAATCGGGATCAATCCGAAGCTTAATGATTTTTAGCATAATTTGAACTTTGGAGTAACTTCCTTTCAATCCATCTTCCGTGTGTTGATTAATATTTTGTAATGTTTAGGGTCTGTATCGGACTTTTCATATATACAATATATATCTAGTCCTTTCATAAATTTTTTTCAATTCCAGTTTTGAAAACTGTTTTCTATTTTTGCATTCACTAAATTCGTTTTGTTATATTTACGATCACTTTATTTAAACATAGTCAACATTATATGGCAACTTCTACTTTATAGATATATGTATATGTATTTATGTATATCGACTTATTTACATGAAAAATACTGTCTTTGCTAAGGAAATGAAGAGCAGCATTTTGGTATATTGTTATTGTCCTAAGCCTCGGTGATTCTGTCGCTCTGTGGAGAGCGTTCCATTCGCGCAACTGGTCGCAGTGCCTCTGTCATGGAGCGATGTTCACGTATGGCGCGTCCAAATGTTTCGTCATCGCTGTCTTCCAGTGAGACCCGATTGCCAAAGAGCATGGGCACATCATGCTCAGCATTTGATGATGGCTCATCAGGTAGCAATGGAATCAAGCGTTGTGTGGTTCTCGCCGGCAACTGCGACTCAGATGTATACTCAACTTCAGACTCACTAGAGCTGGGCACCTCGGCGGATTGATAGTATTGCAAGTTATCCACATCGAAACGCACCTTCAAAGTGCGTCCCGTGCGCTTGGCTGGCTGTGGTGCTGGCGGAGGTGCTTCCTCCACTTCTTCCATATCACTCGAACTAGAGCTGGGCAACTCTTCAGGCGCGTAGCAGGTCAGTGGTGCAGCATCGCCGCGGACACTGAGAGTCGTTGGCTTGGACACTCGTGGCGCTGGCTGTGGTGGCCGCCGCGCTGGAATCGGAGAGGCGACAATCTCCAGCTCCTCACAGAGCTCGTCGAAATTGTGCACCTCCCCGTCAGTATGTGGTGTGCAGTTGCCAATGGGTGCTTCTCCATTCACTTGCAGTTCCGCGAATAGATCTTCTATGCTGCTAACGTATTTGGCATCGTTGCCTTTCCTTTGGCTCACAGCATCAGCGTAGTTGGGCAGATTAGTGTTTTGGTGCGACTTCTCCAGCTGCATGAGTGCATCATAGTCGGGCAGGATAGGTTGAATGGCTGGTTCCATTTCATATGGAGGTGGTTGAGCATAATCGGCAACTGGTTGTCGTTCCACATCATCGGCTGATGGCTCCATTAGCTCCAGTTGCTGGAAGAGCGTCTCTGGCTGCACCACATTTTCCCGCTCCAAACTTGTAGCGATCTCTTGCTGTGGTAACTCCAGTTGTTCAGGATGCTCTAGCCAATTGATGTCCGGCACGTTTGACACATTTTCTAGATTCTCAAAGTTCTCCCAGTCATCGTCAATGCTCTTACCGAAGCCGGGCGGACTGCTGGGCTCTGTTAAATCTACCTGCAGTCCAGCAAAATCCGGCGGCATGTCCAAGATGTCCGCCTCGTTCATTTCGTAGGTGGAACGAATACGCTCGAATTCAGCATCGTCCACATGCTGAGGAATCTCCAGATTAGCAAACAAGTTGCGTTCTAAAGATGGCTCCGTTAACTCAACTGAATCTGGTGTGCCAGCGATAATTTCTACAACGAACGCTGAATCTGTATGCTCCAGCTGAAGAATTTGACTAGCGCAAGTAGCCGCTGCTTCTCCTTCCGCTTCAGCAGGTTCGTTATTCGGTTGAGTTATATGTGGTGAATGATGGACTTGAGCTGCGACAGAAATGGCAGTTCCCACGTTTTCATCATCCGGCGTTAGCAGCTCGGGCACATCATCGACCTGCTCATACTTCACATATCGTCCACGCTCGTTGCTGGTCAGCTGCGACACCCTTGGCGCTGGCGCCTCCTCTTCATCGGGCTTGGCACTGATTAGCTTATATTTCTCGGCAAAGTGATTGAAAGCGGGCATGTCCAGCTGTGAGGTGGTCTCCCCACTAGCAGCTGCTGCCTCCGTTTCAATCGGTGGTGCTGGTGGCTCGCGCGTGGGTGGCGCTGTATAGTAATCATAGCTTGCGCTATGCACTTCACGTCTTCTACGTCGCGCCTCCGGACGGAAAGGAGGAGTTTCCGACATTTCTGGTATGGCCATCTCCTTTTTGTATTCATACGGCGCCCGTGTGGCCAGGTGTAGATTTGGTACACTACCCGTAAGATAATTATTCGCTGCAAGTAGGTGAAGTTGAGTTGTCTTTTAGGAACAAGATAATTCGAATACTTTTAAGATTTACAAATGCCTTTTTAAATATATACAACAACATTTTCTGCGAATTGCGCCATGTGTTTCCTATTAACACGTGATATCGTCTTCAGTTTCTGATCATGTTTAACGATCGCTTGAAATCAAGCAATTTACTTCCAATTCCATTCACATTGAGTAATGCCGTTATAGTCAACACATACACACACATTCATACATACATATATGCATACATACACATGTGCATATATTAATTTGTAGAAGCGAATGTTCGCCTTACCTGTTGAATTCGTTGGGCTGGCACTTTCGAATTCCTCGGTATTCCGCTGGCGAAATACTCCCTGTACAGCGTTGTCGGAGCCGGTTACCTGCAAGAATTGCACTCTTTGATTATTCTTCTGATTTGCTAATGTCCGTTCTCTGCAGTCAAAAATGAAGCACTTTAACAGCTGTGGCCTTCTCAGCTGTTTGGGCAAAAGCACCCGCGCAACCAACAACAAAACTGCAATAACCACAACAACAATAACAAGTTTCGGATGCGTCACATTGTTAACGGTAAAAGCATTACACACAAAGGCACACTCAATTTAGAATGAGTAGAAGTAACTACGAATATCTTAGCTAGAGATGGGATTTTGTATTCACGACAAATCAGCTGATAAATAATATTTTGCATTTCAAGTGGATGTAAGCCATTTATTAAATATAGGCTGACTCAAGAATGAGCTTGCAAATTAAATGCTGAGTACTGATAAAATTATAGATATTGCGCAGCACCGATGCTGGTAAGTCCCCGAAACACTTAACACTTGTTAACATTTTGAAATAATTTACTCTTCTAGAAATGTGAGCAAAGAAGCTAGAATATTTAATTATCATTGTATGTGCAAAAAATTGTATTTGAGAATAATTTTATAGGTTAAGCAGCAGACAAAAAAAAAATGATAGATTCGATAACTGAAGAATCGAAAATAAAAGCAATTAAAGCAATTACTATAAGACAGAAACTCCGAGATTTGTGAGAAGGTACTTTTATCGATAAACACTCTGCGACTCGTCACGTTCTCATCTCCATTTCTATTGACAACACACTCGCACACACATTGACAAGAGCACGAATTCACCTGTTGTATTTGGTATGTTGGTGTGCCTCGTTTTGGCTTCACCTTATCAGACGTGAGTCGTTGTTGTCGTTGATATCAACGACGATATCACATAGTACTTATTAACCTTTATAAATGGCCTGCATTGAATTTTGCGTCGGGTTAATTGGCAAGTAATGGGAGTTGCGTGATTTGTCGTATCAAATACGCACCTGTGACTCGTAGGCTGCATAACGTGGCGACGCTAATTGCGACTGTTGCTGCTGCTGCTGTTGGCCTCCTGAGGGAGTAAAGGTGAGTCGACGCCTGAAACCCCAGATCTTGATGCCAAGGAGCGCAAAGACGAGACACAGCACAAGCATCAGAGAGGCAACCAGAGACCCACCGGCCGTCTGCTGACCTGTGCGGGGGAAGGGCAACATAAGCTGGGATGTGTCACCAAAGGTGGCAAGCACTTACCTTGGCCCACATACGTTAGTTGAGCCATGGCTGTTATTCACTTCTGGCCAACATTTCACAGTTGCACACACGATTTTTATGAATTTGCTGTGCAGAACTGTGTTTTTTTTTATTATTATTATTGTTGTTTTTAATGTTGTTGTTTAGTTGAGTTCAGTTCACCACGTCGGCGTTAATCGAACGGCACAGCGCTTGGCTCTTGGCTCTCGGATTCCAGCTCCACGTTCTCAGCGCTTGCCGAACCGCACTGCCGCACGCTCGTTAACTGATTGAGCGCTGACGTCGCCACTTGTTAACTGCCGTTCACTGCTTATCGCAACAATATCTTGGCGTTCTCTCTCGCTGCTCTCTCGCTCTCTATCTCTCTGGGTGGGTTTGATAGTGATTCGATGGTGCGTCGCTCTTCTTTCACCCACTGCTCTTTGATTCGGCCCGTGATTTGGCCATGAAGCAAAAGTGTCTGGCTCTGTTGCTGATTTATCAGCCATTAGCGGCTATCACTCGTTACCAAAAAAAAAAATTTTGGCAGTCGTTTCGCGGTCGCTGATAAGCAATCATCTGTATATTTGATGATTTAACTCAGTTTCTTACAAACCGAAACTCACCAATCAACAATTTGATATTCAAATGCATTTTATATCGTACACTTTCATTTCCTACGTCTTGATATAAACACTGTTATTCAATTAATATATGCTGATTTTTTTTTGACTGGGATGCTTGTCCTGTGTTGCTGAAGATCATTTTGGAACCGATGGTCCCGTTACGCATAACATAGTTATTTTAATTGATAACTTAAGTCTTGACACGTTCTAATAATTGATAGCTACAAAAAATGATATGATATCGACTAGAGTGATTAATCAGTATATATGGAACACAACGAGTTAATGTACAATGATTTTTAATTTAAAAATATTTTAATTATTCATCAGAAATTAAATCTTTTTTGGATATACACAAATGAGTTTGTTTTTATTTGAAAATCATTTATGTATTTTGTAGTTCTTCATCTGTAATTAATGAATTTCTGTTTAATATTTAATAACAGCCTTCCAGCTGGTGTTCATGTGGGACGATCCAATATCAAATCTGTTGCTGAAAAGCGTTTACCGTTGATACAGCGTTTCCTCAAATCACTATTCGATGCAGCCGAGGAAATAGCCCACTCGGATTTAGTATACACATTCTTTCATCCACTGTTGCGTGATCAACAAGAAGCCAAGTTGGAGATGCCGAAGATAAAAGGTAAGTCTTATAGCAGCAGTACCAATTTAAAACTAACAACTACTATTCTTGCAGAGGTCAAGCGTCAGCCACCTCGTGATAATTCCAATGAAATTGGTCAAATCCGCCTATCACTGCAATACCAACGTGGCGGGTTAACTGTGATGGTGAGCTAGTTAATTATAAGCAAATAGCTACAAATGTTGATCCTAATATGGCCTTGTTGCAGATACACCACGCCAAAGGATTGCCCATGCTACAGGGCGGCCAGGAGCCGAACACATATGTCAAGTGCTACTTGAAACCGGATCCTAGCAAGGAAACCAAACGCAAGACAAAGGTGGTGCGCAAAACATGTGTGCCCAGCTTCATGGAGACGGTAAGCATTAACCTATTGAACAACTCAATTTGCAAATCGGCAATCTACATTTGTTTCTTTATTGACAGTTGGAGTACCGCATGCCGCTGGATATTGTGCGACAGCGCAGGTTGCAGGTGACTATCTGGTCACATGATACGCTGCAGGAGAACGAGTTGCTCGGCGGTTTCGAGTTGGATCTCTCCAAACATGATTTGCGTCAGGAAATGTGCGACTGGTATCGCTTGGGTTCGGTGCCTAGGAATTGATTGTTGTCCTCTACCATCGATTAACCAACAATCTGGCTAAGCTGCATATACACACTCACACACACATACACATACACACCCATACTATGTTTGTGCCTGTCTGTTCAACGCAATAATACTTACATACTCAAAGTGATTGTACATTCCATATATATATATATATATATATATATATATATACTTATACACATATTTACTAGCATATACATATAGTTTAGCTGAAATGTATCTATCACTTGTATATAACCTACACACACACACATAGCTACTCTTACTGTGAATGCTGTTTAGCTATTGCACAAACTTTTGCAGATCAGCTGAAATTTTGTATATGTACATAAATCAACCAAATATAAGTGATACGTGCTGATCGGTAGTACATACATACTTATATGAAACGTAACTATTTATTCAGGTAAATCCTTGGGATACTGTAGTGTGCACATTTCTTATCCTAGTTATAGACGAAGCGGTTTAAAATGCAATACTATTTTTTTCCCCTGGGCCAAATTGTAGATCCTTAATGAAGCATGTCTTTTTTACAGTATTAATGCCCAATCAGTGGGTCGGACTCGCTTATATCATGTCAATAAATTTGGCCAACATAAAATGATTAAATTAGTTAACCCAATATCAGGCAAAGGCCAATTATCGGCAGGTCTCCGTATTTTGCAGACGATATTCAAACACAACTTTTAATTTCGGACTTTAGCTGTTTAGAGATTATAATTGAATTACTGTTCTGAGTGTTTGCAACACTGTTGTGTGGCTTATGACCTAAAAGAGTTGTCAATCAGTTTTAACTGACTAAAACTAAAATTCCAAATATCGCGTACTGCCAAAGCAGCTTGTGTGCGTCAAATATTCTAACGATTCTTAAATAGTTGCGATCCAAAGAATATTAAATACTATAATATATATGATGATGATCAAAGTGTATTCACTGGATCACTTCAAAAGCTGTTAAAAATAAAACTACAAGTTTTTATTTTTATATACAATGTGACATTTTGTCATACACCTCAAAAATAAATAAGAATAAATCAAAAATTCCTAAATGAAATTTAAAAGAGTACTTTTTATAATATATATTTTTCTAATCAAAACTGAGCAAAGATCTTTTAATATATTTAATACACTAATAGCAAACTAATTAAAATGCTTAAACATTAATCATTTGTTTGGTAGGAATGTTAAGGATTAGCTTACTTTATAGGATTTTCACAATAATCTGTAAAATAAACCAACAAATTGTATTTATGCTAACACAAATAAATGTAAATTATCAAGTGTCTTAACAATTCAAATATTTTTTGTGTCATAACTATAGACAAGGCTCCCTTGACTATAGCCAACATTCCTGCGAATTTCAAATATATACTTCGTATTATGTTAACTTTTTTACAGACGGCATTTATTTCTATGTCAAACCAATAGTAAACATATGTTGACAGTTGCAGAAACAATAATAAATCATTTTACATTGATTCGAAAATTGCCTGTTAAAAAATATCATCATAAAGAACAATGGCTAATGAAAACTTGGATAATGGGGAAGTGATGAGTCGATTAAGAGAGCAGATCGCTGTTGCTCATGTCCAGGAGATGCTCTCCAAGATGACTTCGAAGTGCTTCAATAAGTGCATTTCAAAGCCGGGCAAGGCTTTGGACGGTACCGAGCAACGGTGTATTACACAATGCATGGATCGATTTATAGACACTTGGGATCACGTCTCACGCACCTATGGCAATCGTATTCAACGTGAACAGGCCAAAGGGATTCAGTACCTTGGCAATTCAAAATAAAGAGCTCATCTTAAAAATTTAATTGTAATAAATGAGTTAAAGTTCTATAACCATCATTTGACTTTAATCTGTAACGGACAGGTCTCAAGCATGTGACTTTCCAGTCAAGCGCTTATCACTCGGCCCAACGATAAGCACTGACAACTTAGCTAGCGGAAACTGCAACTGCAACTGTTGGTGACCCTCCCCCAACCAAGGCAATGTAATCTGATGGGCGTTGATTTCAGCTTGATATGTGCGAATCTAAGCGATCGTTATCGCGTTTGGAATGGTCTCGTTAGCTAACCAAAGCGCTCGTTACAGCGTAGTGTAGTTTCGAGACCACTCTAATCCATTCCATCGCTTTTCATTGTATGCAAATTTGGTCATTAGTCTATGCCAATATTTGTTTTTACCATCTACAGTTGGCAAATGCGCTGTCGTTATTGTCGACAGACTCTTTAAGCTATACGTTTTTTGGTAAAATGATGTAAGTTGAAAACAGGATATGCAACTAAAGATAATTCTCATAATATGTTAAACTGAAAAATCTTGCATTAGACAGTTAAAGTAGAAACTATTACAAATTCAAAATAAAAGTGAGATTTATTTCGGGCTTTCGCGCTTATATAGATTTATAAATCTAAATTGGGCAGGTAAATTACAAATTGCAGAACGATCACTTTTAGCATAATAATTCGCATGTAAGTAAGCAGCAGAGAAAGAAGACAGTCAACATGGTTTTAATTCGGATGATGAGGAAGAGTACCAGTCCCAGTTTAAATATAAGCAGGTTCCACAACTAAGTTTTATTGATCTGCTTTATCAAATTAAACTTCAGTTTTCTTGATACTTCTGGTATGTCGTTGTATGATCAAAAATTGTTGTTATTATTGCATGTTCGCAACAGAGGCCACAAAATTTATTTAATACTTCGTAGTTATTGTATTACCTTATCTTAAGCATGTAACATAACAAATTAGTTGACATCAAAAGTCAACGATTGAATTAAATTTGACTTTTGATAATGACACAACTCACACACCCAAAAATTGCTATCAGCTACATTATTTGCTAACAACGCATAGGACAGGGTTTTCGGTCTTGTTTTAATAAGTGCAGGTGACCCGTTGGCTGCCAAAAAATAACAAAAAGTGCTGCAAAAAATTAAAAAAAAAAAACTCAAAATAAAAATCAAAAATAATAAAAATGCAAAAGATAAAATGCGAACCCGCTGCCGAACTTATTGGCTCGAATACCTAGGAAATCCAACTTTCCTTAGCCAGGTACATTCGAAGCCACACAAGTTACGATAAGAGCTGGAAATAAAGGTGTGCATATAGCAGAGCTCTGTGCTTTCTAGCAAAAGCTCCACTGCCTCCACTAAAAATAGTGATAACAACAAATAATAGCAATGGCAATAGCAAGTGCGGTGGGTTTGAGTAATCATTGCAAGAACACGATAAGTAGAGCCCTCGGCACCTTATCTGAGCAACTAATCGGTACGGTTGGTGGACCAGGTACTGACCGGGTTGCGGGGGAATATTTGGGTATACTTCATATATGTGCCCACCCGCTAATATGAATCGGAAAGTAACGCTGAGTACGAGACAATTACACTATCATAATGTACAACAAAACCTCAACACATAGTGATTAATGATAAGCGGCACTTGACAAGATTATCAAACTTTATATATGAGTATGTTGACTATTATGTTAGATTAGCAAACTTATAATAAAGAAAGAAATGGTCAAATTGAGGGAGTAATTATAAGATGTATACAGTACCTTATAAAAAATGAATACAGATTTCCGAAAAGTAATAAATGATTCGAGAAAATAAAAGTATTTGATCTATAATATTCTAAACTTCAAATCAATTCCATTAAGACGATTTAAGTATACACAACTAACACGCAGGAGTTTCGTTTTGTATTTTGGAACATAGCAAATTCATGTATTAACTTTTAGCACTCTTACATAAAAGATAACCTATGTCATGATGATTGTCATGTTATGAGGACTGAGTTGGAACATGTGTCATACAGGAATTCTTACTGCATTCTGAAGAAATGCAAATACATTAATTTGTTTAAAATAATAACGTTGTTAGCAGATAGTTCTTACTAAACAATATCTACAAGGCAAACATGGAACTCGCTTTACCGTACCACTTACTCCGTCCGTCATACAAATATGGAAAGTCTTTCAGTTAATTGTTTCACAGAAAACCTGTTCGGTATAAAAAGAAACGTGCAGCCATCGCACAGCGCATTTCACTGGATCGATCAAAATGCAATTGGGTAAGTTGAAGTATAAAAATTTAAAAACAAAGAAAAAATAAAATGGATTTCTTTAGTGATCTTCCTGTGGATTGGTCTGTCGACCATTCCGCAAGCATTCGCCCTGGATGTATGCGAAGGACAAAATTTTGGATATAAAGCTGTCGATCCATCCGATCCTTATGCATACTATTTGTGCTTCGGATTGTTTGGAAAAATAAGAAATTCTTGCGCGAAGGGATTTCACTTTAATGTACAAGGACAAAATTGTGAACAAGACAAACTGCACGGTGACAATGCCAAAAATGTAATTAGCGCGGCTCCAAATGAGTTCAAAATTACTCAGAACATCATGATGAATAGACCAATATTTTTCAACTTCTTTAGCCCATTGTGGAATAATTCTCCAAAACTACCATTTCCCGTGCCAAGGCCACCATCACTTGGAAGCACAACTAGTGCACCTAACGCAGACAATAGATCCACAACAACTTCGTCATTTTCTACGTCCACATCATCATCAATTAGTGAAGCCCTACCGAAAAGTACAACAGCGAGTATAAACACAAGCCCTGAAGGATTGAACAGGTCAAGCTCCGAGGAACCAAAATATTTCTTAGCAGTGATTGAACTATCAACCAATAGTTCTACAGGAAGCTTGAGCTCTACCACGGACGGTGCATCCCCTTCAGAGGCATCCTCTTCTGAGACATCATCTTCCTCGGTAGTAACCGAACCAGATAGTTCCACTGAAAGTTCCAGCTCAGAAAGATCATCTTCTCCGTCAGTAACTGAACCATCAACAGAAAGTTCTACTGAAATATCTAGCTCAAGCTCTGAGGGATCATCTTCCCAGGCATCATCTTCTTCGTCAGTAACTGAACCATCAACAGAAAGTTCTACTGAAATCTCCAGCTCAAGCTCAGAGGAATCATCTTCCCAGGCATCATCTTCTTCGTCAGTAACTGAACCATCAACAGAAAGTTCTACTGAAATATCCAGCTCAAGCACAGAGGAATCAGCTTCCGAGGCATCGTCTTCTTCCTCAGTAACTGAACCATCAACAGAAAGTTCTACTGAAATATCCAACTCAAGCTCGGAGGGATCACCTCCCGAGGCATCATCTTCTTCGTCAGTAACTGAACCATCAACAGAAAGTTCTACTGAAATCTCCAGCTCAAGCTCAGAGGAATCATCTTCCGAGGCATCATCTTCTTCGTCAGTAACTGAACCATCAACAGAAAGTTCTACTGAAATCTCCAGCTCAAGCTCAGAGGAATCATCTTCCGAGGCATCATCTTCTTCGTCAGTAACTGAACCATCAACAGAAAGTTCTACTGAAATATCCAACTCAAGCTCGGAGGGATCATCTTCCGAGGCATCATCTTCTTCGTCAGTAACTGAACCATCAACAGAAAGTTCTACTGAAATATCCAGCTCAAGCTCAGAGGAATCATCTTCCGAGGCATCGTCTTCTTCATCAGTAACTGATCCATCAACAGAGAGTTCTACTGAAATCTCCAACTCAAGCTCAGAGGAATCAGCTTCCGAGGCATCGTCTTCTTCATCAGTAACTGATCCATCAACAGAAAGTTCTACTGAAATATCCAGCTCAAGCTCAGAGGAATCACCTCCCGAGGCATCATCTTCTTCGTCAGTAACTGAACCATCAACAGAAAGTTCTACTGAAATATCCAACTCAAGCTCGGAGGGATCACCTCCCGAGGCATCATCTTCTTCCTCAGTAACTGAACCATCAACAGACAGTTCTACTGAAATATCCAGATCAAGCTCAGAGGAACCATCTTCCGAGGCATCGTCTTCTTCATCAGTAACTGATCCATCAACAGAGAGTTCTACTGAAATCTCCAACTCAAGCTCAGAGGAATCATCTTCCGAGGCATCATCTTCTTCGTCAGTAACTGAACCATCAACAGAAAGTTCTAGTGAAATATCCAGCTCAAGCTCAGAGGAATCATCTTCCGAGGCATCATCTTCTTCGTCAGTAACTGAACCATCAACAGAAAGTTCTACTGAAATATCCAGCTCAAGCACAGAGGAATCAGCTTCCGAGGCATCGTCTTCTTCATCAGTAACTGATCCATCAACCGAAAGTTCTACTGAAATATCCAACTCAAGCTCTGAGGGATCATCTTCCGAGGCATCATCTTCTTCGTCAGTAACTGAACCATCAACAGATAGTTCTACTGGAATATCCAGCTCAAGCTCGGAGGGATCATCTTCCGAGGCATCATCTTCTTCGTCAGTAACTGAACCATCAACAGAAAGTTCTACTGAAATATCCAACCCAAGTTCGGAGGGATCATCTTCCGAGGCATCGTCTTCTTCATCAGTAACTGAACTATCAACAGAAAGTTCTACTGAAATATCCAGCTCAAGCTCAGAGGAATCACCTCCCGAGACATCATCTTCTTCGTCAGTAACTGAACCATCAACAGAAAGTTCTACTGAAATATCCAGCTCAAGCACAGAGGAATCAGCTTCCGAGGCATCGTCTTCTTCATCAGTAACTGATCCATCAACAGAAAGTTCTACTGAAATATCCAGCTCAAGCTCAGAGGGATCATCTTCCGAGGCATCATCTTCTTCGTCAGTAACTGAACTATCAACAGAAAGTTCTACTGAAATATCCAGCTCAAGCTCAGAGGAATCACCTCCCGAGACATCATCTTCTTCGTCAGTAACTGAACCATCAACAGAAAGTTCTACTGAAATATCCAGCTCAAGCACAGAGGAATCAGCTTCCGAGGCATCGTCTTCTTCATCAGTAACTGAACCATCAACAGAAAGTTCTACTGAAATATCCAGTTCAAGCTCAGAGGAATCACCTCCCGAGGCATCATCTTCTTCGTCAGTAACTGAACCATTAACAGATAGTTCTACTGGAATATCCAGCTCAAGCTCAGAGGAATCACCTCCCGTGGCATCATCTTCTTCGTCAGTAACTGAACCATCAACAGAAAGTTCTACTGAAATATCCAACTCAAGCTCTGAGGGATCATCTTCCGAGGCATCATCTTCTTCGTCAGTAACTGAACCATCAACAGATAGTTCTACTGGAATATCCAGCTCAAGCTCAGAGGAATCACCTCCCGTGGCATCATCTTCTTCGTCAGTAACTGAACCATCAACAGAAAGTTCTACTGAAATATCCAGCTCAAGTTCAGCGGAATCACCTTCCGAGGCATCATCTTGTTCATCAGTAACTGAACCATCAACAGAAAGTTCTACTGAAATATCCAGCTCAAGCTCAGAAGAATCGTCTTCTGAAAGTTCTAATGAATTTAATACTGTAGATAGAGTTGAAAATACAAACTTTGGCAACGTATTGGACTCTTCTCTTAAACTTGAACTATCTCCAGAAAACCCGAGTGCAGCAGTGAATGAGAATATCGAAGACATTAAGAAGTCTGCTACGCTTAATGCAAATTCAAGCACCAAATTTACAACAAAATCTTCAAGTGCTTTGAGCGATCAGATCAACACAAAACCTCAAATCCTTCCAATACCAAAGTCACAGCAAGCCAATTCGATTATAGCTGATAATTTGAAATTTAAAGCACCTGGAATAACCTCAACAAAAATTATCATGTCTAAGGACAAAACAATATCTTCACAAGCGGCATTGAGCAATAAGAAGGACATGGACATCGGAGAACCTTATGCTGTACCCTCAGATGGTGGAGTGAGTTCCAAATGCAAGTTATTACCAAATGGCGTTTTCCTGAGGGATTCCAAGCTGTGTGGCAAGTTCTACGTATGCGCAAGTGGACGTGCCATACCACATTACTGTCCAGGAAATCTATACTTCGACATCAAAAAGTTAGTTTGCAATTTCCCCAGCTTGGTCGACTGCACAAATCATGATAAGGCACATAGTTCTGTCCCGAAAAAAACTTCGTCTCCGTTGCCCGAAAAAGAAATGAACACTGTAGATAGAGTTGAAAAATCAAACTTTGGCAGCGTATTGGAATCTTCTCTCAAATTAAAACTATCTCCAGAAAGGCCAAGTGCAGCACTGACTGAGAAAATCGAAGGCATTAAGAAGTCTGCCACGCCTAATGCAAATTCAAGCCCCAAAGTATCAACAAAATTTTCAAGTGCTTTGAGCGATCAGATCAACACTATTCCTCAAATCCTTTCAATACCAAAGTCACAGCAAGCTAATTTGATTATAGCTGATAATATGAAATCTAAAGCACCAGGAATAAGCTCCACAAAAATTGTGATATCTAAGGACAAAGCAACATCTGCACAAGCGACATTGAGCAATGAGAAAGACATGAACATCGGAGAACCCTATGCTGTGCCCTCAGATGGTGATGTGAGTTCCAAATGCAAGTTATTACCAAATGGCGTTTTCCTGAGGGATTTCAAGTTGTGTGGCAAGTTCTACGTATGCGCAAATGGACGTGCCATACCACATTACTGTCCAGGAGTTCTATACTTTGACGTTAAAAAGTTAGTTTGCAATTTCCCTAGCCTGGTCGACTGTACAAACGATAATAAGGCACACAGGTCTGTACCGAAAAACAGTTTGTCTCCGTTGCCTGAAAAACAAATTAACACTGTTGATAGAGTTGAAAAATCAAACTTTGGCAGCGTATTGGAATCTTCTCTTAAACTTAAACCATCTCCAGAAGGCGCGAGTGCTGCTGCGAAAGAAGAAAACAAAGAAATAAAAAAGTCTACATCCGCCACGTCTAATGCAAATTCAAACCCCAAAGTTACAACAAAATCTCCGAGTGCTTCAAGCGATCAGCCTCAAATCCTTTCACAGCAAGCAAATTCGATTATAGTTGATAATTTGAAATCTAATGAGAAAGACATGGACATCGGAGAACCCTTTGTTGTGCCCTCAGATGGTGATGAGAGTTCCAAATGCAAGTTATTACCAAATGGCGTTTTCCTGAGGGATTCCAAGTTGTGTGGCAAGTTCTATGTATGCGAAAATGGAAGTGCCACACCACATGACTGTCCAGGAGATCTGTACTTCGACATCAAAAAGTTGATTTGCAATATCCCCAGCTTGGTCGACTGCACAAACGATAATAAGGCACATGGCTCTGTCCCGAAAAACAGCTCGTCTCCGTTGCCTGAAAAACAAATTAACACCGTTGATAGAGTTGAAAAATCAAACTTTGGCAGCGTATTGGAAACTTCTCTTAAACTTAAACCATCTCCAGAAAGCGCGAGTGCAGCTGCAAAACAAGAAAACAAAGAAATAAAAAAGTCTACATTCGCCACGTCTCATGCAAATTCAAACCCCAAAGTTACAACAAAATCTCCGAGTGCTTCAAGCGATCAGCCTCAAATCCTTTCAGTACCAAAGTCACAGCAAGCCAATCCGATTATAGTTGATAATTTGAAATCTAAAGCACCAGGAATAACCTCAACAAAAATGGTCATATCTAAGGACAAGCCAACATCTGCACAAGCGACATTGAGCAATGAGAAAGACATGGACATCGGAGAACCCTATGTTGTGCCCTCAGATGGTGATGAGAGTTCCAAATGCAAGTTATTACCAAATGGCGTTTTCCTGAGGGATTCCAAGTTGTGTGGCAAGTTCTATGTATGCGAAAATGGAAGTGCCACACCACATGACTGTCCAGGAGATCTGTACTTCGACATCAAAAAGTTGATTTGCAATATCCCCAGCTTGGTCGACTGCACAAACAATAATAAGGCACATAGCTCTGTCCCGAAAAACAGCTCGTCTCTGTTGCCTGAAAAACAAATTAACACCGTTGATAGAGTTGAAAAATCAAACTTTGGCAGCGTATTGGAATCTGCTCTTAAACTTAAACCATCTCCAGAAAGCGCGAGTGCAGCTGCAAAACAAGAAAACAAAGAAATAAAAAAGTCTACATCCGCCACGTCTAATGCAAATTCAAACCCCAAAGTTACAACAAAATCTCCGAGTGCTTTGAGCGATCAGCCTCAAATCCTTTCACAGCAAGCAAATTCGATTATAGTTGATAATTCGAAATCTAAAGCACTAGGAATAACCTCAACAAAAATGGTCATATCTAAGGACAAGCCAACATCTGCACAAGCGACATTGAGCAATGAGAAAGACATGGGCATCGGAAAACCCTATGCTGTGCCCTCAGATGGTGAAGTGAGTTCCAAATGCAAGTTATTACCAAATGGCGTTTTCCTGAGGGATTCCAAGTTGTGTGGCAAGTTCTACGTATGCGCAAGTGGACGTGCCATACCACATTACTGTCCAGTAGATCTATACTTCGACATCAAAAAGCAGGTTTGCAATTTCCCCAGCCTGGTCAACTGCTCTGATGCAAGAAATGCTTCGTCTCCGTCAAGTGTAAGCACGGACTCCGTTTCTACATCGGAAAGATCTTTAATTCCAGATTGTAGATCCATGCCAAATGGCTCTTATCTCAAGCACCCCAAGTCATGTAACATGTTTTATGTCTGCGCCAATGGTCGGGCAATGCTAAGGCAATGTCCAAAAGGTCTTTACATTGACACTAAGATAAAGAATTGCAATTTTCCCAGTCTAGTGAAGTGTTCGATTGTTGAAAGTCCAATATTAGAAAACAGTTTGGAACGTCAAAAAGGTAGCGCTGCGACAGCGCAAGCTGTGTAATAAGTATTACGTCTGCATGAACGGCAGTCCAACTGCCCATTTCTGTACACCTGGCAAATGGTTTGACCTTAATCGCCAGGTCTGTGAGCCGAAGCATTTGGTCGACTGTCGTAATTAAGTGTGAAGAGTTAAGTTTCTATAATATTATTACATATTTATATATATTATATTTATGGTTCATGGGTAGACTAAGAAATATGAATTAGTGGCGTATAAATGTATTATAGAATTAGTTATGGTGTTTGGTATATTTAAGCAACTTTATTTATATATATAAATATCAACGTTATTGTATTCCGACAAATTATTATAATCAACTGAACGTACTCTACAGGGAATAAATGATGTTATTAAATTGTCAGTCATAAACTCGCTCCTATTAAGTCTCGTAGTGGCTTTTGCGTTGTGGCACATGTAAAACGAATCAGTAATTTCTTTATTAATTCAATTTTGCACTAAGAAATTGCCAGACTCCCAAGCAAGATGTCTGTCCACCCCGGTAGGGAGTTGAGAGTTGGCGACTGACGCGACAGGCGACAAATTACAGGACATGGCGCAAACAACTGCCAACTGGGGAACTGGCGTTAAATCGATTTTGTTGCAGGGGACAAAGTCAAGCCAGACATTAGACGCACAGCGTTTCAAGTTACACCAAGTGCCAAGTGATAAGAAACGCCGACACCTCATCAAGAGCCACCCCGGAACAATCCCTGTCACACTGAGTGGGTGAATGTGAGTGAGTGAGTGTTTGTGTATGTGTGTGTATGTGGCTGCTGCACAAGTGGACGGGCATTTTAAAATACAAGAAAATCGTATTGCAAATGATTCCCTTACTAGCACTTTAATGGCCAAGTACATCCCAAAAATATCAAAATACCTTTATGTTTGACCCATTTGACATTGTTAGGTTAGGTAGTGTCACAAAGGTTGTGAATTAGGCGCCAAAAACTCGAGTACAGTAAAAAAGCATTATAAATGACAAAGCATGAAGGGCACACTGAGACAAGCACATAAAAGAGAAAGAGAGAGAGTGACAACTGAGAGTTTATGTTGGGGTGCGTCTGACTGGCGCTCTTGGTGGCTAGTGGTGGTTGTTGGCTGGTTAACAGCGACAACGCCGGCTTTTGTCAAACTGCAGCCAAAGGACGCAGTTGGTTTTCGTGCTCAGCGGGCAACTCTCAGTTGGAAAATGATTTTTGTGAACGCATTTGGCTGTGAATGTTAGTGTTACTAAATTGATATGCAAATGGTGTACATTAATGAGTGTTAAATTCGCAGTAAATAAAATCTGTTTTAACAATATTGCAGCACAAGTACAATATCCTATCAAGCGAAGCGCGTGACTCGAGTCGTCTCGCTCGCACTGAGCACAGAGCATTTAATCGATATATTCAACAGTGGGCTGCCCACCTAACAGTATTAACAGTACAATGCTGAACTTAGCCGCCGTTGGAGCTAGCGACGAGTAGTTGGAGTCGCAGTCGCTGTGTCAGCGTTGAGACGTTAAGACGGATACGTGCAATAACATTGAAGGCGTCACACAAACAGTACCTGTGTTTCTATGCGTGTGTGTGTATATATATGCTGTGAATTGTGAAAATGTTAAATGCAATGTACACAAATAAATGCGGGTGCGATGCACAACTTTGCTCAAGTCGATCCTTGAATGTGAAGTGAACGTTACAGTTAATCGCTACCACGCAAGAAGTAATTGAAATCGCCGATTTTCATATATACATTTATGGAGTGTGAGTATGTCTGAATTAAGCAACGGGCGTTAACTAAAACTCGAGCACTGTTCAATTTGTATTTATATTTAATTTTATTGTTGATTGTCTTGATTTTAAAGTTCTGCAAGCATCAACCACAATAACAAAAACACGCACAATAAAAAATTTTTACTGGCAGTGTAGTAAAAGTAAATTGGCAAAGTAGCGAGTAAAAGTGCCACACACCCCGCACCATAACAGAATAGCCTGCAGCAGCAGCAAGTGCTTTGTCGGTGTTGAGGGTTGTTGTTGTTGTTGCTGTTATTTTTTGTAGCCGATTGTCGTCTGCGCCTGTGCCAGGGGGTTGTTGCTGGGCTTTCAGTGCGGCATTTGTATATGTATGTGTGTACGTGTACGTATACGTATATGTGTGTGTGTAACGGTTAATCTCATTCATCAGAGAGTTGAGTTTTACACATTTTTACGCCTGCGAGTATACTACGCTAGGCAAACGAGCAGAGCCGATTACTCGTCTCGCGTCGCTCGTTATCCACCTTCCCCCTCACAAACCCCACACACCCACTGCCCACACTGCGCTCGCTCTCTCTGAGCGAGAGAGCTACGAGCAACGCTTAGAGGCGCTGTTAATGTTGCCATCTCGCTTGCACGCAGTGTATAAAGGCGTAGTTAGTGGTCGATTTTAAAAGTCCTTCACGTAGCAACATACTTATGTATTAATGTTTCGACATGTGTGTGTGTGTCTGTATGTACATGTACATATGTACTACTCCGTAAAAGTAGTGTCAAACGCTGTACATGCTTTCTGAATACATACTTACTTATGTATGTATATGTAATTTTCGTAGCCAGGGTCAGGATGGAAGTCCCTTTGTAATGGGCTACAGTGGTCGCTATGAAAATTAGGATACTTTCGTTTAAGATTAAAATTCGCGAATAATTGAATTCCTAATGAAAACATACGATTGTAAGATGTTTTGTAGCTAATTTCCAAAATAAACTAAGATGTAAAATTAAAAAAAAAAAATTATATTCTTAGGCACCTTCTATTTGAAAAAGTTGTAATATGCGAGCGACTACTGTACCGACTTTTGTTGAGTTTTTCATGTACATATCTATTGTGTGTAGGCTCTCAGTTAGGTGTAGACACACACGTACACACACACAAGCACACACGTTCAGGTGTGTGCGGCAGGTGCAAGGATGCCCGGTAGATCAGTGTATAGTTAGTTAGCTTTGCCTATACGCACATTTGGATGCTTACTCGCACATGCGTATCCCTTTGCTGGCAATCGTATTAATCATTAAGATGACCTCGACCCTTTCAGTGTTGCGGCTTCGTCCCCCATCCCATTGCCCAGAGATGCTTGATTCATATGTCGCCTGTCAGCTTTCGTGTTGCGTTGGACACAAATGAGAAAACTGCCAACTGCCAAAACATGAAAATAAATAAATAAACGTGATTGCGATTGCGGTTTCTTGTTGCGGATTTGTCGACAGTCTTTCATTTCAATTCGCCTTGTGTTTGAGATTTGCCTGTCTGTCCCTATAAAAATGGAAAACATGGTTTTCCTCTTTTTTGCATACGTATTTAGCTTTTGCGTTTGGTCGTCGTCCTCTGGTCGCAGCTGTGTTTTCGAGTCTTGGGATTGACCCAGTTGCCTGTCGTTCAGTCGCAAAGCCATTTCCACATCAACATCATCACATCAATGTCGTCGCCCCATTTTGTCAACACTGTCTTTGACCACACAATCCTATCGCCGTTCAATCTGAAACTCATGATTTGACACATTTGGCGTTCAAGGAAATAAGCGTTATAAGTGGTTTCCGAGGTTTGTATTGGGGATTGTTAATCAAATATTGACAACGCAACAACATGTGCCAAGGCAGCCAAATGAAATAAAAGATAAATCTTCTTACACTGAGCGAATCCTATCTAATTAATGGTGGGATGGAATGGAAAGGACATCCCGATTGTGCTATTTTAAGACTATATTATTGGGTTTTATATTTGTGATATTTTCTGTTGTGTTTGTATATGTGTGTCCCTTAACATAGAATAAACAAATCAGCTAGTTGAGTTTGGGTTTCGTGTTGACGTTGGGTTACTGGCCAGTTAGCACCTGCCAAACGCGTATCTTGTTATCCGAGTAGCCGGCAAAGAGTGTTTGTCCATCTATTGACCAGGCCAGCGAAAGACATTGTGGCAGATCCCCTTTGGCCGTTGGCGTCACATCCTCAAGCCAGAGTTCAAATGCCGACTTCTTGGAAGCCAAATCCCAGACGACTATCGATGGGCCGCTGGCCACACAGAGCCAATAGCGGCAGGGCGAAAAGCACATGGCATTCACCTCTTCGTGATGGTCCAACGGATACAGATTGCGTCCATCACTCAGATCCCAGAATAGCACCTTTGAATCCTTGCCACCCGACGTGCACAGCGAGCCATCTGGCGAGACGGCAACCGTCGACAGATATCCGGTATGTCCATGGTGATTATTGCGCAATTTGCAATGAGTTAGATCCCATACCTTAACAGTGCGATCCCAGCCGCAGGAGACTATCAGCGGATTGGAGTGCTTGGGAGAGAAGCGCACGCACGACACCCAATCCGTGTGGCAGTCATCCATGATGGTGTACTTGCAATCTGCCAGTGTGTTCCACAGCTTGATGGTGCGGTCACGTGAGCCCGACACAATCTGACGATTGTCGGGCGAAAAGGCCACCGACAGCACATCCTTGGAGTGTCCCTCGAAGCGATGCGTCGTGGCGCTGGCAGTCAGATCCCACATGCGAATCGTGCGATCCCAGGAGCCGGAGAGCGCAAAGTTGCCATCCGATGAGAGCACCACGTCGCTAATGAAGTGCGAGTGTCCATAATTTCGCTTCAGCATCGCGCCATAGTTATTCATTCCCCCACGGGTCAGACGCCACAAGATGAGTGTCTTGTCGCGCGACGAGGAGACCAACAGATCCGGATCGTATGGATGCGGAGCCACTTGTGTGACCCAGCCACTATGACCAGATAGCACGCCAACTAATTGTATTGATTCCGGCATTTTGCGATTCTATTTTTTTTTTTTTTAGTTTTATTAATGCTCAAATTTTACACAATTCTCCACTGTTCAATACACAGTTCTGCCAGCCGACCTTACACAATACAATTCTTAAAGCAAGGACTGCTTTGATTCAATTTTAAATTCTTAAAGCAAGGACTGCTTTGATTCAATTTTAAATTCTTAAAGCAAGGACTGCTTCGATTCAATGCTAAATATATCTATATAATGTCTGACCAATTCAAGAACTTATTCAGGTTAACATTTTTTATTTGCCTTTTTTCTCTTCCTTTTTTTCTGGTTTGCCAACTATTTCTTATTACTGCATTTATATTATTCACTAGGTTTTAAGTGCACATAAGAGGGAAAATATGTTTCTAAAGTGTGCTTAATTAACTCAGCCACAAGGCTTCTAAAGTCTCATTCTTTTCACTTTACAATCTTGGTTTTGATTGAGCGTCGAAATGAAAGAAATATTAAAAAAAAAGAAAGAAAAACATAAATTGTTACCTTGCCGAGGTCATCTATCAATATTTAAAAGCCTGACAATTGTTCTACATTATTGTCGTGGTGGGTGTGTGTAGTATGTGCGTGTTCATCGCAGACGTTCGCCTTTCCCTTTACCCCTCTCCCGCGTATTTCCCAACTTCTACTGTTTCCCTTTCCCTCGATTTAAGGGCGATGACGTAAAATGAAAAATTACATGGAGCAACGCGAAAGCTTTGCCAGACGTCGGCACCTGAATAAAAGCCAGAAGCGAAAGACGATAAAGAAGAAGCCAGTTAAAATTGCTGTAAAATGCACATAGGTGCGTGTGTGTGTGTGTGTGAGTAGCTATGAACAAATGTGTGAGTGTCTGAGTGTAGAAGGAACGCTGGCCAAAACAATGCGGCTTTTCGACGGCTCGCCTGAAAAATTACTCATACGGCAATGAAACACACACATGTGGTATGGATGAATATGTATGTGTGTAGATGGCGCCAGTAGCGCCGCTGTATGTACGTGTGTGTGTGTTGTTGCCAACGCTGTTGGCAGTCCCCATTTCAGCAGACAAATGGACATGGCCAAAGACGGGTGGCCAGACTGATTGGCAGACAAGCGAAACGGTGGCGGAACATGAACCAAAAGAGGGGAGCCGACCAAAGAGCAAAGCTTAGGCGAAGAGGGTGCTGGGAGAGGGGCGAGTCGGGTGCAAATTGAGACAGAGACACCGAGCATGAGAGTCCTTTGCATTCGCCGGCGAGTTGTTTAGGGTGCATGCGGGTGGTGTTGAATAAAAGTGTTGCCAACACACACACACACACACACACAGATAGTACATAAAAACACTTTGCCGTTACATACAAAGTAATTTCTTTTGTTTATACGAGACCAGCAGTTAATTTAGGTGTGAGTGTATGTGTGTGTGCGAGAGTATTTATGTTCGCGCTTTGGCCTTTTTGTTTTTTGGTGGGATTTAATGTACCGTTCTTAATGGAAATTTGTGAATATTCAGTGTAATGTGAGCCACAGCTTGCTTTCCTTTTCCATTTGGTTCTCGCCTCGATATACGAGTGATATATGATACAGGCCATAGTGAGGATATTGTGCTTTCAAATAATCTAATGTAAATGCAGCAGGTTTTTAGGACTTTTGTAAGGACTTTGTTCCCATAATCTTGGTTAATAAGTAATTTTCGTACATTTGCAGAATGGAAGTAATATATGCTGACAGATTTATCATAAAACTTTGTTTTGACCTATTTGGCAACACATCATAAATCAATTAGGTTAAATATAGGCAGTCAAATTTAAGCAAAGTACTACCCAACAACACACATACATGCACACATATATGTATGTCTATGTGTGTGTTGTATATCATGCATAGAGAGACTTAAATAACAGACAGGAATAAAACTCCAAAAGCGATTGCCCGATGAAACCCCACAGGGCCATTAATTGTATGGTAGTCTACAATTTTTTTTTGTAGGTTTGCTTTGTACACCCATCCATTGTGTTTTTCCATTTTGTATGCCATGTTTTACGCACACTCACTCACACACACACACACACACTGACTCACTTGTCAGTTGTTGTTGTTGCTGTAGTTAGTTTTGTTAGTTTCAGCCTGGCTAAAGCCGCTTTGGACGCGTTGTTGCATTTGGGCCTTTGTTCCATTTTTGTTGATATGCTGCCGGTGTTTGGAATTTATGCGGCTTCCGTTGCCTGCCACTGTTGCCGCGTTTACCCCAAACCCTGCTCACGCCCACCATTAACATCAGATCAGAGTGATATAACAACAATTACATTTTACGCTCTTTTGGGGAAAGGAAAAAGCGAAAACCTCTGCACCCATATAATCACCCCTCTGCTGCTTAGCTTTGCAACTTTTTCAACTCTTTTTTTATTTATGTAGTTTTTCTAGCTGTACTCTTTTCAAATTGAGAAATAAAGCAAATGGAATATGATTTTTTTGTTTGCCTGGCTACATTAATAACGTAACATAATCCAGGGCATAGTTGGAGATTTGTTCACTAGAGCCTAGGCAAATTGGTTGCCATAGCAATCAGTAAAGCAAAAACAGCAACAACTATAGCAACAGCACCAACACAACATTACCAAAGTTCATAATTAATAAAGTCAGCAAATATTGAAAATCAAGCTTTGAATAGGGACAGAATTTTATTAAAATTTACCAAAGTTCTACCAACTTTTGTCAGGGCAGATATTGTGTAATTGAACGTTGTTCGTAATTCTCTTTAATTCCTTCAAGCATTGCTTGCTCCCCAAGAAATTGTAAATAAACAAGAAAATGCCGCCTATCTTGGGACAAGCTCAAAAGCGACTGCCAAGTGCTTTAAAATCACAAACAAATCCTCAAAGTAATTGTCTGGAAAGTAAGCCAAATGAAATTACTTTAAAAATTACACCCTAAGCCAAATTTGTGAGTGGGGTCATCTTAGGAAAAAAATAATCGAATCGTGCAGCGGGAAAATGTGGAAAACTATAATCAAATTTAATTAAATGCGAAATTGGAGCGCTCGAAGGATAACAAACAGTGAGCGTGTATGTGACAAGCTCGAGCCATGAATGGTCCATACAGAGACAGAAAGAGAGAGCGGTAGGGAGAGTACGAGAGAGAGAGATAAAGAAAGGAGGCTAGAGAATGGGGAGGCAGGCTGCTGGAACTGCTGCGCAAATAAAGCACAACAAAATATGTGTGATACATTTTTTTTGCTGCTGTTGCCTCTGTTCCCGATTCTGTTGCTGCTGCTTCTGGCTTCTCATTATTATTTTGCCTTTATGTGGCACAAGAATAGAATGAGTGTAGCTGGGCGGCTGGTCAGGAGGTGCACACCCCACCACACCCCGCACCATAGCGTACCGAACCGCTGCGCAACCGACCCGCTTTGCTTTGGGCTTGGGGCTGCCGTTGATTTCTAATGTGATAAACTTTTGATGGCACAAAGCCAGCCGCTGTCCCATGGTTCTCCTGCACTGCATAGCAGACGATAACCGACGTCAACTTCCCCTCCTGTTCCTCCTCCCCTTCCACTGCATTTGCTTAAGAAATTATTATTTTAAGGGAGCTGCTGTGTGAGGTGGCTCTTTAAAATCAACTCTAGTTTCTTATTACCAAGCCGTGCAGTTGAGGCTCATTATTATTTGAAACGCACACACGCACACATGAGTGTAATAATAGCAGCGCCTGTGTTTCAATGATAAACTGTGCATCGCTGCGTATACGTAATATCTCATTTGGTATGCGCTTTTAAATGCGCATACGCCCCCCTCCCCATCCTCCTATCCCCTTGCAAGCCACGCCCATTACTGAAGTTACCCGCTGGCGCCTGAATAATGTTATGCATCGATTTCTCGATTTATGTGATACTTGTGCTTCCATGGATCGTTATGAGTTGCCACCAAGAGTCGCTTCTGTTCAGTCAGATACTCGAAATCGTTGCATAATATTCCCCTTAAAATACTATATTGACTCACATTCGGGTTGAATGAATTTGAAGGTTTGTTAAGTCTAACTGTTCAGTTAACTATAATTAATTATCTTTATTTATTCTCATCGTCCAGATATTTTCCATGAAAACATTTTAAGCACTAAATCCAAAGCGCCCGCGAAGCTGAAAATTGAATGAAAATAATTATAAGAGTCAAAAAAATCAGTTCTGAATTGGTTTCCCATATGCCCATTCGATTTTATTATTTTCTTCATATAATAGATATATACAATTAGAAACCACAAACAAATATGTATCCAAATTGTATTTTTTTCTCATCTGCGAGTTCCCCATTAAATTTTATTATTTCGTCGAAAGCATTTTCTAATTGCTGAGTGTTTTCTCTATTTGCAGGCATGATAAATGCAGTAACTGACAATTCATTTGGAAATGAAAGGGGGAAACTCATAAATGAATGCTTTTAATTGCGAAACAATGACGTTTGCCACGACAAATGTGGATAGAACAAAAGCTAAATTGTTCGCTAGATCAACAACAGCAGCAGAATCAGCAACAGAAGCAGCAGCAACAAACTTTTTGTCCAGCTGCACCAGTGAAAATCGTGAAAATTGAGCCAGCAGAATGTTGCTGATGCCAACATCATGTGGCCCCGGTCCGCCAGCGGACGCACACGCTGTTGACCTTAGGTTAACACATGGACATACACGTATCCGACAAAGTCGACCAACAGCAACCCGGATTACGGCCCGGACTCGATGCCCGGCCAGTCCCGCAACGGGCATTCCCAAATGGCTTCTAATGCTCCTCATGCTTTTTGCCTTTGTGGCCCAAACGCCGCAGAGCCAAGTGGCCGCCGAGAAGAGCAAACACTGTGAGTATTTACTTCCATTTATATACACACTTATATATATGTGTATATAAATATTTGTGTATACATATATATATACATACATATATACATATATATATTATATATTTAAGCAAAAAATCGAAGCTTTGCAAAAGTTTTACCCTTGTCCTGAATCCACTTCAATTTCGAAAAACAATTTTTTCCCTTTTCTCGCCGTTAAACTTTTGCGACAAACATCGGATAATTTTGTTGGCTAAAATAAAAGTTTCATTTAATTTATATTGAGGCTTTCAATTCCACTGACACTTTAATAATATGATTAATTTTGCAAAACTAAGCTTGTCCTCAAATGGAAAAAAATTACTCGTACAACGCAAACAGTAGCATATGATTAATTTTTATAAATGGCTAAAGGAATTAATATTAATGCAGAGTGTTCAACGTCACACAAAACACAATAATGCGTTAAAGGCAAACAAGTCAATATGGTTGTTAAAAAATTGGTGAAAAGTGAAGTGAAAATCAATTTTTAATTGGCACCAAATCAAATCATTTAAATAGTCGTTTCAAAAAAGCTAATGGACCTCTCTTTATAGGCTTAAAAGGACTTAGGCTGGCCTTATAAGAAACTTTATTAGCTTAAAGCTAACAATCCGAATGGCAGTAGGAAAATGTGTGTTGACAGCAAGTCAAGTCCATACTCCCATTTCCCTGTCAAATGTGATATATATTTTGTCATTTTCTCTAGCTTTTTATATGCTTATACTTATTTCAGCTTCTGTTTTGTGGTCCATGCAACCAAATATTTGCACACAATTTGTTTTTTTTTGTTTTTCTTTCATGACAGGACAATAAAATTTCATCGAGGAAATGTAATAAAAGTGCTTGAAAATGTTGTCACAAAAAAATTCTTTTTTGTGCAAATGCTTCAACTATAAAATATACACACATGAACTCGCATTTGTGTGTGTGTGTGTGTGTGTGAGTGTTGTGCTGCTTGTGGTGTAATTCATTCTCATTGGCCATATTGCTTATGCAAAGAATAAACAACATATAAATACAATTTTACGATGAATAGGCAACTTGCATACTAAACAGTCTCTTATGCACACAAGTGTGTGTGTGTATGTGTGTGCAAGGATATTGGAGGATGTATGCGACAAGCCCCAGCAATGAGAAAAGCCCAATACTCATTTTAATCAATGCAGCAATAACAAGATATTCTTTTGACTTCTCATTAGTAACTAATAAAAGTAATCAAAATGAAAATGAGCGACCTGTGCATCCACTGTGTGTTAGAAATATTAAATATTTATTGTGTTAAACTTTATCATTATTTTTAGCATTGTGTGAAAGTTGAAAACTATGAGCGTGGTCATAACAATATGACAACAACTAATAGTAGCTTTTGTCTCTAGGTTCTTAGGTATTTACTTTATAATGATTAATACAATTTCTAATGGATTCATTTGCTATTTGCCATAAGTAGTACCATATTAAGTCAATAATCATGCAAACTACGATTAAGTCAATATAGACTGAATTCGGCAGCCAATTAATTAATGTATTTTACTATTTGCCGTCTACAACTTATTTGATCTGTTGCATATCAATGTTGCATAATGAGTTGTTTGCATAATCTTCATAATTTCATACTGTATACACACACACACACAAACACACTGTAACACATGCCTGTTGTATATGGCTAGAAGAGTAATCTTTGGCGGGGGGAGGAAATTACTGCAATTTTGTTGCCAAATGAAATGAAATTGCTGAAGCGTTAGGACTACGCGACGTCCCGTCGACAACGGCGACGACGACGACGAAATTTGTCGCCGCAAAATTATTTCCGTATTTTAACATTAAATCATAATTAAAAATTGCAAGTAAAACAACTTACAAGTCAGCAAACAGCGACGCCGACGTCGACGATAACTTTGCACTGTAAAAAAGTTGCTGCATACTTTTTTGGGCCTGCTTCCGATTGCTGCTGACTGCTGCGTGCTGCGGCTGCTTATGCTGCTGCTAGCAGCGCTGTCTGCTGCGATGTCCGCATCTAATTGCAGCACACCCAAAACGCAGTTGGGGTGACGACTCGGATTTACCATGGGTTTGCCTGCTGTTGCTATTGCTGTTGTATTGTTGCCTTTTTCTTGCTCCTTTCCGGAGGCGACTGAAAAACACAACAACTACAGCAATGCTTAGCTCCTGATGCTATTGCCGCGACCACAAACACACTTACGGACTCTAAAACACACACATACATACACTTACATACACACTGGCGCACGCATCGCTTGCCCCCTCTCTGCTTGGCTTCTGGCTCACGTGGCGTGTACTTAATTTTCCCATGCCCATGGCCAGGCGCATTAAAAGTTTTCTCTTATTTTAAATATATATAAAAATATATTTTCTTTTTGTGCGCATTGCACTTGCCTAACGGGGGCGACGGCGTTGAGGCCAAAGGCTTCC
Source organism: Drosophila grimshawi (assembly GCF_018153295.1). Taxonomy (NCBI): domain Eukaryota; kingdom Metazoa; phylum Arthropoda; class Insecta; order Diptera; family Drosophilidae; genus Drosophila; species Drosophila grimshawi. Next base: position 13,888,459 of record NW_025063240.1, on the reverse strand, counting down.
GCTGCCAGCGCTGCTGCTGCTGCTGGCAGTGACGCTGGCAGCGACTGAAGGCTTTCCCAACTCGTTCAACAAAATTTTGTACAAAAAGTTTCATAATTAATTTCATGTTAAGTGGCAAAGCGAAACGTAACGTTGGTAGGTCCTGCAACTCCAATTTTCCTCCACATTTGCACATCATTCGCCGCCCCCAAAAACACTCGTGCATTTTTTGGACCGTTGTCTTTAATTTGAATTGTCATTTCCTGTCGCAAACACTCGGCTATGCTATGCTTGTCTCTTGTCTCCGTCCCTCTCTCTCTATCCATCTCTCCCTTCACCCTGTAGCGGTCTGCCAACCATCCGGCTTACTGCCACGCCCCAAAGCTACGGCTGCTGCTCGTGCTCCAGCTCCTGCTGGTGATGCGCACGTTCAACTTGATTAGCGTAACTGGTAATGACTCGCACGAGCTGCGACTCGAGGCAAACTTGGTTGGCCAGGTCCCTGGTTGTCCTGGGTCTCCCTGGCTCCAAACAGTCACTTATATGTGCAAATATGTACTCGGTGTATATATGTGTGTGTGTGTGTGTTTGCCAGTCTTTCGTATTTGCAAGTGGTTTTCATAATTACTTTGTGTGTTCACTTCAAATTATCTGAAGCGCACAAGTTTGGGTCGTGAGCTTGAGTTATTCGCCTGACTGTTGGCATCCTTGTGCCCCGCTCCTATGCTATGATTTAGGACTTATTCAATTTGTTAAATGTTTACCACATCACCGCAATATAATTAACTCTTGGATGGGGAACTATACGATTCTCTAAGTACGTGTCTTAAGCTTCATCTATTCAATTTTCAGCGGCATGGAAATAGTATTTTATAAGTTTCTGTTCTTGGATAGTAACTCGTTGTGTTTTATTAACAAATATCGTGAAACAACATGACAAGCAATCAGTTTCTTAACGAATTAAGATTCCGAGTTGCTCATCCCGTCTGAGCTCAGCCCTCCCTTTTGTAAGCAATTGTGTCGCTTTGTGCAATAATACGAACATTACACAATTTTATAAAATGGGTCACGTTGCTTCGAGAGGGTGGAAGAGGAGGTGGGACGGAAAAGAATTCCTTTCAGGCAGACTCCCAACAGCCACTGATGGCCGACTGCCAATAAAATTTGTGAAAAAAAACAACTGTCGACAACCAAGAAATGGCATAAAACTTTTGCTTTTTGTTTGGTATAAATATGAATGGATGGATTTGGGGTTTATATATGATTGTGTGGAGTGTGTGGGGGGTGGGGACAGCCAAGGGGCAGCTGTACTACCAGTTGCCACTGCGGCATTATTCAAAAATGAATGGGACTGTGCCAAAAGAAAAAGCGCTGCTCTGCTCTCGCACGTGCCAGACTGAAGGAGGGGAGGCAGATAGGAGGGGGTAGGTAGGGTTAACATTATGACAGCTTTGCAGAAGCAATAAATTTTAATTTCATTGGAATCCATCCGCATACGAATAGAGAGATTTGCAACATACCACAGCATCTTGTATAAGCCCAAATCTTATTCATTTTCATTGCATGATTTATAGGAAGCTGGTTGGTTTTATCTTTTACATGTTTCTATTGAAAGGGATTTTTAAATTATATTCTATTTGATTTTTAGTTTTGTTTCGCTTGAAAATAGATTTTCGAAGGACACGAATATAGAAGTTACGAAGTTTAGCCTATACCAATCTTAAATCTTCAAAGTATACTGTAACAACAAAGTCAAATGGTAAAAAAGATTTGTTTCGATTTGTAGTAAACTCTGAATTATAAATAAATGTTTTTCCCTTTATTAGTTCAGGCAACATATACTACAGCTCGTAAAAAAATCAATCACTTGATAGATTACATCAAATTACTCATATTTAAATTGAACTACTCGCAAACTCACAGAGCTGGAAAAATGGAATGGGATGCCCTCGTTAAATCGGTCACAGTTGACTGGAAAGATAAATGTTTATATATGATAAATTCATAGCTGTAAAGTCGATGCGCGAATGAAATCAGGCAACGCATAACAAATGTCATTTATAGCTAAACACATTTGGCAGCGGGTTACAGAAAGACCAGAATTCCCATAGCACAAACACCCACCCAGACACCCACTAACCCCTCCTGCCAATTCCAAATCGACGATTGATGCGTTGCGAACTTTTGGCTACTATTGCCACAGGCAAATCTCTTTTGCCTCGAAAGCCAAACAATAAATTGGCCAAATGGGCCATGAATGCGGTAGGGTTGGCATGGTTGATGACATTGGGTGGGATGGGGTAGAGTGGGGACTGTGTAAGGGTGAGGGTTTATTTATCAATATTCTCTGGTCAGACGAAAAAAAACAGTAAACTGTTATTATTTGAAATCGATATGCGTGCAGCCATCAAATTTGTGCATTTTGTGGGAATTTTGTGAAATTGAAATCGAATTTTAATTGGCTGCAACTTGGCCAAGCAAAATTTAATTATTTGTGATGATAATTATAAATCGCATTTTGAAATCAATTCGCCTTTTTGTGTGGCACATTTGCTCTCCACTAATTGCTAATGTTTTAGTAATCGCTCTAAATTAAATGCAACTCTTTAAGCTACAATAGGCTTATTAAAGCTGATTAAATCGGTTGGATGGAACTAGCTGCTAAAGTTGTCCAGAGTTGGGCAACAAAAGCACACGAAATGTGTACAACATTTTCCCTTATGCCTTTCACTTAGGCGCGTGAATCCCTTTTGTAATCAAATGCACAGAAAATTCTATTCTGTTCAACAAAAAAGAACCACAACGAATATATACATATATATATACATATAACAAAAAAACAAAAGGAGAAAACTAAATCCCAAGCCTCTTTCGTGTTGGCTCTGATGGGCTTTGTGTTTTGGCGGCTGTGTTGTGGGTGTGTCCTGACTATCTTCGTGTATCCGTGTAACTGTGTATCTGTATATGCAGTTGTGTGTGTGTGTGTGTATGTGCGTGTTCCACTTAGGCATTGCTAACATATCAGTGCACTCGACTGGAAGATACACTGTAATCAATAATAAACATGATATGCATTCGACTTGATTGTTAATGCTCATCAGGAATTACAAATACATGCTTTATAGAAACGATGTTTTTGTTTTGTAGCTGAACAACTGTCTTATACCCTGTGCTAATCAGATTCTGTGGCTAAGGGTATACAAAATAGAGGAAGCCCCTTAAACAAAAGAAAATCCCGAACATTTGCAGTATTCAATAATGAACATGGTATGCATTCGACTTGATGTTAATGATTAAAATGATTGGCTTTGGAGAAGCAAAGCTTTTGACCTATACTTGAACAACTGTATTAAGCATTTTCTGTGGCTAACAGGGTATACGAAAATTAAAAGAAGCACTTTAAATAAAAGAAAATCTCGCGTTCGGAAAACAAAGCAGCAAAATTATCTCCAGGGCCGTCGCCTGCCACCCACTCAATCCACCACCTCCGCACTTAGGAAACTATTACTACAAGCGCCTAGACAACAACAGCGGCGAAATAAGTAAACAACAATAATGAAAACAACAAAGAAAACAATAGCGTAATAAACTAGCAGTAAAGTAAAACTTGCCAGCAAAAAAAAAAATTGTGTGTGCTTTGTATTCCCTTGAGCTGGGTGTTTTATTTTTTATTATTTTTATTTAGCCAGCTGCACGCAAAAGCAAATTCTTTATTAAATGAATAAAGATAAATTATATGCAAAATATGCATTAAGAACACTTTGAAGCAGAAAAAAAAAAAACGAGACGGTGGCAGCTGAATGCAGCTCAAGTTTAATTAAGAACTTGCTCAAAGAAATATCAAAGTAAGTTCAAAAGGCAATCCGATAAGCCGCCGTCATAAGATTTTTTATGACGTTCCCTTCAGCCGGTAATGGAAAAATCAACGATGCCTTTTGTAAGCCAACTATTCACAAACTAGCGATAAACTGTCTCATAAATCCGCTGTGAAATTCAAGAAAGAGTGCGATCAAACAAAAGAGATAAAGTTATGAGGCGTACTGACATTCAAAAGAAAAAGAGAACGAAAATAAGGAATACTTTCTTGTGTTCTTTATGTGTAAAACTTCTTTACTTATTCGCACTCCAAATGAAATTCCAAATCAATTACAATCAAATAATAAAAACCGTTCAGTGACAAAACTCAAAGGATGTTCAGCCTTCATTTCAAAGTAACTCATGCTAAGGACTACATTTGCAAGTCCTTCTCAATAGCTTGCAGCATCTGTCTAAAAAGTTTTTAAATGTCGAAAGTTCGGCGTCCAATGTCAATCAATGAGGCAAATAGCCAAAGAAACCGCCAAACAACCAGCTGTGTTTTTTGCAAAAACTGTAGGAATTCCAAAGAGCAAAACTCAAAATGAGAGGCGCTAATTGCCCAAGTGACAGTTGTAATGGCACTCCGGGGCATACGCGTAGAAAGGCGTGGAAAATGACGGGTTGTGAATGAGAAAATATAAAATAATGAGCAAGTAATAAATCGAGAATAAAATGAATAAAGAATGTTGCAAATAAAATATATACGCAGAGAAAGAGATTGATTGAAAGGGGAGTAAACTCTACTCTATTCAAGCGACTTTTTGAATAGATCTCATTACTTACCCATTTACTTATTCGCATTCATTTAATTTCATATCCTGACTTTGACACTCAATTGGCCCATGGAAACTGAAAAGTTCTGAATGCTGCAAAAGGATCTACTGTCCTGACACATTGCTGCAAAGTTTTTTCGCACTTTGCAAGTTGGAACATTTTGACAGGCGAAAATTTGCTTGATTATTGCAATGGAATCGAATGAAAGACGAGGGAAAACGCAGTGAAACTTAATGGCCATTACGAAACGGTCTCCCTTTCTCTTTCTCACACTCACTTAGTGTGTTTCTCTCCATCTCTCTCTTTTCTCGCATATAGCCCCATTTTGCAGTCCCTTCATTAGTTTGGCACTTCGTCTTTGTAGCACGCTCGAGTGGCCTTTGCTTGAGGTTGCCTCACATCTCCATCTCTCTCTTTCCATCTCTCTCTCTCTCTCTCTCTCTCTCTCTCTCTCTCTCTCTCTCTCTTCTCTCGTCTGTCTGTGCAGCATCCTCTGTTAGTCAGCAAAGCTGACAAAAGTTTAATGATGCGCTTAAGCTGCACGTGGCTTGGCCCTTACCGAGCAATATTTGCCATTTGTTGAAGTTAAACATACAGTAGAGAAAATTACATATTTGTTTGCTCAACTTTACAAAATAGTATCACGGAAGTAAGATCTCTAGTTAATAACGGCTAAGCCTGTATAAAGATAAGCACTTAAACTGAAGCCACTTGCCCCCCAAAGGCTCAATTAAATTGAAAATGCTGTGTGTTCGCCGCAGTGGGCGTGTCAACACAAAGGACACCCACACGCCGTGGGCCATTCAGGCAGAAGCATTTACTTCAATTAGATATACACATATTTCATTAAACCAAAACTCCCATAGCAGTTGGGACTTGAATCTTAAAAGAGGATGGGATGCCTGCGAATTTTGCACGCGCTAATGGAGCGTGTGAGCTCGCCAGCAGCTGCTGCTCCTCTTGTACCTCCTTTTGCAGCTGCTGCTATTGCTGCTGCTGGTTGCTACTGTCCAGGAGGGAATGGTAGCACTTGGTTGGTTTAGTCAACTGTGTGTGATTTGGCATTAGGGTCGTGACGGGTGCAGGAAGGTGGCAGGAGTTGTGAATGACATCTTCACACAGCACGAACACCCTTGGGAGGTCAGCTAAATTCAATATTGGTGCACAGGAAATTCATTGTTTAACCTTTGTTACTTAAATTGCTCAAATTCCTGCCATTAGTTTGACAAACGAGCGAACGAAATTCATTTTGTTGTTGCGAAATAGTCCAGCGGATTTCAAGCTAAAGTTTCGCCATGGCCAAAAGCAACCCTCACAACTCCCACGCAAGACTTGGTTGTAACTGGTAACTGCCCTTAGGTTCTGTTGTGGTTCCGTTCTGTTGGTTCCACCATTGTTGTTCTTGTTGTGGTCCCCATTCTGAACTAGTGCGTTTCGGGTTTTCGGGCTTTGGCTTTGCCCTGGACCCATGCATTTTATGCCATTGCTGCAGATTTATTTGCGGTTTTGCATAATCACTGAAAATTAGTTTAAAATATTTACATTACATTTGCATTTCAATGTCGGCGGTCACAAGCAGATTTTCATCACAGGCCCAAACGAGCTGTCTGCCAGCTCCAAGCTAAATGTTCTCTACCACAAATTGTCTAAGGCCATAAATATATATTTCAGTGCAGATAAGTCTAACAAAATTAGAGTTTAAGTAGAGAGCTTAAACAAATATGAAATTTTAACTACACAATTATAGAATTATTCAAAAGCCTAAGTACCTTAGCGATGAAAGCGGCAATAATTACCAGCACTTTTCTTAGTACTAATACTTGAATAACGTTAAATAAAAATCGTTCTCCTTGCTCAGATATACTAGTTTTTCTCCAAGTGCTGGCTTTAAACTCTCTCGATGCAAAAAAATACAAATAAAGTGATTGGTCAGCAGTAAGACTTAGCTTATAGTACATTTAAGGCGCATTTGTAAAGTGCATTGCATATTTGACAGACCAACATAATCCAGACGTAGTTTATAGTGCCCCTACTCAGCCAAATGTCAGGCAGATAGACATTTAGCGAGTCCCAGAAACAAACAGGACGGGAATCGCAAATGCTGAGTAATGCGCCGTTGAGGTGCCCACAGCAACTGTCCGCCCATCTCAAAACATCGACATCCAACTATGGGGAGGGAGATGCAAATGTATTCGTGTCCTTAGTTGGGAATTAGATAAAGACGTAAAAATATGTTTGCAACGTAGACTCTTAGCTCTCTCTATATGTATATATATATATATTAGACGTTAGAACGTTTGGGCCAAGGTAAATATAATATTCCACTACTCAAACTGGCAGCAAGAAGTTCGCGCATATATGCAATGAGTAATCGAGTGTGGAGGAGTATGGGCAGTGGAGGGATTTGAATTCCTTTTGCCAATTCTGCTTTCAGAGCTGTTGGTTGGGAGGAAAATCAACGCCGATGTGTTGTGTGTCTATAATGCAAGCAGCAGCAGCAGCAGCAGAAGCAGCAGGCAATGTTCCCAACGCATCTCTTTGAGTGAGTAGGGGCTGCGGGGATTGCAGCTGGAGAGGAGGTTGTCTGTTGCCTGCCAGCATCATTGTCATTTGAGTTTGAGTAAACGCATTAAAGAGGAGCAAATACTTCCGCCAGCGCATCGGTATCCTTGCCCGGAAACATTAAGCTTTCTATCTCTCTCTTTCTCTCTCTTTCTGCCTCGCAAATGGATCCATCATCAGTCTATCTGTGGACATCCTCGCGGTTTCTTGCTGCACAGAATCCTTTGGCTCTTTATTACTTCTGCGGTCTTCTGTGCAATATGATGCGGTTGCTCCCTTTTTGTTGAGTGCCTCGCCGTAGTTTAGATGACACACAATTTGGGCATGTCCTCAACTCGAGTTGTTTGCGTTTGCCAGGCAAAAAAAGTCGGCTACCAACGTATCCAAAGATCTCTGCGTGAAATGTCCTGTAAGCGCCTGCAAAATGCAATTTCATGTGTCAAATGACTTTGTTACTTCTCCAGCTTATTTTTTAGCAAAGAATATCGATTTTGGTTCTGCAATTTCTTATATAGTATGCGTAACTTCGCTATTCACTATTACTTCGATTAATTCTCACAATATTTCAATGTCATTGCTTTAAAGGAAGAACAATTCAAACGTCTGATTCTTTCATTAATTAAATAAACTCACAAAACTAAGAGCATATTTCTATTGAACCTCGAAATCTGTGTGGCACAATTTGAAGCACTTTCGATTAATAACATGAACATAAAACATTCTGAGGACCGTAAGGCCTTGAAATTAATTATGCTAATATTAATCCTTTTTGGCAGTGCTTTTTCATGCTAACAAATGACATTTCGACTAACTAATCTGGCCATTAACCGAAACCGACAAACCTCCAGCCAAACCATGAACTCGTTTTCTGCAAACTGAGCACTTAATACGACACCAACAACAACAACGACAATAAGCGGAAATAAAAACCAAACAAGAAATGAAAATCTTGCTGCTTTATGTGTGTGGGTGGCTTTTTGGTTAAGATGGGCTGGCGGAGAGGAATTTTGGGCAACTAAGACCCTGAGCCATAATTTGTCCTTGGATTTGTAGCCCATTTAGTTGGCTCAGCTGAGGCCATTTAGAGTGACCAACAAGCACAGCGAACTCCTGGATTTTGTAAGCCTGCCACAAGCATCGTAAAACTTGAGCCTGGCCAACATTTAGCAGTCGAGTAGTATTCTCAGCTGATTACAGGGTATTATCTAGCTATACAAAGTCTTGAGATTGTTTTAGCAACTGCTTTACTCACCTTTTATGCACAGGCCACAAATACATTAGGCCAAAAATAAAATCTCCTTTTTCCCAGCTATGATTGCTAAGGCAAAGCATTGCCGTTTACTGGCTGCAGTTTCATGAGCTCCAAAGGAAATTGTTTTTTTTTTACCGCAATTTATAGGAAAATATATCTGACACTGCTTATCCTTAGCATCAGTTTGCCGGCTTCAGTTGTCAAACGAGCTCGTTTCTTACTTCCCAACGGAGGGCCATCGTGTTTGTACACACATCCTGAAATCCCCAATGTCAGCGACTGCGACTGTGCCACAGCTGCTGTGCAATATATGAGTAATCCCGATATTATGTAGATGTATGTATATATATACACACATATATATATACATTTATGTATGCCGATGTGTGCAAATGTCCTCCCAACATTTTACACTGCAGTGCACTCGAGTGAAGTTTGCCTAGAAATGATTGAAGGATTTCGCTCCAGCTGTCTGTTGGATGTTGCATGGTAATATGTACATAAGAGCACTTTACTTTCTATCCGTAATTGATATTTTACAGTTGTCTCCGCTGGCAACAAATTCCAGAACGCAGACGCCAGACCCCGGACTCCAGACCCCAGACCCCAGACTCCAGACCCCAGACCCCAGACCCCAGACTCCAGACCCCAGACCCCAGACTCCTTCCCACTCGTATCCTGTGTCAAATTGTGCAGAAATTCTATTTCTCAGTGTCTCTCTGTTGAGCTTATTTCCACCCACTGCCCCCTCACTTACCCTTTTTGCTGCACATTTGTCGCCGTCAATGTGTATTGCATTTGACAGTGCTAACTAAAAGTAAAAGCCTTGGCACGCAAATCGAACCTATCTTTACACTGTTACAAATTTATATTTAACTTAGTTTATTGGATAATGCATGCACACACACACACACACACACACAGACTCATCTATACATAGACTCTGTGTTACATTATTCAGTATTATTATAGAATAAGAAAACAAGAAGAAGAAACTTTCATGCACATCATCAACTCGGCCAACAACTGAAACAGTAATCAATCTTGGGTTAGCAGTGTAACCGACGTGTCTATGTGTGTGTGTGTGTGTGTGTGTGTGGGAGGCGGGGGTGTGGCGGACAGGTATATAAAGAGCCAACGAACCGCAGCGAAAAGTTTCATTTGGTTTGGGGGCAATCGTGAATTATTTGGCAAATGCCTTGCCGGCAAATTTGTGCATCCGCCCACTTGAACCCCGCCCAGTTAGCAGCTTACCTGCCAGCGAAGATCAAAGCGAAATGTGTAACAAAATTGCCTTATATATATAAAACACGCCAAATCGTCTATGTGTGCAAGGGAGAGCCGCTCTGGACGGTAGCTGTTATATTACTGTGTGTGTGTGTGTGTGTGTGTGTTTGAGAAAGAGAGAGAGAAAGAGAGAGAGAGAGAAAGAGGGAGAGGGAGAGTCAGTAACGGACTAAAACAAAAGGCCGCTGCCGTTTGCCGGCAATTCAATTCAATTGTGAATTCAATTTTGAAGTTGGCAACGCCAACATTTGTGCCTGCAAATGAAGCATTTGCCAAACGTGCTACAACGCCATACGAGCTGCGCTCTCCCTCTCTCATACTCTCTCTCTCTCTCTCTGACACACACACTCGCTCTCTCAGACTCCCTCTGTCCAACTCTCTAACTTACACGCGTGCTCGTTTGAGTTTGTGTGTTGTGAAAGCGTAAAACGAATTTGCACTAAATTCTTTGTCTACAAGCCCCTACTAGCCCAGCCCCATCCTTTAATTTTGAATTGTCCTGCTGCGTCGACATCTTTTCAGCTGCTCTTTCGCCTTTCGCCGTTCCACGTTCGCCGCGCGGCTCCTTCGTGTGCCCTTTATTGAAGCGAAATTGAATTAGTGCGACGGCGAAAGCGGAAGCGGTTGCTAAGCAGGAAATTGCCTGAAATCAGGCGCACGTAAGCCCGTCACGTCCCTTCCCCCGTGCTCCACCCAACCAACCGCACACACTACACGGTGTGGGTGTGCGTGTAATTGTGTATGTGTATGTGTTTCATTAAAATCTCGAATATCGCCAGTTGGTCTCTGCACGGTTTTGGCCCTTATGCGATAATTTCCAGTCGTGTTCCTCGACTTCATTTGCATGCAACGCCAATGGACATCGTCCATAATGGCGTTCATTTCACGTTAATGGATTTCGCACTAAGTGCAATAGTTTTGATTATTAAAACTAATTGAAAGTCATTTAAACAGTGCACTTTTTATGCTCGCTGTTCGTTTAAAATGTTAAAAATTACTTCTTGAGAGAGTTTTAGTTGCAACTCTCTCAATGCTTATTTACAATTCATTCTTACTCTTTTAACTGTTCTTCACAACGATATTAAACGAAATCGAAATAAAAGATTTTATTATATGACACCGCAAACTATTCCTTATTAAAACTAACCCATTGCATTCTTAATCTTTGAACTTTTCTTAAGAGAGATATTAAGCGAAATATTATTTAATGAGATTTAATCACACACCGCAAACTATTGCATATTAAAACTAATGAAATGGCGATTGTAAGATCGAATAAGTGATTGCCTGGCAGTCTCTGCATTTTTGAAAAGAAAAACTTCACATACTTTTTACACAAGCACATACATTATAACAGAAGCAATGGGGTCCGTACTTAAGTTAAGTAAATGCATGGAAACATGTGCCAGCAATACGTGAAACGAAGCGTAAATGAATTTTTCATTCTTCCATTAAAATTTAAGTGCACATTTTCCGGCGCAACGCACGAGAGACTGCCTGTTTGCCAGCGGGCTGGCGACCACCGCTGTGGAAATCACAACCATTAAGTTTAAGGAAGTGTAGAAGTTCCAGATGGAGCAGCACGTGGCGTCCGGCTCGCTGGTTGCCTTTAATAACGTGCATAGCAAGCATATGACCAAATTATACAATTATTAAGCATTATTTTTAACAGCGATAAACTTTCATTCATTTTGATAGTTCTTAATCTGTAATCGGCACTCTTTTTTGCAGACTACATGCAATCGCTGTGCAAGAATCACTTTCTGCAGCAGCTCTATCGCAAAATCGATGGCGCCGTCTTGTGGTCTCAGAATGAACGCAACTTGGACTGTGTCATCACCTTCCAGACCCATTCGATTCTGCAGCGCTTCATGCTGCGCTTCGACATGCTCCAACTGGACTGCAATGATCATCTGCTGGTCTATGATGGAGCCCATGCCGTATCGACGCCCAAGGTTAGTACCTATAACGAGCAAGTATTCTAGCGAATAAATTTTTGTCATTTAAAGTTTGTTTTTACTTTTTTTTTGGTTTTCATTAACCTATTTTAAGCATTTCAAATTAATAGAAAATATTCTAGATTGCTTGTAACTTTCAAATTCCCTTTCCGATTGGAATTTTTTTATATTTCTCTTGTTTTCTCTTGAATTAGTATTTTGTATATTTACTGTCATCATTAATTAACTTTGTTACTGTGTTATCAAAGTATTCCACACGATGCGAGTAATTGTAGTGGCAATCACTGCGGGAAGCCGTCAAAGCCAAAAATGGCAGTAAAACCATTGCAATTTGTGTCGCAGCCCAATGATCCACATGCACAATCGGAGCACGTTGGTGCCACTGACATTTTAGGTTCAATCCCTGAGGGGTTTCCTTTCCACACCCGCACACATCTACATACATGTATGAATAACTATATATGCATATAAGCATATATGTATGGAGACTCAGAAAAAATGTAGGCATAATTTTACCCGCTGCAACATTTGCAATGATGACAACGGGTAAGAATGTCAGTCGGTCGGTTGGTTTGTTGGTTGGTTGTGTGGGTGGGTTGGTGGGTGGGTGGGTGGATTACACCACTGCGGTTGCAATGCGGCGCCAACTGGCAACTGCCAACTGCCGGCTGAGTTTGCTGATAGCACTCTGATTTTATCAGTAACCATTCTCATTTCTCAAACGCCTTACTGCCTGACTGCATTTATATTATATTTTATGGCAGTATGTGTGTCTCAGCGTGTGTGTGTGTCAGCAAATGTATGCCAAGGCAAGTGGCCAGAATGCAGCGCATACGCATAAGCTAAATTCTTAAAATCCCAGTGAAGCCCCTGTGAACCCCAACAAGACAGGAGAGTGAAAGATTAAAAACTGCCCTACAACAAAGACTTAAGCATATTTGAGTAATGTTTGCAGAAATGTGCTCTTTAAAATATTATGCAGTATGTATATTTATGTTTCTTCATAATTTCGTATGGGATATAAAGTGACGTCTTTCTCTCTCTCTCTATCTATCTCTCTCTTTCTCCCTCTCTCTCTCTTTTATACAGCTTCAGTGTGGTAACCACACTGAGTGTACCACAACTAATTAACAAGTCAAAGCTTATGATAAAATCGATGGTAGGTTTTAGCTTCTTATTATGGAAAGCCAAGTCCAGAACAAACAGTTAAAATAAAGTACCAATAAAGGTAACGATTTTTACCCTGAAACCGGGTATAAAAAACTCACGTTGCCATGAAAAGTCAGCTTTTGATAATCGACTTAAGCGAAGGGAACAAAATATGCTTTGTGCTTTCATAACTTAAAAGATACATTTAATTTTGGGTTATTATTCACTGTAAATGTCCGCAGTAAATCACTCAGCGATACAGATACAAACAATACCTGTCACACATTAACATATATTGATTAAAATATGATTTATACATACTTAGATGTTTTATCTGAACTTTATATAAGATTAATCTCATTTTTGTATTTTTCAACTAATAACAAACCAAATATGTTTAAAAAATAATAATTCAAAAGCAAGGACTTCACATAGTTGAAAGCCGATTATTTTCTTCTTATTGCGGTTCAACAAAAGGACTTCTCCACTCTTTCTGTTTCTGGCTCATTGTTTCTTTTTTTATTTTGTCGATGCCTCTCATAGCTTTTGCTTAAATATTTGCCAAGTGGCTTGTTTTGCAACAGACTTACTACAACTACAGATGCGTTGAATCAAATAGCCACACTGCCACACCGCACAACCCTCCACTCTCCACACCTGACTCTGCTTGTTTCAAAATCAGAGTCGGTTTGCATGTGGCATAAGAAGCTTTGTATGCCATCGCTCTTTGCCCTTCTCCTACTTCCAGTTCAAAAAGTATCATGGTACAATGCGGCGTATGAGCGATGCGGCAAGATTTATATGAATTTCCATGCGACTTATTACAAGTCTGGGGCTCATTTGCATTCTACCGGCCGCAGCAAAGCGAACCACAACCAGAAAAACCAATAACATTTTGCAAGTACTACGTGAGCGTTGAGAGAGAGCCAGAGTGTCGAGTGTCTCAGCATGTAAATACTTTGGGACAAAAGAAGTTGTCACTGCCTTCAGAAATGTCAAATTAAAATTTTACCACACTCTGTGCGGATGTGAGTGGAGGAGATGGTGTGGGTGCGTTTATGTTGCATACAAAGCAGCGGGGCAAGAGGGTATTGCCAAAATGTGATGGAAAGTTTCCGTTTTTTGGGGGCCGGCAACAAAATTAAAATATGCCACAAAGCGCCGCATGTCGAAGATGCCGACCAACTGCAGCTGCTGCCACACAGAGAGAGAGAGAGACGCTGCTACTGACACAGCCAGGAAACAGGCACGAGACCTTGTGTCAAGAAAGACAACCGCAGCAAAGGCCTCAACGATGACACGCATACAAATCCCTGTGTGTGGGGGTGTGTGTTTGTGGGTGTGTGCAACGTGGACTTTGATGAACCCTGGTGTAAATCTTAGGTTGCAGGCAACACTGCAAATTTATACAGACGGCCGGTGCATGACATGCCACGTTGCACGTGGCAATCGACGAAGACTTCATCGTCCACTTTGTGCACTTTGGCTAATAATGATGATGATAATGATGCTGCTGCTGATGATAAAAATGGGGCAGCAACAGTGGCTTTCTTTGAAGTAAAATTTATAGAAAAACCTTTGGAATTGCAAGTGAAGCAGAAACTAAATTGTTGGCATTAGCTAAAGCATCATGGCATATTCTAATAGAGATTTTGCGCTTGGAGAAGATTTAAAATTTGTTTTCCTTACAAATGCCTTTGTGATTGTTGCACTTTCATGCGGTTATTTAATTTCATATAATGCCAATTTAAACTATAAACTTGGCACAACTTAATGGCATTAAAACTGGCCATGTAAATATGCACAAATGTGTATGTATTCATGTACACATATATAAATGCCAGTATTTGCAGCACGCAAAGCGGTTTGGGGCAAGATGGTTGCTGAGCTCCTGGCATCTGCTACCAACCCCAGGCGGTTAGATGGTTGTCAGTTTCCATGGCATTGATGGAACATCACGCACAAGAGATGCCTTCCGTCCTTTGAAAGCTGCCGCTAACAAGCTACACTTGCATTCTTCAAATTTAGCTGCACGAGTGGTAAACTGCAGCTAAATGGGCGTGGTCCAACAAAATAATGAGTACATGTGAAAAGCGAAAACCAAAACGATTCCAAACTTTTCACAGATTTTCAGAAACCAAGTCTTTTTGATCTTGATTTGACCTCTAGAATAATGCTACATTTAAAGTTGGGAACGGGTTTACGAATCGAAAATCATGTTAATATTTTACCCTCAAGAAGTGTTTTTAGGGATGGGTCCAAACTTCCAACAGCCATAACTCTGTCATAATAGATCAGATTTTCAACATTCAGCGCTTTTTGATAATAATGGAATAATACTAAATTTAGTTTTGAAAACACGATTGACTCTCAACTTCCATTTCATTTGCAGATTGACATCTCCTGTCGCAACACGAAGAACACTGTGAATGCGATATTGACGCGAACGAATTTCGTGACCCTGAAGTACGTCACCGATGGATGGGGGACAGATGCGAATGGTTTTAAGTTGGTGATAACATCGGTGAAGGATCCAAGTAAGTAGACAAGTGAATAACTAGTTGATTAGACTGGATAACCGCTGATATTTGTGCGTATCCCTTGCAGAGCACACATGCAAAGACTTCACGTGCGCCACACGCGAATTTTGCATCAATCCCGATTTACTGTGCGACGGCGTCAACCACTGTGGCGACAACTCCGATGAGTCCGTTCAGAATCTATGTCAGAGTAAGTAAGCAGCTAATCTGTGAAAAGGACACTTATTATTAAAATCAACTTCACTTTGCAGATGAGACGACGAGCACTGTGTTTGGCGTGGACATGACCTGGTTCGTGTTGATTGTGGTCGGAGTGCTGCTGGTGCTAAGCGCCCTCATTGTGGCCATTGCAATCTGTGTGTGCCGGCGACAGGATGAGAATGCCGCCAATCAGAACACCGCAATGCAGCGTAAGTTACTCCTAGTTCTCCATTGCTCACTCTATTGGTAATAATTGTCACATCCGCAGTACATCACAATGCCGAGACGAACGGATCGTCGAAGCATCTGCATTACCATGGCGTCGGCATGGGCATTGGCGTTGGCGGCACGCTGACGCGAGAGCACACACAATTGCCGCCGGCGTCGGGAAACTGGCATCACCCTGCGGGACCATCCGGGTACCACCGCATTCCACACAATTACTTGAAGATGGCCACCAAAGTCCGTCCCATTTGGTGCTTGGCAAATTTCGTCAATTAGGTCAAGATCTTTCACAAAACACAACCGGACTCAGCCAGACGAACATCGCCGTTGCTGGCAATCATCCGAATGCCAACTCTGCTGTCGGCGCTGCTCAGAAGGACGAGTGGTTCGTTTAAGAGCCAATTGGCCAACTGGTTCCGGTTCAGTGGTTCACAGTGAAAGACAAAAATAAAACCAACAAATTAATTGACTTGAGCACAATAATCTGCACTTAACTAAGTGATTTCACGGATATTTGCAGAGCATTAAATGAAGTAAGTTTTGCAATTTATCCTATGCATAACGATTTTCTTTATCTCTTACCTTTCGTGTCTACTCTTAACTATGAGTTTTCCCAAAAATGAACCCAGAGAGGTTGAATTCTCTGTAGGTCTAAGTTCAGGGTACCATCTAGCCAAGTTCTTTCTACTGCAACATTATTAATAGTTTCTTATTATTAATCTATTTAACTAAATTGCATTTATTTTTTTGCAGGACTGTTTGACTATATTTAACAACAAAATAATATGTGGACATCACCGCGCAGGGTGTATTTATAAGAGATCTACTCGTACCCAGGCAGAATCTCGAAAGCATTGGTCAAAATTGTGCCGTAAATTGCATAATTTTGTCGGATATCCAATGCAATTGTATATAGTTTAAATATATATATTTATATATATATATATATATATAATTAATTTAAATTAATTTATAATTAAAACACAAATAGCTAAACCCGATACTGAAACCGATACCGTTATACCGATACAAACCAACCATGGGCAGTGGCATCCAATAGAAATAAAGAAAAATATTTTAGTATATATAGTCTAGCACGATAAGAGAGCCTTCAGCTTCAAAAAAAAAAAGTCCTTGCAATTCCTTAATTACAGTTATGTAATATAATTGTTAGTATTTCTTTCAATTAGTATTCAATTTGTTTTGTGATTATTCTAACCGAACCGTGAGTAAGCATCAGAAAATGTAACAAACAATCGATGGCATTTAATAACATTTTTGGAAGAGTAACAGAAACCGTTAAAAGTATTAAAGCTCAACATGAAAACGATAAGCGATTAACGATAAACGATTCACTGTCATTAGCATATAGCTTCCAACATATAAAAGTATACACATACATAAATAAAGGTAATATTGTTTAAAAAAGTAAGGAAGATATGCCGAAATACAAATATATTATAATACGAACACAAGAACAACATAAACAAGGGATGTACATAAGTAGTAGACAATATTGAAACGAACGTAAAAAATAATAATACAAAAAGAGGAAACAAACCATACAACTTCGAAGATTGCATTCTCACACTTCATTGTCATTTTACAAAGCGTGGATAAAGAGCACTCAAGAACAATGCATATGGGGAATACAACAGAATCCAACAAGACAGTTTTTAACATGAAGGGACTTTCATAACTCATTGAAATGTGAAACCACAACCATTGCTTAATGACAAATTTCTGAGACATTAAAGGACAATACAAAAATAAACACAATTTTGCTCTTTTTGATGAACAAATTTAATGACACTAAAAAATTTTGAAGTCAAAATACTGGAACATTATCTGCGTACATTTTTCTACAATCAAGCAAGAACATTAAATGGAATAAACATTTTGCTACAAATCGAACAAATACGATTATATTAACTAAAAAAATAACAAAACTAAAAATAAACCATTAAAATAAACGCAAACTAATTTAACAACATATTGAAATAAAATGCTTCAAAACGATTGTAGTACTTCCCGCCGTTAACATTTTTTAAAAGTACATATTAATGTTGAATGATAATTATAATAATGATGAAAAGCCACTGCTTACGATTCGTCTTTCAAAATACTTCCGAATAGGACAGTATATCCTTTTTATTTAACAACTGAAACAGAAATAAAGCATTTAATATTAATTTAAGTTCGATTATTTTAACAATAAATGTACCTACATACACAGAGAAAAGTAATAATAATCAACATGTCTAGGCGTTTGTAAAAATATAAAAACTAGCTGCAATAAATAATGAATACACATATGTTCCAAAATTAGAAGATTTTATAAGCAAATCATATAAAATATATGAATTTAATGAAATTGTCTTCTTTCAAAAAGTTTTAAGCATTTTCTATTTTCCGTTTTCAATCATTATAATAGAATTTTCTTACTGAAAAAACTTAATTCGGTTTGTTTTACTTTCGAAAGCTTTTCTATAATAATATAAAATATAAAATCAAATCCATACAAATATTTATCGTAAATTATAGGAAGATGATATGGTAAAATGAATTTTAACCAAAATTATAAAAAAAAACAAATAAATTAAATTGTATTAGGCGTCAAATTTTAGAAAAGAAACCAAAAACAATTGATTCATAACTTAAAGAGCAACAAATACTTAAAGTAACAAGAAATTAATCTAAATTCTTGAAAAAACGATAATTAAAAAAAATTATTCATAAAATTGTTTTATATATGCAGAAAATAATTTGTGCAATACAGGAATATTAAATACTAAAAAATTATGCTGGTTGGCAAAAATTGTAAAACTACCCATTACTTAAATGGATTGAGATATCTGTAAACGATCGTGTCGTGTCGTATATGAATGTAGCTAAAATATACAAATACAATTTAATCCAATTAGCGAAAATTGAGCGATACTTAACAATCGTTCCAGGGACAGATGGGTTAAATAATTGAAGCAATTTAAATGCGAGTATCCTGAAAGATGAGATCATAACAATCCCAAAATGTTTGTCAATAACGTAAATGTATTATGTGTGAGCTTTTCGTTTCCAATTTGTAAATGTTCAAATATGTTAAATATATATTTTCGAAACTCTCTCGTTCCCATTCGATATCTCTGTCTCTGTCTCTATCTCTCTAACGAAAAGACTTTGCCGCAAATAGTTAAACTCTACGTATGTTTGTATATGTATGTATGTACTTAGATATTAAAAACAACTCTATAATAAAAACACTCCCATAAAGTACTAAAGTCATCTTGAACACCTATCAAAAGGGAAAGTACGACTGTTATTCGTTTGAGAAATTGCATTTCTCCCAAAATGATTTTAATTCAATTGGAATAAAGAAGTCTACACTATAAATTGTAACTGTACTGTTGCTGTACACCACACATAATCGAACATAATCATCCATCATGTGCATATACATATATCTAAACATAAGAGCTCGTATATTATATCTATGGTATGCATTTTTATTAAATTGGTTACATTTTTTGTTAAAGAATATAAAGGAATGCCGAACCAAGCGACAAGTTCGATTACCGAAACCGATTACTAACCAACCAACACACACCCGAGAGAATAAAGTGGAACATGGTAGGGTATAAACGAGTAGTATGTACTTACTAATGAAGGCAGGCGGCCATGCTAATGCATCAATTGTAGTGCAAATGTTAGACGAAATTTAGTTGTAGAAGTTGTAGGCGTAGGCGAGTGTGTGTGCAAACAATGCAAATATGTATTTACTGGTGTGTGTGTAAGTATGGATTTTTTACTCGCAAACCCCACTCTAATTAAGCGAAACGGAACTGCAGAGAGTTGGATATCATTAGTCATCATATACATAGTATACTCATACATACAGTGGGTAATTAGTTGAAATCGAAAATCACAAACCAAAATTTGTAGTCATTTTGTATAAGTCATAATAAGCGATTCAAATGCTTATACCATATATATATATGTATATATATATATATGCATATGTATGTGTAAAATTGGCCCCAATTCGATAATGCGTTAAGTATATGCTTAGCTTTTGTGTTAAATTTGCTGTTGAATGTAAAATGTACACAATGGATAACTAAATATGATTGGCATTGAAATACAATACATACACAATTAACAACCAAGAACAACAAGAGAAACAACAACAAAACTAATTATAATAAAATAAAGAATACAAGAAATTTAATTTAAATGTTTTTCATTTATTTATAGCCCTCGCAACTGATTAATCATCTCTCCTCTCAATCGATGCCTTTCATAATGAGCAACAGTCAGTGGTATTCTTATCCTTAGACCTTAGTTTCCTGTTGACATTCCACCATTTCTTTTAATCCGTTCAAGACTTCACTCTCTGTTGATTCTGAATTTTCTTGCACAGTTTCCCGAACTATTTGATCTCTTGCCTGCAGCTGCAAGCGCTTGCAATGCCTTTGGGCTAAGACATTTAGCATGGAGATTCCAAAGTAGATCATTATGACGATGGAGAGGATTTGAAAAGCGTTCGACACCAGGCCGAGGCTGGTGAATGATGCATTACCATTAGTTTTGTGATGCATGCGCAGCTTGGTCGAAGTCAACAGATTTTCAATGGGCGACTGCATTCGTGAGCCGACTAAAGGCACTTTACCCAGTGATTTCACCAAGAAGGCAACCAAATCCTCACTGAAGGCAACAATGACGAGCACTTGCTGTAGGCTGGTCTTGACAATCGCCTTGCCCATTAGAGTGGCAACAAAAAACTTCCAGAATGGCACCAGGAAATGGCCACAAGCAACGCCGGCCAGATCGAAGAGTGGATTTGGAACGCTGGCGCACAAGAGGATACCCACGAAACCGACACGGAGAACCACACGCTCAATCAGATCTTTACATTTATCAAATAGATTCAGTGGGTCGCTGCGATTTTGCGGCTGACTTACTTGCTGCCTCTCAGCCAATCTTTTACCAGAGAGACGAGCTGCCCGGGCCATAAAATATGGCGGCAACTCACCCAGAGCGGTGCCCACGCCCCACAGCGTAGCTTCGATTCGTACTTTGGACAAGATGTCACACATATTTGGCATTTTTCTTACATAGGGTTCTTGGGGGCAAATCTTTAGCTCCGGATAGGGCGGCGTCGGAAAGTCCAGTGATTGGCATTCATAGGCAGCCAATGTGACAGCAGCAATGTGCGGTCCCAGATAAAGCAGAAAAGTATGCAACCCAGTGCCAAAGCCCATCGAAGATAGCAGACCCAAGCCCAGCCAGTAGAAGATGAAGCCCAGATTCTGACGACAAATCTGCATGTATTCCACATGCGGCCCCGGCAAATAATGGATAAATACCAAAATCAGCAGACAGATCATAAGTCGTCGATCCAGCAGACGCACGCCAAGGTTAAGCAACAGCATAAACACCTCCAGGATGCCATATTTTAAGGTCATCAATGGACGCCGCCATAGCACCAAAGACTTACGCTCCAGACGTTCCTCATCGCACTGCATCACTGCAAGATCCACATCATTTGCAAGCTGATCCGCTGCGTTAGCTATAGTATTTGTAGACATTCTCTTCCGCATCTCAATGAAAGTAGAGAAAGCAAATTATATAAATTTTATGTTCTTTCTCAAAATATTCAAATTGGTTACATACGAATAGCTTATTAGAAAACAATGTCGTTACTTCATTTATAAATGTGACAGCTGAAATCTTACAATATTGATGAATATAGAATAGCAAGAAAACTTAATAAAAACGAACTGAATAATCCACAAAATCAGATCGCATAATAATATGTTAACACAAATGGAATTTCATTTTATCAATTACAAGTCAATTAAACATCGAGTTCCTGTAGTGGTACTTCAATTTCGTTATAGAATACTAAACACATTCGTTTGCCAGAACGCCAAAGGACCCGGTGGCTGAGGCTTTAATCGGATCGCACGCACCCCATTGTTGGATACCACCCCATCCTCATCATCCTCGCAACGGTATTTGTGTGCGCTAATCTGCGTTATAAACTTGTCGAGTTCAAGCGATTCGGCAGTGGTAAAAGCGTTTGCCGACAGTCTATTTAGCAGTCGAGCGCTGTGCCGACAAATACTATAAATTAATATAAGAGTGTTAATCATTGTATTAATGGATACGTACATATGCAGAAAATGATGCTTCTCAAGACGCAGTGGTGCCACCAGCTCTATCAAATGACGCAGCGACAATAGACAATTCTGTTGCTTGGTTGCCACTGGTTCTGTACGGTTTACATTCAGCCTATCCAATAGAAGCTGCAGTGAGGTACTGAAAACATACAATCTCAAAAGCCAAGCATCCTTCGCACTGACGTGTTCTTCGACGAGCTGCAAATGGGAGGCCAGAGCTTCGGGCACACACTTCAAATTGGTGCGATCATTAAAAATGTGCAGATGGATGACGGCCAGGCAATGAGCGTATGTTTCAGTACGACGATTGATTAGCACTTCGATTAATTGTTTCGATTCCAGGCAAATGCAATCTGGCATGGTTTTTACCTGCAGAAAATGAGTAAATTCAATTAAATGAATTCTCTTTTATTATTTTCCCTACCATTTTGTACTGCAACAGCAGTTTCCATATGCGATACGTGGGCAATGCAATCGACTCACAAGCGTGTAGCTGACGAATGTGCGAGTACATCTCCTTCACGTAGCTTAAGTACAGTGTATCGCTTCGTGCTTTAATTGCCAACGTTGAATCGGAGAGTTGCTGCAGCAAAACATCATAAGTGAGCGCATTGAGCGTCAGGCTATGCTGCATTCCCAGCAGCAGCACGACAATGGCACAAAACAGAGACTTGCCGTGTTGCAAGTTCGGCAACAGGTTGCCCATTTCACGCACGCAGACAACGTACAATTCCTCGGCCAGCCGTATGGATCTTGCCTCGTGCTCATGGGCATCAACCAGCTGGTCTCGCTCCCGATGCAGCAGTGCAAGCATTAGCGCCAAACACTCGTAGCCATAGAGAGCTGCAGCGATACACAAGATGAAGAGATATTCAATAAGAGTAGTAATAAATAATTAAAGAATGGGCTTACCTAGACACTCATTGGCTACTGAAATCTTCAGCATTTGCTGGGCTAGTATCTCGTATATATCGCACACCTGATGGCCGCGCAGCTTGTTGTGCCTGAGCAGGACATAAATACATCGCACGCATTTAGCGTATTCCATCAGTCGGTCAGGTTGTACTCTCTCCTGATCGCGATCCAGCAAGTGCACCGCTATCTCTGCATACTTATCCTGCAAATTCAGTGCAGCAGCTACAAGCAGCTCTTCGTTTCCTGTCACCTCCACGGAACGACAGATGTTGAAGAATAGTATTGAAAAGTCGGCTTCGTTAAGCGTCTCATCATCCACAAACATATTCAAACAGTGTCTTTCCAGTGCACAAATCAACTGCAAAAGTAATCGATTGCAAATCAAATGCATTTAATTTTACCAACAACTCACTCGTGGCTTTTGATTCACGATGGCCTCAAAGTCCACGACACTGTAGATACCAAAAATAACGGTACGTATCTCTGGCCGCTGGGCAGTCCTTTCAAGTAGATCCGGCCAATTGGCCAGAAGCTTATGCACCTGCTTCTGGGCCAGCTCACTTTCAGCATACTGTTCCGTGTAAAGTTCAAAGAGGGCGCAAAGAGCTTGAGCGGCCAATTGAATGACCTCCAGTCGCACATCTCCCGCACTGAATACATTTTGATAGGACTTGAAGAACTGCACAGCTGGAAAGTACGGCGTCAGCTTCTTTATATAGTTTTTCAAGAGCAACATAAGCTTGTCATAGTTGGCAACTTTTTTTTGTGTGATATGGTGTGTTTTTAGAAACAATTCCAATATGTGCACGAATATCTGACGGTCATGAAGCTGGCGCTGAGCCAGAGTCACATACAGTTGTGCAGCCAAGGAACACACCGCATTTGAAACATGAGAGACGTCCAATACAATCATCAAGATTTGCTCCAGAAAACGCAACGGGAAAATCTCTGCGCTGACCAGGTGCCTAAAATAAAAGACTGATGAGTGTGTGCGTGAAATGCAAAATAAGAGGTTGACTTACTGCTGCAAGGTTTGCAAATATTGAAGCGTAGCCAAACGCAAAGGATTGGTCTGCCCTTTGAGCATCTCAAATTGTAGGGCCAGGTATTTATCGGTGATTAGTTCGTTGGTAAAGAGGCGCAAATATAAATTGTTCGCTGAATCGCGCTGCTGTCCATCAGCAAATTTGTCCAACATCGAGATTAGAAACTTGTATGTCTGAATATAAGAGTCACTGTTCGTCATCTGGTAAGACAGAAGGTAAGATTTCAATTACTGTCGTAACTTAGTTACTTTTATTGTAGCCGTTATTTATACCTCGCAGTTTAACACAATGTAGATGAAGTTCAGAGCAGATTTTGTGGCCCCGCAGAAAAGTTGAAAGTGCTCAGCGAATATGTCCAACATAGGTGTTAGTATGGCCGGACAGGTCGCCTCGTAGCTGCCAAAGCGAATAGGAATTATGTGTTATTCGATTAGTACAAGCGGACTGTGAGCAAGCACTTACAATATGCCATAGCGGGCAAGAACGGCAAGGGTTAAGCAAACTTGGTTGAGCAGCTCAAATTGTTCGCCATGATTGGGTAGCAGCCTGACCAAGCCATGAAGTAGGCTAAACGATAATCTGGCCAACGGTTCGCAGATGAACCGATCAATTAGATTGAAGTTCAACTGCAGTTTATTAATAATGACACGCACCACCATCGTCCAGACGCTGACCATGCGCAAGTAGCAGCGCACAGGATTTGTTAGATCATAGAATTGCTGGCCCAGGTGTGTGTCTGGCGACTCCTGTGCAACTTGACTATTATAGTAAGCAAGTCGCGTAGGCAACTCGTCCAGAAACGCCTCAACTCGACTCAACACAAATGGCACAACATGATACACGTAGTTCAAGTTGTCTTCGCAATACGGGTGAAAGTAGTTGAACTGCTGAAATGACTCGACGGTGGCATTGAACTTCAGGCCGAGCACTTGGAAACACTGCCCGACAAAGTTATGCGACACCTTTGCCAACCAGTTGTGGGGATCGGCCGTGACAGCCTGGATGAAACTGTATATATACTGCTCGGTCGCGAACTTGAAAGTAAATCGAGCTATAAGCAAATATTTTCATTCGCTGTTTAATTTACTCACATTGACTTTAGCGCCGGTCGAAAGAGCCGTTACGAAATCCATGGAACAAATCGTAATAATGTATCTCTCTTTTGACAGACAGCAAGGAGTGATTTCGACGCTCGAAATCCGTTAATTCAACTATTGGCGGCAATTTGTCGATAAGCAATGATTGCAATTTTTGTTATCGCATTAGGGAATAATCGAAAGGGCGTTTAGGGCGCCGAATTCAAAAACATTACGCGATATTTAGTTTAGCATTTTCATTGCGAAGGCAGAATAAAAAATAAATACGTTTATAAATCATAACTATTAAATCCGTGACTAACAATTCAAAATAATAAAGGCATTGTTATTTTTGTGTACTATTCT
Source organism: Drosophila grimshawi (assembly GCF_018153295.1). Taxonomy (NCBI): domain Eukaryota; kingdom Metazoa; phylum Arthropoda; class Insecta; order Diptera; family Drosophilidae; genus Drosophila; species Drosophila grimshawi. The sequence continues at coordinate 13,863,092 of NW_025063240.1, read as the reverse complement.
TTCATATACACATATTTATTATACAATTAATAAGACAATTTGAAGAGGTGATTGGAGACAGTTTTCTGTTCCTGAGAAATAATTGTACTAATTCATTTATTCATTCATTTTTGCTTCAGTAGAAAATTATGTTGTAATTTATAATAAAGGTTTACACACATTAATTATAAGTGTTATGAGATTTCAGACGATCTGTTTATTAATTAGTTCTGCTCGTACATATCGTTGTTTGGTATGTATTATATCATATATAAATGTATTACTAAATGCACATATTTACAGCATAATTTTATTTTTTTTTTTGAAGTAATGCAAACTAGTTCAATTAACTGCTGTGAATAAATGAAAAGTGCGATTTAATACAATTTCAAACTAAACTAAATAAGCCAAATCAAAAGCTAAATTGTACTAATTTTTGTCACATTTTTTCCTTAAGTTAACAATATTAATTCCTAAATGCGTTCCGCAAGATGTAATATTTGTACACACATAGATGTGAATAAGAAATGCATTTGAAATTAAATGGCATTAACAAGACTAGAGGAATACTTGGCGCTCTTCCAATTGTCAAGTACTCCATGGGATTTACCAAACTTTTTCGAAATGCAGATAGTTCAAATGCTTCTGGCCAAATTAGGAATTATTTCAAAAGTCATTACATTTGTCCTACGTAAACTCATTAGATGACGGAAGTTCATTCTGGATACTAAATAGTCAACATGCAACAGGCACATTAGTGGCAACTCCCTGGCTCGATTTCATTTCAATTATGCTCCTATTTTAAAATAGATTTTCTTTTGGTTTTGGTTTCAATGCTAAATACATCTTATACTTGACGTTTTTTGATCAACGACGTTGCTAATATTTCTTTAGTTGCTCGTACGTGATAAAGAAAATAATGTTCCAGGGGCCCATGCGCACCCACGTGGGTATAAAGCCTTTGTACAATGCCAGCAGACCCTCGTTACGAATCGTCTGCACAGCGCAATCCAGACTTCCACTGTAGAGCTTCGGTGTTGTTGCAGCTGCAGTGGCAAGGCCACCATTCAGTACAGTCACATGCCTCTGATTCATCAGGCGCGTCTATTAAAAGTGAGTATTTTAGCATCACTTAATTACATCAAAGTAAATTGTGCGAAATTCCACTTACTCGAATCACATCGATTGGTGTCGAGGCAACGGCGCTGCCCAAGCTTGCAATGAAGCTCGAACTGAAATGTGATAAACATCAAATAAATGGTGTTTACGAATAATGTGTGCGCGCAGTGCTTACATAAAATGATTCGCGACTTGATCACCAAAAGCGCTCATCAGCTGCAGTTTGCAAAAATCATAGACGGGCAGCTCGACGGATGCAATAACCACAGCTCGCTGTGCCGTTGGGCCAACGCCACGCCACAGTCCGCGCACACCCTCAAACTTGTAGATCTCGCGGAAGCAGCCAAGCAGACCCAGTTGATCGGTGCCCTTGCCATGCACTTGCATGCGCACCTTGAGCACATCCGTTGGATTGGCAATTGCCGATGAGATGGCACCCGCTCCCGCTGCACAGATGATATTGCTCCATACACGCTCACTGCCATCGCTGTGCGTCAGCAGACCGCGCTCATTGGCCAGCTTCTTAAGAGTGTAGTAGGTGCCGAATTTGATAGTGCCATAGGTTGCCTGTCGCAGCACCGCCGGCCAAATACTGCAAGACAATAATTGCTTATCTGATATCTGGCTATCACAGAAATTCAATAACAAAGTCTAAAAGGGTGACTGCTGTTACTGCTGCTGCTGCTGCTGTTGTTGTGCTTATCAGGCAGGGCCAAAGTTTACTGCCAATTTCATATGATGTAGTCCACTGAACGGATTATGGCACGAGACGACTCCGTATACCTTAACACAGAGTATTGAAATTTTGTGCTGCATGACAGCGCAAGTCTGTCAATAAATGGCTTCTTGTGGAACGAGTATCAGTGTTTGCCAATATATATCTGTTCTAGCTACGATTATTATTATGTTTCCAACATCATGGTGAATAATTACTTCAAATTGTAAGGGTATACATTCATCGGATTTGAAGTCAATTTGCCGTGGCTCGTTATCAATTTGCACACATTGCAGTTTTGCATGCATGCTTAATAATTTGCATATGTGTGTAAATGGAATCAGAAGCTTGCACGTTATTGGGTCACTTGAATGCATTCTGGACGGAGTATAGTTGTTGACTTACCCGGAATACAATGCTCTCAGTCCCTCCTCCTTGGAGATTTTGACAAATGCATCAGTCATTCCACGATATCGTAATTGTGAAAATGTCTGATCAATTTTCTGTCCTTGAATTTGTAGGCGGGTCTTTGTCGTGTCGATGGGAAATGTGCCTGCAAAGAGTAACATGTGCATACACACACACACACACAGACACACAAATATGCATGTAGGAGACGAGCAAGTGTTTGTTTACACCATATTCTATAGAATCAAATATCATCGCCGCTTTTAACTTACCAAATTCGGCTGTTATGGATGCCATTCCGCCGTAGATAAAGGGCCGCCAATCCTTGACTTCAGCCATGGCCACAGCAGCAACAGCACCTGTTGAGTGCTTGCACTTTTTTGGTCACCACGGCTCGCTGGTTAGATTAATAAAAATAAATAAATCACGCAACAAACATGCTGCATTCGCGGAAAATTACACAGTGCAGAGCAGTACAATCGATTTTCTATGCGATAGTATCGATATATTGTTATTGTGCTCGTTACTTTGCTTATCGATATCAGCATTCTACACACTACAACAAGTCTTCCAATTGAAATTGCACATAACGAACCGCAGCTCTTTGAAATTTATTTAATAAACAATACCGTTTGTCATATAAAAAGAATCTATTACAATATATACTTAAAGTCTTGGTGCACTTAAATCTCAAGCAACAACTATTCATTCTGTATATTCTTTCTCATAAACAACATATATTTGCTTTTTCTATGCCTTATAAATGGTATAACTTATTTATTTTTCCATTCTGTCTTTTTTCAAATGAGCTGAAACTTGTATATATATTTTTGTTTTAGTCAGTGCGTCGGAGCCGACCAGATCGGACCACTATATCTGATATAGCGAGAATCAGTCGAAAGTTGAGTTTTAAGTTGTGGGATCAAGATAGGCGTAGACCTATATAACTACACAAATGTGAAATATGCAGTTCGCAGTCAGTCGTGATACAGAAACCATATAAATTCAAATTGCTTAAAACGTGCATAAACATTATGATATTTCGCACTCGGCATCAATATTTAAATGTCGTCAAATTGACTTCGGTCAACAAGGCTAATTAAAATTCGCTGTTTTTCGGCGTAGTTTAAGTTAGCTAATACTGACAATTAAATTTAAAAATCGTTTATTTTTATGAATATTCTGATAATAACGAGATAATTATAGTTGGAAAATATATATGTATAAGTTTATGGATGGATGGTAGACAGTAGCACAAACAAAATATCAAAAACAAATGTGTTTTTGGTTTTTTCGCCGTGTAGCGAATTTGGAATGCAAATGATCTCTTACTCAAATAAAATGGAATTTTAAAAACATACGAATGGGAATTCCTAAATCTTGGCTAGTCTAAATTGAGCTGGGTTCTCTGGCCCCAGCCTTGTATTTAAATGTATTGGATTTTTATTTTGACCAACCTCTGTTTAGTCAACAAATTCACCTAATTAAAATTGTAATTTGCAAATAACAATACATGTTTGCGTTTGTTAGATATACATAAATAAATATATATATACACATACATAGTATTGGTTATTCCACGTCACAAATTTAAAATTCAACCACGGACCGGATCGTGAAAGTAAACAGCGTCATCGAGGCGGCGACGGCGTCAGAAAGTCGCCGGCATTTTGGACTAGTTCCACTATGCTTATTAGAGAAGCGACAAGAAGCGACTCGAAGCGAGGCGAGGTGATTAAAGAAGATGCTCTTTTGCACTGGGTTTAACCCGAAATAACAACAGAGACTGGAACTTTTAGTCGCTTGGCTGGAAAATAAGAATTTGGCTAAATGAATCGAGTGCCCCCATCTTGTGTAATATAATTTTCGTTATTTTACAGCTCATTTCATTTAGTTAAATGTCGGCATATATTTGTTTGTCTGGCAATTCGTCAACTGCTAAGTGATTTTTGCGAGTGGAGCGATCAGGCTCTAAAAACAAAGTGTGGGTAGCAACAATCGTCCCGCCTCTGCTATTAGCAGTAACTGTGCACAAAATAAATTAACAAATTAATTCAGGCATGCTATGGCTTTATTGTCCATTTCATGTTGTTAAGCCACAACAAAATTATATTAAATCCGAGAGATTAAAATACCCAGTTATTTCATAACTTATAGATTAAGACATTATCACACATACTTGTCAGCAAGTAGTCGAAGTCAGACATGTAATACCCGTAAAAATATTTTCAGACGCCGTTGACAAAAGTCGGGCGAGCTGTTAATCGTAGCATAACGGCTGATTGTCCTTGAAGTGGCTAACGGCCGAATACCGCCGCCTGGATTTCTTAACATGGCCAAGTCTCACAGCAATTTCGAGTATCTCCCTTATCGCCCTTTTGATTCGACGACGATTCTTCTGTGGGAGATTGGAAAAAGTGATGAGCTCCTGAATGGTGACCGGTTGATTGATTCTCTTAAGGGTGCGAACCAGCTGTATGATTATTGTGTTCACATTTCTATTTGCCATTTAACCGTTATTTCATACTAGTTCCAATTACATGAATTTTGAAAACAATTCTGTCTGACATATGAATTGAAATCGGCTGGCTTGCTACATGTGGTTGTTTTCAAAATTTTGCAGCACGCATGTAAAAAATGATCAATTTTACTTGAATGAGTACATTATGAATCTATGATCTTGAAAGTCCACAAATTAATCCTGTTAATTGGAAGAATTTATGATATTAGCCTGTCATATAAGCATAATAAAAGCATATAGAAAAAACTGTCAAATTCGCAGAATTTATTGTTTTTTTACTCGGAGACGCCGCCTCTTCAAATTCCTGCATAATTAGACACAATCGCAGTAAACTTCTGCTGCTGCTGATGCTGCGTCCACATTTCGATCGGGAAATAGATTCAAAAATTCGTCTGTGGACCGGTCGGACGGTAGCAAGACGATGCCGACATTTGGCGACGTTGATGTGTAATAAAAAATAAGACAAAAAACACCTCACGCAACGCTCCATCGGAGCGATTAGCACATGTCGGAGGCTGGAGCTGGAGGCTAGCAACGATATTGATACTGAGACTGAAACTGAGAGCCAGTCTGAGACTGACACTGATAAACAAAACCACTCAAAACACGGCTTGATGGATTATTCGCAATTTCTTTGGCGCCAGACTCTTTTTGGTTTCTTCTACTCCTCGAATGCGGATTTGGTATCTCGGGGTTTTTCAATGAGCAAAAAAAGACAACAACAAAAAATACAACGTGCTAAATATGCAAATTTGGTTTAAATTAATTTATAAAGTCTGCATCTTTGTGACTCTAAAAGAAATGTCTTTCCCTATCCGTGGGTTCCCATACAATACTGGGGAATACCGCATAAATGTTGAACCATAATATCTTAAGCAAGTCAATTAAATATATGAAAGTTTTAATTTGCTTGTCTTTTGATCCATCGCACTTAAAACTAAATGGAAACAATGATAAAATAGTGAAAGAATAATAAAAAATATATATATCAGCTTGTGAGATCTATACAAATAATACATCAGGGGACTGAATTGTTTGCTTGTACGCAGCACACATCAAATAAAATTAATCAAGAATTAATTGTTTACATGTCGCTTGAGGAGAGGGGGGCGACTAGGGGTAGGGGAGGGTGCTAAAAGCCTGCTACTGTATGCGAACTGACTGTTTTAATACACAATTTATTACTAATTATGCGTCACGTCAAAACAAAAAACCTAAACCCTATAAATATTTATCAATTTGTATCTTTATTTTTTTGAATTTTTATTTTTTTGTTTACATCGTCTTTTTTGTGTTTTTTTTTTTTTTTTTTTGGTTTCTTTTAGTTACAACGTCAGATTGGCACGTAGTCCAAAAATGAGCAATAACATTAATACGAATCAACAATAAATCAGCTATAAAACGGCTGCTCGAAGTGGAATTTTTAGCATAGCTGTCGACCGGCTGCCGCCCCTCGAGCATTGTGCTAAGGCAAAACTGAAATCTTGTACCCGGTCATAATTAATAAATTCCAGCGTGCGCCGCCGCAAAATGATCTTGGTTTCAGTCTCTGCTGCTGACTTGCCAGGCCAAGGCAATGTCAGCGGCACCAACGCCAAACACAAGCAAACAAAACAACAACAAACAACAACAACAACAACAACAACAACAACTATAATAACAATAACAACAACATTGACGTCACACTACGTAGTTGTTACTTGTCGCTTGTTGCAAGTGTGACATGCGTATTGAGGCTTGGAACGGGTTAAACGGGTATATTGGGGTACTGAGACGACAACAAGAATCAAATCGAACAAGAGGCCACTAATAAACAATAAACACATAAACACATCAGCTGGAATCATTCATTTTTTTCTACGTCTGTACCAAAACTTTGACATTAGCTAACAGGACGCAATGATGGCATTAAATAGTTGATTGTTGACATGTAACAAAAAAAGCTGCTGTCCTTTCTTTGTTGTTAAGAATGACGTGCAATGCCGGACGCGGATAATAGGTATTTAAGCTCTGGTATGCAATAAAAGAAAACAACAACAGCAAAAAAGCAGGCGACTAGTTTTTATTAAACGGTACGCCCCCTGGCGGCCGGTGTCGTCAACTTGGCGCCAGTCGATCGGCATAATAAGCAATGCAAGCAACCCCATTATACTCGTCTGGAGGGGGCGGGGAGATTCATCAAGCCCTGTCAGGACAAATTTGTAAACATACTCTAAATACATTAAAAAAAATATAAGTACCAGTTTTTATCAACTGAATTTAACTGAATATACAGTGAGAGTGATCTATCATTTAAAGCTCTAATTGGAAGTAGAGTATAACAAGAATTTACTTATGGTTCTTCGAAACATCTTACAACTAATAGATATATCATATCAAGCCGATGATTAAGCAAAAATAAGACAAGCATGTCAGCTCCAAAGATATTACAATGCCATAAAATGAAAGCAGAGAGGGCCCGTGCAAAACGCCCCCAAAGCACGCCCACATCTATTCCCACGACCCACAGAGAGCCAGACGGATTTGGATAAACCCGTCGACAAACCGATTGCCATTTGAAGTGATCAAGCAATTAATTACATTAACTGCAAAATAATGCAGAACAATGAGTTGAGCCAAATGAGGCGTGGGCGAATCAAATAGAACAATAACAATAATGGGGGCGGCCAAGTGAAATAGTGAAAAATAAAAAGCATTTCGCCGGCAAGGCAAACAGTAAATACACACACACACGTATGGACGTTTGCGCACTGCAGATGGGCCTTAAGATTTATGGTTAGCGCGTTAGTCGCGGAATAACCCAAGACGCAAAAATGTAAAGCGAAAACGCCGAAGCAAACAACAACAATAAAAAAAAAAAGAAAACATGTGCTTTTTGGCTGAAGAGCGGGAGAGAGCAGAAAAAAAAGAGACGTCCGAGAGAGCTTGAGTGTGAGTGAGTGAGTGAGTCTGTGTGAGCCGAAAGGCCAGCGATATTCGCTTAAATATGAGCGTCACTGGCCGCTGTAGCCTCAGTTGCTGACTGTTAAGTGCCCAGTGCAAAGCTCGACAACAATATCATAAAGCACAGACAAGTAAAACGCTGTAAAAAGTTTACAAAAGTTGAACCACCTGTGAACAAACACCATTAAACAACAACAACAACAACAACAATATTTTGCAACAATTTACACAAACAACAAAAATCAACAATTAAAATGTACGCGGAAAAAGTTTGTGTCGCAATCGCGTTCCTCGCCTGCCTCGCCTGCATTGCCGAAGCGGCTGTTTACACTCAGCCCGCGATAATCAATCCTGGTTAGTATTCCAGAAACAATAAGAAGCTTAATTTTTAAATTCGGTTGCACTTTCGTTATTTTCTCCTTTTTTCGCTCACACAAAAATCAAGTTAATAAAAGCAGACAGTATTTTATATATATACATTGTTTTAGAGCTATTAAATCCAAATTTTTCCACAATTTGAGAAACTGACGCATTTTAATTAAATTTTAAATGAATTTCAGTCATAAACGACCTTTTAGCAACAATAAAAAAAAAGCTAATAAAGTTAAAAGCGGTTAGCAGTTTCTGTGATTGATTTATGGTTCAAGTTGAGAAGATGTTTTGTGATAGTTTTGATTTGTCGCAAATTCGGAGAATTGTTCTACCTTTAATTGCAACTTTTTAGATGTCGACGTCAGATGTCAGACTCAAAGTTATGTTTGTTTTGTATTATTGTATTTTTGGGTGTTTTTCGCTTTGCCTTTGTTTTGAGTTATGGGATTTAGATATATTTTGTTTTGCTGTTTTCGTTGACGTCAACATTCCCAAAACAAAAATATAAAACAAAATTAACGTAATGAAAACAACGCAAAACAGTCGATGCCAAATTAGTAGCAAACAACAACTAAATTATGTATTTTGTGTTTTTCTTTCTTTTTTTGTTTTGCTGATACAAATGTGGGTTTTTTGCGTTTTTCGCTTCTGCCAAAAATTAGCATAAGAAATGTGCTGATTTTTTAATATTGCTGGCATTTTATTAACGAATTAAGATGCGCTCTGCTAATTTGCATAGCTATGCGGATTTGTATTACAAAAGTGTCGCAGCTTTTGATAAAATGTTTGTTTTTCTTATTCACCCCACAATTTATCATTTGTCTGTTATCGTGAAGGTCGTCCAACTGCTGACCGGGTTAAGAGAATGCCGAGCTAACTAACTAATGCTTAAAAATAGGCGATGAGTTCACGCGAATTTCTTTAGCCCAATCTCAATTAGCAAAAATAACAACAACAGCAACTATTAAAATTAATGTACAAAACTCTTTAAGATCGCACCGCCTTCGACCTGAATGGAGAAGTACCATTAATCAAAATGTCGATAGCCGGCGGCTAATTGTTATAAATAATAGCGTGGCTGTCAATTGTTTGCAAGTACCGCCACTCCAGAGTTTTATTTTTAAATATGCCACAAGAGAGCAAGCGTATTTTTGTTTTTCACTATTTGCACACAGTCGACTGACTGCGGCGTGACTGTCAAGTTCGTGGCTTAAGTCTTTTGATCAGTTTTTTGAGATAGTCACGTCGAAATCATTTTGAAAGCAAATACTTACAGATATTTATAGATGGTTACACACATACATTTTGTATGTACATATGTGTATTGGCAGTTGCCCCAATGAGTTTTGCATAATGTGAGCCAACTTCCTTGTGCATAAATCAGAAATGGAAAACGAGAAGAAAAAATAAAAAGCAAAATGCAAGCAGCTGTAATAAAGCACAACAAGAAAAACAACTTCCGGTTTAACTGATTCACATTCTTTATTATTTCAACTTGCAGCGCATCCCGGCAAATGCTACGACAAGCTGACCAGACGCTCCATGCTCCCCAACAAGGAGTACAAGCCGAAGGGCATCTGTGCCGCCATGACGTGCGACATTGAGGCGCGTCAGATCAATATCGAGACCTGTCCCTACATCGAGATGCCCGGCTGCGAGGAGCTGCCCAGTGACCTCAACTGGAGCTTCCCCAAGTGCTGTCCGCAGTTCAAGTGCGTCGACTTCAAGACCGGCAAGGAGTTTGTCGTCTCCATTTAGTTAAAGACTCCAGCAGGGAGAAAACATTACACATTTTTCTACATGGGGCAATTTGGGGTATGGGGGTTGGGCCTGCTACAGACCTGAAACGTGATTTTACATGAAATGTATTCGTAGTTTTCTAGTTATTTGACTGTGTGTGTGCGAGTGTTTCTTAGTTAGTAAGCTTGTTTGTTTGTTTTGTGTGAATGATTCATTTAGAAGGCATAATTTATTTATTATTCAATTTTGTACATAACAAAACAACTTGCATAATTTCTTTGTAAAACTCTTGATGATCTTTTATCCATGTTTCATGTGTGAGCATACGTAATTAATATGATTAACTTTTCCTCTCCTTTTTTGATTATTTCAAAAAGCACTGTATGCGATATTTGCAAACGTGACTAACTGTATAAATGGTTTAGTTTCTTAGTTATAAGCCACAACAAAAAACTCAATAATAAAAAAAATTAATAATTAAAACAAATGTGTTTTATGTGTAAATTAAAGGATAAAGACTGTAGACTGAGAGCATAGCCTTGGGCCCTTGTTTTTGAGATATATTTCGTTAATACCATATTTGGGCATCTTTCTTCAGCTTCGAATTAATAAATTGTGACGCTCCAGCACTCACTTGATTACGCATAAGTCGGCTTTTTATGGACTTGTCAACAAAAATCAAAGCCGTTGGTTCAATTAGCAGTGCTTGTCTCTCATCTTGGACGGCTGAATCATCACTTGGCCATATTGATTTGGCAAACATCACACATTCCACCATAAAATATACTCAAAAAGCGATCACCAAATACGAGCAAAAGTTTATTGGTTCGCCGTCCTCTGCCACTGATTTGCATACTAAATTTGCGGCTCTAAAAATATAAATGACTGTTAGCAGGAAACAACAAACGTTTGTGTTTCGGAAATAGGTTGTAAATAGGTAAACAAAATGATAATGAATTCATTGTGTGCAATAAAAAAAAACAAACATAAATGTGTATGTCACAGCGAAAGCAAATTTGCAAAACTAAATGTCAAATAAGGTGAGAGACAACAAAGATTGTTTATTTTATTTGCTTTAAAAACTAGGTGAGTCTCTCACCAAGTAAATAAATATGGCTAACTTTTGAAATTGGCGCGAATAGTTTAACAACGCCTGTGGCTGTGTTTTCAAGCACTGGTGATATATAAATTGTGGTGGATGTTCGATAGACCACATTCGATAACATAAACGTGTGTCATCGTTATCCCTGGCTTGGGCGTTGTTTTTGTCGCGAAAGCAAAATAAATATACCAATTATAATTGCTAAGCTTTTCTACTTGTTGAGTTATATCAATTAAAGATGCAAGCACAAGCATTGCTTACTGCCCTGCTGTTAATGGCAGCCTTCATACACGAAAGTAAGTCACTGAAACTCCAAGTGAGATGACCAGAAGAAGAAGCAACAGTTCGTAAACAATTGAGAATTGTGGATATTAATATATATATTAATAATTGGATATTCATTAACAGGTGCTGCTATTTGGTGTTATCGTTGCACATCTGCAACACCCGGCTGTGCCGATAATTTCAACTGGCGCGGCATCGGTTTTCTCGGCGAACAGTGTCCCGAGACCAACGATATCTGCGTCAAGGTGACGGAGAGACGCGGCGCCAAGGAGACGATTACCCGCGATTGTCTCAGTGCACTCAACTTTCGCACTGACATACCCGCCGACAAGTACGAGGGCTGTCGCCCGGCCGCCAAGGATGTGCGCCTGGGCCACTATGTCAATCACACAATCAAGGAGCACGATGTGAAGCGTGATTACTTCACCGAGACAACCTTCTGCTTCTGCTTCCTCGACCATCGCTGCAATGCTGCCAGCGGTCTGCATCATCCTTCAGCGTTAGCTGGAGCAGCTGTACTCCTGCTGCTGCTACTGCGCAGCGTAATCTACTAAACCGTACTGCAATTCCAAGTACCAAAGTGCCTTTTTTAGAATTAACGACAGTTCAATTTTTTAACTCGAATCTCGTCTAGCAAACATTCCGTCCGCAAACAACGCACATTATTTTTGTACAATTTTTAATATTTTCTCTGTTACAGTCTCTAATTTGACTGAAAACTTATGTAATACATATTTTATACAGTATACACGAAAAAAAACAAAAGAAATGTGATGAAATCGTTGATTCAGTCCTGATTGCGCTCCTGCCTCGGCGCCCGGTAATCGTAACAGGCCACCTCGGGATGGGCAGCCACATGCTCAGCATAGACGTCGGCGAGACGCAGGCACTCGGCCACAGAGAGCTCAAAGGGACGCAGCGTATCTTGCACATCGGCCAGCTGGAACAGGTTGTGTGTAATCTCCTCGCGTCCATCCGGTGGAAGAAGGGTGCCAAAGCCACGGCGACAATATTTTTGGCGCATGCTAAATATGTGACGCACAACGCGCTCCACGAGCGCAAAGGGTAGCTGTGTCTTGGGTTGCTTGAGGGGCATCACTTTGACAACGCCAACATCCACTTGGGGCTTGGGCACAAACGCCTTGCCCGGTATGATGAACTTTAGCAACGGCTGCGTCCAGATCTGGGACATGACCGAGAGACGACAACGTTGTTCGCTGCCCAGCTGGGCGCAAATGCGTTCGGCGACTTCTTTCTGGAAGGTGAGTGTCATGCAGGTGTCGTTGCGTCGAAAGGCACCACGTCTCGCCGCCAGATCCTCATACCAATTGATTAGCAGGCGTGTGGAGATGGAAAACGGCAGATTGCCAATTAGATGGAGACGCTGTGCGGTGTCCGGCACATGTTTCTCGATATTGAAGCGCAGGATGTCCTCGTGGTAGATGTCCACCTGCATTTGCAAGGGACTGGCGCATTCGCGCAGCAGCTGCAACGTTTCCGTGAAGCGTGCATCCTTCTCGACCAGGATCAAACGCTGCGGCTGCCTCCGCAAAATGGAACGTGTTATGCCACCGGGTCCGGGGCCCACCTCGAGGACAATGTCACGCGGATCTATGCGACCCGCCGACTTGACAATCTTGTCCGTCAGCCGCTCGTCCATGAGAAAGTTCTGGCTGAGCTGCTTCATCGCTTGCAGCTTATACAGCTTGACCAGATCACGAATGGTGGGCAACGGCGGCAGTCGGACGCCGCTACTTAGGATGCGCGCCGTCGCTTGGGACATCTGCAAGCGATAAATTAAAAAATGAATCCTTGTAGCAGGTCATGTCAAATTTCTGGAATACTTACATTGATGGTTGTGTGGTTGCTGCAACGATTTCAAAGTTGTGTAAAAAAACGCTTAACGACTAAAGGATTAACTGTAACTATTGGTTGCGGGCTGATTATTTAACGGATTTATTAGTTGGTGGTCACCTTCTTCGGCTCGTCGAAGTCGTCGAGGAACTTCTCCTGCTGCACCGAGAATATGGAGTAACCGTATATGGCCAACACGGAAACACCGAGTGCGCCGGCAGTCAGCAAGTTGTTGCGCCGCGTGCGTTTCAATTTCTGCACACGATCCAAGTTCTGCTGCTCGATGAGTTTCATGAACTGCAGCTGGGCCTTGTCTAGCTTGGGTGCGGTTTCGCCGTATTTGATTTTGGGTCCTTGTTCCGATGCCGACATTATTACACAACTCGGGTCGAGATCTTTATTAGCCTGCTTGAGGGGAAATTTTCTTCTCAATTGGACAATTTCGGCAAAAATTATGAAATCTCACATGAATTAGTGATGGGACTAAATCGTTGATTAGCACGTATCGATCAATCGACTATGCATGAAAGCAATCGATAGTTCACATTGAATTTGTGAAATCGAACGTTGGTAAAGTGTTTTGACTCATGTTGCTAAGCACAGCTGCCAATTATTCGTACTACAAGTTACAAAACTGTAAAACTTACAGTTTGATTTGTAAAACCTTACTCTAGGTAAAATTAGGGCACTTGTTGATTTTAATGTATGCATTTAAATAAATGGCACATTTGTACTGCATATGACAAGCAAGCTCCTTAACTGAGGGAGCTTGTTGCTACAAATTTGAAAATGTATGCGCGTGTTGCCAATCTGAGGCAACATGCTGCGGAACTTGTCTAGGTGAGGATACATGTTGTTAAGCATTTGAGTAACGCTCATGCAATGTTGAGCAACATTTGCACATAGTGCTTTCAGATTGGGGCTCGAGTGCAACGTGAAGCGCGTCGAGTGAAGCAGTTCGTGGAGTTTGTGGAGCTGTGCAGTAGCATTGTAATTTGTGTTCCGTCGAGTGCTATAATTTTACAAATATCCATAAAACTGAGACTTGAATTACTGCCACTTCTAAGCAAAAGCAAAGTGGAAATTAACACACAAAACGAAACCAGCCAATTTACAAAGTGCGTTTTTTACCAATGGTCACCTATACATACAAAGAAAAAACTGCGTTTTGATTTGAGCAATTACAAAACAATTACACACAACACACACACATATATATATATATATGTATGCAGTTAACATATGTACATGTATTTGTCAGTATGTGTGCGACTCAAAATTACTTAATTGAGGAAATGAAAGCAAAGCCTAGCTAAAAATGTTGCTACGAAAAATATTGTTGCGTGTTTTGAGAGCAAGCTGAAAAAATGTATAACAAAAAACCAAATCAAAACAACAACATCAACACTAGCAACTACAAAAGCAAAACAAACGCGTAATTGCAGAAATCAGCTGTGTACCTACAGCTCCACGCTCGCACACAAGCACACACAAAGGAAAACAAACGGAACAACAGAGCGAGTGAGAGAGAGATAGCAAAACAACGCACGATTCGTGCGCTCCTCTTGAGCGACAACCAGGCATACCCCGCCATAGCCCCTTAACCCTTAACATGTCACTCAGCTAACAGCTGGTCGTCTGCTCATCTCTCCCGCTCTCTCGCTCTCTTTCGCTTCTGTATGTGTGAGTGTGTTCTCTGGCTTCAGCTCTTTGCCTTTATTTGGTTCGTTTATATTTTTTGTTTTGATTCCGCATCACAATAATTGCGAACGTTTTCATGCTCTTTCCAAACTCAATTCGCTACAAACTAGTGAAAAGAAGGAGTAATTCGAATATTTAGTCAAGCAATCTTAGACCATTTTAGCCTGTTGCTTAATCTAACAAATTTGCCCATATATATTTATGGCATAATGTGACCGAAATGACAATAAGCACTTTTGGCAGCGTGAAGTGTGTAGGCAGTTCGACGTGAGGGTCACTCAATTGTTTATAAAATTGGAAAATGCGCAACAAATTTTGTTGTATCCGCTGCTTTATAGAATTGCATAAAATTTCGAAATTTCACAGACATTACTCTTTTACTCTTGCAGCTAACAGCAAACAGACACACTAAGCAGACTTAACTGAGTGAGACGCAAGCGTAAAACGCGTTATTCAAAACCGCCGTCCACATAAAACAAAAAAAAAGAAAACCAAAAAAAGAAAATCATAATAAAACAATAAAGAAATAACATTAAGCGTAATTAAAAAATACATACACGTAATACACAAATAAAGCGTAATAGACGACAAATCACATCACATGGCGTTCATTTCGAAAGATTTTCGCTCACCTGGCGAGGCCTGGGTCAAAACCGACGAGGGCTGGGAGAAGAAAAAGGTGCTCGAATGCGGCGGCAAACGCAAACGGTGAGTCTCCTCTTGGGCATTGGACTAAACAATACGCAATACGCAGCTCTGATTAGCAATCAATCGATCCGATGACAATACAACTATTTAACAATCAGATTGGATATTGCAGTTTGTCGCGCTATGCAATCGATAGACAAAACAATGGAATATTTTAACACTATTTAGGTCAGATTTACAGCCAAAACAGCTGTTGGCTATATACTTATATATTATTTGTATATTGTCATATGCATCGATAAGATAATTTGCCCAATATGACTGATTAAAGGCCAAGGTTGCCGGAACTGTTATACGTTGCAGACAACTTTTGGCAAGGTCTAAATGCGACCTACTAAAAATTCTTATCAGACTTAGTTAACACATTAGAAAAGATTGCGAAAAGCATTATTTGCCAATAGACTGTCATACATATTACAATGAATGACAGACGAAACAACAATAGTTGTATACATTTGTATACATAAAAATACCCTTCACCTTTTCCACACACACAGCTAGCGACTCAACATAAAAAGAAACATACAAAAATGAGGAAACGGAAAATGTTGAAACGGCATAATGTCCATGAAATTAATACCATTAAGATGTATGTTAAATTATTTAAAATGGATTGATATTGCACTTAAAGTTAGCTTTAGATTGCCCACAAAATATACAAACCTACTCACCTCATTCCTGAGTATTGATTTGGAGAAATGTACTTTCGATTCATTTATGTATGTCGATAATCATTAGGGTGACTCACTTAAAATGAGTGTGAAAGTGACAGTGACAGCAAACGATTGGATGATGATAGAAAGAGGCAGGGAGAGTTGCATTTTTTTGTTGAAGCTCTTCATTTGATTAATGGTTAGTTTTTCTTAACTCTTGAACATAAAGAAATCGTAGTAAAAACAAAGTGTGTTCAGAGTTTTAAGCAAAGCAGCTAAGAAATTGGTCTTCGGAACTACAAATTACCGAAAATTAATAGATATAAATTTCAAATGCAAACACAAAACAAAGACAATGAACAAACTTGTACATTTACTACTTGACCCCTCGGCACCAGTTGTTAACTCTTGGCTCAAATCTCAAGGGATAGGGGTAGGGGTAGGGGATGGAGATGGGGATGGGATATGTGGAAACGTGACAGAGCGAAACGTGCAAGTTGAACGAGCCAGTCGAGCGACTCACTTGAAAGACTCCAACGACGGTTTACATAAACCAGAACAGCGTGAAAAGCATACACGGAAAAACTCATTTTAAAGTGATTATTTTGACATGTCATAAAGAACCATTTTCCGAATGCGGCGGGGGAAAAAACCTATTTTTGGCATGTGTCATGCAGCTAGTATATATATATTATATATACATATTGCATATATACTTCTTATATGGAAGAAAAATGCGGAAGCAATGCGCAAAGCAAAGAAATTTCTAAAGAATTCCAAAATTAGCTGCAGAGAGTTACGAGAAGTCAAATGCACATACATATAAATATATATATATGTGTATATAAATGTATATCAAATATCTGTTAAGCATTTCTTTTTGGCGCTGAAGGACGAACTGTAAAATCGAGTGCGGTTTTTATATATATATATACATAACTGGGCGGTTCGCAGCCTTGGAAACTTCAAGCCCCTGGCGCGTCCCCCACACCCACACCCACATCGACTTACACACAGTGCCTAATGAAACTCGGTCAAGTTTAGGCGAAAGTACAACAGTTAATATATATGTATATATATATATATGTATGTGAGTGGGTGTGTGTGCGTTTTATATATTTGGGTGCTTGTAGCTGCCCTAAAAACTCAAGGTTCCGTCTCATTCCCATGAGTTCAACTTCCACCTGAAATCGATTTTGAATGAAACGCTAAAGCGCTATGCGAATTGAAATCATATTTTAAAAATATGTAAAACATATTGCCCAGAACTGGCCAAGGTTTGTTTATGTTCGACAAATATTAGGAATTTACTGCGAAAGTTCTCGAAACAAAAACTTCACCATTTGGTTTTTATAGCATGCAATGGGAAATGGGGAATGGGAAATACACATATACATTTATATGCCGTGGAAATTTCATAACTGTTACGAGTTGTACATGTTACACATGAAATTTCATGTTTTTTGGGGGGAAGTTTCTTTGTTTTTTTGGTTCAATTAAAAAAATGCGATTGCCGAATTGCGAGCACTGCGTAATCCATTGGTAATCATAATTAAAAATTTCCAATTGCATAAAACCAACAACGAATCGAAGATACGGACGTAGATGGAATGGACGTGGATGGATGGTGGACGGTGGATGGTAGAAGGTGGATAGTGGATAGTGGACCCACTTTCACTGCACTCTCCATTGAACATTTGTTGGCCTTTTGAATCGACTCTTTGTTTCATTTGCTTTTCGAAACTCGGGTGCAGCCAATGGAAATGCGTTCGTTTTATACACTACTCAACAGGGTAATGCAACTTTAATGCAATCATAATGGAGCAGTGTTTACCATTCGAAATAGATTTTCTAAAGATGACGCTATATGCAATTTTAGCATCTAATTGTAGGAAAAATTGATCGTTTCTTAAAATAAATATCCATAAATTTTTGTTATAGTTCAACGACTTGTATACTCACCTAGTTTTGTTGCATAGTGTAATGTGCACATTTATCATATTTTTTTATTGCACTCACTTTTCGTTCATTTGCTTTGTTTTTCTTGTTGCTATAATTTTTGTTGTTGCTTGTGGGTCCATGATCCGAAACAAATGAAACCTGCCAAAGAAATTGGACACAATTTCTATTTCTTGAAAATATGAACTCAAGTTTTCAAATGTTTAGAACCGCACCAAAAAAAAAAAGTAGTATTTATAGAGCCAGGGAAGAGTCTGCGAGAGCGACAGCGACATGTGATATCTTCCAACTTCGGCTAAAAATAGGACTAGAGAACTCGACTCGTAGCGCTGCTCATCCGAGTCTTGTGTTCCGAAAAAAGGTCACACACACACTTAAAAATAGACGAGCTAATTGCTGCCGGGAGTTTGACCGGAGCCTGATCTCAGCCAGCATTTGCATTTGTTTAATTTGACTCGATGAGAGGTAAACGAACGCTTGATGATGACGTCGTTGACTGATTTATTATGAATCACGTGGTCGTCGCCCCCTCTCTCTCTCTCTCACTCTATCTATCTGTATCTCTCTCTCTATCTTTCGCTCTCGTTGCATCTCATGGTCGGTTGGGCAAAAGCGGCAGGCTGTTTATTTGTTGGCGAACCATCAGCCTTTGTCCCAACTGTGGCGATTTGTTTGCAACTCTGCGCGACAGCCACGAAAACAAAGCAAATTCATTTTCAAAACACTCGCAAATAGAACTCTGCCGCTTTTTGTTGTAATACATTTATTTGGGACGGGTGACTAACCTCAAAACTTATAAACTTCGTGCTGATAATAACTGTATTTAGTCCATTGCCATGTGCATTTTGCTTCTTTTTTTTTTTGTATATTAACTGCTCTTGCAAGGTTACTCAATGTTAAAATAACCATTTTTAATTACTACATTTGCGATTAATCATATTTTAATTAAATTATGAAAATGAAGTGAACGTTAAAATTTGAGTTTTGCTGCAAACTTTAATGCTTGCGAGCCACAAAGAAAGAGTCGGTTTTAGCACAAAATTCGTGTCAACGTTGAAACGCAATTAGGAGTCAATTACCCGGAGCTTTTAAAGAAAATTGTAGTTAGAATAGATAGAATCAGCAACTACCACTCGCACTCTCTCTTACACACACGCAACACACACACACAGCACACTCACTCGGAGTGAGAGAGAGGGAAACTGACCCAGTTTGGACCATAATTGAAATGCAGTAGCCCAAGGACATGTCCTCGTTGGCAACGTTGGCCCAGCTAGCGGATGCATAGCCGCATTCTAAATATGGTCAAGGCACATATCGATCTATCCGTTGGAAGACCGCCTTAATGCACCATGATACATATGCAGCCATATATTATTATATTAATAGCTGGATTGCTGAGATCTGGTGATAAACGTGTGACGCATGTTTTACTGAAAGTAGGCCAGTGACTTGGGCAGATTTCATACTAGGCATAGATAGATTTTGTAGCCGTTTAACAATTGTAAGCCACAAGAAACGGCTAGCTAAGCATTGTTCCTATTAGACGTATCCGATATGTTAATCCGATGTCAAACATTCGATAATAACACACATTACTGTTGAGTTTTTTCAGAATGTCTTCTTACACAAAAACGTTTTTCATATAAGAATTAATCTTTCGAACGACTGGTCTTATGGGACTTATCTTCCTAATCTAATCTAATCTGGTGGGAATCGTCTCCTGCAATTATTGTATCCTCTGCAAGGGTATTGAAATACAAAGTGATTGGCTAAAATGATGGTCAAGTGCAGATTATAATTTGATTCAATTACGAGGCTGTTCCATATTGGTGCTAGTCCAAAAGGGAAATACAGCTTGATAACAATTTCCTTACTCGTTTAGTTCACAGCACAAACGACTTAATTGAAGTTGTGCAAATTGTAATTGGAAACAAAAACAAATAAAAATACATTTAATTGGGGAAACTTGACACTGGCAAAAATAAATATGCCGCTGGCCGCCCAGTGAATCGCTTAATTTAATAACCGGGTTTCAACACACACGCCACATGCCACTTGCAACATGCAACAGCTGAGCTTAGCGTCTTGGCGACTTCCGCCTCTCAAAAAAAAAAAAGAAACAGTTTGCAAACGTTTAAAATAATGCAAACAACACGACAAACTCCAATTTCAACAACAAAAAAAAAACAAATATTTGCTAACAACTTACCCAACAAGTAAGACAGACGGACAGACGAACAGACGGGGCACCTGGTAGAAGAGGCAGTTGCACGCTGCGATTGCAATCACTTCCGAATGCTGGCTTTGACTGCTTTTTCATTTGTTACGTTTTTTTTTGCAGGCACAGCTCGGAGGGTAGCTGTGTGGAGGCAGCTAGCAGTGGCAACGGCAGCGGCAGCATCAGCAGCTCGCAGGTTGGTGAGGAGGAGGAAGCGGCTTGCATGCCGCCACATTATCACATCACAATACGGTGCACCCGTGAGATAGCCGGTTTCAACGGACTGAGCGAGGCGGTGAAGCGCCTCGATTTCCGTCGCTCGGTGCGGGATCGCAAGCGATTCCACTATATCTGTGCGTTCCTGCTGCTCGTCTCCAACAAGGGCATCGCCAGCTTGCCGGGCAGTGCACAGCGTCAGTTGCTCCAAATGGTCGAGGAGGTGGCCTCCCACGGTGAGTAGCAATCACTCAATCAATCAATCAATCAATCACTCAATATGTAATCCCAAACTTTGTCCCGCAGTCAACGACAGTCAGCAGCACCCGAATGTGCTGCGTGTTTTGGCGCTCAAGCTGGATCACATTGTCAACCAGGAGAATCAGAAGTGCTGGGGCAAGCCGCTGGGCAGCACCTATCTGTGGCAGGAGCATGTGGCGCGCATTAAGCGCATTCAACGCGTCGCCAGTCAGATTGAGATTAGGGAACCGGATCCGCAGGCCAGACCCAAGTTGCACGAGCTGCCCGAGGAATGTGTGCGCGAGATTATTCTATGCATTGCCGATCATCGGGATCTGGAGTCAGCCGCCCAGGCCTGGGAGACTATGGCCAAGCTGGTGTCGGAGCAGCGCATTTGGCGTGAGCTGACCCGGTTCCACTTCAATCAGCGACAGATTAGCACCATACTCGATCTAGACAAGATCAAGCTGATGGGCGATGCCAAAGACTGGAAGCAGATCTATCATCAGCTGCGTCGCACCTATGGCGTCAGCGATGACTATCAGTATGCCGAAGTGTTGGCCCTGTGCCGCTCGTGCCGCTGCCTCTTCTGGCCATCGGACGGACATCCATGCATCCTCGACCAGAGTCCCGATTACAAGCAGCGCGTCGAGCAGGCTGGCGGCCAGTTGGCACTGGCTCAGCCAGTTCCACCGGCACAGTTCTTAAAGTACTTCTCATTGTAAGGATCAGGAGAAGAAGTTAAACCAAACTGACCAATGTGCGTGGCTAACGGGGAAAGTCGTTGGGGATGGGCGGGGGGAGAGAGAGCAAAGAGATATATTCATATTTTTAAAACCAGAGATGGAGAATGAAAAAGAGAGAGAGAGAGAGAGAAATGCAGATTGCTCCAGCTAAAGACGATCTTAACTCATGAGAATTATGAGAATTTATTGTATGTGTTAAAGTTTTTAAAAACAAGTCCAACAGAGAGATAGAGAGAGGGGGCGAGAGAGAGGGAGAGATATGGCAGAGAGAAAGCAAAGTGATAAAGTCTTAACAACAACAACAACAACAACACTACTTACATACTTTTATTTATAAATAGAAAAGCTCACTTCTAGGCGAAGTTCGCATAGTTTATTGTTACGATTTTTGAACCGCTAATTGCTTGTGACTAGACTTTCCCAACTGCAACATGCTCTATATAAGTATTGATTTTAAACGATTTACGCATCCGAATATCTTCCTTAACTAAACTAAACTTATCAGATGTTGAGCACATGGCTCAAATACCCTTCGATAAATTGATAAATTGAGTAAAGAGCGTATGCAACACATTGGTTGTGACGAGCCGAACGAGAATCAGTCCCAAAAAAATGTATTACAGTAACGCAAAATAACAAAACTGCCAAACTTTTGTTGGACAACTAGAAGAAGAAGCTGATAAAAAAAGAAACAAAAAGAAAATATAGAAGAAAAAAAAACAATTTGTTGGACATAAGCATTATTAGACACACAGTTTTGTGTATCAATTTTAAACGATCTTTTTCTTTTAGGTATTAAGTGTAGTTATTTTATTGTCAGCTGCTTTTTGGTGCTACATTCGAACATGAATTAACCAAGTTATCCCAGTTATACTTGCCCAATTGTTACGAAATCCAAAACTCTATTTACAATCCCCGAACACGTTAACAAACAACAAAACAAAAAGTACAGAAAACAAAAAAAAAACGCAAATAGAAATCATGTGATGTTGCAGGAAGCAAAGCTAGAAACGAATACACCTACCTAAAGATGAATAAAACACAAATCTAAAAAAAAACAAAAAAAAAAAAAAACTACAAGCAAACAAAGAAAAGAAAAGAGAAGGTATCAATATATATATATAAATGTATATCTGAATCACATAAATAAATATGTATGTATGTACGTGTCCCAACACTAACTGTGAGTGCGTCAGCATCCAAGCCTAATTTAATGAAATGCCGCCAGTCAGGATACAATATATATATATATATATGAAGAAAATCTATATATATATAGCATACTATATTTAAACATAATTACATTTAAGAGTCTCTAAATGTTAAGCGGGTAAAATACGTGAACATATTTTCAAAATCAAAACAAAATAAATTTCGAAACACGAATGCGATTTTATTTGAAATGTAGACAATTGAAGATTCAACGCTTAAATGCTATTCGGTGTACACAGATCAGTTGAGCAATCTATGTAAAATATATTTCGATCTGATTTATGCCCAGACAAACACATACAATATTCAGCTTTTAACTGCATGTATTATGTGTGATGATCGTATTTGTACTACGAACGATTTTTATGTTGAAAATAAAATCTTAAAATATTTATGAAGCCAACAATATATTGTTTAATTGCGCAGTCGAAAGATGATTAATGATAAATAGATAGAATATATATTTCTCAATATTATGTCGCATAATTGAAATCCAATCCAATCCTAATTTGACTTCCCTTTTCAATTTGACTGCCTAATTGGACGCGATTTGAATTTCAAATTGTTTTTCTGATAATCGCAGTGCAGCACAGATAACAGATTAGGCCCCAATTTTGTTATCGGTATTGATTCGGCAGAGGGCTTGACTTGGCCGAAGAATATGGCTTGACAGACTCGCACTGTAAATATATAAAGTATTACGTATTTACTGATATACTTTATGTGACCTATAAGCTTTCATCAACAATCTTACTTTCAAACCATATAGCTGATAAGCAAAAAGTTGGGCGTGTGTCTAATGCGTCATTATAAAACTGATGTTTTCCGAATTTTCAAATTGCGTTCCATTTGAATTTGTGTTAAAAAAATAAGACATTTCTTTAATCTTTGACAACAATCGTTTCAGATATATATTTTTTTGTTTTGTTTTTGTGAAAATGCAACTAAAAACTAGAATATTTGATGAATGCTGTCACAAAATGGTGAAATTAGAAGAAATTAAATGAACACAAGAGTTTTGAGCTAAATAATATAGTTACATAACTTAGAAACCAAATTTGTACTAACTTAAATTAGTAGGTATATTACAATTGGGCTTGGCGGGCACACATAAACTAAATCACTTAGTTACTTAGCAGTAAGTTTCACGTGAGAGATAATATGGGAGCGACTGCAGGATGTCGTTCTCAAGACGGAGCTGTCGACTCTGTGGTTTACCCCTTCTTGTAATCGAGCAGATCGGCTAATGCCGCCGCCTTGCCACTGTCGTCCTTCTCCAGCTCGGCCCGTGTGCAACGGCCGCAGCAATCGGCTGACGGTTTGTTCTCGCATTCTCCCAGCGCTGGTGGCTTAAAGTTGGGTGTCCATGGGCCGAGGCTGCCGGTGGCATAAAAGTCCATGGGATAGGCATTAGTGCGGGGCGAGGCATTGTCTGGCGTCCACTCGATGTCGCCCAGGACGACAGAGAGCTCATAGGGATTCAGCAGTGGCTGCTCGAAGGCCGAGCCCCAATCGATGGAGAGTCGCGGACAGGCAATCTGAACGAAGGCATCGATGCCATCAAATAGCGCCAACTTCTGTGGAAAGATCTCCGATAGCAATATGGTTGTCGTCTCAATGCCCTTGGCATGCAGACGCTTTTCCAGAAACCGATGCACACGCGCACTGCCCTGCCGTCCCAGGGTGCCCAGAATGATGCCGATGCGCTTCGCCTGCTTGGCACGTTGCACGGCCGAATGTCGCAAGCCCTGCATGGCGCCATGATCATAACGCTCCACGGTGAACTTCTTCTCATACGGATCATACTTGTAGGCCTATGAAAAGTTTGTAAAAGTCAGCAAAATGTTGTCATCGAGAGCAGCTGTGTTTTGCTCACCTTGACCAATGGATTGGCAATCATGGCCGATTCTAAATGGAAACGTCCATCGCCCAGGTAGATAATCATTTCCGCCGTCGCCGGCAGCTGTGGCGAGGTGCAGCCCAATATTTCGCCCGGACTGAGAGGCTTGGCCTGCGGCACCAGCACATCGTAGCCGGCGGCCTTCAGCTCTGTGGCAGCTGCCTGCAGTGTGGTGACAAACTGTATCGTGCTGACGAGCGCAATTTGGCCCACGTCGGGCTTAAAGTTCAGCTTGACGGAGTCGAGGAAGTGCAACGGGTCGATTTTAATGTCCACGAATATGTACAGCACCTTAATGCCACACGTCTGATCGACGGGTATCAAACAACTGTGGCCATAATGCACCAGCAAATCGGCGCCCAATGCCTGTGCAGTATAATCATCCACACAGCAGGCGCCGTAGGTGACATCGCCCATGATGACGGTGTCGGCACTGGTGAAGCGTTCCACAATATCGCTTATGACCATTGCGTACATCAGCAGACCCTCGGGCAGCTGGAGGGCGACACGCTTTGCCTTTGTCTCGCGTATACGCCAAATTGTCTTGTGCAGCTCAAAGTTGTAGTTCGACGGCAGCCTATCAATTGCCTGCTGCAGCTGCGGATCAGCGAGCAGCTCCTGTGGTATGCGATTGATGCGCGCCTTTGGCTTGAACACCTTCTTTGGCTTGGCCCGAATGACGATCACATCGCTGCTATTGTTATTGTTGTTGTTGCTACTGCTGCTGCTTAGTTGTGCGAGTGGTTGGACAATGTCCAACATTTTGACCACTTAGAATCGAGCTGCTGCAAGAGAAAAAGATGATGAATTACACACACGCCACAAAGTTGACCTTGACAAACAAAGGCATACATATAAATTTGAATTTATATATAAATATGTATATAGCTATAACTACGCAGTGTTCAGATCAGCATTATTAGAGGCTCGACAATATTTTGCTGGTGTCTACGTGACTGCGTGCAGACGTGCAAAATTTTAATGTAAACACAATTTGAGGCCGCATTCAGGTTTGGCCGGAAAACCAAATGCAATAAAAAAAAATTACAAATACAAAAAAAAAACAAAAACATTTAAACTCTAAAGTGAGTCAGAAGTCGAGTAACGAGCCTCACCTTCACTTTAGAACTAATTTTAGCAGCAACTGTTGAAATGTAAACGCGCCAAGGTTTTTTTTATGTCTGGATTTCCTGCACGTTCACTTTGCTGTTTGTTGTTATTGTTTTTGTTGTTGTATATTTGTTGAAAACACTTGCTGATTATTTAACAGGCGCACACGTTTATCTGGCTGTGTGTGTTTGCGTGTGATTTTCAATTAAAACATATTCGTTCGAAAATGTTGAATACTGCTTGGTTCGAGGGTTGCCGTTGCACTAAAATTGGTCAGTGAACTTTTGAAGCAGCTGTTGTTGCGCCATTGATAACTGTTTCTGAGTCACGTAGGCCACACGGCCACAACAACGTGCAACATATGAAAGTTGGCCGTGTTGCGCGCGCACTTTGAAAAGTTACGCACAGTTTAAGAACTTAGACTAGACACGCCAGACTTATATCAAATACGCAAATAATGTTGTCAAGCATTTACTTTACTCACACTGTAGTGAAATGATAATATACGGCTGAACGTTTAATGCTCAATGTACTTTTCGATATGAATAACTAACAAATTCGATATCGATATTTAGTTCAGGCTTATCTTCGGCCCACCACACTTTCTTAACGTCCATTCAGTGTTGATCAATGTACAACGCGCAGCCAACTTCACACTACGCAATTCGGACTCACGTGAAGTTAGCTGCGTTGTGCATACAAATGTTTGGTATTTCAGTATCGTTGTGAAGTATCATCATGTTATTTTTATATTTAGGTGCTAGGGTCACTCCTTGAAAATTGTGCATTCTCTTTTGATTATAACAGCAAATTAATATCGTTGAGTTTTGAAAATAACAGTGCCATTTTAGGAGCAACATTAACATTACTGGACTAAAGATTCAAATGTATGATTCAATGTGTAATTATTTGTAAATTTAACATAGCATTTTGCTTGTAGAAGTATAAATTATAGTCGCTGTAAATAGTAGTTCCTATCGCATATAAACATAACAGTCGCGATATGCTGCGTATATCGATATAAGGAGATATCGTTATATCGAGCATAACAGACGCATAACAGCTGGCAAGTAACATTTCTGTTGTTGTTGCGTCGGAGTTCGGACGTGCTTGTCCGTGTCGCTCGCGTAAAGATTTATTTCATTTTTTCCATCAACTTGCACAAACCGGAACTTGCTGAAAATTGGGCAAGTCAGTTGTACATTGTGCTCGTGGTGCAAAAACAATCTAAAACACAATTCGCCGTGCGCGCTAAGTATGTAAATAGAATACCGCAATTCCAAAACGCAAACTCCGAAAAATCAAAGGCAAAAGAGAAAAAGCGAGTGGCAGATTTTTTCCTGTCTACCTACACACACATACGAATACATGTATATATATCCAAAGTATATGAATGCGTGTACATCTGTTTGTGTGTGTATAGCGAAGAGCGCAAAGTGTATGTGTGTGTGTGATTAATCGGTGAAGAATAAGAATATTAAATATGTATAAATATTAATTGCACTTGTATCTGCCTAAACAAAAAAAGAGAAAAATCTGTGAAAAAGTGCGTGCCGCGCCCGTAAAAAACACACATACATACAAAATAAAAAGAGAAAAGTTGTGTGGCCAGCAACAAATAACAATTTGTTTTATTTTGCTTAATTGTCGTACTTAACAGTCTTATTGTTATTTATAAATTTTCCATTATAGAGCAATTCAAAGAATATAATTAAAGCATAGTCTGCTTGTTACTCGCCCAATAATTTATAAACAACAATAATAACAGAAGCACAGCAGAGAAGAAGAAGAGAAGAAGCAAAAAAAAAGTGACGGCTTCTGTGTATGCGTGTGCGTGTTTATGTGTGTGTGCGTTGGTGTGCATAGCCTGCATAGCAGTGTGTGCGTATGCGTGAGTGTGTGTGTGTTTGTGTGAAGTAGCAGCAGAAACAACAACAGCAGCCGCAGCAGCAGGCAGAATAACAAAAAATAGCAAATCAAAATGGCGCACCAACAGCAGCAGCAACAACAACAACTGGCACAATCGGTGAATTGTTCATTGGATGATATCGATTTGACGGCACTAAAGGTAAGTTGTCAGCTTCACCAACAAAAGCAACATTTGCTGGAGTCTCGCTCATTTGCTGCAAGGTGTGGCCATGTGTGCATGACTTTTTTCTTCCTATTATTTTATATATATATATTTTAAGTAATTTCCGCATTGCGACGCTCATCAACTTTAAATATGGTTTTCTGCAGCTGTGCTCTCTCTTTCTCTCTCACTCACTCGCTCATCAAATTCACTTTCAATCCCAACTGCACTTATTCAATTATCGCACGGCAACACTTGCAATCTGATAAGAAATTTTGCTGCTGCCGAATACTGAATTATATATGGATGTTTATGAATTAGTTATTATACAACCGTTTCAAATTCTATGAACCAAAAAAAGTTGCCAATTGTTATTAAAATAAAGACTATGGCAACGCCCACTCCAAACATGTACACACACGTACAAACACGCAGAACTGCATAATACATAATAACTGCATATTGACATTTAGTGTTTTGCTTAAGCACTTTTGCAATGTGCTCTGCTCTCTCTCTGTGCGTATACACCCCAAAAACCCACCCCACTCCAACCTCCCCAATTCACCACGATAGCGACAGTGACCGGCCGGTGTCAGCGCCTTTGCGAAGTCTTGTTTATCACTGTTGTTGCTGTTGTTGGTTTTCTTTTATGTATTTTTCATTTCTCAATGAAATGCCCCACACGCACCACATCAAGCCAAGCAAAAGCCGCACGCGTTGTTTTGTGTGGTGTGTGAGTCTATTTTGTCTGTGCTTTTGCCTTTCTCTTTCAGCAAACATTCACCACAGCTTTTGAAACTCACCACGCAGTGGCCGCCCCACGTTGGGCGCAGCACCCACAGAAAGTAAAGTTTTGCCAGTGTTGAGGAGCAGCAGCGCTGTCTGCGTGCCTTCTGTCTCTTCACCTCTCTGTGTAACCGTGTGTGTGTGCGAGTGTCCGTTTGTTGACTCTGTCTTGCAGCTGTGGTGGGTGGGCAGTGTGGTGGGGAGCATAAGGTGGATTGCGACTGTCGGCGACCGTCTGTATTGATGTGTGAGTGTGTGTGTGTGCTGGCATGTACATGGGTGCATGTGTGTGTGCATATGATGATGTTCTTCATAGTAGAAGAAGGCGAGACAAGAACGAGACAAGAATGAAAATTGTTTAGTTTACTTTATTAAAAGAAGCATCAGCAGCAGCATGCGTGTGTAAATAAATGCATGTGTGTATGTATGTGCAGACTACATGAAGATGATGATGAAGCAAAGCAAAGCAAAAAAAAAAAAGAAGAAAAAATGGGAGACGTATGATGGCCCCATAAGTTGTTGTTGTCGTTTGCTGCTGGTGCTGCTGCTCTTGTTGCTGTTGTTGGCCTTCTCACAGAAGGCGCGTGGGCGCCGCGTCTGCGTTGGTTTTTTTTTAAAGGTCATTAAACAATGAAATACGTGCCCCGAAATAGTATTTGGCTTTGTTGCTGCTGCTGCTGCGGCTGCTGTTGACAAAAGGTCACAGTCCTTAAAGCTGCTGCGGGGCGAATGGCACTTGTGCTTCTTCTACTCATTCTGCTTACGCCTTCATTCCCTTTGTGAAAGCTTTGTTAAACTGATAAGAGACTTAAAAAGAGAAGCAAAGGCAAACATACAAAATGCATTCATTAATTATTCTATGATTGCCAGCTGTGAAATATATATTGTACATTTATCTATATCTATATGTGTATGTACTTATGTGTACATTAATTATCTTCTAAAACGCTGTTTGAAGTTTCTGGTTTTTTTTTTTTTTGTTGTGGCTGCACTATTTGATAAGCTCTTTTGCTGATTGCCTTCATATAACATTTTGTGCATGACTTACACACACTTGAGTGTGTGTAACATACACACACACACACTTATGAACAGACACACATACTTACACACACTCCGTTTGCGTCTTTGTTTTTTTTTTTTTCTTTTGTGCGTTTCTTGTGTATATTTATTTTAATCAACGTTTATTGCATATGGCTTTGTGCGATAAAAACGTGTTCGCCCACATTTGGTGTGTATGCTGCTTGTGTGTTGTTTGAAAGTGCTGCAATTTGCTGCATTTGTTATTCTTCTTCTTCTTGCAGCCATTGTAAAGAGATAGACTGAGAGAGGGAGAAAAAAATCACATATGTTTGGGTTTGGTTTGTTTTGTGGGTTAAATCAACATGACTTGGGTAAACACACACGCAGGGAAAAAACGTATCACTAAATATTTCAAGCCAGATGGACACACATAGATACATTAACATACATATGTGTGTGTATATATAAGTTTGTGTACATAAGACAAAATGAATGTACAAATAAATATTTCAAGTAGATTTTGTAAGAATAATTGCGTTTTAAATGAGAATAACTCTTTTATTCCAGATGGGATTATTATGGGGGAAAATATATATCTTATTTCTGTTTAGTGGATTTTTCAAAAATGGCTTAAAGCAGAAGCACAAACCAAGTCTAAATAGAAATTTGAAATTCCGATGCATATTGCTGAACAAAAATGATTAACTCTGAAAATTTAGCATTTGCAACGGATTTCGCAATAAAACTTCGTGTCAAACCCATAAATATTTCATAGTTCTCAAACCATGAGGGAAACTACATTACTCCTTTTCCTACCACGTTGTGTATGGGTTAACTGGTTTTTTTTTGTTATTTTCATAGCTGTCAGCTTAATTTGCTGTTGGCTACAAGACTTGCATATATTTTGCAGCTGAAGCTCAGCTTTCTTGCATATTATGCATTGCATTCCTAATCGAATTGGTCTCAGCCCACACACACACACACACGCACACATAGACATAACTATTTACATATGTAGTTTGTCTCTGTCTATCTCTCTTCCTCCTACTCCTCTCGCTCTCTTATGCATTTGCAAAGAAAAAAAAGCAGTTTTTGCTGCTATTATTTCTCGCATGGGCGTACAATATGCAGTCAGTCCTGTTGGCGAGTCTCCTTAATGTACACACACACATATATATATATATATATTTATATATATACATTCACATATCATTGCTACTCTAACTGGGCCAAGCCTCGTATACGGCCAAAAAGAAATCCAGTTTTGCCAGGCAGGCCGCCTGCCCAGCAGCAGCAGCAAGTTTTAGACTTGGAGTATCAGCGAGTTTTTTTTAGTTTTAGTTTTAGTTTTAGTTGCACTCGTGGCCCGTTTCAACAAATACAACACAACGACACAAGACACAAAGTCAAACAAGAAAGCACAGTTACCTATGCAGTAGCGAATTTTAAATACCCTTTGGAGAGTTACTGGCAGATTTTCATGTGGATTTAATTATTAATTATTCTGAGGTTAAATATCGACGAGTACCAATTTTTGAAGAGTTCTCATTTCCAAGCGATTACAACTCACTGGAAGGTTATATAAGAAAGCAAGAAAAAAAAGAACGAAAAGAGAAAGAGTGGGAGAGAAGAACACATGTAAGAGCAGAGCACAGAGAGAAATGGTCAACAGGCAGCAGCAACAACGACTACTGATAACTGTAAACGCAGCTGCGAACAATCCAGCAGAACCTATGCTTCTCTCTCTCTCTCTCTCTCTCGCTCGCGCTCACCCACTCCCGCAACGGTTGCTGTGTGTTGTTTGTGTTTTGCTTTAGCATGTCAACGCTAATGAGTCATGAAGCGGTTTGTTCCGTCAAAAGTGTGCAGCAGGGGTTGGTTGGGGAACAACACTTGGCTCACTTTTTCGTGCATTTTTAATTGATTTTACAACGTGAAGTAATCGGTCATAAATAGCAGTAATTGCTGACTGACTGCCTGCCTGCCTGCTCTGATGTCTCCTCTCTTTTACTCGCGCTGCCTGCATGTGTTTGACACACTTTGAGGCAACACCAAAAAAACGAATAAGAACAAGAACAATGATAGCAGCGCTGGGGAGGCGTTTCTCGATGGCTCATTTGAAGGCAGCCATAAATCTACTTGAGGCAGCTCTTAATAGTTCCCTCTCTCTCTTACTCTTTTGCCCCATTTGCTGTTTTTTACTTTTATTTTGTATTTTGTTTTATTTTATTTTTTTCGACTGACGCTTTGTCTTTGGCTTTATTATAATTCCTGTGGCTTTGGCTTGCTTCCCGGCTGCTTGAGCATATCATCAGCCCAGCCCAGCCCAGTCCGACTGCCTGCAAATTGCTGCCTACCGTTAGCTTTTGCCTTTGTTTAAAGGGGAAAGGGGGTGGCTGGCGTGTATTTGTTGAAATGTGCAGCTGAAGCTTTTAAAGACTCGACTCTGCGCTGCGCACAAGAATATTCCGTTACAATGGAATGGGGGGCGGGGGAACACAACGAGTGCTGCTTTTTAACAGTGAAATGCAAGAAGAAAAGAATGCCCAAGAAGGAATGCATAAGCTGATGGCTGATGTGTGGTGGGGGAAGGGTATTTAGAGTGGTGGCTAATCAACTGAGAAATATCGTTACAACAAAATACCATATTCAGTCATAATCAAAACTTTTTTATGGGCATCTGTTTTATTTTTTTATGATCGATAAAAATGCATTTTCTCGTCTATACATAAAATAGTTATTGAAATCTAAAAATATAATTTATTGCTCCAATTTCATCAATTGTTTGTTGTTCTTGTACAAAGTAATAGCATATATGAGAACTGCATTCAAGTTATTCTATAAGGCTAAACTTGCATGTTTTCTCAATTAACCGATGTCTGCACTTCTTCCTCTACTTCTACTTCTTCGTCTGTTTGCCTGCCTGTCTGCCCTTTGGCCTCCCCCTTTGACTTGTTGTAGTTCAGCTTGTCATAAAAGGAATTTAGGGCACAGACTGCCCCTGTCAAAAAAAGAAGAAGAGAAGAACTGCAGAAGAACTCAGTCAGTTACCTGTTGAAATTGTTTTTGTTATTTTAATTGACGTTTACCTTAGCTGTCACTAGTTTCTGCACTCCCCCTCCCTCACCTTGTACCATTTCTGTGAGTTCTCGTGATTGCTTCGTGTTCGCTTCGTGCTTCGTGAGTTGCGTGTCAATGAACTCGCATGCGATTTGTTGTTGTATGGCTTGACATGGACAGTGCCAGGGGCAGGCGTGGTGGTGGGTTCGGGATTTCGTTGGATTTGTATTTGTATTAAATGCCGCTTTATTTTTAACGTTTGTTGCCGCAGTCCGTATTTGTATTATTATGCCTTAATAATTTGTTTACACACACAAACAAAACAAAACCCAAAATAACAACGTTGCCTGATTCAACCTTAATGTGATTTTTTTGTTGCTGCTGTTGTTGCTGTTGTTTGTTAAGAGCCTCTGTGCCGCAGCAGCAACAGCAGCAGCCCCGTCCTGTTCTCAGCTCATCCGCATTTGACTTTCAGCCTTTTTTCTTTGTTTGTCTTTCGGTTTTTTGCCTCTTTGCATCTGGCTAAGGATTTTTTAGTTTGTATTTTTTCTTGGGCGTTTCCCCTCGCTATTTATTTTAATTGTTATTGCATTTTCTTCTCTGACAATTGTTCTAAACTAATGTTCACCTTTTGTCTTATCTTGTCCCTTACAGGATCCGGCTGGCATCTTTGAGCTCATCGAGGTCGTTGGCAATGGCACCTACGGCCAGGTCTACAAGGTAAGCAAAACAGCTGTAACTATATATTTAAATTTTATCGATTTTCTACTTGTATAACTTGCATAGGAAACGAAGTATTTAAACTCTTGTTTACAAGCTTGTTAATTTGGATATTTTGTATAATGAATAACATAGTTTTACATATGGGTAACACCCCCAATTAATGATCAAAACCAACACATTTCAACAATGGTAGCCTTGAAATAATAAACACATCATTCAGGAAATAAACACAAAACTGAGATTGAGATTGCAATAAACGTTATATGTAGTTATTTGTTGCCGTGTTGTGGTTGCTTTTTTTACGCCAGCTCATAAGATCTCAGATATTGAAAACAATTTGTCTGACCATTTGAATGTCGGAGTCCATCTACTTTTTTCTTTTTTTTTGTGTCCAAATGTGCAACTTTCTATTGAAGCCCAAACGGGCAATTTGGTTACGGCGCAATGATCTCACAATTTACGTTCAGTTTAGTTTCAGGGCGACCGTTTCTTGGTAGTTGTTGTTGTTGTCTTGTAATTAGCAATCATTAGACTTTATGCTTGAATGCGTCGCAGTTGCGGC
Source organism: Drosophila grimshawi (assembly GCF_018153295.1). Lineage (NCBI taxonomy): Eukaryota > Metazoa > Arthropoda > Insecta > Diptera > Drosophilidae > Drosophila > Drosophila grimshawi. Next base: position 13,829,163 of record NW_025063240.1, on the reverse strand, counting down.
TGCTGCCACAGACAGCTAAGATGAGTTGCATATACACTGAGATATATATCTAAATGTATCTGTATCTTTTAGCTCAGTGTATCTCTCTCTCTCTCTCTCTCTCTCTGTATCCGAAAACAAGCTGCGTCATTTGCGAGGGGCTGCTGCCTTCTTAATTAGTTGCGAACCGCTAGACGGGCGCGATGTTTTAGCATCTTCTTGCCACCAAAAAAAAAACTTCTCTCCTCTCACACATTAACACATTTTTTCGCTCCTCTCGCTTTAGAATTGTGCCGCTGGGCAAAAGTTCAAAACCGAAAACAAACAACCACAAGCGCAACAACAACAACAATCATCATCATAATAATAATCACATCAAAGATTTAAACCAAATGCTTCTCGCTGTCGCTGCTTTGGTTCTGAACAAAAAAAAAACAATGCCACGACTTTGTATTTAAATTATAAGTTTAAAATTGTATCTGCAAGATACAACAGCAACATTACTATGCTGCAACAGCAGCAGCGCAGCAACAGCTACAAAAATAGACATTGTGGGGATTACCGTTAGAATTTGTTGCTCCACTCTACTCTGCGCTGCTCTGTTCAGTTCTGTTCTGATGTGGCATGCGCTGTGCTTGGAAGGCCAACGGCAAGTTCTCCTCTCCTCCCACTCCCCACTTTGTTATTTGCTCGCTGCTGCATGCACTTTGTGGGGGGTTAGGGCCGATGCACCACGTTAGCTTTAGAAGAACTTTTGAAATAAAGTTACATCGATAGTTTTGATAGCTTCAGCTCAAGCTTTCGAGCAAATAGATGGCTTTTAAACAGTGTTGGCAACCTTTAATAAGCATATTACATAATTTTCAGTGTGGTTAGCAACAGCACATAATTCTTTAATAGGTTTTCACTACTTAAGGCACTGATTTTCAAAAGAATTCCAGATAAGCTATTGATATGTCTCATGCCGAAGATTGTACATGTATTCGCACTTAATCTTTACGATTGCCTATTTCACAATTCGGTTCAATGAAGTGTCAATAAAGTGTCTGATTTTACAATTTTGCATGCGTCACGGTCCTCCGCTCACTTTACACCATTTTCGGCTTAGAAATGCGGCCAATTCGCTAAAAAAAATATAGTCATATTGACGGCCCACGTCTGTTGAGTCTCCTTCGGAACACTGACGACCTCATTTGTGTTGGGTTACCACGCTAAGCTGCAAGTGGCACGTGGTAACAAAAAAAATACTTAAGCAACAACAACAATAATGCAATTGAAATACATATATATATATATATAAATATATATATACATACATACAATACATAAGCAACTTTGCCCACTGTGCGACGACAACTTGTTTCACTGCTGCTGCGGCATTAAGTAGTTCATTATACTGTCCAACACTGGACTCTCACTGCCTGATTGAGTGTGTGTGTGTGTGTACGGAATTAGCATGAGTAATAAGAAGGCAGAGATGCTTTTCGAGTGTCTTTCTTTCTTTCGCATGCATGGAACTTGTGACTTGTCGCCAATCAGCCAGCGTTAGAACTCACTACAAGAGTAACGGATATTTTGTTATTGTTATTGGTTGAGGTTCTCGTTTTTTCTTCATCGTTGTTGTTGTTGTCCACTTGTTGGCTACGCTTCGCTCGTTCGTTTTCCGCTCTGTTGTCAGTCTGTGTGTGTCATTTCTTAGGCATTTACTGGATTTTGATTTTTATTGACCGTCAGTCAACCGGTTTTAATCCCCCTCTATCTTCCTCTCTCTCTCTCTCTCTCTCTTTCTTTCTTTCTTTCACTCGTTGTCTCTCTCCAACTTTGGCTGGTTGCAAACGCAAGCGCATTTTTAGAAACAGCTTATCAGAAATTAGTCGCGTCGTCATTTTAACGCTTATTCATAAAGTGGTTAATATGATGCAGTGAGTGGGGAATTTTGTGCTTAAAACGGCTTTTAAGTCAATTAATTAGAAGATTGTGACGTCACATTGTGACATTTCTACGAATTCATATGATTCGCTTCGCTGAATACGATTTTCATTTATTTATGCAGCGAGTGACACTCCCCCTTCCCTTCATCTGTCTCTTTTCATGTGATTTATCAACTAATTTCTCGCATGTTTTGTGCTTTGCACTTCCGGTTTTTTTTTTTGATAAGATTTAAGTTTTTTTTGCGTTTTATTGCTACTGCGCTTTTAAAGTGCTGCCTATCACTGCGAGTGACTCACAAAGAATTGTAAACTTTTTTATGTGTAGATTGAGAGCTTGATGAACACATGTAAAAATATAGGTTTGGTTGTACATGTGAATCTGGAACACGTAGTCTCCGGAGGTGGAGTCCCCCGTGGGAGAGCTTTGTATGTATTGTATTGTGGTTGTAGAAAAAAGCACGAATGCTTTGGAAACGTGGCTGGAAATGAAAAATAACAGTGTGGTGTAATGATTTGAAAAATGATTAATAAATCAGAATTGCTGTACTATGTTGTATAATCCAACTTTTACAAATGAGATCACTGATGTCATAAGGTATTTAATGGGACTGCATTAGAGCTCCACCACTTTTGGCACTTAGCCAGCTGTTTTTCAATTTGCGTGAAGTCGCTAAAAAAAAAAATTTCACACGGCGTAGTTGAAAGTAATAAATTGGCAGCTTAATTTATGCCAAAAAGATGACTTTAAATGAGCAACCCGAGCACGGCAACAGCAACAACATAGAATACAACACAGACACATTTAAAAACTGCATAACTTGGCAACTTTAACAATAACATTGTAAAATCAACGCGCCGTTTCCCAAGGTCGTCGTCGTGATCGTCCACCACCCACCACAGCCCCCTTCCTGCTTACGGCACATTGACTTTCCCAACGTGTAGCGTCGCTTGCTTGCTGCGCTAGCAGAAATTTATTTATTTAGTTTTTTTTTTCATTATTTTTTGCGAAAGCGTTCGTAGCGTTAATATGTACATACAACAAAAGATATACTCGTAAACCTAAATCGCATTTATTGTTTTGGCTTTTGCTATTTTTGGCCGGTCGGAGTTTCGGGTGCAAGTTGGTTGCCTTGTCAATGAAAAAAGTGTCAGGGCTAAAGATTTAATTAAGCGAGCACAGAGCAGAGCAGCAAAGACAGCAACAAAACAAACTTCACACACATACATTTACACACACACACGCACATGCAATATAATTGTATCTATAACAACACTAAAGTTAGTGAACCTCTAAAAATACAATGGGAAATAACACGAGCAGAGCAGAGTAGAGCAGAGAATAGGTTGGGAGAGCGGGCGAACACCACACAAAGAGAGAGGGAGAAAGAGCGGCGCCGGTGAGGCGTCAATGTTGCGGTAAATAATTTGCAATGTTTGCTATGTTGTGTGAAAGAGAAAGGAGCGCAGGGCAAGCGACGACTATACACAACTACAGCGGCAACTAAAACAAAAACGACAACGACACTTTGGCGACGACGCTTCGTTCGTTGTATTCTGTTAGCTCGCTCTTGCTACGATTTATGTGTGTGTGTTGTTGTTTTATGCTCTTGTGTCAATGACTCTTTGTTAATGTTTTCGAATGTTGTCTAAAAACAAATAAAAAATGTGCGTAATAATTAGGTATAAGCTATTCGTTTTGCTTAGCAAATTTTTTGTTTGTTTTTTATTGTCATTTAGTAGTTTTGTTTCATGACATTGAGTTGGGAAGAGGAGAGGTGGAGGAGAAAGAAACAATATAATTTGTTTGCCGAGTACTTGAGCACTGCCTAATTGCAATTTTACGTTGCTTAATTTCAATTTAAAAATTTTACGAGGCTGCGTCTCATGTTTTTTTTGTTGAAGTTTATTTTTTGTGATTGTGCTTGTGCTTGTGTGGTTTCCTGCTTGATATTTTGTATTGCCTTTAATGTGTTTCGCATGTTTCTGTTGAGTGGCGTTTTATTGACTGCGCCTGCCTGCAGTATTGTTGTGCTTGTGTGTGTGTCTCGCCCTCTTTCTCCCTCCTCACGTCTCTTCTTTCGCCGTTTATATTTGTACTTGAGCTACTCCTGCTCCACCCCACCAACCGTTGCGTTGGTCTGGTTCTGTGGTGGGAACGTTGCGCCTGCGTTCCTCAAATGCGGCTGCAGCCCAAAATTAAGTAAATAAAAGCCTTTGCTCATTGTTGTTGTAGTTTCTTTTATTCATTCTCGCTTGGCGTGTTTTATTATTTTCCATCTCTCTTCGACCAACAACAAACTCGTAAATATGAATTCTGCATGTGTGTGTGTGTGTGTGTGTGAATGTCGCGTTATATTGCGCGTAATTGGGTCAAAGTTCGCAGCGATGTTTGGATAATGTTAATTAGAAGTGGGAGGGGGACTAAGCTGCGTGGGCGAAAGTCTTTGGGGGCATTAAACGCATCATTTAAGTGGAGTGCACAAGTCCCAGAAGTGGAGCAAAATGTTGCACTGCAACTCTATGCAGCGGTCTATGCGTCACGCATGTGTCATGAATATTACATGCTACGAGTTTGAAAAACTGCTGAACAGTTAGAAAATCCAAAAATGGATATGCTTCGAAATTACTCAAAATGAACTAAAATAATAATGAGGTGGCAACAACACGCTAACATTAACATTTTAAGTGGGACGAGCACCATAAAAATACATTGCAAGTATTTTCTTGTACCGCAAGAGCTTTTAAGCACCGCAATGGATATGGTCAGAATTCTTAAACTTATGTTAATTTCGAATTCTACGTTCGGCGAATTCATAAATTCATTTTATTTATGCTTGATATATCAAGTTGAATAGGTTTTTCATAAATATGCATGTAAAGCGCCTTACGTCAAATGTGTTTCTTTTGTTGTATTTGCATACGGCCTTAAAATATTACGTTGTGGTCATAATTCCATCATTCACTTTAGACTTTTGATTTGCATACCTCCCTTTCAATTCTGTGACTCATCAATGACTTAAACCACAAATTGCGCCCCTTTTACTTGACCCACTTCGGTGGCTCACTTGAAACCACATAGCCAAACATTTCCTACACCCACCACAAGTAGTAGCAACACGTAATTCGATAACTTCAGTGTCGATAATAGCGGCGGTTGTGCGCGAATTGCACATCGTCATCGATAGTTGCTGCTGTTGTTGTGGCACTCTCAAGGTTGCCCAGCGTACAGAAAGTTATTCAAATATTTGGCTGATTTAAAATGCAAACCTAAAGCGCCGTTCATTACTCACAACAACGCAGCACAACACACAAAACAGCTGGGCAACGGATTCATAAACGGATTCATACTGATTTACATATGTGAATTTTTACTTTAAAGCGTTGATTTCACGATTAGCTCCTCACTTTGGGGCATTTAGTTTTGTTTCCATTTCGAACAACAATTAATTTATGAGTGAAAGTTGCTTGGTTTTTTGTTTTGTATTTTTCTTGCTGCTGCTGATGTTTTTTTTATTTATTTTTTTTTTTTTTTATATTTTGCATGCATGCATAAAGAGCGCACAATGAATCGCCTTTGTTGTTAGGGTTGTTGTTTGATATTGGGAATTATCTAACTGCTGCTGGTCCCTTATATGCATATTGGCTTACAATGCCAACCACACAAACAGACCCCACTGGACAAATGTCACATAACAATGCTTGATTATGTGTGTGTGTGTGTGTGTATTATAATAAACTCGTTGAGTGTCATGTAATTGAACGACAATGACGAGCAACTCTCCTCAAGTTGATGGAACCCAAATGCAATTCCTCATCTCATCTCTTCTCTCAAACGTTTTGACCCGCAGTTGACAAAAGCTTACTGCTGCTTGCGTTACCCCTATCCACGTCTCTGCCCCCCACCCACTAATCACTTGATTGCATTTCGATTTGAGGTTTTGCTCTTCTTCTTGCTCCACACTTAATTCAGTTAATTTCAATTTCACTGATGTGGAGTGCTCTCAATTAATTACGCATAACGAGGAAGCGCTTGCTCTCTCTCTCTCTCTCTCCCCCTCTCTCTCTCTCCCCCTCTCTCTCTCTATCTCTCTCCTTCTCTCTCTGTCCCGAGCTCAATCAATCATCCCTATCAGGGTACATGTGTTTGGGTTTGTTTGTCCCCTGCGAAGCGGAAGTGAATGTGACGTCATCGTCAGTCGGCAGTCGATTCTGTGAACTTGGTCACAAGCCTCGAAGGCGTTAAATAAACGAATATAACAAATACAAATACAAACACACACTGCAAATTATCTTTTGGCACAATTCGCGCCTGCTTATCGCAACGAACAACAGAATATATACAATAAAAACCCAAACCAAATTTATAGACATTTGTTATTATATATATAGTTATTATATACACATATCTCTATCATACGTACTTGAAAATAGAAAAAAAAGAACGAAATACCGGCATCAACATTGAAAATAGCATCAATGAGTCAAAAGTTTACACGGAAAAATTGATAAGAAAATTGTTGTACCACCTATGGTTTGTGGTCGATGACTATTAATGCTAATCTTAATGATTAGAACATTTATAAAGCCAACAATAATGTAAAATATACATTTGTTGGTAATCCCAACAATAATCTAAAAATATCTAAAAACCCTTGACTAATCGTTCAATATAAATATTAAATCTTATATACTTTTTTTGAATTAGTTGTGAAAGTCGAATTAATTCAAGCATGATGGTTAAATATATTTACCTGCAATAAGTTGAATCGTGTTCGCTGGAAAAATATTTGTTTGTTTCTTTTTTATCAAGTTCAGCGAAATAGCAATAAAAATTATGCAAATTTTGATATAAATAACAGTTTTGAAAGACTTTAAATTATTAAATATTTTAAGATATTTATGTATTCTCCATTCACTTTTAACCCTGGTTGCATTATTAAATAATGTTATTGCATTGGCTTGTTATTGGCAAACTGTCTAGAACTTTGAACTTAATCTGATTGGATTTTTTGTTATGCACTTTGTGTAGTATTTTTTTTTGGCTGAGGGTAATATTAAAGTGGTAAATACGCTTTTAGTCCGTTGGCTGCTGCTCAACTGAAAGTGGAACATCAAACAAAACTCGCTAACTGGGTTAGACAGGTATAACTTAAATGAAAGGAGCGAAGGCAGCGGAGGGAGGCAGACAGGGAGGGAGGGCAGACAGGCTAACAAGCAGTCAGTCATCAGTGGGGCATCCAAGTTGGCCAATAAGCCTTTTGTAAAACACTGTGTTGAACCCTGTGCTCGAAAACACCCAACACTCAGTCAAACTTTTAATGGTTGTAAATTTAAATTGAATTTTAATGAAACGAGAAGAAAACGATAGAGACGGAGAGAGGCAGAGAGAGAGAGAGAGAGTGAGAGTGGAGTGATTGAAAATCTAGCTAGAGAACTGCAATGATTCATTCGTTTGGCAAACACAACAGCTTTAAAAGTTATTTTTCATGCATATTTACATTTATATTGTTGCTATTTTCTTGTTGTTTTTTTTCCCATAAATTTCAGTAGAGGTGTGTAAGGTGGTGGAGGGGAGAGGGAGTGGTACTCAATTAACTTTAAGCACACTGCAAAACAAAGTTAAATTAAAATGCATTCATGGTTGCCTTACAAGTGCAGTTTAGAAGAAAAAAACGATTTGATTTCTGGGTTAATTAACACAAACAAGCTGAAGCAAGCAACAATTGGTAATTGATGCGTCGTATCCACCACTTCCCTCGCCCACCACTCACCCCCTTTCAGCCCCTTGGGAGGCCAAGTAATTACCTTAACGCATTTTTGTTTCCCAAACGTATACCCTAACTTTTTTTTTGCAGTTGTAATGGCTTTTATTCTTGAATTTTTGTAAAACAAACAAAAAGTATGAAAATCAAAAGAAAATTTCGAAAGCTCAATAAAAAGGCTTATTTTTTCCTTTTACTTTTTTGTAGCATACTTTTGTGTGTATGAATTTTTGTGTGTTTCTTGAAAAGAGGTCATGTCGCAGTCGGGCACACCCAATGTATTAAATTCTCATTTGTTTTAGATTCGGAGCCACAACAAATTTGCGATTTGAAATCTGTTGTGTGGAGGCAATGGATGTAATGGTGCATGGGGCATGGGGCATGGGTGCGGGGAGGTATTAAAAGCTTGCACAATATTGGCAAACGCAGCAGCTGCGTTAAAACATATTGCCACAAGCATCGCGGCCCTGTGGGCTAGTGGGGCAATATAGCAGCCAGCCAAATAGGCAGGCAGCCCACAGTCGAGGCAGGGCAACCACTTGGTTACTTGACGCACACGTGCGCGGGGTGTGTTACATGCAGCAGCAGCAGCAACAGAACTCTGGTCTCGTTGTCTATGGTGGCTGCTCCCACTTGCAATTGTGTTGTGGCAAGTGCTGTAAATTGAATTGCGGTTTTTTGCCAAGTGTTGCACGTGTGGGCTGTGTGAGACTTTTGCCGACAATCTCTAACAACACTCTATATACATACAATATTTGTATGTATCTCTATATATCTCTCCATCTGTAACTCATACATTGTTGCTGCTTGCCGCAAATTTAATATGCAAGCTCAATGAGCAAAGTGTGTAGTTCGCAGAGGTGTGTGTGCGTGTGTGTGTGTGTATTTGTGTGTGAAATGGAGTACTCCATTGTGGTTGGGGGTTGGCTTTGATCTAATGCCGGCAGAGCTGCGTTGCGGGTGATTCGATTACCTAACACGCGTTGTAGGCATTGTAAGGTGTCCGTTAAAGTTGTTGTGAGGGGAGAATAATAAGTGCAGATCTCCATATGAATGTGTCGTTGTTGTCGTCTTCACACCTCTTTTATTTATAATTTTTATAGTTTATGTTTATTTAAAAAAAAAACGAAGAAAAAAAAAACCTTTGTGTTGAACCAATTCCTATGCAAACAACTCAAAAGTCTCAACTTTCTCGATTATATTCAAAGGAATGCTTCCCCATGGAATACTTAATGCATGTCTTTCCTTCCATCTCCAGCTCTTTGTATATCTCTGGCCTATTTCTTTAAAGTTTCATCACAACTTACCTTCCGTTGTACAGAATGCATCTAATACCATTTCCTCATTCTATTTTCTCTCATTCAGCCGAATTCACTTTACATATTTTGCTGTCTTATCGGAAACACACATTGCCCACCACCGTTATTTCCCATATTTATGCTTCTTCTTTCAGGCTGCCAGCCAGCTGTTTTTAGTTGTTCCATGAATACAGTATTTTTATTTCTATCTCTCTCTCTGTCGGTCGATTAGGCGATTTGCATCAGTCAAACTCAACACGTCAACTAAAAATGTCCGAGATAATCTTTTTAGTTTATGTGACGCCAAGCGCAAGAGGGCTGTGTTTGTATGGGGTATTTGTTGTCCACAGGGAAAAGTGCCCCGCCCCCCGTTTCAAGTTTCTTGTTGTTGGTTTTTTCTTCCTTCTCTTCTCATATTTGCAGTGTCATAGATATTTTAACGCCGTTATCACAATACGCTCAGCAATTGTTATTTAATGTTGGCTGTGGTTGCTCAATACCCTTTAATGCGGTGATATTATGTATATTAGGTAAGCGAACCGGGTTAAAAGTGGTTTAAAGGTCGTTTCTTTCGATACTTACAGTGTATTTCTCAGACCAAAAAAAGGCACGTTTATTTTTTTTTTAGCAACAATTATTACTTCTGTTTGTTGACGTATGATTGCATATTTTTCCGAGTTTGCAGAACAGAGCGTGGGACGTGGGGAAAAATGGGTATTGGAGCAACTTCATGTTGTTCAAGAATGAGAAGAAGAAGAATAAGTACAAGAAGAGCAAGAAGAAGCAGACGACAGTAGTCGTCATTTGCCGTACGAATCACGTTATGACAACACGTAATTGTCTGATTATGCAGTTTAGCTATATACATATAGACGATCGTATGTATGTGCATTTGTATGTGTGTGTGTCTGCTTACACAGAATGTGCAATGTGCGTGTTTTTTTTTGTTTTGTCTGTTTTTTGTCGTTGCATTTTTCATCAAGTTTATTGTGTTTGTTGATTTTCGTATTTTTCTCGTTTTTCACGCCCGGATCACAGCGCAGAGCATTGAGCATTGAGCATTGTGTATCTGCCAGATACTTGTACTGAAACTGAATACTTGAGCAGCAAATCGAAAAGAAAAAAAAAACGAAAACAACTTCTGCATAGGTAGGCAAAGCGAATGGGACAGCTGCTCGATGTCTTTTGAGACACTCCGATGCGGTTCCTCCATTGTTGACTTTACCTTTAAAACATTATTCGTTTCGTTTCGTTTTGGGGCTTTGGTTTTTGTTTTCATCATACAGATATATTTGAACATATTCAGCAGTTTCGTCTCCATAAGGCAAAGGCTTGTCGCTATCGCTGTCGTCGTCGTCGTCGTCGTCGCCGTCGTCGTCGTCAGTGTGTTTGTTTGTTTGTTTATTTATTTGTTTCTGGGATTGTGTTTAGCTCTATTTGCTCTAAAGCTGAACTGTGAGTGCTGCGCGAGTGATTCACAAATATTTTTCTTTTGTATTTTTATTTTTTTATTATTTGATTATTCTTATTGCGGCAATCGCTGTTGGACTTTAAATTGAATTCGCTTGAAGTCGCGTCCGTTGCTAAATAGCTGGCAACTGGATACAATTCAATGATGAGCCATAAACTGGTTGCACCTGCCTCCTCGACTCAGCATGTCCAATCGATTGGCTCTCTCTTTCTCTCGCCATTAGTGCATGTCATTAATTTGCATAAAATCTGTACAATTTTGCACAGTCAACCGTTAGAATATGACAACAGAACAGCAACCACCAAGTGCTGAAAATTGTTGCTTAATAGCATTTTGATAGCAGCAAATATATATATATATATATGTATATATATACGCCCCGCTGGCTAATCATCGTCGTCGTCATGCTGGTCTTCTTCTCCTTCTTCGTTTGGAGCAAGAAAATTGTTATCATATCTCGTTAGGCACTTGATTTATTATGGGTAGCTAACTGCGCTTGCAGCTACTCATGGCAGCTGCTGCACTAGTCGCCAATTAAAACTGTATTAAATTTTAAATGCCATTTTATAGTCGCTCTAAAAAAAGACACCAAAGTGGTGGAGTACTCTCCGCAAATATAACCGGTCAGGACAACTCAATCAGAAACGGAACAAAATCAATTTATGACACTGATTAAAACGACAGCTGATTGAAATGCATTTTTACGCCTTGATTGACTGACTGTCTGCTCGAGGATAATCGATTTTCAAGTCACGTTATTCAATTTTGCTGTGCACATAACGAGCTGTGAAATCGGTATGAAAACGGGAATAGCATAATAAAAAGTGTTTGAATTTTGACCTGAAATTGGATCAATGCAGAAGAAAACAATGTTGAATATTTAGAAAATGCAATCTAGAAAAATAAATGAAGACCACATCGAAAAAGGATTTACTACGAGTTCTTTAAAACCGTTTCAAGTTTAAATGCAGAATTCATCTGCTCAAAAAAGTACAATACTCAAAAATCAGTTTAGTTTAGTGTATAAAATGCATTTGTTATGGTTTTTTATGCCCTGAACTTATTAAAAATTAATTAATGTGTGCATTTTTCAGCGTGTTGGTCTTGAATTGTAAGACGCGTTTATCATTTTATGAGTGTGTAATATTTGGAATGAGCATTTACAATTATTCTGATAAATATATATATATTTATAAATACAATAGTTTCGCAATTTGCTAAATATTTAGAAAGTGCATTAAAAATTAAGTCAAGTCAAAGAGAGTTTTTCTCAATTGAGAAAGAGTATTTTTGCAATAGATTCAATGACTGTACTTAAGCTCCCTCTTCAAGTCGAGCATATGCACGATTCATGATTCTTCCTGTTCTATTGTGTGATGAATGTGTGCATTGAATTATTGTTTACTCGCAACACTTTCAGTCGTAAGTGACTGACGCAGTTTATTGACGTCGTTTCGCCCACGGTCAACAATTCTTGTTGTCGTCGACGTTGTCGAGTTCAAGTGTCTTGTGACTGAAAGAGATTCAATGTCGCATAAATTTACACAGCATGATAAGCAAAGTTTTCGCTTTAATTCTGCACAACTAATGCGTTTATTTTTATTTGACTGTTATAGGGCCGTCATACAAAAACTGGTCAGTTGGCTGCCATAAAGGTGATGGATGTCACCGAGGATGAGGAGGAGGAGATTAAGCTTGAGATCAATGTGCTTAAGAAATACTCAAATCATCGCAACATTGCCACCTATTATGGGGCGTTTATTAAAAAATCGCCACCGGGTAAAGATGATCAGCTGTGGCTGGTTATGGAATACTGCGGCGCTGGCTCCGTTACCGATCTGGTCAAGTCCACAAAAGGCCAAAGCCTCAAAGAGGAATGGATCGCATACATTTGCCGCGAAATATTACGCGGCCTCAGCTATTTGCACTCGAACAAAGTAATTCATCGCGACATCAAAGGCCAAAATGTGCTGCTCACAGATAATGCCGAGGTTAAACTTGTGGACTTTGGTGTCTCTGCGCAGCTGGATCGCACGATAGGCAGACGCAACACATTCATCGGTGAGACGCAAAACTTTTGGGTGAATCATGCTGAACTGAGTTGGGCTTAACTGGTTTGTTCTTGTTTGTTGTTGGCGGTGTTTGTATACAGGTACTCCCTATTGGATGGCACCCGAGGTCATTGCCTGCGACGAGAATCCCGAAGCGACATACGACAATCGCTCGGATCTGTGGTCCCTGGGCATCACGGCATTGGAAATGGCTGAGTCACAGCCGCCGCTCTGCGATTTGCATCCGATGCGTGCTCTCTTCTTAATTCCACGCAACTCGCCGCCGCGTCTCAAATCCAAAAAATGGTCCAAGAAGTTTCACGGCTTCATTGACACGGTGCTAGGTGAGTCATTTTACGTCATATTGGTCTTAGAAATGTAAATATTTGCAACATTTTTGCATTCACAGTGAAGGACTATCACCAGAGGCCTTACACCGAGAATCTGCTGAAGCATGCCTTCATTAAGGATCAGCCGACGGATCGACAGGTGCGCATCCAGCTAAAGGATCACATCGATCGCTGCAAGAAGCGCAAGCAGGAGAAGGAGCGCGAAGATTATCGCTACTCGGGCTCCGACAACGATGACGACGAGCCGCAGCTGGCCGGTGAGCCCAGCTCGATCATACAAGCGCCTGGTGGCGACACGTTGCGACGCAACTTTCAGCAAATCCAGGAAGGTCGCCTCGCCGCCGAACAGCAGCAGCAGCATCATCAGTTGCTTGCCCAGGCTCAGGCGCAGGCCACTGCAGCTCATGCTGCTGCCCAGGCGCAGCTACATCAACAGCAGCAGCAGGCGGCAGCAGCAGCAGCAGCAGCGGCGCATGCAGCGCAACAGGCGCAGGTGGCACAGCAACAGCAGCAGCAACAACAACAACAACAGCAGCAGCAGCAGGCACAGGCTCAACAGCCGCAGGCGAATCGTCAGCAGAAACCGCCATCGGTAAGTGTCGTTTAAATGAGCAACCAAAGCTACAAATTGCTTCTTATGTTACTAATCATTGACTCATACTCTTTCTTTTTTGTTTTTGCAGCGCCAGCAGGTTGAGGAAACGGGTCCGCCGGCACGCCCACAATTGCCGCAGCGTCTGATTGTGGTGCCAGATCCACCGCATGCCAATCGGCCATTGCCACCGACACCGAAGTGCGGCGAGCCAACGGCTCAGGCGCCCTCTCAACAACAGCAGCAGCAGTCGCAGCGCAGCTCGCAGAACAATTTTAAGCCATCGGTGCGTATTCTCCACAGAGCGCAGAGATTACAAATAACCATAGCAGCGATACTCAGCTACTGATAAGAAGGGGCCTGCGTCTCCTAGAGCAATGACTTGCTAGGCTTGCGTGATATAGAAAGGAGTTCGCGATTAAAACTAGCTGTGGTCGGAAGTTGTTCATGTGGTGAATGATAGATAGGGGTATACAATGCAGGCTATACAAATGTGGCAAGATAAATTCGAATAAAATGGATTGAGTAAGAAAAGTTTGCAGCTCTGTTTTGTGTAGCCTATCAGGGAGTAAAATTTAATTTAATTATTTAATAAATTTATGATACACGTACAGAACTAAATTGAACCAATAGAAAATTTACCGTTCATTGTAGATTTCTAGCTATTCAATCAAATTTATAAGCGCGTTTAATCAGACTAATTTAAAGGAATATATTAAAGCATAGAATGTATTACTTAACAAGTTGCCACTGATTACAAAAGCATAGCAATTTTACAATTTTAAATCAGTTTTGTATAATATAATGTGCACCTTGTGCACTTTGAGAGATTATCAGATTAAATCGCTTTTCAAATGTTGACTGTCTGCCTAACTTACAATTTAATTATTAGCGAAATTGAAACCACATCTTATGCTATATTAATGCTTCAAAAATATATCCTATAAGGCGTTTCTTATAGACCCTTGCAAAGCCCACGTTGATCTATTGCTGATTAGTAGTTTAATTCCCGTCCCAGCCTCTTAGCTCATTTATAATTTACCCTTGTAAGAGTATTGTACGATCGATTGTATATATTTATATGATTTTGAACTTCTTTTATTTTCATGTTTTGTGCGTCTACCATAACATAATGCATAACTATATAAACTAAAATATCGACCTTATGATTTCGCTCATGTGTGTGTGTGTCTCTCTCTGTGTGTGTATATTAAACGTACAACATCCCGTTGCGCCAAATATATATTAATATGTACAAATTGTACAACAACCAACGTATAATTTGATCCAAAACACTAAAACACACATTCAAAACAAAATCAATCAATCAATCATACAACAGTTACCACCAAGGAGACCTGAGGTATGTTTTTTATCATTTTCGGTTGTAGCCTGCTCGCTCCTCTATCTCTATCTCTCTCTCGCTCTGTCTATCTCTCTCTCACTCTGTCTATCTATCCATCTATCTGTATCCTATTTATGTGTATTTTATGCTTGATTTACTAGTATGTATATATATATAAACTCCTCCTCTACATTTTTGGAACCCTTGTCGAAATTCTGAAAAAAAATATAATGTACACTTGATGGAGGTACACAAGTACACAGTAAAGAGAGTTCGCCTCTTCGTAACTCTGTTATAACCAATATATACAATGCACGTGCCCACTAATCCACAAAAAAGAAAAAACCTTCGAAAACACTTTCAATTTTTCCAAAATGCAACTAACCAAAAAAAGGAAAAAGTTTATGCTACTATTTGAAGCGGTTCTATAAATAGAAGAGTTGCTGTGATTGATGCGTTTGTAATGCCAAGCATAAAGTCGATTCCGAACAAACAAAAAAAAACTAACTAACCCCGGCCAGTTCCATAAATAGATAATAACTAACCGAGCTTTCTCTAATGTTTGGCCCTGTTTGTTGTTTATCTATGTATATAAGAAGTGAAAGGTACAAACCAGTCTAATGCTCTCTTACTTTTCGTTCCACCCCGAATACAATCGCATTTGCCCCCCATCCGAAACCAACAACTACAACAAACAACAACAACAACAAATGTGGTACCACGTGCAACACTCAAACATACACACACACACACAACACAACACCACACAAACACACACACTACACTACACTACACATAAAAATCCTCCGTGTGCATAAAATGGCCCACAAATATCTATTGTAAAATACAAAAAACAAAAAAAATGTAGGATCATTTGGATGTGTTAGCAGCACAATTAAATGAATTGGGCGTGGTCTCCTCCCAACAGCCGCAGCCACAGACAGCAGCAGCCGGCGGACAGCAGCAGCAACTGGCACAGCCGGAGGCGCCGCCGCGCAACAATCGACAATCGGGTGCATCCTCGGGCAATGGTGCGATCTGTGTATCGGCTTCCTCGTCGTCATCCAAGCCGGCAGCGGCACTGCCACAACAACAGTCCAACAATCATCTGGGACAGGCCGTCAATCCGCTGGATCCGCTCGACAGCAGCGACTCGGACAGCGAACCGGATGAGCCCAACGATCGGGCACGCAACGATGGCACACTTTTGGCCAGTGATCCGCCCAAGCCGCTGTAAGTACCACGTACTCCAAAAATACAGAAACCCATGCCGCACAAAACGGGAGGCGCGTCAAAATTTGCATTGCAACACAGTTTGTAAAAGTTGCTACACAACATTTACTAGTAATTTGCAAATGGCGCACAGCACTTAACATTTCATTTATTAAAGATCAAGCTTTTTATAATGGATACATATATCTATATGTTTGTAGATGGAGTACAGCAAATAATTCAATTCAGTAAACCATTTTTGAAAAATTTGATTTTAAACTATAAAAATGAATGAATTGTTTACATTTTAAAAATGTATGGCTGTGCTACAGATATAAATAGGTATATAGATAGAACTTATCGTATACAATACAAATTCACAACATGCTATACAATTTTCTGTCACCCATTACCGTTATCGTTACCTGCACCACTCCTCCACATCCACATCCACTTCACGCATTATTTTCATGCCACTCATTTATCGATTTGTTTGAAATGCCGACCCGTTTTTGCGTTTTGCCGTTTTGTGTTTTTTCCTGTTTTTTTTTTGGATTTCGGTTTTTTTTTGGTTTGTTCAGACCCGAATTTTCATACAGGCCTGGCTTGGGACCCGTCTCTGAGGACACAACAACAACGACCACACCGCTGACCCACGGCAGCGGTGGGCCACCAAATCGACCCTTGCCACCGACGCCGGATGACGATGATCAGGCCGGAGATCGTACGCTGATCATGAAGCGCGTAAGTAGACGCCATCTAAAAACCAGTATTACCCATTAAATCTAATTATTAGATTAGTTTCTTTTAGTATGTTTCCTTTAGTTTAGTTTTTAGTTGTTTTTTCTCTTTCTATTTGAGATATATATTTTTACTGAGATACATCGAGAAGTATTAGGGCAAAAGCTCAGGTTACTATCTAATCTAAACCTTCAGGCAGCTGTACAAATTGTAATTAGCTTTTGTAGGGTTAAAGGTCTAAATAATTATAAAAGAAAACAAAACAAAACAAAACAAACAACAAAAAAAGTATATTAATATTAGTCCATTAAATCAACAACAACAAAAGTTTGGATGGTTGTGGTTCTATTTAGACAACTTTATGCAGCAAATACTATATATATATATAATTTATTTTTAACTCTTAACCCAATTTGATGAATGAACGAGTTTCATTTGAGCCTAGTTTAAACTATTATAAACTACATACTTATTTCTATACTAAATACATATTTATTTACTTATTTTGATCAGTATGTTTTGTAAGAACAAAAAAAACACGGTATGCAACTTTTTTCGTGAATTTCTTTTGTACAAAGTTTTATGTAATATTCCCAATCTTTATCATTTTTAAATCTGTCTGTGTCATCAATATATATAATTGAAAGTCGGACAACGGTTTAGAATAAAAAAATATAATTTTATTGAAAACACGACTTCTTACTTTTGAGTACAAAATGTGACTGCTTACTATTGAGTACAAAATGTGACTGCTTACTATTGAGTACAAAATGTGACTAACTTAATTACTGAATGTGCTGCTTTATATGGATATTCTTCTCGTCGTCCAGCGTGGGAACTGCTGAGTTGACAAATGCAGCGTGATCGTAACTTCTTCACTCAGTTGCGCGTTTTTCGGTTGGCAACTGAACTGTTATTATTTGCAGCATCAGCTATTTTGCTTGCAGCTGGGTACGGGTGTATATGTGAGTGTTTGTTTGTTTATGTCTGGCTTGTGCGTGTGTGTGTGTGTGGACATGAGAGATCCATGTGATCTGAATATGTCACTTCCCCATCCATTAGAAATTGGCTTGTCCTCAAGCGTTCAGTGTAGGGTATATTCTTAAATCGTTGGCGCTTTCCATGGTTGCTTTGTCTTCATTTTCGACGGGTGGTGTTGTTACTGTACTATTCTTATATTCTATTATCGTTCGTTTTGGTAAATTTTTGTATTTGAATAAAGAATAGCTAATTATTACTATTGATAATATTGTTACTGATGTTAAGCTTATGATTAATAATGTATTGTTTGTTCTTGTATGTTCTCTTATGAGTTCTTTAGTTTGTATGAATGCTAACGGCTCTGTTTTAGTTATATTATTACTGATATAAACGGTTTGTGTAAAATCTGATATTACATTTGATATCTGGATATCTTCTAATTGGACAGAACAATTGGTTGCTTTAATAATGTTGTTTCCTAAAATTTCAATCTTTTGTGGTATACAGTTTTGATTAAGTGTAATTTTAGGTAAGTTCCAAGTTAATATTACATTTGGTTCTATGAAATTTATTTCATAGTTTTTTCTTGTTTTTGTGTATTTACATTCAACTTCCGTTTGTTTCAAGATACCGTTAATACATTTGTTTGTTATTAGTTTCTTTTCTGTTGCTGAATAAGTTTTATTCTTATGTAAATAATATTTATCTTTAATAGTTTCGGTTAAAATATTCTTTTCCTTGTCTGGATATGGTATTATTGAATATAATGTTTCTTGTGACAGAGTTTTCGGAATATGTGATATTATTATAATTTCATTTGTCTTGGGTTCTATCCAAGTTGATGTTTTTACATTTAACAATTTTTCTGAATTGACATTTAATAATTGATCATGTTTTAACAATTTTGGATTAAAAATTCCCAATCTGGTCAGTTGCATTCCCATCTCGATATCTTCGATGTATTCAGTGAATTGTTGTAAGTTAAACAGTAATAAGCTTAATTTTGTGTTCTGTTGTGACATTTCTGTCATGCCGTCCATTATTTTTATGCCATGATTGACTGCTTCTATGACTTTGTTTAGTTCGTTTACCTGTATGCTATTAGCTTCTAAATCATCAATTTTTTCAGTAAGTTCTGTTTTGTCGTCTTCAGTTAATGTGCCAAATAAGTATTTGTAACCTTTTCCTACTAAATTTAGGAGTCCTCGTTTCTGTCTTTTGATTATTCTTATTCCGTTCATTTCTCTTTGAAGTTTTTCTACTAGATATTCTACTTGGGGTAGAGCACTAAAATCATATGTCTGAGATATTAAATCTTTTTCAGTATTTTCGGTTTTTGTTAGGTTTACTGTTAGGCAATGGTATTCGAAATCTGAAGGTATGCTTAATGAGCCTGTTTTAAATAAAACGTACCCGTTTTGTGCGTTTACTTGGTTAATGTCTATATTTTGGGTATTACTCTGAGTTATTGTTAGCGTTAGTATTATCATTGTTAGCAGGTGGATCGGTAGGTGAATCTTCTGTAGTTGACCTGAAATTATTGTTATATTTGTTTATGTTTATTTTCTTTTTCTTTTTGAATTTAGTTTTGTAATGTATGATTTTTCTTCCTCTATTCGTTTCTTCGAAATGTTTGTTATCTAACTGTTTTATTATGCCTGTCTTCCTGAATGGATTTGTCGTTTTTGATTTGATAAGTGGCATTTCTCTATAGTTTGTATCTATTTCGTAAGTTTTTCTTTTCTCGTTTAGCTTGTTGATCTTTTTAATTTTATTCAATTGGGTATTGTATGCTGGTGATCCGGCATAAATGAAGATGTCTGCTGGTGTTCTACCAGTAGTGCTATGTATCGTTTTATGGTTATAAGTGTAAAGTATTATTTCGAATTTTGTTAACTTATTTTCTTCGTTTGTGTCTGAATTAATTATTCTTAATTTTTCGTTGACTGTTTTGTGAAACCGTTCTACGTCTGATATGCCGTTCTTACTTGTTGTGATTTTAATTTTTACATTTTCTGAATCTAACCAAATTTTTAATGCTGCACACATGAATGCTGAGTCTTTGTCTGCTTTTATTTCTAATGGTTTTCCCATTTCGTTGAATATTTTTAATAATGCTCGTTTTGCTTCTAACCAATCTTTACTATTTATTTCTATTAACGTAGCGTATTTTGAGTATACGTCTATGCATGATAAAAATTGCTTATTATTGATAATATAAAAATCTATAACGTATTTTTCTCTAGGGTTGAAAACCTCAGGTGTTATTTCATAACTAAATTTTGTGTCCCTGTGCTCCACTTTTGATATATTACAGATTTCGCATTCGTTAATTATGTTTTGTATTAGTTTTTGGTAATCTGGGAAATAATATTTTTCTTTAAACATTACTATAGTTTTTTCTATTCCTGGATGTAAAAGTTTTGTATGGTCGTTTAATATGATTTGTTTCAATTCTGAATAAGTTTGAATATCTTTTAATTTTTTTGTGGTTCTCATAGTTTTTATCGGACAATCTCTTTGTATTATTTCTAAATAGGCTTTTTGGAATATTGCGTAGTCACCTTCGTGTGGGAAGTATATAACGCTGTTTTTTGCACAAAGATATTCTTTTATGATCTCTTTTGCTTTTTCAGTGGTCATTTCTATGTAATTTATTATAATCTTAGTTTTGTGAAAATATCTTATTTTCTTTATTTCTTCGGTATTTCCTTTTATAAATTCTATTTGATGGTTATAATTATTTAATGGTCTTTCTGTGGTTTGAATGCAATTTTGATTATCTTCGTTTGCGCTATGTATTGTTGCTGCTATGCTGTCTTGAGCATTCCCCATGAAATTTTCTTCTACGTTATTTTCTTCTGTTTTAATTCTTGAAAGTGCATCAGCTACGTAGTTTTCTTTGCCTGGTATGTATTTGATTTCATAATCGTATTCGTTTAGTCTTATTTTCCACCTTTGTAACTTCATGTTTGGCTCTTTTATGTTGTTTAGCCATATAAGAGGTTTGTGATCGCTAAGTATTTCAAAATTTCTGCCAAATAAGTATGATCTGAAATTTTTCGTTGCCCATATTATTGCTAATAATTCTTTTTCTATCGCTGAATATTTTATCTCATGCTCGTTTAAAGTTCTACTAGCATAACATATTGGTTTGTGATCCTGTGATAAAACTGCTCCTAACGCATAATTACTAGCGTCTGTAGTAAGTGAGAATTTTTTCTTGAAATCCGGATATACTAATATTGGGTCTGATGTTATGAGTAATTTTAATTTCTCAAAGGCTTCTAAGTATGTTATTTCTTTTTCGTTAACTTTTGCTCCTTTCTTTAGCTTTATTGTCATTGGTTTCACAACTTTTGCGAAATTTGGTATGAATTTCCTGTAAAATCCACATAATCCTAGGAATCTTTTGATTTCTTTTGGGGTCTTAGGGATTGGAAATTTTTTAATGGCTTTTATTTTGATTGGGTTAGGTTTTATTCCTTCCGTTGTTATTATATGTCCTAGAAATTCAGTTTCTTTTTTCATGAATTCGCACTTATCTAGTTGTAGTTTTAGATTTGCTTCTCTGAGCTTTCTAAAAACTTTCCTTAACGCTAATATGTGTTCTTCCAATGAAGTGGAATACACTATTATGTCATCCATGTAAACTAGACAATTTTTGTTAATTAAGTCTCCTAAAAGATTGTTCATACAACGCTGAAAGGTTGCTGGTGCATTTTTCAAGCCAAATGGCATTCGCGTATATTCGAAATGTCCTGCTTTGGTTGAGAATGCTGTTTTTGCTATTGATTTTTCGTCCATCTGAATTTGATGAAATCCTTTAGCCAAATCGATTGTTGTGAAATATTGACATTTTCCTAATTTGTCTAATATTTCATCCATTACAGGTATGGGAAATTTATCGCTTACTGTTTTTTCGTTAAGGGTGCGATAGTCTACTACTATTCTATATTTTCTCTTTCCTGATGCATCTTCTTTTTTTGGTACTATCCAAATAGGAGAACAATAAGGTGAATTAGATGGTCGTATAATACCTTGTTGCATCATTTCTTTCATTTGCTTGTTAACTTCGTCATCAAAGGTTTGTGGATATTTATATGGTTTCTTATAACAGGGGTCCTCATTTTTTGTATTGATAACGTGTTTTACAGTATTTGTGAAAGTCAAATTGTCACTCTCTTTATACTGAATATCGCTAAATTCAAACAAAATGTTTGTTAACGTGGCTTTTTCTTCTGTATTTAGGTGTTCTAATCTAAACTGATTGCTTTCCACTAATTCGTTTTCCAATGCGTATGCTGTATGTATATCTTTTATTAGTAGTGGGTCTTTATATTCTTCTTCCTTATTTTCGTTATTATATTTAAATAAAAATTGAAAATTATTAAGTTTAACAAATTCGTCTTCGTAATTGATCACGCTTCTACAATCCTTAAGGAACGTTCGGCCTAAGAGGATGTCAAAATTTTTGGAAAAATTATGTATGTAAAACTTCTGATCTGTTGGACACAGTTTGCTAGGGGCTAATGATATGCTGGTATTTAATTTTATTTCTCCACTTATGGTTTGACAAGTAATATTCTCTTTAAAAGTTGGGTAATTAAAGAAATTTTTATTCATCATATTTATTGATGACCCTGTATCTATTAAGCATCGCATTTGTTGGTTATTCATAATTATTCTTATGAATGGGGTTCTGTGTTTGTTTCCGAGGCTGTTTGATGAACATTTTCTGCCCATTCCATTTTTGATTGTCCACTATTACTAGGTCTTTGTCTTTTAGTGGGTTGGTTAGGTGGTCTGGTATTGTTACAATCTGATTGATAATTAATTGGGTTTTGCATTCTGCCTTGATTTAATTTTTGTTGATATTCGTTATACAATTGTTTATTGACCATTGGTTCGTTTTGTGAATTTTGATTTCTATAATTTGTATTATAATTTTGTTGATTCCTGAAACTCTGATTATAATTTGGGTTGTAATTTGATTGAGTTTTTGGATAATATTTGTTATTATTTTTATTGTAATGGGTGTTATTTGCAGATTTTGGGTTTTCTGGTATGCGGTCTTCGTATAAACCTAATTCTTGGGCTACTGCTTTTAATTTATCGGTTGTTGGTATATCATATCTGGCTAACTGCATGTATAGCCTGTCTGGTAGTCTTTTATGTATAACATCTCTAACCGTATTTTTTAATGCATTTGAGTACAATGTTTTATTTTCTGCATTATTTTCTATTACTAACTTATTTAATATTACAAAGGATTTTTGCTCGAGTTCTTCGAGGAACTTACGGATACTTCCACCAAAATATGTGTTGTAGACTCTTCTCAGTAGCTCCTCACAAGGTGTTTGGGTCTTGAAAGTGGAGATCAGTACGCTTCGTAGTGCTCCCCAATCTCCTGGTAGGTGCCTCAGCGATGTCCTCATTGCATCTCCCTCTAACTGCATTTGGATCGCGCTGTACATAATCAGTTTTTGTTTTGCGTCCACGCTTGGGAAGAGTTCCATAATAAAATCGATCCTTCCAATAAAGGCTCCTAGCTCGTCCGTTTCTCCATTGAAGATTGGCACTTGGCGGATTTGCCCGAGTGCTTGGTTTAATTGTGTCTCCAACATCATTTTATTATTATTTTATTTTTTTTTTTTTGTTTTGAGTTTTGAAAGTTTGTTTGAGAAAAAATTCTTTGTCGTCTGTCTCGCGTTTTACTTTTTAGAAAAAAGTTTTTTAAGGATCACGAGGTCCTTATGCGGATAACAGTTTTTATCGCGGAACACTAGTACGTTTTCCTGTGATAGGACCACGACGTTTCACAAAAAAAAATTAGCTGTTATCCTACCGGCTGCGCCAATTGAAAGTCGGACAACGGTTTAGAATAAAAAAATATAATTTTATTGAAAACACGACTTCTTACTTTTGAGTACAAAATGTGACTGCTTACTATTGAGTACAAAATGTGACTGCTTACTATTGAGTACAAAATGTGACTAACTTAATTACTGAATGTGCTGCTTTATATGGATATTCTTTTCGTCGTCCAGCGTGGGAACTGCTGAGTTGACAAATGCAGCGTGATCGTAACTTCTTCACTCAGTTGCGCGTTTTTCGGTTGGCAACTGAACTGTTATTATTTGCAGCATCAGCTATTTTGCTTGCAGCTGGGTACGGGTGTATATGTGAGTGTTTGTTTGTTTATGTCTGGCTTGTGCGTGTGTGTGTGTGTGGACATGAGAGATCCATGTGATCTGAATATGTCACTATATATATTTAGTTCTACAATTTTCGATTTACTTTCAAAAATGATTTTCGGTTTTAACTTTTGTATGTTTTGTATGAAAATGATATATGCACTGGTGCAATAGAATGTTTACACGGGCACATTCCATCTACATACTCGAGAGCTGGAAAACAGTCGATGACAAATGAATCGAAAACAAATGAATATCGATTAACTAATATGTAATAGAAACAGATAATGTTGTCAGATCGTTTTCCAGCTTTAATAATTTCATAAATGCATATACATATTGTGTATAGATAATATATCAAAGGTAGGCGTCGAAGAAGTGCATCCGACTGGTTTCAGAACTTGACATTATATATTTGTATATTTATGTATTGTAAACACACCTTTGCACCACTACGTGCATTACTATCCACCCTTCCTCCCCACAAGCAAATACAAATACCCAGAATATCTCATAAAAATCAATATTATATGGAATGCAATGCAATCAGAGAATTCATGAAAAACTTTCCATGCTACAAGCGGTTTTTTTTTGTTGTATACCCTGGGCAAGAAACAAATTTAGACTGTAGAAATGTAATGCAACCGAAACCTAACAACAATTCTTCTCTTGCGCTGTTACTCACAACTACAACAATTATTTGTACAACAACAACAACGACAACCACATCTACATGAACAACTGTAAACAGAAATTAGAACAAAACGTAAATCGCTTACAAAAATCCGCTTCCACCTCGCATGCGCCAAAGAGAGCCGAAGACGCGAAACTCTTACGCGACTGGGACTTTGATAAGTTCTTTCCCAAGAGACCCAATGGTGCTGGCGCTGGCAGCAGCAGCAGCGGCAGCAGTAGCAGCACCACAGCCAGCCTCAGTCGCAGCTCGCATTTGAGCACACTGAAAGTGGAGGCGAAGCTGCAGCGAGCCAGTGTCGCGGAGGCCATAGCACGTCCCGTGCCCAAAGGCTATCAGCCGCTAAAAGGCGCCAGTTCCACGGCTGGGGTCAACATTGCCAAAGAGCGCAGCAGCTCCACACAGCAGCAGCAGACGCAGCCACAGCAGCAGCACAAGCGACAGGAGTCTGACTCAAAGTTGCCCAGTTTTGTGCGTGGCTTTCGGCGCGAGAATTCCGATTTTTTCCCGTTAACAAAACGCCATTCGGCTGTGCTCAGTGGCAGCGTCGCTGCCAACAATGCCAGCGCTGCCTCTGCTCAGCTGCAGTCGCCACAACTTGTGCAGCAGCAGCGCGCGAGTGCCATGTACCAAAGGAACAGCATTTACAACAGCAGCAGCAGCAGTAAGGAGAACAGCACGCTGACAGCAGCTGGCGCCGCTGTTGCTGTTAATAAGACCAAAGCAACGTCCACTGCCAGCAGCAACAAAGCAGCCGCAGCAACAGCAAAAACAACAGCAGCAGCAGCGCTCACAAAGTCCAACTGGGTCAATTTTGATTTTCTGCGTCCGCGTCGCGAAAAGACTGAGTCTGTCATTGTGCTGCAGAATGCAGCGGCGCGTGCGCAGCAACATCAGCAGCAGCAGCAACAACAACAGCAAACGCTACAGCTACAGCCACAGCCACAGCAACAACAACAACAACAGCAGCTACAGCCGCAGCAGCAGGTAAACGTTCTCAGCTCGCACGCATCAAAAAAAAAAAAAAGAATACAAACAAACAAAAAGAACAAAGCATCAGATGAAAAAAAAAACTATTCAAATATATATCGTTCATTTATTGTGTTTTGTCTTGGCGCCAGAAACGTAAACCAAACCAAACTACTTGAAAACAAAATCACAAAAAAAATAAAACCAAAAATAAAAAAAAGAGAAACCAAGCGTAATGCAAATAAAATTTACCATTTGGCTAGAATTCCGATACTCACCGCCACACACCCACCAACAAACACACACTCACACACACACATATATGTATCGCTCGCTCTCTCTCTTTCTATATATATATATATCTTTTACTCGCATCTCAATCTGCACTCCATTTCTCTGTTGTTTGATCTCACCTGACAGCGCCCACGCTGCTGTTTACACATGTACAAACAAGCCGCATACTGTTAATAACATTGCACTAACAGCTCGTAAATATAAGTGATATTTGACAGCAAATTATAATAATCGAAAATTCGCTGAGTGTACTTATTATGTATGCTGTTTTCTCTCTCTTTCCTATCTTTGCTCTGACCATCCCAGGCATGTTTACTATTATTATTATTATTTCATTTGCATCTGGTTTTCTCATCAGAAACATCAACTAATTCTAAATGGTAACATATAACATTCATAATAATATAAGTAATACGCATAACTCACCACTTAGTGCCATTTGCGGTCTGCTTCGAAAGTCACTAAACGATATTTAAATGCTGTTTGAATTATAACAACTTGACTTATTATGCATAATACAAACGCATCTTGGTAGACGGTCAAATATCGAAGTATTTATCCAATAATAAAGGTGTTTTACCATTCGATGTATATAATATTACCATCAAAATAAAAACAAAAGTATCGAATGCTAATGAGATGCTAAAATTGAAAAGAAAAATCACATAGCAGGCTTAACTTTTAAGCTTATTGTACCGTATCTGTAAATAACGTGATTACCTCAGGGTGAAATTAGCTTAAAATTGATATTATGTAGGAAATAAGCTGAAAATAAACCAAAATGTATTATAATTCAATTAAAAATAATGGTTAGAAATATGTTTGGTAAAAGTTAATTTTCATATGGAAAAATTAGTTTGAGATATACCAATGTTTAGAATGATTTACCCAAGACCGAGTAAAAAATGCTTTTAAATATTTGTTGCTTCGCTTTGCCCGAAATTCATTCATTAGCTCAAAATTGTTTTAAAGCTTTTAAATTATGCGGAATTCGAAAAGTTTGTTGGTTTGGTTAGCCTACAGTTCAAATTGTTAATTGAATTAAAAGCCATCCTCAAGTTTTCTGATGTTTGCAAATTGAGCAACGTTTTTGCCTGCTGTGCAGAAAATAAAAACCACCTCCCCCCTCGAGAAAGTTGTGCTAAACAAAACTAAACTAATTTTAAGTGCTTTGTACTCCTCTTCCCAGCACTACTGTTCAAACAGCACTGAGTGCTCTAGCTTTAAAGCAATTTTGAAACAAAAAAAGAAAAAACTTTATGTTTTAGTTTGTAAGCTTTTTTTTAGTGTTACAACGTTGAATAGAAGAATTTGTAGGCGTCTCCAGTATCCTTAAGTATCTCATTGGCATTCATTTTGCTTTCTCTTTGAGTCTGTCTCTATTTGTCTATCTGTTTTATGACTCCTTCAATTTGTTGTTTATTCATTACTTTTTGTTGTATTACCTTTTCAAAAAAAAAAACAAAAAAACAAAAAAAAAAAAGCATTTATAACCCATTTGACTCGTTTTAATTTCATTTCCAAATGTTTTGTTTCTCAAATTTATTACGTCCATTTTAAACTTTTGATTGCAAACTTTTCTCATATGCATTTAAACGTAATTTCTCTCCCTCTCTCTTTCTCCATTTCCTTCTCTCCCTCTGACAGAATCGCGGGGTAGCTGGCAGCGGCGCTGGTGGGGACAACAGTGGCCTTGGCACACCCGGCACCCGGACCAGCAGCGTTCTGCCCGATCTACTCAGCCAGGCATCGCCGGCAACGCCGCCGCGCCACGATAAATCATCCAGTGAGGAGGTGAGTAGCGCTTCAGTCGTCGTCCCATTATTAATACCCCTATTATTATTTATCTCAACCGATTCGATTTTTCATTGTGTGTTTTGTGCGTTCAACTCAACTCAGCGTTTTCGAGTTGCCAGTTTTTGTTATTTGTTTTCTTTTTTTTTTTTGTTATCTGTCCTACGCATAATCAAAGAAAGAAAAAAATACCAACTATTAATCAAGAGTCATGCATCGTTTTTAATGTCATTTGCAAATTCTTTTGCCCTTGTGGGTTGCAGTAAAAAAAAGTAAATGGAGCAATCTCTCACGAAATCAAATGAATTTTTGCTTTTCAAGCACTTTGTGTTTTCACAGTTGTTGGAAAAATAGATACGTTTCAAATGTTTCGCATAAGAAACGTATTGTAGTAAAAATATCCTTTTTGTTTTGTTTCCTATATGTTTAATACGTTTTGTGCCTTAAACAAAATTATACTGACTTATTCAAAATTGCCTAACCCCCTCCCTTAAATGTGACTAATCCAAAAGAATATCTTAGCATAAACATTTTTCTTTGACGTGGAGCAAAGTTCATTATGAAGAGCGCGTAACGAAAGCAAAAATTATCCATGCAAATAAATTACATACATCTAACTAAATTGGTCGAGAATTTCCAAAAAAAAAATATAAAAAAATAAACCCGAAATAATTGAAAATTACAAAATGTGCATGCAAGTTGAGTTGCAGCTTTTATAAGTGCATGTTGTTTTTTTTTTAATGAATCAAACCAAATGAATTTTTAAATTTAACCAAATTAAAAAAAAAACCGTTACAAACACTTTCTTCTTCTTAATTGTGCTTTGTCTTTCCGCAACGTTTGAGCTGATGGCCACTACGATATATTCTAACAAATTACAAAATACAAATCAATTACAAACAAACCAAAATTTACAATAGTAAGTATGAAAAACAACAAACATCAAAAAGCAATAGTTTTCAAACACCAACCAAAACAAAAAAAATACTCTTTCTAAAAATCTAAAAAAAAAAAAACGTATACCAACTCCCAACAACTACCAAACTTTTGTGAATAGTTTTACTTTTTCCAAACAACAATCTTATTTAATTTGTATATATGTGTCATGTGTTATTGTACATACTCTTAAATGTGCAGGGCTTCTTCAAGTACTCAACTCAAATTATACAGTATCGCACCAGGAATGCCTTTTGTTTTAGCTATCTCTTGTACATAAATACATATTTCCAATATATTATTATTATTATTTGCTAGCGAAATGCACCAATGCGTTCCACTGTGTTCGCTCTCTACTTCTTTCTCTCTCTCTCTCTTTCTGTCTCTGTCGCTCTACCATTCATATTGTGTGTTGCATAGCAGGCAGCTTCATGTCACTGTCACTAACATTTCGTTTTGTCAGCAGCGCTGTTAACGCACTGTACATATAACAGACACGCAGAGGGCAATGATCCTCATAAAACCTGTATTCTCATTCTTATTGTTTTTCTACACACGCAGACACACACACACACTTATACACCACACACAAATCAATATAAACTTTTTGTTAAAGATTTTTTTTACCATTGGCCTCCGGGGAAAGACTAATCACATTTTATTTAACTTATATTATTGTTAACATTTTACACTCATTTCTTAGCTCTGCAAGCATATTTTTGGCTATTGTTTAATTAATTTATTTTTTTAATCGTCGCTAGCATAAGCAGCACTCAATATTTAACCACCCCCACACACACACACTCACATACACACACACAAACAAACACTGCCTACCAATTCCCACTCAGCATGTTTAATTTATTAATGAATTTATTTTGTTGACAACTCGAAGACTAATTGAAATTTTTTCTTGCACTTTTTCTATTTTCTTTTCTCTTTAATTACAAATACAAAACAAAACAAAAACCAAAAAAAAAAAAAAAAACAAATCCAAACAAATATAAATCAAACAATCAATCAATCAATCAATCAAATATAAAGTATCAAGCGGCCATTAGTTCATCCGTGCATTCCACGCCATCGAAATCGTTTATCGCTAGCAGCAGCAGCGCCGCCGGAGGCGTCGCCGTCGGCGTTGGCGGCCACGGTCATGGCGGCGGCAGCGTTGTCGGTGGTGTAATTATTAGCACAAATAATTCACCACAATCAACCATATCGCTGGCCTCATCGACATCGAATTCGCGCCAAAATTCGCCAAAGAATTCGATTAGTAAAACGCGTTCTTCCAGCAGTATTACTAATTTATTGCATAAATCTGCTTCTTCCTCCTCCGCGAACATTCACCACCTGACGCCCTGCTCGTCAACATCGAATGCGTCCGCCATCTCGTCACACTTGCCACCGCACGCTTATGCGTTGCAACAGAAACAACGCAGTTTTCTCACCTTCGGCTTCGGTGCCGGCGGCTCGGGTCCGACCCGTCGGGAGTCGACCGTCAATGTGAATGTGACGCCCACATCGCACGAGGTGGCCAACGATACGCCCGAGATACGTAAGTATAAGAAACGCTTCAACTCGGAGATTCTGTGCGCCGCGCTCTGGGGCGTCAATTTACTGATTGGCACCGAGAATGGACTCATGCTGCTCGATCGTTCCGGTCAGGGCAAGGTACGTGCCAATAATCGAATAACTAATAAGGACATTAAGGACACCCATTAATCTCCCCTCTTCTTTCTTTCGCTTTCGTTTCGTGTGTGAACAGGTCTATCAGCTTATCTCGCGTCGCCGTTTCCAACAGATGGAGGTGCTAGAGGGCCAAAATATATTGGTTACCATATCCGGTAAAAAGAATCGGGTGCGCGTCTATTATTTGTCCTGGCTGAAGTCTAAGATCTTGCGCACCGATGGACTCTCCGATGTAAGTTGAATGTCGGTAAAAAACTGTACGCGATTGTAATACTAATTTTTGCTTTCATTTCGCTTTTGTTTATTAAATTCGTACAGCAAGTGGAGCGTCGCAATGGTTGGATAAATGTGGGTGATCTACAAGGTGCTGTACATTTTAAGATTGTCAAATACGAGAGGATTAAGTTCCTAGTGATTGCATTAAAAGACTCAATTGAAATTTATGCATGGGCGCCCAAACCATATCACAAATTTATGGCATTTAAGGTGATTTCAATAAGTATTCGATTGGAATATTCTTACTAATATATATATATATATATGAAATATTTGAATATATGTTTAGAATTTTGGTGAACTGGAACATCGCCCCCTTTTGGTCGATCTCACAATTGAGGATCAGTCGCGACTGAAAGTGATTTACGGTTCCGCCGAGGGTTTCCATGCAGTTGATTTAGATTCGGCTGAAGTATACGATATATATCTTCCTAAGCATGTAAGTGGTGCCGCATGCCATACAACTACTGATTGGATATATCCAGTAAATGCGAAATTCCAACCACAGACTCAGGGTGCAATCATTCCGCATTGTATTGTGGCGCTTCCAAATTCAAACGGTATGCAACTATTGCTGTGCTATGACAATGAAGGCGTCTATGTGAACACTGGCGGACGTGTATCCAAGAACATTGTGCTGCAGGCAAGTGACAAACAACGATAATGATAAAACTTCGATTTTAATCAATCTCTTTTTCCCCTCTCTCATTTTACAGTGGGGCGAGATGCCCACTTCGGTGGCCTACATTGGCACTGGACAGATTATGGGCTGGGGCAATAAAGCAATAGAGGTGCGCACTGAATGTGTTTCTTCAGAATCGAATTAGAAATAATCCAATATTCACTTTACACCTCAGATACGTTCCGTTGAAAGCGGCCATTTGGATGGTGTGTTTATGCACAAGAAGGCGCAGCGCTTGAAATTCCTTTGCGAGCGCAATGACAAAGTATTCTTCAGCAGTGCCAAAGGTGCTTCCTCGTGTCAAATCTACTTCATGACGCTCAACAAGCCGGGCATGGCCAATTGGTAATTGGTTAAATGAATAACTAACGAACCACACCCTTCCGTAAAGAACTTGGCAACTCTGATCCATCGATGATCCAACATTCAAAACAACAAAAAACATTTTCTTCTTATTTTACAAGCTATAAAACAGCTACAAAAAATATCTAAAGAGAACGTTTACAAACCCACTCTCGCACACACACACACACACACACCTTAGCTCGTATAAGTAAAAAGTTCATAATTCTTAAGTGAGATCGTTCTATACACACACACACACACACACAGACACTCTCACACACACACTCGTAAACATGTGCTTATGAAATTTAACCCAGGAGAACGTTTCAATTAGTAAATGTGCTATGTATAAATGTTACTCATCAATTGGAGTGCACAATTTTAAAACGGGCGTTAAAATAATGTATTTAAAACGAAAAAGAAATGCAAAAAGATAATGGAAAAGCTCACTCGACGAGGTTTTTTTTTTTTGCATTAGAAGAACAGAATTAGGAACGAGATGAACGTCATATAAAAGTTGTTTATTCGTAACCGATACTTTTTGACGAGGAGACAGACATAGACAGATATATATGTATAATGAAGATTACATAACTAAATCGCAATTAATTTGTACTATGCACACGTACACTCCACACACACACCCACACACAGCCACACCCACAGAACTTATACACACAGCAATTTCATTTCAAATGTCATTTTTAAAAATTGTGTGCATTGTTGTTTTCTACTTATTATAATTCGCCTACAAGTTAAACTTAAGTTAACAAGCAAAAGCAACGCAGCAAAAGCGAAAGAAAATTATCGAATTGTGTGAGAGATAAAAATATGCAATTTGTTGATTGATCTTTGACACACAAAAGATATCGGTAACAATCTATTAGATATTGATTTGTGCGTTTCGAGCTAGTGCTAAAGAGCAAAGCAACATTTACATTTATATCACCAATATATAAAATAATGTCTCTGTATGCTCATTTTTATGAAAAGAAAAGAAAAAGAAAAAAACAACAAAACAAAAAGCGCCATTGTAAAAACTAAGTGATAAAAACAAGCAAGTAAATAATATTATAAATGAGAGCTGAACAAAACAAAATGTTATTAGAAAACGCCGCAACAATTATGATTGATGGATATGTGTAAAATAAACAACAACAAACAAAAAACCAGAAAGCAACACAAACAACAACCACAAAAAAGCAAGCAAGCAAGCAAATAACAAATATGCTTAACGAAATTTTGAACCTACTTATGAGACAATTGATTGAGAGTGCATAAAATTATATAATTTAAAATGCGTATGTATGTCAAATATTGAAGACGACAACTAAACTTACATGATTGGAGTGTAATTCGATGAACCTAGTTAAGCTGCATTTTTTACTGAACTTTTATACAGAACTTAAAAAACAAAACACAAAAAACAAAAAAAAAAAAAAAACGAAAAGAAAAAGAAAGCAATGAAACGAAATTCTATAAAAAGCTAGCATGTTAAAATTGAAAATTCCTCAATTAGAGACGATAATAACGATGATGATGATGATTGATGATAATTATGAACTCGCTTGTGTGCTGTGCATTTTCTTAGTGTCTACTATTGTTTTGTTTCTTTCTCATCACGATTCCTGTGTGTGTGGTCAAGTTTTAAGCTTAATTAATTAAAATGGCTACGTTGCAATATACATACACATTCTTTCTCTATAACATTCTGTCGATCGGCACACAACAAAACAAACAAAATACAACTTGCAATACATATTTACATACATATGTCAAATTATGCTGGCAGCCAAAATGCTGAAATATTATGAATTATTCTTCCCTTGTTTTGTGTTGTTTTCTCATGTGCGTCCCTCCCTAAGCAAAAATTATGAAAAGAAAAGAAAAAAAAAAACAAAAAATGATTGAAACACCTACCCGTCTCAATAAAAAATATTTAAAATATTGTTTGTTTTTGTGTTATAAAAGAAAATAAATGTATACCCCAATGACCCCCCTCTCCCCATATTTAATAATGTTCTTTAAACAAAAATGCACTAAAATGCAATTAAAAAACCGAATTAGTAATAAAATGCTTACTTTATTTCTAAAATAAAAAAGTAAATTGATGATGATGAAATGAATGTAAATCTAAATCGTAAAAAAATTATATATATAATCTCAAAATTACAAAAAAAAATAAACAAAATCAACTGCAATTCAAACTTGAGTATTTTCGATATCTATGTGTGGGCACTTTTAATCGATTTGCGATACATGCTGCGTATGTCTTACAACACTGAATTGGTACGAACAGCTGACGGAAAACAGCGTGAAGTTGGCAGCGCTGTCTGTCAAAGATTTGACAATTTGTGTGTTTCTTCCTCTTCTCTCTTTTCTTTTTTACCCGAGCATCGGTAGGTGTCGGCTGCTGAAATGTTAATCGAAAAATTAAAAGCCACAGCTGCAACATCCGCAATAAATAATAAACAATATGTTTAGCATAATGACTAAACTTGCACATGCACTCGATATTTGTGATAGATGACAGTGCGGCATAATATGAATCGCAATTAATTGTGTTGTTTCTTTCCTTCTCAAATAGAAATGGGTCGTGTAATTCGTGCACAGCGTAAGGGCGCCGGTTCCGTCTTCAAGGCGCACGTCAAGAAGCGCAAGGGAGCCGCCAAGCTGCGCTCTCTGGACTTTGCCGAGCGCTCTGGCTACATTCGTGGCGTCGTCAAGGTAAGTTTCTCATTTTCTTGAATAATATGGCAACACTGGACTATGCTAACTGATTTTGTTTTGTATATTTCAGGACATCATTCACGATCCTGGTCGTGGTGCTCCTTTGGCCGTCGTTCACTTCCGCGATCCCTATCGCTACAAGATCCGCAAGGAGTTGTTCATCGCCCCCGAGGGCATGCACACCGGCCAGTTCGTCTACTGTGGTCGCAAGGCCACTCTTCAGATTGGCAACGTGATGCCTCTGAGCCAGATGCCCGAGGGTACCATTGTCTGTAATCTGGAGGAGAAGACCGGTGACCGTGGCCGTTTGGCGCGCACTTCGGGCAACTATGCCACTGTGATTGCCCACAATCAGGATACGAAGAAGACCCGTGTCAAGCTGCCGTCGGGCGCCAAGAAGGTGGTGCCATCGGCCAATCGCGCCATGGTCGGTATCGTTGCCGGCGGCGGTCGCATTGACAAGCCCATCCTCAAGGCCGGTCGTGCCTACCACAAGTACAAGGTGAAACGCAACAGCTGGCCAAAGGTGCGTGGTGTTGCCATGAATCCCGTTGAGCATCCCCACGGTGGTGGTAACCATCAACATATTGGCAAGGCCTCTACAGTCAAGCGTGGCACGTCTGCCGGTCGCAAGGTCGGTCTCATTGCTGCCCGTCGTACTGGTAGGATTCGTGGTGGCAAGGGCGATGCCAAGGACAAATAAGCATCGGGGAAGTGGAACTAGTTCCGTCTGATATCGGTAAAATTGTGCTAATTGTATATGGAAATGCTGTATGTGGTCAACATGCAATTGACGCGACGGAATAAAAAATTATTTCTAAACAAATGTCATACATTAGTTGTTGTTCTCTTTACAAAATATTGTTTTATTATGGGTCTAGTAAATTTATGAAACAAAAAATTTGTTTATAGTGAGGCTCCACTGTTTATTAAACGGGATTATCGATAATCCACAAAATGCATTGTGTATATTATCGACTTGCCAATGCGTCGTAAATGTATCGAACGGTGCACATAGCGCCCAACGCAAATTATTTATTTATGTGGATCGAACCATAATTAAATGCACTTGATAAATCAAAATTAAAATTGTATAAACAAATAAATCCAAACAGATCACGACTGATGCTTAACAGCCTCGATAAATGCGGCGAAAATCACAACAGTGACCGATGCTGTTAAGTTTATTTTATGCCTATATTCTGCACAGTGATTTTGTGGCTGTTAAATTCAAATTAGCTTCTCAATTATTGTTTGTCCACATAACAAGCTTATCGCACAACAACATTCGCAATAATTATAAAATTAGGTAATTAAAAAAAATACCAAGCAATACGATCTTTTGATTTGTCGGGAAATTATAGGCGCACGCTGTTAAATAACATTGCAGCACATGTTAAATAATTTTGTATCGCTGTTAGGCTGGTATTCAGATAATGAAAATAAATGCGCGAGTGTTGGTGCGTTGTTGTGAGCGGACGACTGTGAAATAAATAAACGGGAATTTGTTATAAATAATCGCTGCCGATAAATAAACAATGGATAGCACATTTCACGAAGGATGGCTTATAAAATCACCGCCATCCAAGCGCATTTGGCGTGCTGTAAGTTTATTGACCCAAGGGCTAAAAGCAAACCGTATATATATTTGTTTGTGCCATTAGCCTCAATGCAAATACCAAATGGTCAGTCAAATGTGCAATTTGCAAGCTGCAGGCACAGCATACGGTAAAATAGCCAACAACAGCAATAGCAACAACAGCAAGAAATGAGCAGTTAACTGTTTTTTCCGCTCGGTTCCTACACTGAGTCATACAAAGAACGCACCAACCAGTAGCATTTTTTTTCATATATACAATTACGGTCTGTGTGTGTGTGGAAGAGAGTGTGTTAGTGTGTGTGTGTGTGATCATTTGTTGTTGTGTTGTGTGTCCGATAATCATTTTTAATTCATTAATAAGCGGCTGACGGGCTGGGCACGAACTGCATGGCTGATGATATCCGAGTTGGTGTTGTTGTTGCCGCTGATGTTGCTGGAAAAGGCTTCAGAAGTGATTGAAAAGCAAAACAAGCTAAAAACCGCAAACACAAATGTTGTTGCTACAAATTTGTAAATTGTGAATGAGCTTATATATATATTTATATATATATGTATATGTGTGTGTGTGTGCGCGTGTATTTACTGTTACTGTGTATGTTTCGCTTTTAAGGCGTGGGAATATTTTTGTGTGGCTGCATTGAAAAGTTGACGCTTAATTAAATGTTTACCCTGCGCTAACCGTTAAGCGCCGTTGCGTATTAAATTACGCGATCAACAAAGCACGTACGTACGTATGTATTTACATACATATATATATATATACATACATATATCCGATTTATATGTATGCGTGCACATAATAAATAACAATATACATAAACATGTCTATAGGCGATAAGAAGCCACACAGCGCGCACAAAAACAATGACGCACTTGTTGTTGTTGTTGTTATTGTTATTATTGTTGTTGCTGTTTTTTTGTCTTGGTCTATTATTATTATTATTAAGGCAAGCCCTTTTATAGGGGTTATACATGCCATATAGCATATGTCCATCCCCATTCACTCTCTTATACTCTTACTGGGAGTAGTACGATTTCATCACTAAATATGCAACACTTTGTTGATTTATAAATGCATTATGAATCTTGCTATGCATAATTACATCATTAACCACTAGGGTATTTAATATTCGGCTCTTCACTGTTGCTATTATCTTGTTTTGTTTGAATTTTGATGAGCCACAGGGTGCCAATTCGACCATGTTGTGTGTGGCATTATGTTTATTGTTTATAATTGAATTAAGCGTGAAACTGTGCAGACAACAATGCAAATTTGTCTGTCGAAACCCATTAAGAAAAGCGATAGTAGAAACGCATATACCCTAAAATGTTCACAATAATCGCTAAGGCAGAAGATAAGAAATGTATAACGATTCATCTTCGTATTCTGCTGCTGCTGCTGCTGCAACATCCATAAATTATGACCTGTGTGGCAGTGGGGAACAGCAGTGAATCATTCAATTTTCAAATGTATCATCTGCAAAACATAATTCTTGAATCACATAAGTAAGCCAGCAAAGTTCCTCAAATACCCGATGAATAATGGAAGGGTATTTGGCACTGATCTTGGTATTTTTCTACCAATAATTTGGCATTCTTCCAGTTCTTGTCGATCAACAAGAATTTTTATAAAAAAAATAGTAGATTTTCTATTTACTCAATTATAAAACATTTTTCAATCAAGCTTATGGCTTATGGGCAATGTAAACAATTTTAATCAGATTAAAAAGGCATTCGGGCAAATCTGAAAGCTAATCATAACAATTGTTATAGTTTCGATTTTGGAAAAGCTTACAGGGTATATGTCGGTCAAAATCTCTTGACTAAAGCTCTGTCTTTTTATGCCTACAAAGCAGATGGTTTATTGCCAATCAGTAGATCGTGACACATCCGACTTCCGACTTTTTAATGAGCCGCTTAATTCGCGCTTTAAAAACCTGCTTAAAAAACTGAGACTAATTACTTAATGCGTGCAGAAGCTAAGCTGGCGAGAGCAGCACGGCCGTAAAAAACTATAAGGTAGCAATAACAATTTACCTGCACTTATCTTGATGAGCTGCGGTGTAAATAGAAAGAGGTGTAAAGAGGGCTCAGCTCATTGGGGAGTCAACAGACTCGTTGTCTGTCCCCCAGTTCAGCTGTTTGTGTGGCAATGCGAATTGTGGGTGTGGATGTTGGTGTGGTTGTGAACTGCTGATTGCTCAAGAAAATGCCAATGTAAATGCGTTTCGCGGAAAAGCTGTCAGCAACGCCAGCAGCGCAGTAAGCAGCGACGTCAACAGCAAACAAGGCGTCGCTTAGTCACCGCTGCTGATAGTTGCTGCTGCTGGTGCTGCTGTTGTTGTTCGCAGTCATGCAGTGAACGTATCATATCATACATATGTTTACCGACTGACGGTCCAACTATCCAACTGTCCGATTGCCCGTTGACCGTGCGCTTATCGAGTGGAAACTCTTGTTTTTTTTGTGTTGTGTTTTTGTATTACAGCGCTGGCGCCGTCGGTGGTTTACTTTGAAACAGGGCGAGATACCGGAGCAGTTTTGCCTTGAATATTATACGGATCAATATTGCCGCAAGCTGAAGGGTGTCATAGATCTGGATCAATGCGAGCAAGTCGATTGCGGTCTGCGTCTCGAGAATCGCAAACAGAAATTTCAGTATATGTTCGATATTAAGACGCCAAAGCGCACATATTACTTGGCCGCCGAGACGGAAGCGAGCATGCGCGACTGGGTGAACTGCATCTGTCAGGTGTGCCATCTGCATGACACCAAGCAATCCAATGAGCTGCCACTGGGCGCCACAGCAACATCCACAGCAGCAGCAGCGGCCGCAGCAGCAGCGGCCGCAGCAGCAGGTAAGTGCACAAAAGAAACCAATCATTTAAAACTCGTTGCAAGCACTTTCACTTTAACCACTTTTCCATTTTCCAGATGATAATCGCAGTGCACAGCAGCACACCAGTTCCAGCGGCGCTTTGAGCAACTCCACCCAGAATACAACAACGACATCGCTGCACTCCTCGGCGGGCACGACGGCCAGTTCGCTGCTGCGTCGTCCGGTGGTCATCGATCAGCAGCCGCAGAGCTCGACCAACAATAACTCGGATTCGGTCTATGTGAATACAGACTACAATAATCGAGAGACATTGCTATGCGATGCGCACTTTGATCAGCAACAGTTGCTGTTGGCGGCACAGCAACAGCCGCCGCCGTCGCCTGCCACAGCGCTCTATTTGAATCAAAGCGCGCTGATTCAGGCTCAGGCACAGGCAGCAGTCGCCGAGCAACAACAGCAACAACAACAACAGCAGCAGCAGGCTCAGGCTCAAGCAGCTGCCGCTCGGCTTGCGATCAATGCGAATGGAGTTGTGCGTAAGCTGCCCGAGCATTTGGTGCTAACACAGCAGACTCTGTCGGAGGCCATGGCACAGCAACAGCAACATGGCAGTGTACAGGCTTCACCAGCTCTAAGCACCGCCTCCGGGCCGTATATACCCATTAGTGAGTGCTTTACGGGCAGCCCCAAATTGTTGCTAGACAGTCATGCCAGTGCGGCGGGTGCTCTGAACAATTTGGATCCCAAATTCTATGATACGCCGCGAAGTCACAACAACATTGGTCTCAACCTGACCAACGATCAATCCTATTCACCCAAAATAACTAACTGCAGCTTGGTAAGTTTCTCAACTATTTGAAAAATTGCAATCACTAATTGCTGGACATTACAGCAACAAATGGCGAATGCCAGCAGCAAGCAGCGCAGTCAACGTTCCGATTCCGACTCGGAGAGCGTTTTCACTGATGATGACGAGTGGACGCATCCGTTGCCGCTACGCGAGAATGTTGGTGAGTCAAGAAAATGGTTATGATTATGAATTCATATAATATATGGACTCGGAGATGAAGATTTTCACAATTCTCCCTCTCTATCTATTATAGATCGCAGCACACGTCCCTCGGATAGCTCCATTGAAAATGAGTCCTTTGTGCTGACCTATTCGCAGCGCTTCTCCAAAATGCCTGAAGATGGTGTTGCCTTGGCGACCACAGCAGTTGACAAGCACTCAAAGCAACCGGGTACAATATCAGCAACAGCAGCGGATGGTGCTGGTGAGCATTACACGCTGGAGAGATTAGCCAAGGTGTTGAAGAACAAAAATAATCTCATACTGGACTTTAAGGACAATGAAAAGTATTTATTATTTAGATTGCAGCTGAAGTAAGAGTCTTTTGTTTAATCAGTCGCTTTTATTTATTAGATTGCCACGTGACCTGCCGCAGCTGTCGGATACGGAGAACACATCGCCAGCGATTGTGGCATCGGCTCGCCATGCCAATTCGTCGTTGATCGAAGAGAGCTATGACATTCCACGCTCGCATCAGTTGCCCTATTGCAATGTGGGGCAGCTGTTGAATGAGCGACCCGTCACCAGTCCGCACAACACCAATCCCATTGCGGCCTCCACGCCCAACCTTATGGCAGATGCATGCGCTAGTGCTCTACCCAATCTCTGTCAGAATGCGCCCCATCCAACGCCGGCAGCCAGTTCACCGACCAGTGCTCGCACCCTTCCACGCCAACATTGTTATACAAATGCAGCGCCCACCAGAATGGAGGGTACTGTATTCCGCTACGATTTTATTGAGCAGGCCGATTGCCCGCCAGTTAATCGCAAGCTGAAGCCGAAGGTGGGCCATCTGCCGCCGGAGGCGACGCATAAGTCCAGCGTTGAGGACAGGCCGCCGGAGGAGTTTCCTGCCAAGCCGCCAGTTGGTGCTATGGAGCAGGTGATCAGCAAATTGTACAACACAAAGCTGCAGTCTTGTGGGCCGCCCAGCGTGGATCGGAAATGTAAACCAAATGCCTACAAGGTGAGCGTTCTAGTTGCTACAATCCATATATATCCATTATATGCCAAACTAACTGTTAATATTATCGATTTGCAGATGGGCTCCTCGGCCACAATGTCGCCGGCAACGCGGCGGTCTTCAGGTGCACCGCTTTCGATGGTGCTGCCACATGAGACCGATGTGCATTCGCCGGCAGCTGCTGGCTATTTCCATGAGACGCGCACCCTGCCCCGCCAGCAACATCGACAGCATCCCAACAGCCCGGGCAGTCAATCAGTGCAGCATCAGCGCACCGCCTCCGCAGCAGCAGCCATGACATCACCAACACCGTTGGTGGCAGCCAGCGTTGCTGCGGCACATAAGCAAAACCCGAATGCAATGCAGCAACTGCCGGAGCACAAGCTGCAATACTTTGATCTAGATGTGACCAACAAACCGCCGATGCTGAATCGCCAAAGCATGAGCGTTGGCAATCTCTATTCCCAGGGCGGCGGCGGACTGAGCAGTGTGCGTCTGGGTGCAACGGATGCGGCCTCGGTGCGTGTTCCAGTGCAAAGTAGCGTTGTCTACAACTTTGTTGACTTTGTCAAGACGGAGGCGTTTAAGCGCGTACGTGAGGAACGCAACAAGGAGAGCAGCGAGAGCGGTGGCAACAAATGAGCAACACTTTCCATGATAGCCACGACTCACATTCACAGTCGTTATTCGGATATGTTTTAGTGCCTACAAATGCTCTCTAAACAGTGCAATTTTCTAAGTGGCTTTGACATTCATAATTCATACACATATATAAAAAAAACGGTAAACACTCATACATACACACACACACACTTACACTTCCACTTCCACATCCATATACAAATACATATATATATATATATCTATACATTTTAATTACATAGCGAATAAGTTAGTGTTATCCTAAGAGCATATTTGTGCTTTTTAACCACTGCTGTATGCGTCTCTCACAAAAGATGTTTTGTCTTTTTATATTGTGCTTCCAATTTCCAAAATTTGACCACAGCTAATCAGTGTAAAAGCCTTGCGATCAAAGCATGTTTAACGTTTTTAAGTGCTGTTTTATATGTACGTATACACCGGCTCACACACGAACACACACACACACAGAAGCTATTTATATACACCACGAATTTTTTATGGTAACGAATTATATACAATTTTATTAGTATTAAGCGTAACTCGTGTGCGACACAAGCTGTAGCTTGATATTGTGCTTTAATAAATCAACATTTATAGAACTACTTTCTGCGCAAGCTTGTTATTATTTATGGGGTAAACAATACCAATCTCAGAAAATCTGAAGACTTAATGCACACTTTTAGGATGAAATAATAGGCTAGGATAATTGCTTCACAGGAAACTGGTAGTCGCAAATCCGAAAAATATAGCAATCGGAAGATTTAATGCATAATTTTAGGATGAAATAATAGGCTAGGATAATTGCTTTACAGGAAACTGTTAGTCGCAAATACCAAAAAAATAGCACGCTTTTAGGAATATATAAACGGTTCCGAAAAATAACTCTAACTCGGCCATTTCTATGCAGATTTTTGAAGAATGCGTTTGAATCGCAGGCACCTCCTAATCATTAAATAATTATAGGGTCATCTTGGAATCGAAGCAGGTGAAAATAGGCGAAAGAAAAAGAGTCGAAATTAAAATCCTTGTTTTCTGGGAAACTAAATGGAAAATTTTAAGCAATTCTTTTATTTTTACTACAGCTTTTTGATAAAAAAAAGCATGTTGGCACTTTATTTGTTAGGTAGCTAAAGCAACGTCAACATGTCTAGACGTATTGTAGCAACAGAGTTTTTAAAATTATTTGAAACTTGGCAACCATCAGAAAGTTGTTTTCATAGACACATTTATAAAATTAACTACAAACTAGCATTACAAAATATTTTCAGTACAGTACAGATTTCGCAGCCTTGGATATATTTTGAGTGATAAAAGTTAGCTCTGCTGAAGTAAAGATAATGTCGTTGGTTTATATTACACATCACAACGAGAATATCTTCGACTTGGAGCGCGAGCCCGAAAAGCCGCAGAATTTGTTCGCGAACCCTGATGGTAGGTAAATAGTATATAGTCGATATAGCATTGCGTCGCTATAGTCCACAATATACAACCAGATACAGCGAAGAAAGCCGCCAAATTCTCGAAGGGATTACGCGATCGTCTAAACATGGAGTACAAGAAGCATTCGATGCAGGTTCTTGATGATGGCGTCCGTTTGCTCTCCGATGCCAAAAAGTCCCATCATCGCACTATGGGCTGTGCCCATGTACCGCTCGATCCGCCGTGCGCTTTCCTGCGCAAGAACCAGGGCGTCAAGTGGCGTCGGGAGAATATGCACGTGTGTCCCAAAGGAGAGTCGATGCCGCCATTGCCCGAGATGGGCAAAAAGATGAAGAAAGCGGATATGGTGCCAAATTTCGTTTTGCGCAACATAAAGTGTGCACGGAACACAGTGCGCTGTC
Source organism: Drosophila grimshawi (assembly GCF_018153295.1). Taxonomy (NCBI): domain Eukaryota; kingdom Metazoa; phylum Arthropoda; class Insecta; order Diptera; family Drosophilidae; genus Drosophila; species Drosophila grimshawi. The sequence goes on along the minus strand of NW_025063240.1, from coordinate 13,785,889 downwards.
CGCCGCCACCACGCTACGTGGATACGCCCGGTGGGACGCGTCAGAATCTGCTCAACTCGGGCATGGTGCCCCAGTTTGTGTGCCGCAAGGACTTTGGCCAAGTGCCCGTTTACATCAAGAAGACGAAGAAATTGATGAATAAATTGCATGTCGATTGCTGCAAGGAGCAGGCGCGTCTCATGGAGATCTGCGGTGGCGTGAAGCCATCAGATTCGCTAGCAGCTATAACTCAACCGATTCGTACCGACAGCACTCCTACAGAAATGCCTGGCATGCGCATCATGGATCAAGCGGAGCGTGATGAAATCCTTGTGGGTTTGCGGGCCCATTTGAATGAGATGACCAAGTCATATCAGTCCATGTCCTTGCTGATTGATAGTGAGAACAAGCGGCAACGCAAGCGCAAACTGGAAAGCGATTTGCGGCAGGTTGAGCAGGATATTCTAATGCTGGAGACCACTCCCATTATCTATGTTTCATTGTATTAAGTTTAATCCTAAAACACACACACATACATTCGCACTAAGTAGAATACTTTCACACACAGTCACACACATAAAAAAAGTGTTTAATATAAATTTAACAGGCATGCTCTAAATTCCGAAACTTGGTCAAATCTGCCAGGTCTCAAAAGAGAATAGCTTAAAAAATAGGTATGCCAAAATAGTAAGTTGCAGATTTAATTTGGGATCGGAATTTAGAGCATCACTGTTCATGTCTATGCATCCCACAGCTCCAAGTTGTATCCTCCATGACAGCAGGGGCAGAGCAGCTGGCTATTCGGGGCATAAAGCTCCATTAGCAGCTGATGCTCCAGCAGCGCCTGGCGACCGCATAGTGAGCAATAGTGTCGCTCCAGCGATGGCTTTAGCTAAACAAATAAAAAGCAATTTATATTAAGGATAGTATAACAGAATCAATGCCATTTCTAATACACACCGGCACATAGGAAACGTTGCATAGCTGCTCAGTTTCCTCAACGGTAATCTTGGGCACATTCAATTTAAGCTGCAGCTCTTCAAAGTGCACCTCCATCTGGGCTAGAAAACGTTTAATGGTCACGTTGAGTGGCTGATCCTTTAGCAGCTGCTGCTCCAGTTGCTGCTTGATGCGAGTACTTTGCGCCAGCATAGACTGCGCTGCTTGCCGCTGAAATGCCGTTAGTTCATCCAAGCTGCTCAAGTATTGCAAACGCAGTCGTATGTGAGTCATAGTTAACATGGCCAGGAGCAGCTGCATTTCGCGCTTGGATTGTTCCAGCGGTTGGTCGTTAAGTTGAACTCGCTGTGCCTGAATAATTCCATCAAGAACATGGTATTTGAGTTGGAGATGCTGATGCTGCGATTCCGAGGCCAACTCATCGAAGGCAAACAAATCGAATGGCGCATAATTCGCGTACTCCTCTAGTTTGATACCGTTAAATATGTCCAATCGCATTTCGACCAATATATCGCTGCAGCTGTTGATGGCCTCGTTGGGCAACAGACATCCGGCAAGCTTAGCAATGGCATCCACTCTTTGCAGCCTGCCCACGCGCACCTGTAGTTGATAACGCAGCAGAGTCGTATTGAGTACATACTCCTTGTTGCGCGTTGAGAGCACAGTCAGTAGATTGTTGTGCGGACTGCTAAACAGGCCAACTGGTTGGAAGTTCTCTGAATCCTTCAACTCAATCGGCTGCATGCTAGCACTCAGCTGACCGGATTTATGGGTGAGCTCAATTCGATATAAGTCTCCACGCGCAGTTGCCAGAGCATAATTCCCATTCTCCAGACTGCAAAGTGCTGTGTGAAATGATAAAATTGTATTAATAATCTAAGCATTTGGATGGGATGAATGAACTTACCAGTGATCTTCATACCACCTGCATGGAGACGTGTCTCAAGCCATTCACCATTCTCCTTCCGTGGCATGCACCAAATCAGCAGATGCGCTGCCTTGCAGCAGACAATGTAGTAGCAGCCGCGTTGCGGACAATGCGTAATCAATGCCTGTTGCAAACCCATGTGATCGGGTCGGAGCCAGAGCGTTTTCACCAGACAGAGGCCCTCCTCTTCGGCGTCATCAAACCTGTACAGATGCACGAGTCCACTGTTGTCGCCAACCAGGAGCAGATCCTTAGAGCTGTGCATGTAACATATGCGATCTAAAAGCGTCTGCAGCTGGCAATGAGCAAGCACAGTGTGGGCGTCGGGGCTTAAGGTCAGAGTCCAAATGCTGCCGGCAGCTGTGCCCAGGACGAGCGCATATTTGCCATCGACTGGACGCCAAGCGAACATTGTTATCCAGCTGCGATCAATAAATGCCTGAAATTGGCGAAATGTTTCGATCTTTGATGCTGGCACTTCATACGGAGGCTGCAACGTATCCCTGAGTGTAGTGGCCACACTAAGACCTTCTCCATAGTGATCCCAGGTCGTCTGCTCCACGCTCTTAGTTAACAAGTCCACGGCTCCGTAGCTGTTCAGCGTGGCCAACAGCATTTGGCCGCCAGGCAGACGCTGCGGTGCTAATCTGGCGGCCATAATCTTTGGCACTGGCACTTCCTCCGAACAGACGGCCGTGTAAGCCGGCTCCAAGCTCAGCTGCTGCATCTCCAGCACATTGCTGCTCTCGTAGATATTCTGGAGATTCACTTTCAGCGACAGATGGTCCAGTGGCCGCTTTTTGTTCGAGCACTTCGCGCTGGCCAGAATGTAGGGGAAGGGCACTTGATATGACGACTTGCTCGTTAGCTCCATGGTGAGCAGCTCCGTTTTGGAGCCAATAAGCGTAATGCAATTGCCATCCGTTGTGTAGGACACGAAGTCGTGCACAGTATCCTGCCTAAGATCATCTTTGGCCAACTGTTCGAATTTCAACGCTATAGCAGCTATGGCAATAGAAAATGTAAATTGTCGAAGATTTAAAAATAGATGGTCAAAGTTCAATTGTCGCGAATTTGGCTTGTGAAATTCGAAAATAAAAAGAAAAGAGCTAAAGTTCTATGAACGAGTAAATTCAACGCAAGCTATACAAATATAAAATGTTAATTTTATTTCTTTTAACATTTCTTTTGGATAATTCGTTCGTTTTCATTATCACATTTAGGCCGGCAGACGCAGACGCGTACAGCGCGAGCACAACAAATGCGTGAAATTCACGTGCCGCAAGCCTAGACACAGTTCACAGCACACACACACACATATATATTTACGAATGAATTGCATTTTAGTTCGTTTCGCACTCACTTTTGTCTTCGCCAGCGCTTGCCTCAGTACCTTTTTTCATTTCAAAGCGAGAAGAACGGCAAAGCAACAGTCACAAAATTATGGCAGCTAAGAGTGGTGTTGAAATGATAAAAAATGTTGCCAAATTTATATCTAAAGGCCCAAATTTTGACCGCGTCACGCAAATGGTAAATGGAGACGAAAAACTCGCATGAAGAACAGCCAAGAAGAACGCAACAAACAGCTGAAGCTGAGTTTCGATATTATATAAGCAAGCCTATCGATAACGCGCCTCATTTGAATTCTTTGCAGGTAAAAATAACAAGCGGCGGCGATGGTAGCGTTGTGGGTGAATTTACTGTGACTGCGGAACATTTGAATCGCTTGGGCTCGCTGCATGGCGGTTTAACGGCTACCATATTAGACAATATAACTACTTATGCACTAATGTCGAAGGGCTCACATCCGGGCGTCAGCTCCTGTTTAAATGTGAGCTATTTGTCGACGGCAAAACCTGGAGATGTGATCGAAGTGGATGCTGTTACTTTGCATGCTGGCCGTAAAATGGCCTACATTGAGTGTGTGCTGCGCAACAAAGCGGATGGTCGAATCATTGCCAAAGGTGGACAGACAAAATTCGTGGACTTTAACAAGTCAGCTGAATAAGCTTTTAGTCATTACATGCAATAAACATCAAATATTAGCAATGTCACTGTTTTATATTGACGTCAACGGCCACTATCGAAATAGCTAAATCCAATTGTTGCGCTATATTTTGATTAATAGCTTATCGATAGTTGACGCTGCAATAGCTCATCTCTACAACTGTTTGCACTTTTTCTTGTATTGTCACCCACACGTTTTGTAATAACATCAGAAAAAAATGGGGACGCGAAAAAAAGGTTTGGAATTTGCCAAACATATTTCAGAGATAATAGCTAAGGCAACGGGTTTTGAGCGGCACTTGGAAAAGGTATGGATTCTTTATAATGGATAAATCCCACTTTAACTGATCATTTCAAAGGTAAAAATACTTGATGGTGGCGATGGCCTTTGCACTGCCGAGTTTACGGTGGCGCCTGAGCATCTGAATAAAGTCGGTGGTTTGCATGGCGGGTACACAGCAACTTTGGTTGACATGATAACCACCTATGCTCTAATGTCCAAGCCCTGTCACCCAGGTGTCTCTGTGGACATCAATGTGAGTTACCTGAAAGCGGCACGCATCGGCGACGAGGTCCTCATCGAGGCCAATTTGGTGCGGGCAGGTAAAAACTTGGCCTTCATCGATTGCCAGCTGCGGCACAAGAAGGATAACTCTGTGATAGCCAAGGGATCTCATACGAAATATGTAAACTTTCAGTAGCGTGTCAAGTTTTGCTATTAATGTGCTTTATTGTTACATGTGTAGCAGTAAATGTTTAGTTAATTGTTAATTAATTGCTTGCTCTGTGTGCGTCATCGATTAGAGTTTATAGAGGGATTCCACAGGTTTAAGGTTCGTATATTTGTTTTATTCAACTTTAATCTTTGACACCATAAGTAAATTTTCCTCTTAATGGGATAAAAGACCAACGATAATTCTTGATAAAACAAGTCGATACAAGTCTCATCATTATATGTAAATGAGCCAGTGGAATCCGGCTATAAGTGTTAATGTGGCTACTAAGAATTACAGTTTTGATTAATCGTTAAGTCGATATGCAAATTGCTAAATCCTCAGCCCATCTCACTTAACCACCTTGGATTTGGTTGGCATTACGGGGCAGTGTGGACAACAGGCTTCTGGAGGAGTCAGTGGCTCAATGCCAGCCGGGCAGCTGACCTCGCCGCACTGTTGACGCAGACAGTTCACCTGTCCGTGGAAGCAGTTGCACTTGGTGCACACATCCGGTGTCCAAACCTCGTTGTTCAATCGCGTGGTGCCCTTATCATCGACGCAGTGGCTCCGCTTAGGCTTCACGGCGGCGGGCAGTGGTGCGGGCGCCAGTTGAACGATTTGTGCTACGGGCTCAGCATCAACAGCATTGCATGAATCCTCCAGCTTGCGCACTTTCTTGTGCAATTTCTTCAGCTCCTTCTGGAAGCTCCCAATAAGATCCTCCAAGCCGCTAACGCGTTCCTCATTCACTTCGTACAGAGCTTCCAGGGGGCTGTCATAACTTTCGGCAGCGGGCAGCTCCATCTCAGAGCTGTGGACATCACGCTTATTGCGCTGACTGCGCTTGGTGTACGTCTGCGGAACGTAGGAGTCAAAGATGGTTGGCAGGCTATTGCAGTTGCTGCACTCCTGCCACATATATAGATTAATGCCGGCGATGTCCTCGCACTGCTTGTAGCCGCCCTGATGCTTGGCCAGGATGAACACATTCTCTGTAACCTGATCGAAATTATCGCCCACATCGCACAGCACACGTCCCAAATTGGCCTGCTTGATCTGGACGAGCTGCTCGGGCAGGAAGATGCCCGGATTCTCATAGTAGAAACGATCACCATCACGCAGACGACGGAACTGCTCCACCAGCAAGCATTGGAAGAGCGCACCCACCTTGCCGCCCTCTACCTGATCCTCCAGTATACCACCTAGCCATACATCAATGTTGTCTGGATGACCATAGAGCTCACGTAGCTTCTGCCTGATTTCCGTATTGCTAATCTCCCCGGCCAAATCATCAAAGTCTTGTGCGACGGTCATATTACAGAACTTTCTATACACATTATAGCCGGGAATGCCATGATCTCGTCCACGCTGTATATTGATCGCAGCTAAGTCGAGAGCTACCGCGTGTGCCGTGTGGAACAGTTTCTCCGTGAGCTCCATATTGAGATTCTCATCGGGCTTCTTCAGCTTAGCGGGCACAGCTAGCATGCCGCGCAACAAAGGATCCACTCCGCCCTCGTAGGCCAGACGCCAGGGAGCAAAGAAGGCCTTGTGCAGCTGCAGATGTCCCTCGGGAATGGGCTGGAAGCTTGAGTTCAAACGATGCAATATAGGATTAATGATGGTGTGTCCAAAACGCAGTGCAGCCGTTGCAAACTCATTGGCAATGCTTGGATTTAGCTGAGGATTATAGCCACGATACTCGCCCAACATTTGCATGCCACTGTCGCCAATGATAAGGGGAAGCCACTGCTTAAAGGTGATGTGCTGCATCTGAGCGCCGACAATTTTGCGTGCCTCCTGATACAGTTGATCGCCATCCCAGTGTTTGTTAATCTTGTGCAGATTGCTCGCAATGCGATTGTGTTCCCTCATCCAGATCGTGTGCATGGCCAGCAGACCCACCTGCTCATTGACCCGTATATCGCCGGAGACAAAGCAGTTCATTTGGTTCTCATCCAGATTGCGGCGACAGTCCATGCCATCCTGTGGCGCAGCAAACGGCAACATATCCTTCTGCTTGGGGAAGTGCACGCCCACGCGCAGTAGTCCCTCCTCGGATGTCAGGTTGCGCAGCTCCTGGGCGAAGGGTGTATTATAGCCATAAATCTGTGAGGCATCGATATAGGCTGTCAGCTGATTGATCTGCTCGCGATGCTGCACACCGTCGAAGAACAGCGAGGTCATTCCAGAACCACAGATGGCACTGGAGCGTACCACATCAATGCAGCGACGATTTGTCACGCGTGGATCATTCGGGGGCACCTCAATGGGGTAGCAGGGCGGAGCAAATTCACAAGTCTTCTTGCAATCAACGCCATCCCAGCTTTCCGAACTAACCGAGGGTATGGCATGATCCAGATCGTGATCCAGAAACTGGCCCCACTGCATGACCATGTGGGTAATGCGTGCATCGGGCGTAATATCCTTGGTGGCCACCAGCGAGGTCGAGACGAGACGTGCACTTGGCTTTGGATGCCCTGCATAGAGGACACCCTTCGTCCAGCCCACGGGCATGCTAAAACCGTTCTCATAGATGGGTTGCGCCAGTCGCCTAAATGCCGTCAAGGATGCACCCCAAGTAGGATGAATTAGATTGTTGCAGGTGCCCTCAATGCTGCGATATTTTGAGTGGAAGCACATATCCGTACAGTTGGGCATCTCGCGATGCTCCTGGCAGCCCGACAGCTCCGCCACCAGATGCAAATGCTCACGGGACAGCAGATCCCTAAACTCATAGCGTTCGCTCTCCATGGTCAGATTATCGCCACGTTGCACATGCTTCCTAATATTCACCAGTGTGCGCTCATAGATTTCCGCGGCACGTGCCAACTGCCTGGCCTGGCCGGTGGGAAAGCGAAAGACACGCAATAAATCGCCATAGTTGGGTGGTGCTCGAGTGGAACGATTGGCGAACAACGTGTCCAGTGTATTGTTAATGGCCACATCGATTTCCTTGGCCGCCTCGGCAAAGGCAATGCGCACATAACGGTCGCCAGGCGCCAAATCTACATTGTTTCTGCAAAGAGATAATTTTTTGATAAGTTTAAAGTTTGGAAAGAAAGAAATTTGGGATTTTAAAGGCAGAACAGCCGCTATAACCATTTGTAGATATCTAGTCATGCCTACAAAGCGTAGCCATCGCAGTGGAAAATATGAACTATTTACGAACTAAAATCAGTTTAAAATTCAAAGCGTTACAAATGTTAAGCGACCAGTCTGTCGCTTATCTCACAAAAGCAAATTCCTTAATTAATATTACCAAAAAAAAAATGAAGCAAGACCAACTTTTTACATTCCACACTTTAATTGCAATTAATTTTTCCAAAGCGTCAGAAGTTCCTTAAAACTTCATTGTCGTTGTCTCATGAAAATCCAGAAGTAAACTAAATATTTTTTCTTTTTAGTTTCTAGTCTGGTTCTTTTTTTGATTTTAACCCAGCGGCAGTCGCTGAACTGGCAAGGAACAGAATTATGCCACACTTTTTGTTATTTGGTTTTGTTGGAAAAAAGGGAAAATCCGCGCCAAGCTCTGGTGCCAGGCTACAACAACGGCGGTATTAACAACAATTCATGCCTCTCATTCTCAGTTGGCGTTGCCATTGCCGTTAAAGGAATTTCCCTTTGGAAAGTTTCGCTGTGTAAACTTTGCCATTGTCGTCGTTGTAGGTAATAACTTAACGACCATAATACACCCTGTTGCACCACAGCCACTGCTCACGGCTTACCACTATCAACTATCGCATCGCACTACAGCAACTAAATGGCAACCACTGCCAGCCAACTACATACATATAATTCTCCCCATCTCCTCTGCCACCGCCACCGCCACCGCCATCGTCTGCACCTGCTCCCACCCTCCTTCTCTCCCATTTTGTGGTTGCGCTTTATCTGGCACACCAGGGTGTTTGTAAATACCCTAAACAGTTGTTTAACGTGGTCCTTTGAATTTGTTGTTTAAGTAGTTGGGGCTCGTATTTACAAACTTAAGTGGGAATTAAAGCAAGCAGAGATGGGCGATTGGCATGCTTACTCACTAATTCCAAGATTTTTATACAATTATTGACAGAACGGTATGCAAGTCTATTTCTAAATTCTATCTCACTCTCTTTGTATTAAAGCAAGTTACTCCACTCAGAAGTTAATCTTAATTGAAAATTATGCACAAAGGTCAAAAGGGTTTCATTTCCGAAATACTTAAGTTCAACTGATGAAGTGTTTACTTACTGCTATTTCTAAAGCTAATGCTTATAAATTTATTCATTCCATATCATATTTTGTATTCACTAACACAGTTACCAGAGTTGTTTAAAATAATAATATTAATATTTATTTTAATATGGGTCACGCAAGTTCCTTGTATATTAGCTGTAGAGTATCTAAAAAGTCCAGCTGCCAGCTTCTTCAGCATGCATGTGTGTGGCTTTTCTTGGCTTTTCAGCCACTTTATGTGTGTGTGTGTGAGTGTGTATGCCACATGCTGGGGCAATGGCAACGTATTTCCGGAGCCAGCATGCCCGGCACCATTTTCACCGTCTCCAATCACCCCGAGCATCCCAGCATCCCAGGATAAGCTTTTGTTTTACGCCAGCATTACCCACAACTTAGGCGGATTTCAGTAGATACTGCCTTTTGCTGCTTCTGCTGTCGTCGTAATTGTTGTTGCTGCAGGCTTTCAGCGGTTTTCGCTCATTTTTTTGTTGGCCTCAGCGACGGTGCCACCCCCGGCCGCCACAATTCCGTTAGCCATTCTTGGTCTGTGACTCAGCATAGTTTTTCACTTTTAACGTTTGCACGCCGCCTCCTTTTTTTTTATTTTGAAATTTTTTGCTTGTTTTCTTTGCTGTGGTCTAGCGGCTGAGGTTGGCACAGCGTAATGAGTAAAGTTTCTAATGCTGGTGGCGGCAACGCAACGTAAGCTGCTCCAGCATCCTGCCACAGCAGCAGTTATTGCTGCCACTGCTGCTGCATCTGGCAAGCGAACTAAATGACGCGTGCAAACAAAGCGTACGGAGAACACAGCACTCCCAATCTCATAGAAGTAAGCAGGTCATATGGAAGTTGGAAGATTGCTTCCAGCCTTATAGCTTTTACTGTTATAAAGGCGGTTTCTGCATTATGCATTTAAAAAATTGCTGCGTAAGCAACGCCTTTTTCTTGCCTTCGAATTGAACAGGATTTGTGGGCCTGTTTTGGTTTACCATTTTGTGCGGCTTTTGCTTTATCATGACCAGGGTAACAAATTGATTTACGGCTACATGTATGCAGCACACAGGCCCATTTGGCAACCATCTTGAATGGAACAAACGAATACACACACACTCACAGGCACACACACACACACACATACAAAAATAGAATCAGTTAAAGAAAACTAGATTCTTCTCAGTCCCATGAACAAGTTGTCAACTCAATTTCAATTTGGGCAATTTGGACAACTTGTGCGGTTGTCTCATCCTCAGAGAACACTTCTCTCCTCTTCTTCCTAGTCGCTATCTCTCTCTTTCTCTCTCTATTTTTCCCACTGTCTCTCTGTCTCTCATTCTGTGTCTGGTTGTCACGTTTCGAGTCCTGTGTTGGCACGTTTTTGCCAACGCCAACTGGCACAGCAACTTTGGTGCTTTCGTCGCCGCTTTTTGATGTCTTTTAGTGCATATTTTATATGCAGTTTAGCCAGCGGCACAGTGAAGCAAGACTGCTTTGCGAGCATTGTGAAAGGCAATTAAGGTAGGTTGAAGAAAAGTTCATCAATAATTAATTTGCCTGCCAGCTTTCTGCTTATGGGCCTAGGCAAACTTACACTACAAACTAAAATACCTTTCTTTTGCGAAAAGGCAAATCTGAGAAAGTCGAAGTTTAGTTACTATATAGATAATGGTTGCACATTTCATGTCAAAAATCATGTTCTGCCTTCAGTCTGAAAACTTTTTAACTAGTTTGCTTTAAGGCTTGTTTCGAAAGTGCACAGCGGACCTATTCGCACCATCTTGCTCTTCACAACTCACTTTACGAGAAGTTAAATCGCTCAAAAAACTCTGCTTTTGATATGTGCTTGCAGCACAGTGTTTGACCAGAAGTACTGTTATATTTGGCTTACTTTGGCGTTGCTCTTATGCGCTACCAAACTATTTTTCAATTAATTAAGCCAGCATTTTTTTCGCTACCCTAAATGTGTTTTAAGTGCGCTTGCCATCTGGCAGGCAAGGCATCTTTAGGTTTACTTTGAGACTGCTGCCAAAGTAGTTTGCCGTTTGAGCAAAAACTTGGCTCCTTGCGTTTCGATGTGCAAGTTTTTTTCTCCGCCACTCACCTGATGGTAACCAGAGCAGAGGCTGTTGCTCTTCCAAACTTATTCTTTAGCTGACACTCGTACCGTCCGCCATCCAAGATGGTCACATTCTTGACAAACAAACTGCCCGTGCCGCTTATTTGATATTTTTCCGTCAATTGCACGTTGGGATCGATAAGGCGTCCATCGCGTCGCCAAACAATCTGTGAATCGAAAGGCAAAAACAATGGCAAAGTTGAAGACGGACAACGGAAACGTCAACAAGTGGCGTTCAAGTTTTATTTCTTTTACCTGAAGTCCGGTCTCGTGATGCTCGGCCTGGCAGGGCAGCTCGATGGTGGTGCCCGTAATGGCCACCAAATTGCTGGGCTCAATGGCCAAACGCGGCGGTGTTTGTGAGTGCTCCACTTTAATGGTTGCCTCCACGCTCACCTCGCCATTCTCATTGCTCGCCGTGCAGCGGTAGACACCTACAATTTAAAACGACCGCTCTACATATACATTCATGCAAGTAAATATCGAGAGGGAGACAGAAAGAAAGAGAGAGGGAGCGAGAGAGAGAGAGAGGGGGAGGGACAGAGAGGGAGAGGGATATTGTTGCACTTACCCGCATGGTGGTCTTTGGCTGCGCTAACCACCAGTTCGGTGTTCTCATTCTCCAGCAGGAGGTCGACGGTGTTGCCAGAGAGTAAGGCAGCTCCATTCAATTGCCAGGTTATGGTGGGTAGAGGATTGCCATCGGCATCGCATTCCAGCACAAATGCTTTGCCCAGTTTGATTGTTTGGTTTTGCGGTGCCATTAAAATTTCGGGTAAATCTGCAACGAGAGTTGGCAACGAGGCGTATTTGAGTGATTTGAGCAATTTCTAACGCTCCAAATAACACCAGTAAAAGCGGCAGCAGTAGCACCAGTCGTGCCAGCAACAACAAAAGGAAAATTGTAGCTGCTGGTCAGTTTTCTATGCGTTCTTTTGTAGTTGTCGTTTTTGCATTTGACTCCATCGCTCCCCAAATTTCCATAGCATACTTTTTGGCGCGGCTCAAACAAGCTGGTCGCCATTTTTGTTTGCCGCTGGCTTGCGCTCGTGTGTGTGTGTGTGATTGCAGGGTTAATTATGGTAACCAAAGGCAGCAGCAACCTCAACATACCCTTGCCGCTTTCCCTGCCCCATTTGAAGTGCGTGCTACACTCGGGAATATGCGTCGAGTGCAAAATAGTTTATAATTTTTGCACTGAATTTGCAAAATAATGCGCGCATTTCGCACTTCATTTTATGCTGTGACCACAAATTATAATGAGCCATTGTGATTAAGGCGCTGACTGCACAATATATACATTTATGAAACACACGCCACCTGCCTGCCCCTCCCCATCACTCCATAAACTGCTGCCCGTATTTAATGCCATAAAAAGTACAGTCACGTCGCAGAGCTTGGCTAAGAAATTAAAGATATTAAAGCTTAAGTTTAAATCTACTTATACAGTTCACAATTTATGGCAATCGTTATTACGTGCTGCTCATAATATGGATCTGTACAATTATAATAGTACACTAAATATTATGAACCAACATAATTAAACTACTCGCTTATAGTATAATAATATTAATATGCTTGCTTTGTCGTGTGATTATAAATTAAAATGATTTTAAAGCTATTTCTGAAGAGAATTTCATTTCCCTTTGAGTAAAAAGTGTTTAGTTGATTTAAAAAAAAAAACAATTCAAAATATACAATTAAATATGAAATGGAAAGCAATAAAGGTGAACAAAATAGTCAACTAGCAATAAATTGTAGTTAAATGAAAAAGAAAAAACATAGATTTCAGTCAGAACGTTAAATAAAAACTCTGAACGTATATATATATATATATATATATATATATACATATGTTTATATATTTATATTTCAGTTAAGCTGCACACAATTAAAGCTCTGCATAAATAGGAAATACCTTTGTCCATTGGCAACTAAAAAACACAAAAAAAACAACACCATTCGAAACTCTTTGCCCGACCAATTAATCTTAAGCCTTGCCCCATGGTCTGCAATAAAAGTACTTTTATTTGAAGCCAATGGTAGTTGGCTTAAATCATGACGCTAATAGGCAACCGAAACAACAACAAAAAGTGTATAACCAAGTACCAGTTGGAGCATTTGTTGGTTTTATAAAGCTGGCAACCCAATACGAAATTAAATCGACTGCAAATTGCGTTAAACGCGACAGTTGTGACTGTGAAATGGAAACGCAGACATATATACAATATACGAGCATGGAGCGGGGTAGTAGTAGTAAACCGAATATGGACCTATTACGCCCCAAATGGATAGGACTCACCCTTGACTTCGATGCGGGCGGTGGCTTCAATGCTGCCCAGATGATTGTGTGCCTGGCAACGATACGTGCCCGCTGTCAACTGGCTGGGCTGGAGCAGAACGAGACTGCCGTTCGCCTGCAGCTGCAGTGTGGACGTGGACTGGGTCAGCTGGCGACCGTTGACGAACCATTGTATGTCTGGCTGTGGCCAGCCGCTGGCGGCGCAATCTAACAGCACGTGCTCGCCACCATGCAGTGCCACCACTTGGTCATGCGGCTGATGGGTGAAGCGCGGTGGCGCCAGTGTTGTATCCACATCCGCAATCGCATTCGCAGCGACATCCGCTGCCCATACCTGATTGCTGCCAGCCTGCTGGCTGTCCACATTGCTGACCATCAGTCGTACGGGCTGTGATTTGATCTCACCCATTTCATTGCGTGCTATGCACTCGTAGATGCCAATGTCATTGGACTGGACGCCACTGATTCGCAATGAGCCAGTGGGTAGGATCTGAATACGCGGCGACTGCTCTACACCGATCTCGTTGGTGTCGTGCATCCAGGTGAGCTCCGGTTTGGGTTGGCCCTCCACATTGCAGACCATGTCCACAGTGTCACCCGCCTGAACTTGCATATCCTGGGGTCCCTCTAGCAATCGTGGCTTGGCTGTGTGTAGTAATCGAAGTTCATACATGAATAATATTATTAAAATTATAATAACTGCCAGTGAATCTGCATTATATATAGCTATAGCAACTATAGCAGTTGAACAGCAATTCGACATCGAGCTACAAGCAAGCTTAAGCAAATTGTGCTGTTGTTGAAAAGCCGCAAATAAACTATTTAAATTTGAGTATGTAAAAACTTTTAAAGTTGGATTGGACACATAAAAAACTTGTGTTTTCATTGATTAAATATTTTTCACAGCCTGGCTAGGGTATACCCTGGTCGATTATTCCTGATAGAGCATTCTTACTTGAATAGCTTTCATGTACTGTCAAAGTGGTTTTGCTTGCACATTTTAAGCAGTTAATTAAATGATTTTCTTTTACTGTTTGTATTGCTATAAGTTAGTAAGCATCGTGTTTCGCAAGCACTCAATTCCCTATAGAAAATCTTTGAAATGCTTTTGCGGCTGTGTTGCAAGAGCTGATTAATTTTTAAACAGCTCATTCGTTGGCTGTCTGAAAAACGAGCTGGCGTCATTTGGCCAATAGACACCCACAGTGTCTGTTGCTGGTGCTGGTGTTGGTGCTGTTGCTGCTGCTGTTCCTGTTGCTGCCACTTACCGCATTGGAAATGCTGCTCCGAGAGGTCACTAAAACTGAACTGACGTTGCAGTGCAGACGGTTGAGCACAGTTCAAACTGATGGCCAGCCGTTGACGTTGTGCATCCTGATGCCACCGACGCCACAAGGAGTACACCCCGCAATTGCAATTAATCGGGTTGGCATCCAAACGCAAACGCTTCAGGCTGTGCAATTTGTTGAACATATCCAATGGAAGACTTGTCAGCTTGTTGTTGCGCAATGAACTGCAGCCAAATGAAAAATAAACCGAAAAATCGTTGAGATAACCTGCTGGAAAGAGAAAGCCGAAGGGAAACCGAAAGAGGGGTGGCAAAGCAAACGAACTTACAGGCTATACAAATGGGGTAAATTGTCAAAGAGTCCGGGTGGAAGTTGCCAAATATCATTGTCTTCCAGAAAGCTACATAGAGATATGAAAAGAAAATGGTGAGTTTTTTAATTAAGCTCGAACTCGATTTAAAATTGAAACTGTGTTTGCTTACAGTGTCTCCAAACGCGGCAACTGCTGAAAGACGCTGGCGGGTAATCGGCTTAGGCGATTTTTATGTAAATAGAGAAACCGCAACGACGATAGACCCTTGAATGCATTCTCGTGCACATAAGCCAGCTCGTTCTCATCCAGAAATAGTGTCGTCAGTTGACCAAGTTCATTGAATGCATTGGCCGGCAGCTCCTCAATGCGATTGAAGCGCAAATCTCTGCGAAATGACAGCGTTGAGGGAGAGATAGAAGCAAAAGCGTTTAGTTAAGGACACACTATTGTGGGTGATGGGTGGTCGTTGATTGGGTGGTAGTTCGTTTGGTGGCAGCAGCTCCATTTATAATGGACATAATGGTGCTGAGTGGTGAGTTTCGAGTGGATTGCTTCCCTTTTTGCAAATTCCATTTTGCTTGCACCAATTTGCTGCAAGTTGTTCGTTCTACGTACATGTGTCATGTCCACTATGAATGTGAGTTTGTGTATGTATGTTTCTGGGTGTGAATCTGTGTAACTGGGTCTAACAAGCGCCATATGCAATTAGTATGTTACTTGAGCACAAAATCAACACTAAAATGCTGACCATCTGCTGAAGACTCAAGTTTAAATTTACCAACAAAAAATCTACTGTCAGCCGAAAGCAAAAAGTTTGCAGCAAGAAAACATATCAGATTATCAAATAGTCCAGCTAATACTCGGCTAACGTACAAATGAATATTTAATCCTGCTATAAATGGCACATTTTCCAGCAGAATCCGAATCCTTTTGTATAATTAATATTTCAATAGATTAATACATTCATTAACGGCAGTTGCAATAACTCGAATCATTTTCATTCCATGACTGTCACAAATGTCACTTAAAGTCTACCCACAGCAGCTTTTTAGCCTGCTTAGAACTTGCTGTGAGTGATGTTTAAAAGCAAAGTAAATACTCATTTACAAAACATTTTACACACATTAAAAATTAATTAGGAAAAGTTGTGTGGCATAGTTTGTTTTTTTTTTTGCTTGGCGCATGAGAAGAGCACAGCCCAGCGATAAGCCTCAAACAGAAATATACCCCAACAATTACACACACATTCTCGGATGTTGGTCCACAACTGCGCTAACGGATCTCCCACATATGTTCGCGGTGCGCGACTTCCAAAACTTTCCGCCTAATGGCAACCAGTATGCAACGAGGCAAGGCTAACGACAACAGCACCACCAACACCACCAGCAACATGAAAAGCAACGGTAACAGCAGCAGCAGCAGAGGCAGCAGCAGCAGCTGAAAAAACTTTCTAATAAACTCTTTGGAGTTGGCAGTGAAAATAACAACAAAAACAGCAACAACAACAACCAGTGCAAGTTTAAACAACAACAACTCGTTAGGGTGTAAATTCAATGCGGAGGCAGCAACAACCAACAAGAACGACAACAACATTTTCTGTGTGATGGACTAATGCATACCCTAAGCTTAATGATTGTTTTTTGCATATTAAATTTAGTTAATGCAGTATATTTACTATAAATATATATATTATATTTAAATAAATTATAAAACACGTTTTGGAATTAAACCAATTTATACAAACAGTCATGGAAAAGAATACAAATAATTTTAAGAGTATTATTTGAGCTCGAAAAGGTTTCATATTCAATATGCTAAGCTGCCACAACAAAAGAATTAGTTGCGGGAATGTTTTCATAAACATTGTCTAAAATCCGACACTCTAATACCATACTTCATTATTTTATATATATATGTATTTATCCAACAAACTTGATTCAGAACAGGGTAGAGCAACAAAATACTAGCTGAAAAGTTTTCGCTCTGCACCAAATTAAAATTGAAAATTATACCAAACTGGTAATGCTGGCCAGCTTTAGTAACCGTTAGGAAAGGCCTCTGCTGTCGCTCTTGCCACAGCAGCAGCTCTGATGGTTGTAGTTGATGCAGTTATTGCAGTTGTTGTTCTAGTTGTTGCTGCTGCTGTGCAAGCGATAATTATGGCATAGGTTAGAGCAGGAGCAGGAGAAGAAGGGCGACGATGGCGACGATTTGCAACTGGAGCTGGGGCAGCAATTTAGTCCTAGTTTTGCGGAGTTGTCTAAACAAAAATTATGTTTTGTGGCTACTGTATACATGCAACCAAGGCACGGAGTGCAACAACAACAAACACAATAGACAGCTAACCCTAATTGGTGTCAGCGTTCTGTGCGTGGTTCTGCCCCAACTCATATGTATGTGTACCTGTGTGTGTGTGTGTGTGTGTTGTTGCTTAAGTGCATATGTTGCAGCTGAAGACGAACACACATAGAAAAAAAGGCAACACAAACAACAACTCACGACAACGAAAACAACTTAAAAATCCAGAGCAACACTAAAACCACTCACACGTACAGCTTTAGGGCTTCAGCAACAACGACAACAACGACAACAACATCAGCCAGCATTCACCGTGAGTGAGTGAAATATTCACACACACACTGAGGATGTAGACAGCGCCCAAATGCTGGCATATAAACAAAGACGCTGCTAGCGCTGCCTCTGTCGACGTCAGCGTCAACGTCGCTGTAGCTGTGGCCCGTCACGGTCGGTTCTTCTGAAAAGGACCCATGCCCCGGGGCCAGTCGCCCAACTTGGCAACCACATGCACATTGCGGGCAAGCACAGGACTCTCATTGAATGCAAAAAAAAAGAATGGGCCGAAGGAAGGGCGGAGGCTGGGTTGTTGGGAGGTGTAAGGCTGTAAGGTAGTTTGCATTGCAAAAACGACAACGATTTGTAAGTTGCCTGAGCATGTACTGCATGCTGGCAATTGTTGGCTGGTTGGTTTGCAACGAGATGCCTTTGTGCCGAGCATACCGGGAGCTTGATCCACTTTTTGCGCCAACTCTTACAAACTCCATTAGCCCCACCAACAGGCACTCAGCCAACAACTCACTGTGGTGCACTGTGACAAACGCCAGTGACTGACATACAGCCCGAGTGACAGAGTGTTTGAGAAGTCCGAGCAAATATCTTGCAACAGACAGACCATGAGTGACAAACTGAGAAGTTAAGGGTTTACTAAAGGAATGGACAAGTATCGTAGATAAGCCTAAAACAGAAAATATCAAAAAAGGAAATTATATTTACATAGTTGTTAGGGAATTATTTGGTAAAGACCACTCGGGTGGAAAGACCCGAGAAGACTGGGATTCGTACAATCGTCCAATATCTGACTTCTCTTATTATTGTTTTTTAAGCTGTAAAATGTTGTTAACTTTAATCATTTCTAATCTACGAACTCTGATTAATATGGTATTAAAACACTCTACTTAACTAAGTAGAAATGTTAAGAACCTTAACTTGATTTTTGGGATAAACAGTCTGAGAATACATCTATTTTTTCTGGTTTGGCAAAAGCTTTCAGCTTTCATTTACAGTTGACTTGTTTGTTGTACAACATTCTTCCCATGCCAGGACGTCAACTAGTTTATTTACTTTTGTAAATAGTAAACCAGCGAGTCATATTAAAAATTCTCTTCCAATTAAGTGAGTTTCTGCCCCACTGTGCATTGCTTTTCAGGCCTGCTGCTTCTACTGCTGCCGCTGCCACTGCTTCAACATTTACAGATTCTGTCTCTCTACACGCTGTCGCACTTGGGCTGCGTTGAGCTGAGCAGTGCCCAACACGCCCTTCTGGAGACGTGTGACAAACGATGGGTCCACTCAATGCACATATTACAAAAGAGCGAGAGTCCTGGGCCTTAGTCAGCAGCTGCCATGGTTCTTCTGCTCCTTTTGCTTTTACTTTCGACCCTCTTACAGTGTGTGCGGGTGCGTGTGTGTTTGTACGGGTGTGTGTGTGTGTATGCGTATGTATTTGTGCCAGTTCCAGGCCGGCATAGTTTGCTTGTCAGTTGCGCAACTATTTGTCGAACATCAGCTGGAGCGGCTGCAGAGCCAGCAGCAGCAGCAGCAACAAAAAATGGCTCCAGTGCCTCTTCTGCTCCTGTTCAAAGCCCAACCACAAATAACACTAACCTGACACGGCTACCTGCTGGGATGCATCATTTCAATCAGAAGGCAAGCCACTCCACAAGCGTCTACCCTGCGCTATAAACCCACCGCTTCTGTGCACGCAAGGAAATTGCATTTTTATGTTTCGAGACAGTTGCGAGAGCTCCGAACTGGTTTTGATAATAACAATTGCATTCGAGCTGAGTTTTACATTTTTGTTGTTGTTGTTCAAAATTCCAATTAAATTGATGCGCATATAAGCCCGGACACTTACACACACACACATACGCCACACATATGCCACAGGCATGGGCCAGGCACTTCCGTTCCTGGAGAGCTCGGTCGCTCTTTCGCTCGTTCTGCGTCCATCTATGGCATCCATCTATGTCTGCACTTAATTAATGCATATTATTGACAAAAGCATTGCTTGTTCGAATATGTTTGTCTATTCATGCATGCCTGGACTCAAACAAGCAGACACACACACGCACACACAGACGATGCATATATGCAATTGTTACGTATACGCTTTGATGTCCGTGCCGAGAATTTATGGTTTGCCCCAAAACTAAAGCCAAGCGTTGAGCCAGACAGCAAATTGTATGAAAACAATTATTGTTGCGCCAACTAACGGTTAGCCAACCAATTGTTCGAGTGTGTGTGTGTGGCAGTGTGTATGCTAGCGTGCCAGTGTACCGCAACACGGTCCTCACACTGCCAAGCCACGCCTGGCGTGCGGCTAAGGTGTGCCGGCAACGACTCGAAAACATGATGCGTTCATACAACTGGTGTTGAACTATTTAGTGGGTTTACAAATTTTTGAATTCAATTAGTTGTACAAATTAGTGACGCAAAAGCCACAACAACTGAATTAGTGCATTAGTGAGAGAGACTGACGAGCAATGCGACTGGCGAGTGATTTCCGTGCGGTACTCAAAAGGATAACATTTTTTATAAAAATCAACAGATATTTAAAATAATATATTTAAAATGAATTGATCAACAAGGGCTTTAATCACAGTCGTATAAATTCTTCATTAAATTCATCTGCTTCTGTCTGTAAACATAAAATATAGCATCAATGAATTTCAATTGTCTGCCTCGTAAATGCCATAAAACACTCTCTTCAAACTTCAAATTACTTAATTCAAGTTGCTTAGTGCACTTATACGCCCATTGCATTACACTCATTTCCTCCGCCCAGCATCATCATCATTTAGATATAAAATTCTGCCTTACAAAATGCATTTGTCTAACGTGCAGCGGCCGTTAGTTTTATCATTTAGTACGTACATAATATAAACGGCTTTCATTATTGTTAAACTTTCTTATTTTATACTTTGCCATAATGCCACACTACTCTGCATGTGTGGGTGGATGGTGCATGGATTTATCATCTGCTCTTCAGCGCCGTGTGGTATGCAACATAAAAATAAAAACCCGATAAATATGCGCTTTTTATTTGTGCAGACTGAGCACGCAGCGCCTCTTGCATCGCAATTTTGTCCCCTTAGCCACGACCCGACCCTTTGTTCCCCCTCTTTACTGCGTGAACGGTGCTTGTGGGCGTGGCACGTAGTCGCCCGCCGCTCACAGTCCTCCTAAAGTCCGTGCGAGGCCAAGCTCATGTTTCGTTATTAAGGTATATTTGTCGTTGTCGCTTGTCTCCGTTGCAGACGATGCTGCTGTTGTCTCTGATTATGATTTGTCTGGCTTAAGCACACACACATAGTCTCCCTCACACACACACATGTGTACTACATACAGTGGCATCAGCTTAGGCATCATCTTATGACGCCCTTCTTTACGCCCTTTTCTCTGTTATGCTGCTCTCTGGGCTGCCTTTATGGCAAATGTGACAATAAAAACAAGATGTAACTTTAGCTTTGGTACACGACAAACAGCCCGGACAACAGAGACATAAGCATACACGCAAACACACACACACACACACGCATACTCATGCATCGCACATTATTGTCATAACATGGCTTACGAACACGCAAATAACAAGCAGCAACAACTACAATAACAACAAAGAAAAATACAATAAGATGCATTGCTACAGCTAAGATTGACAGACTTTCAGATACCCTAGAGCATTAAAAATTAAAGCTATGATTGCCACTAAGCTTTTGCTGCAGCTTTTTCATATGTACATAAAAAATCAGATGTGCTTTGACACCTACGCTATGTCAGAAATGGAGAGCTTCTCATTGCTCAACACACGCAATGTGCTTGTTTCAAATGCATAACAGCCGATGGCACAGCATACCCCTTTTAGCAATTCCAACTATGACAGCCATAACAATAATAAAACACGTTTGCAAAGGTATTTTGCATCATGCCAGGATCCACAGAGCTCCTGTGCCGCCTTCTGTTGCAAGGGTTGCCCAGGTGATTTTTGACTGACAGGCGATACACACACAGACGAAGACTCATGACAATTGTCAACTGTACAGTTACATATGTGTATATGATTGCTATAAGCCGCAGCTGCAGCCAGACACTTGGTAATGCAATTTGAGTCAGCGCCTACAAACCGATGCAATCATACCCACCCAAGCCACCCAAGCCACCCCAGCCACTAGCCACAACAATGTCATTTATTTTTGTATGCTGGCGTTTTATTATTATTAAACAAAAGCCACTGCTGCTGTATTGCTCTCAGCAGCCCCGCCCGGCTTATATTGTTGCCAGTCTTGAGTCTGCTTGACATTGTTTACCTTGTTTTGTTGGCTTACGTAAAAGTTGAGCTTGTCAGTCATGTCAGTCTCTTTGTCACTCGGTCAGTTCCCGACCAAAGAATCTCTGCCTCTGCGCAGCTGCAGTTGCCCCAAATGCTGTGCCACTGTTTTGAGCTGTAGCTGGGATTCAATTTGATTTGTTTGTTTACTTCATGCCCACATACATTAGCCAACTCTCTAAGGAGAATGTGTGTGTGTGTGTGCTAAACTGTAAATGTAATTGTGTCCAGTTGGCCTTTGCTATTATCTTAGTACTTAGAGCACTTTAAATAATTACCTTGGAGTTGCTGCATGCATAAAGTTCTTTGTTCAGTTGCATTTCAATGTACCTCGATCAACTTGCCTCGTTGCTGTTTCGCCTAATTTGGACAGCTCAAAGCTGTTTGTTGAGCTCCGTTTCTGAGAGCTTTGTCCACCGCACATAAAATATGTGTGATGTAGGTTTTTGTGGTAACCAGAGGAAAAATATTGAATTTCTTGTTTTAGGCAGAAACCATTTGTAAGAAGAAAAGGAAACCACAAATGTAAATAGCATTATAATCGGCTTTGACACCTTTACTTTTTACTTGGAAACTTGTGCATTTCTCTAGCTAAGCTAAGAATTTATTCTAAGAAAAAAAAGGATGACAAAAATTAAGTTAAGACAACTAATTGATATCAATTTATCCAATTGCCAATGGTCAAAAGAATATTATTGATCTCAAGCTCAATTGATGCTTTGAATAGCATTTAAAGTTGCTCTGCATTCAAAGTAGTAATTTTTCAATCAGACGTTTATTTCAACACAAACAATTTAATAAAGCAGTGAAATAAATTTTATACGCATATTAAACCGTTTCCAATTGAATAGTACGCTGATTTCAATGCATTTTCATATTATTTTTATATACAGTTATATATATATATATATATATATATATATATTTTCGACGCTTCAAATAAAATTTCAGTTGGCTTCAACTCGAAGCGCCAAAACTACGCCATGCTCAACATATAAATCCTGCAGTATAATTGAATTTCACACATTACACTGCACAAAAAAAAAATAATAAAAATAAAATAAAAAAAACAACGAAAAAATCACTAAAAACATAGCAAAAATTGCCAAAAATAAGAGACGAAAGTTTAAATAAAATTTATTTCAACAGAAATACAAGCACATGCAGACACACATCCACACACCCCCACACACCCCCACACACACACGCACACACACACGACTGTAAACGTGAAAATTATAACTGAAAATGGAGCCCACTTTCCTGCTGGGGCGCCACTTAAACTATAGAACTGTTGCCAAACAGTTGCTGGGCTCCGCTGAAAGCAGCTTAGCCAGCACACCTACACACACACACACGCACAGATACATACCTACACACGTGTGTGCACATTTACACCTGTAGCAATGTCGGATGGCAATCGCAGTGGCCAGCGGCAGCGTGGCAAACGTGGAAAATGTGGAAAACGTGGCACAAAAACATTAGCAGCTAAGAATACAGAAAAGTGGCATTCAGCCGCCAGCGATAAGAGCAATGCAATGTCGAGCATTATTTACTGAAGGAGTGGCAAGGGGATGGCAGCGGCAGAGGCGGCCCAGTTGAATAGACAGTTCGAGAGCTTGGGAATTTGTTGACTAACGGCTTGCAGTCTCCCTTTTTTTTTGCAGGTTTTTCTTCTGAAATAAAAAGACTACGTAACGCAAGTTTTGATGCTACTTGCTTATTTTTTGTTTCTAGCCACGCCAAGTGAATTTTTGCTGGCAATGCACGTGGCTCCGAAAGTTTACCGTTGCCTCAAAAAAAAATAAATGCTGCTGCTGCTGCTGTGGTTGCTTCTTCAGTTGAAGCGTGTTATGGCCCAAACCACAAACCTCAACATTGCCTTCCTCCCCTCACCTTCCCCCTTCCCGTCAAGTCAATTGAAGGCGCGCTGGTTTATTTTGTGTAGTTTGCGATTTTTCCCTATAATTTTGTAGTGGCGCTGCATTTAACGCACAAGCATCCAGCCTGCATTTACAGGAAGGAAATGCCATGTCGCCGCTAAAACCGGGTTAGCTTACATAATGGCAACATTGACGACAACGTTTTCCTTCCGTTGTGCAGCAGGAGACCTGCCAGCTTCCTTGCGCATATCCTCCCAGGCCATTACGCTTCGTCGCTTATTGGACATAATTACTGAAAATAACAATTTACGCCTGTAAATGGAAGGAGTGGCGAAGAAAGAGGCGAGGAGAGAGTGAGGTCACTTGTGAGGTGGCTGGCTGAGGTCACTTGTGCGTAGCCACAGCGACAACACAGATAAGTGCAACAATGCAGCTGCAGCAACAGGGCGATGAGGAGGAGGAGGACGAGAACCGTGGACGAAGCCAAGCACGACAACATATCAATTCCGTGTGAGCGAGCAGGAATTTCTTGTTGATGTGGGAGTTGTAGTCCTTCCTGGTTGTTGGTGTTGTTTCTGTTTTTGCCGTTGCTTCTATTGTTATTGTTATTGGCGGTATTCATGGTCAGTGCAGAAAGCGCCTTGTTTATCGTTTACACTTCGACGAAGCCGTTGGGCTTTTTTCTAACTGTGTGTGTATAAAGCAGTTGTTTCACTTTAAGTGAACCGTTTTAATTCGAGCCTTAAAGAGCTTAAATTAATACAATTTGTGGAAATTATCTGAATGGCCAAAAACTGCTTAACTTCAGCTTGCCGATTAGTATAAATTACATATAATATTTGCTTATAATGGAAACGCAAGACACAAAATTGCATCCTGATATGAAAAACGGATATTTTGGCAACCAAACCAAGTCGCAATTTATGTAGTTGAATAACCTAGAGTGAAACATGAACTATGCACTTATTATTATTATTTTCTTATTGTATTTTTTCTAAGTAGTTTTAAGTAGTTCTGTCAATTTAATGACTTTCCAACTTGTAAAACTCAATATTAATAAACTCTATATATTTTTGCATTGCTCATCAATTAAATGCTTCAAAAAGCTTTAAAAAAAATGTTTTCTAACGTTTCAAGCAAAAAGTTTCATTAATTTCTTAAGCAATTTAACAATTTTTCAATGCACTTATTTAGCTTCCTTTTGATACGTTTGCCTTGCAAGAGCAGCCTTCCGTTTACTTCCGCTGTATTAATGGCCGCGTCGTTTGCCCCCACACCAACTACTTACCTACTTAGCTACCTGTACATAAGACTAACGGGATACTTAATCTTAGTCACGTTGCTAACCACATTACCATTTGGCGCTTTTATAAAACGATATCTGCCTGACATCAAAATAAAAGTCTCATTAATAATATGACGTATACGCAACGTGCTTGGTTGACTGCAGCAGCAAGTTGCTGAAGTACAAAGCTGACCCGCAGCCAATTGACATGCCAAACAGCTGTTACCCGCCGACAATCACCTCCCCCATCACTCTACACCATCGACATCTGCCGAAGCTGTTACCTTAACATTATTATGCGTCTGTCTATCACATTTCAAAAATGGAATGCAGGAAACGTGGCGCGCCACTTTGGCTTAGTTACTTAGTTTGCCGCCTGGTCGAACAGCATATTTTTCCCAGGCGCACTCCTCCTCCACCCACCAATCCCCTCTCTTTTTCGCTCTCTCTCTCTTTGCTTCTGCTGTCGACTTACCTATGCCGTGATGGCATCTTCAGCAGGAGCGGCAGTAGCCACTTCTTTAGCTCTACAATTGGCGCACATTTACTTTGGCTACAAGCGTTTTTTTTTACTGTTACCCTCTCTTACTGTCTCCCTCATTTCCTTCTACCACTCCCTCTCCCTCCTTCTCTCTCTCGCTCTCTCTCTCTTTCAATATTCGTTACTATAGCATACTTATGGGCTGCTGGTTCCTTATGCTTGACCAGTCGCTGCTGCAGTTTCCATTCCCCAGCCTCGCTGCCGGGCACATGCCGATTGCTCCACTTTGACATGTTTGAGCTGCTGTTCCTATCTGGCAGTCACTGTAGCCTCTTTGAACCCCTCCCCCAACCTCTCCCGCTCCCGCTGGCAACTACAAAAATAACTTTGCTTATAGATTGTGGCATGTGTTTGTGAGTTGTTGCCGTAAAGCTATCACAGCGACTACTTTTGCATTCTGTGCTCTCTGCACTAACGAGCATGCGAAATGACAAAGCTAGTGGGCGTGGCAGAGGCAGGGGCGGAAGCGTCTGTGAAACGAAGCAAGTGCCACTTTGCTGCAGCATTAAAGCAAAAGAAATCGGATCTAACGAAAACTTTAAATGCAAATTGCTCAGTGTGACGAGACAAAGAGACGCGAGACAAAGAGAGACGGAGACAAAGAGAGAGAGAGAGAGGGAGGGAAAGAGACAAAGATGCTTGCCCTTGTTCTTCTCAAAGTACTGCAGGCGAAATCAATAGCAGATTTTTCTCAAAGATTTATGTCAAAGTGACAAGCTTGAAAAGTCTAAACCCTCCCACTCCCCCACCCCCCACCCTTTCCTCTTCTCCCTTTCAAATCCCTGCTCCACCTTTCGGAAACACTTTGAAGTGCATTAAAAATGCATACGATGTGATTGGCATGCAAAGTTTTATGTGGTAAACAACTGAGATCTAGGATATGGGATCTGGGAATTACGATTGAGGCTTTGCTGCCTTTTCATGCTTCACTTTAACTAATTTGCTGCACATGGGTATTTTATTTCAGGTCGGACGTTTCATTTGCATAATTGCAAATCAAATTGCAATTTGTGCATTGTTCGAACTTCGAAGTGGTCAGTAAATCCACACGCAAACACTCACACACGTATGCACATCAATTTTATTTCATTTTTATGCAAATGCAGAAAGGTTCAACAATTGAAAAGTCAACCCAGACACAGGCAACAAAAACTGTGTGTGGCCACGGAGAGGAAGGCAACCAAAAAACATTAATCATTTCAAAAATCACATATCCATTGGTAGAAGCTGTAATGCCCTCTTTTTACTTAATCCTTAATATCCCACTTCCATACACATTAATAAATCCAATTCAGTGAACTGACAAAAAATGACATAAAATAAGGCTCAAATTCATGTTAAAATTATATCCTCAAAACGTATCAATGGAGAAATGTCAAATCTTTCCACATCCATTGTTTTGTGAAAACTGAACTGATTTTCAAAAACCAGGACCTTATATGATTTTATCTATCATTATATCATTTATTTTCATGTTAAAATTATACCCTGAAAAAGTAACTGAAGAGTGGAGTCCATTCTTTAAAGAGCCAGAACATTGTCGAATCGGAATATCAATACAAATATATACATCGTTGACTGTATAAAGTTCAAGCAAGTGATATCTGTAAAGTAAGCGAATACACAGTTGCTCTTTGTATTTTTTCTGTAAAATAACAAGCGACAACAGCGTACAATTGATGATGTTATCCGAGCCTTCACCTGTTCGAGTGTATTGCCCAGCGGCATTTAATATGATCCTCCATGCTGAGTTTACTTTCAGCACATTCTCTCAATGCCAATGGGATGGTGAAGATTGTGGTTATTTTGTTCTAACAACGGTACCACTATCAGAATGTGTTTACAATAACTTTTCAATATTTGCAGCACGGGAAAATAAACTGCAAATGTGAATACAAAACTGCAACCGAAATGGGTGACATCACCAAAAAAAAAAAAAAACACAAAAAATCCGTACTCTGTGGCATGCAAAAAGTAAATTTATGCATATTTAATAATAACATACAATATTTTGTCCTGCCAGGCAGCCGGGCAGGCAGACGGTTGTGGGATGTGTGCAAAGTGGAGCAACAGCAACAGCAGCAACAAGGATGAACAAGCCATTTCTCACGCATAAGTGCTTCGTAATATAACATGACGAAATGAGGAAATGATAAAGGGGAGTCATGGAGCCTGGCAGTGGGAGGCAGGCATGCAAGCAGCCGCACAATATTTTCAGCTGGCAAAAAATAGTTTTAGTATGGGGGTCATGCAAAGCTGAGCACTGGGCTGGGCACTAATCAAACTTTTTAATATGCCGAGCATGCAACGTGTGGCGACTTTTGTTTTGATAATGCACCGCACAGCATGAGATAACTACACACACACACACATCTGTGTATGTAAAGATACATAATAACCGTTATGAGTGTGCAGGCCACATTTACATACATATGCGAGATATATGCATATCGTATATAGCACATCTGCCTGGCTCCAACTGCGTTTTATGTGGCAGATATGCAGAGTTCCCAAGCTGTATCAGTAGCTGCAGCATCAGGATGCACAGGAGCAGGATCTAAACTCAGCGAAAAAATAATCAAGGGAATAATTTCATAATTCAATACATTTCTAATTTGTATAATTCCTTTTAATAATAGGGATAAATTTGGCTTTAAACTGGTACTGATGTTTCTTAAATAAAGAAATTGACTTTTTAAGCTTTCAATTTAATCGTGACTTAATTGATAATGCTTTAATAAAAAACTTTAGCCATTGAATTAAGAACGAAAATACTTTACAATTCTTTTTCGTACAAAAATACATTTTATAAGGTTATCGTATTTATATATTTGAGAACATCCACAAACGTTGTATAATTAAAATTTTAAGAACAAAAAGGTGTTTAGCTTCTTAAAAGTGGTTTTCTCTGAGTGCACACATAATGACAAACTAACTGACTCCAGCCGGAAATGGGCAGCGTTCTAAGCGGCTGCTTGGCCCAAGATATCTTATACATATATTCTTTCAAATTATATATATTTACGTGTACATATATATACATATATATATATACAGTCGTTGTATATAAAAGCGGACCAAGCTGAAATGCATCATCATGAAATGAAATCAAGTGCATTTATTTAGCAGAGAGAAGAAAAAGTGTACAAATAGAATTTGCTCAACGCCTCAGCTTGTGTGTATGAGTAGTGTGTGTGTGATGTGTGTGGGTGTAGAAGATGAATGATGGCAGAGGCAGCGGCATATGTTAAACATATACATACAACTTGCCTCCATTTAGTTGAAAGTTTAAATACGCGCACCGGGGGGCAAAAAGTCAAAAAGGTGGCGTTTTTGTATTCGCGTTCAACATTTGAGTTTGTGTATGCGAATAGAAAGAGAGCAAGTATTTTGGCGAGTTGGACAAAGAAAAACCATCGAACACTGAATGATGAACAGCCAGTAAAGGAAACTTGTGTGGCATAGGCCTTGGCACATTTCCACAGTTAAATATGGAAAATTCACTTTAAATTGAATTGCAAACATACAGGTGAGTTAGGGAACAGCATATATTAAAATATATACATATTATATATGGCAGAACACAAAAAATAAAGTCCGATTTTATCATCCTATTTCAATCTTCTACATTTGTTTTTTGACTTGTGCCTTTTCAATTCTTATGTGTGCACCATCTTTAAATATAATCTGGCTTTTTTTTTTGCATTTGTTGCTTGTGTCTTTATCTGTGTCTCTCTCTCTCTTTCTGTCTGTCTCTCTCTCTCTTTCTCTCTCTCTTTTATCTCACACTCATGCATATTAGTCTTTTCATCACATGAGGCACACAACTACAGATTCACACGAGCAAAAAGTGTAAACAAATTTGAAGCCATTAACAAAATTAAAGCAAACAAATGAAAGAACTGCTAATCTTACTCGACTTGGACATATTTGCAAAAAGTAAACATAGAATTAACTGCAAAAGCTCTTAATGCAACTGCATTCAAATAAATCAGCTTATATTGAAATGGTATTTCAGAGAGTGCTTGAATATCGACGTTTGCCACGAAATCTAAGCAAAATTGGATAATATATTCAAAAATATTTTCAATATTTTAAATATTAGCTTTACACTACCTTTTCCAAATGGGTGACAAAATGTTAATTTAAGTTGTCCTGAAATTTAATTTTTAAAAAATGTACCTTCGCTAAAATGGTAAGGAAATCTTATCTCAAATACTCTTATAACAATTTAAGCATGAGAAATTTTAAAAAGTGTCGTTTCTACTAGTTTGCTATATAATTTTTTATATTATTTTTCTATATTTTTTAGCTGAAGTCTAATATACCCCTTAGTGCCATCCACAGCACACAGGGTATAGAAAATTCCACACAATTCAAGATCATAGCATGTGCGTTCCACAAACTGAATCACGAATCTCATGCATATCTCTAGTATGACACTAGTATTAATGCATTTGGGGCCTGCTGGAAGCTTCATGTGCGACATGTGTTAAATGCTGAATTTCAAATACATATATAAAGAGAGACAGCGAGAGAGAGAGAGAGAGAGAGAGAGAGAGACATAGCAATGGAAGTGAAAAACTACCAAACATACGAAATTGTTGCTGCAGGCAGTCAACAATTATATTTATATGGCACATTTAGCTAAACAGAAAACTGTCGGAAAACAAAAGGCAACAAATTAATTTAATCTGTCACAAAACAAATTAAAACGCAAGAATGAAATGTGCAATTATTGCTGGCAACCCATGATTAATAATGCATACAACATCTTTTCTATAAATTTAGGTTGATTGAAAAGAAATAAAAGTTGCACGTGCTAAAGGGCAAGTGAGTGGAAAAATATATATTTTTAGAATCTAATGTGTGGAAAAATTGTAGAAAATACTAATTGAGATTTAATCAGATGATGTGGGTAGATTACAGTAAACACTCTGAGAGAAAGGATATTATAAATTTTTCTACTATTATAGTAATATTTCTAGACATTCCCTACCAACATTTTAAACTGCCATAGCTTGAACCGAAACTCAATCAAATTTTTAATATCAAAAGCATAATAGTTAACAATTAAAAGAACAAAGAGAACTCATTTAAATTATATAAATTCAGGCAAACAGATTTAATTCGGAATGAACAGCAAATTAATAAACCTCTATTTACTCATTCCCGTTGAGCTCATTCCCAAATGACAATTATCATTTTCTTATCACGCCCACTTGCCAGATGCAGAGACAACTTGCAACTGCAAATCTGTCACAAATTGAATTCGTTGCACATTAGTACAGACATCTTTATTCTTGCACTGTTTTTTGCAGTCGACACTGAGTTCGACATGCGGCATGGAATTGGTGGCAGCCTATCCCATGCATAAATATGCATATGCTCCACAAACATTTTACTAAGTCGAGCCACCCCCAGACACCCGCTCAGACCCCTTCTGTTCTGCATGAAACTTTGGCCGAAATTCATGGGGAAAACTGCTGACATTTGGAAAATAAATGCAGCGTCAGTGAAATATTTCGCATGCATACAAATCGCGACGCGGATGCCGCGCGATATGATAAATATACAAATTCTCTCGCTGCTGCCACAGTTAAACAACGTTTAATTGAGTCAACACGCAGCAGATGGGGGGATGGTGGATAAGGAAAGGGGGAAGCAGATGTTTGCTGGAGGAAGTCTTCAAATTAACGCCGGCAACAGCTTCAGCATCAGAATCAGCGTCAGAGAGACAGTGATAGTGAGAGAAGCACATTAAAAACTAATTTATGGATTTGCCAGAAGCCAAACTTGCTATGATTTATGCACGCAAACCAGCGAGTACCAAACCAGACTCCCAAACCCCCCCCCCCAAAAAAAAAAACACCTCTCGACGCGTTGAACTTACAGCACTTTGATATCCTTTGGCAGTTGTTTGGGCAGCGCGGTGAGTCGGGCGCGAATGCAGCGAACTGTGCCCGGGAGGCAAGTGCAACCGCTGGGGCAGTTCACCCACTGTCCGTTGGCGAGTTGGACAACGCTGGCCAGGCACACGGCAACAGCAGCCAGCAGTTGCCAGCAGTGCCAGCGCATCTTGTTTTCGATGATTAATCGGTGAGCAGAGCAACCAAAACGAGCAACTGAATGTCTTCAAGTGCAACTCGAAACTGTCGCTTGGCTGATGACAACAAACAAACAAAACGAAACTTTTTGCCGGGCGAGAAGTGGATGACACGATTCCAAAAACTAACAAAAACAAAAGCGAACAGCCTGCGATGATAAACGGCACAGTAAAACGGAAGTGTGCTTCGACTAGTTTTGTTTTTTAAGATAGTTCACTTATAGCTTGGACTTCTTTGGTTTATCACCACAACTCTTATCACTCTGAAAAGTTTACACGCTCAGTTTCGTTCGCGTTTCTTTTGCGACCCGCAAATAGCAGCAAGCAGTTTTGTTCTTTTTTTTCCTTTTTGGTTGGTTTTATTATTTTTTTGGAAAATTTTCAAATTTGAAATTTTGAATTTATAATTTTATTTGCGATGGCGTTTGTCCGCGTTTTGCAACTGCACGCGACAAATGCCGACGAGCATCTGAAAACTGAAAATGAACCGATTCCTCCGTAACCGAACCGATGCCATTAACCGAAACCAAACCAAAAGCAACGACAACAACGCGGAGGAGCAGCAGCCACAGCCGAGCAAAGTTGCATATTCCCGACACGGACACCGAGAACGACGTTGACTGCGACTGCGACAGCGACGCTGACTGAGACGCTAACAGCAACGCCGATGCCGCCGGATGCAGTTTGTGATAACATTTTGCCTGAGGCGCATAGCTCAAGAGTATTTTTAATTTTTCTCATGTGATGTTTTAGGAGGTGCGTGTGTGTATGTGTGCATGGGTGTGTGTGTATGCAAGTGTGTGTGTGTGTGTATGCATGTGTGTGTGTGCTTGGCATTAAATAAGCTGATACGAAACGAAACACGTTTAGCCCGAGCTTAGTCAAGGCCACAAAAACAAGATATGCTCGGCAATCCACACAACGCAACGCCAGCAAAGAAATGTCGAGTTAAGCTGAGCGATTAGAATAAAAGGCAAACACTCTGACCACTTGCTTCTTAAATGTGCACGAAAAATGTGAACCATAACAAAAGCAGCTTGCCATCAAAGGAATCACAAATACTAGCGACCAAGTCATTGGTTTTGGCCAGCAGATACCCAGTAATAGACAGATGCGAGCTAAAATGCAGTTTTATTCTAGAGGCCAAAACATGATCAATAAAAATCGGTTCAGTTTTAACAAAGTTATGGGTGTGTAAAGAATCTAAACTTCTTTTTGACACTTTTTGAGGAAATAATCTTAACATGAATTTCTCGGTTCCAAGCTTTTGACAATCTGATTACTTTTAACAAATTTATAGCTCTATAACTTTTCAGACATTTTTAAACATGAATTTCGAGTCTGAATCGCCTTTTGAATAATAAATGTAGAATTAATCGAGAACTTAAGACGCGAGCAAAGAGCCTTGGTTTTTGAAAATCGGTTGAATTATCAAAAGTTTAGGTCCATTCCTATGGCAGGGTCATCATAAATACTTATATACTTAACTCTAGGGTATTTCGGAAAAAAGTGGCATGCGGCAAGGCGAACATGCAAGCCATAAAATGTTTTGCGCTGCTCATTTTTAATGCAACGCAGAATATAGAAGGAACCGTTAGTGGAGCAGAAGCTGGAGTGGCTGACATAGTGAGTGACAAGAGGGTGGCTGGGGCACAAGATGAGGGGATTATGTGTGTGCATACAGCCACTCCGACTGGGCCTGTCGAACTTGTCGCTTCGGTGATAAGACGCGGAATCAAATTTAAAAGCTATCAATTTGATATTAGTTTGGGGAACTCAGCTCGACGTTGTGGGAACGTTTGTGAGATTTAAACGCTTGCCAGGATGCAGTCAAAGTCAAGTCCTGTCTAGTTGTTGCATATGTCTGTTGTTGTATTAGTTTCCCCCATTTTTGGAAGCGCGGATGTGCAACATTTGGGAAGGAGTGCCTGCGGCACATCATAATGTTTAGAGTGTTCCCCTTTTTTCGCTGCTGGCTGTCGAAAAAGTTTTTGAAATCAATTTACAGATGATTTATCATGTTGTCGAAGGGGGTGTGGGGGGAGGAAAGGTGCATGGAGTATATTTTATTGCTGCATGCGACAGCGGCGTACGATGATGAATGCCGCTGTGTATTGTTGCACTGTCAATTTTGATCAAAATTCGTTGCAGGTGAAGTGGAAAATGTGCAAGTTATGCGACAGTTTTATGTGGCCGGCGCTATTTATTTTTTATTTTTTTTTTTTGGCAACACTGATACTTGTTAGCGTAGCGGTGATTTGGCCCCGGAATTCTGCAAATTGACTGCATTGCAAAGTGGGAGTTTGCTTGGGGAATTGGTACAACAGACTGACCGGTGGGGCAAGTAGGTTTACTGAGTGGAAAAATGTGTCAAGTGTCAAAATCGAAAGCAAAGCAATCAATTTCAGTAATAAATTATAGATTACGAGAATACTCAAAAACAAATATAGAAGATGCAACATTCTGGCAAAGCATATATCTTCTATATATAGCATAATAAAATTCAAGCGCGGTTCGTTGTTTTATTTTTTTGAAACTAAAACACATATAAATATTTGCTTAACACATTTTGGTGTCAATGACATTTTTGCTACTCAAATTATTATTTAATACTTATTTTAGCATTTAAATAGTATCGACTAATTCATATTGCGGTTCCATTCACAATAGAGGTATTTCAAATTTTGATACGCGCCAGCCATAAATCAAACATGGCGTTCATGCGCAATGCACAACAATTGCGGTACTAACAGCTGACAGCTCTCATTGCTATCGATATGAAAAAAACCAAACGATAACACAAATAGAAAAGCTTTAAAACATCAATCTGATTGAATCCGAAATGTAATTAATTTATAAAGAATGTCAAATATTTTCTTGCAATCAAATAATATGTGCACTAAATACAATCCCAGCATAAATTCGGCAGCATTTAATGTTGATCAAAAGTGCGTTTTGCAACACTATACTAGCAGCGTTCAGCGGCAATGATAAGTAAACGGCGGTAACCAAAATAGAAACAATAACCAACCAATTGCAAAGCATTGAAGGATTTTTCTATACTTATGTGCTAATTGCTATGTCCAAGCGCAACAATATAACCTACGTGAAGCCACAGGAACCCAGTTTTTTGGCCAAACTTAAGGCGGAAATTGGCTACAAAGAAGGGCCCACCGTCGACACAAAGGTAAGCTCTTTTTGGGCCAAAAAAACAAAGTGCCTCGCTCATGCTCAGCTTTAAACAAAAAATCCAAACAAAAACAGCGCCAAAAACTCGAGGGTCAGGACCAGGACGACTGCGACTACGATTCCAGTGAGGAGCGACCCGAACGCGAAGACGAGAAGCCCCAAATTGTTGTCCTCTCAAGTGGGGATCTCAGCGCCGATGAGGTGGCCCTCGAGCAGCAGCGCATAGCGAAAGGTATGCACACACACACAGAGACACACGTATATAAATATTTTGTATTTGTATGTATGTATGTATGCTTGAGTTTGCATTTGTATGTATGTGTGCGTGTCGGTGTGTGCGTAGGTAGGATGTAGTTATCGTCTGTGGCAGTTTGGCTTTCAGTTCAGTTGAGTCAGAATCGAGCGTCGGTCGCTTCCACGCTTTTTTCTGCCCTATACTACACTGTATGTACCATACATATACACATATATAATATATGTATATAAATATATATATGTATGTTTATTTGTGCATATTTCTATTCGTGTTTAGTGATGTCTGATTGTTTACGCGCGTGTGTGTGTGTTTGTGTGTGTTTTTGCAATTGAAATTTAACATTTTAATGAAACATAAACAAAATGCAAACAAAATACGCAAAAGTGCAGCAAAACAAAAAACGCCGCGTTTGACATTTTTAGATTTTTGCGGGCACTTTTGAATGTTTTTTTATTCACACTCGATTTTCGATTTATACCGTGGTGTGGAAAAAAAATTGTGTTGCACTTTTCAACTATGCTTTGCTTTTTGTTATTGTTCCATGAAAAATACGTTTTCATGCTAACTTCAATTCTAACCTCGAAATTGTGTCTTGTTTTTTTTTTGTATTGTTATTAGATAGGGGTGGGGGAAAGTAGTGCGTGCCACGCCCGCAACGCACCGCCCATGTGCGTCTCTATGGCAGCGCAGTTCCAATGTTCCTCTCTCCTTTGAGTTTGACTATTGCAATTAATGTGGCAATGCCAGCGGAGCACCCTCATTGACACACACATGCACACACTCACATACAAATATACAGCTGGCGCAAAGCATACACACTGACATTTTCATTGGGGGCTCCGCTAAAGCGGAGCATGTGATAAAAATCATAGCCAAAGCGGAGCGCACGATAAAGCAGCCGGGCAAGAGAAGTTAACAAATATAACGGCGACCAAAAACCAACAACAGCTGCCGCTCTGTTGCTGCTGCTGTTGCTGCTGGCGTCGTCATCACCCCGCCACCGACACCTCTGCTGCTGCTGTTGCTCTTGCCATTGTTGTTGTTGTTGGTGCTGCTCAGAAGGCCCGCGCAGAAAATCGGGTGAAAACGTGTGAAAGAATGAACGAAGCAGCAAAACGGGAGAGACAATGATGAACGAAACAGGCGAACAAAGAGAGCACAGCAAGTGGCTTGACGACGACGACGTCGACAATATGAATGGTCGAAGGGGAGGGGAGGCGGTGCAGGGCCGGCAAGTATAGGTGTTGGGGATAGGGTGAGGAGGGGGGGGGGGAGGGGGGGGGGGGGGGGGGGTGACGTTAGCCACTGTCCGTTTCGGCTTTGGCGAATTCAAAGGCGGAGAACTGCAAGACACCGAAAAACCCAAGATATTACAAAGGGGGTAGGCGAAGCGGGGGGTTGCTGCTGGTGTTGAAGGGAAGTGAGTTCGATTTCAAACTAGGAAATGACTTAAAATGGTTTGGCATCTAACTGATAGGGATGGTGGGGGAGGGGGAAAAGGGAACGTGTTTTTTGTTGTGGGGGGTAGGGGATAACACTTGCAGTTGCACAATTTTAACATTTGGCATATGAAACGCATTTTATTTTATTTGGCTAATGAGTAAAAATTCTTGCTTGCAATTTTTAGAAGAAGCTGAGAAGCGCGCGGATTTAAGCCAACCCATTGTGTTTAAGCAGCGTGTCAAGCAGCCAACTATTAAATCAGAGAAGGAGGAGGAAACCAAAACAGACAAATCCCAGAAATCGTCAGAGAAACGCAAAAAGTCCAAGGCCAGCAGTAAAAGCAAATTGTCATTCAACGAGGACGAGGAGGACGACGAGGCAGGCGAGGATTAAGCACATCACTACCACAAACATATTCAACTTGCAACTGTATTCGAGTTCGAGTTTGTCGCCAGAAGAAGTCTCCTTGTATGGTTGTTGACTGCAGTAAATGCTTTAGGTGAGCACTAAAAACCTTTCACACACACACACACACAATATATATACATATATACATACATATGGATGAGTGTACGTACTATATATACATACAAATTAAACTGCGCACTTAAAATCTGTGTGGACATCTGTATTTATGTATGTATTTGATATATTGATTACAATTTTTGATGGGCTTCGTAGATCCAGGAATTGGTATTTGCAATTTTTATTATATTTCATCAAATTTGATTTGGTTTGTGTCATTTGTGTTCATTTTTCTTTTATTCTTACACAATAGGCACTCATTATAAAAATAAGTTAAAGTGTATGGATTAGAAAAGATTATTCTTACCATTTATATGCTATGCTATCAGATTACACATCATTAATCCACACTATCACAGCTTAAGATATTCTAAATCATTTCTTACAAATATGTTTGTATGTTTTTTTAGAATTTAAACTTTCGATTATTCAATACATGTATGAATCATTTTTAGTTTTTGTACTTGTGAAATTGATATGAAAATATAAGCATCTACATATGTACATACGCAGTTGTATGTATGCTTGTAAATGCATAAACATCCCTTAGTATTCTTTGTATTCAACAGAAATTTGACAATAGCAAAATTGATGTCTACTGATTAGAAAAACAGCTTTAATCGTTAGTTTATCCACAGGTTAGGTTAAACGGTTGTCAACCTTTGAGGTCGACACACATAGGCCAAGTTTGGCCCGTTGGGATACCGTGTTGGATCTAACACGGATTTTCTCCTACACTCGTATAGAATGAAGATTCAAAGATTTGACCAAACACGTTGAGTTTACAAATTTCGCAATCTTGGCCAACCCTGTATTTACTAGCATAGATAGACTATGTAGGAAGTGGCTTCCCAAGTGGCAGGTGTCCTGGCAAGTGCAGGGAAGAAACAGAAGGAGTGTTACGGCGATTCTTCATCTTCCCTTTCCCTGCAGCTTCTGCAGAAGTCATCGGGCACCTGGAGTCTATTGACATGAATTCCAACTAGTCAGTGTCCTGTTATAGCATGAATTACTGCAGAACAGCTTATGCGACTGAGATTACACAGCTCTCTACTTGAGTTTCTTATTGTTGCTGCTGCTGTGTTTCATATTGATATTGGGCCACGTTTGGTGTTTGACCTGTGTCTGCCTGTAGCTAAAGTTATACATATACCTTTATTATCCGTGAGGAGGGAAGTAGAGTGCCTTTCCTAGCTTACTCATCAGCTTTGCACCTGCTTTCAATATCTTGGTAACCAGGCATCCATATTAGTCTAATAACATGCTTATTAGCCATTTCGTGTAGAGATTTGCGACAGGTTCTTTATCCATACAATCATTCAAATTTGGCATTGTTAAGTTTGTTTGAATGAATAAGATTGTTATGGATAAAATCGTCTTTAAAATTCATTTTATTGGTCATAATTTTTAACTTGCGGATCTTAAAACTATTTGGTTTTTAGGATTACGAAAAGAAAATTAACTATCATGATTAATTGATCTAGTAAAAGGATCTAGTAAGTCATTTTCAATTCTAGAGACTATCAATCTATATTCGGTACATAAGGCGGTCATTTATTTAGATCATTGGCATCAATGTCGTCGTCCTTTATGTAATAAATCAAAGCACGAAATATCTGCAAGGTTTTTCTTCTTCACACACTTTGTATCTGAAATATGCTTGACAACCGACGGACGACAACAGAAGAGAAAAGGTCACGTGTATGTATAACATATATAGATTTTGCTATCGTATATATATGTATACATAGTATACCGATAGTTTTGTTAGTTCTTAATGAATCCCGCAGTAAGCGAATTCCATATTTCTACCAGTTGCCGCCGATCAACGGGGGTGAGAAGCGGGTTACTTTCAAATTTGTACTTGCATATAAACCAAATCACACACACTTACATACTATCCACATACACGCACACACACACATCACATTCAACTTACACATACTTATACAAGTATACATACAAATATATATATATATATATGTGAGTGTATATATATATATATATACATATGTATATTATATTGGCCCATAGCATGTGAGAGCGCCAGAGTGAGAGAGAAAGAGAGAGAGAGAGAACAATAGCGTAATCTGAAATAAGTTGGAAAAGAAGAAGCATCAGCAGCGCCAGCAGAAGTATCGTGATGAGTATACAGTTTTAAGACTTACAGACGGCAATCGCCGCTTTGCTTTGGCTATGCTTACAAGACCACACTCCATATATATAAATATATAGCACATTTATCGATATAATTGTAATTTGTATGCGTGTGTGTGTGTGTGGGGGGGGGGGGGTAGCATTCAATATTTGGCCATGGCTTAGAATTGCATCCCAAGACTTAGTATTAAGCTGAGGCAGCAGCATTATCCATTTACGCGCGTAAATTTGAAATTCGTGCACGACGCAGATACAAATACCGAATGTCATAAAAAATCCATCAAACACGCCGGCAACTACGACGACGACTTGTATATAGCAGCAGCACCAATGCCGTTTCATTTTTGTTTTGTTCATTTCGTTCGTACAATTGTCAAATTTGTTTTTTCCTCCTCCCATCCATCCATTCACATGGGCGCGCTCCAACACTACGACAGCAACACGACCCACCGACGACGAATGCATGAAAACACGCACGCACACACACACACTCAGGCCCAGTGACAACGGTTCGTTTACGCTTCACATTGCCATTCGCTATTTTTGAGCGTAACACCTTTGAGCAAGTTGCTTGCTCTCTGCTTGCTCATTTAAGGGAGCCACATGCACGTTGCCAAAACAGGTGCTAAACGTCACGATTTACATTTTATTATTATGTCAATTGGTAATTTTAATAAAAAACCATACTAATAGGGTAGCATTTGTGCGATTTGTAGTTCCCCAGCAGTTGTAAAATGCAATGAAAATGCCAATTGAAATATTATCGATTGTTCGATAACTTTGGCGCGCGTGCCACTTTTATTGAGCCCAATGTGCAACCCTGCGTGCCCGGCTGCCGCCCATGCAACTCTGTGTTTGTAGCGACGGTTTTTGCTTTTTTCCGCTTCCATTTCCAGTTTGTCTTGTTGTTTGCCCCCGTCTATCGTTCATTCTCGCGCTTTGGCATAGCGTTCTTTTTCTTTCGCTCTCTGTGTGTGTCCACAATCAAGAAAATTTTGTGTTGTGATCCTTTGTTTTATTTGGTGTGTTTTTGTTTATATCATATGTGTTACCGTTCTTAAATTGCCAGAATAATAACAACAACAACCTGCCACTGCCGCTCTGTGACGTAAAATGTAAATTGTAAGTTGATGCATTTTGTTGTTTATTTCGTGTTTGTTTTGCACTTGAGTTTCTTATTGTTGATGCTGCGGATGTTGTGCAAAAATTAGAGAACTTGCAATTGCTTCTTTGCAACTTGCCTAAAAAATATCACATTGCTCACACACACACACATACAAACAGCAGTCATAAAGACACACACACACATACACTAATACGCAAACACACACTAATACACACATACATAGTCAAGCGCAAAACACGCTCCTGTACCCACCCGTACTCCACTCCACACCGCCGCCAGCTACATCAGCAGCAGCAGCGAGCTACAGCCACAGCCAACCAACAACCAACACCACAGAGCCAAAGCCAACGTCGTCGTCGTCATCGTCGTCTCACCGGCCGTCTGTCTGTCCGTCCGTTCGTTTGCTTGTCTGTCCGTCGCAGCGTCTGCGTGTCCGTTTGTATCTACATACACACATACATAGATAATTATATATATATATATATATATATATATATATGTATATATGTATATGTATATATAATTGTATGTATGCGTGTGCATGTATGTATGTGTATATATAGATTGTATATAAATATGCGTGTGTGTGTGTGAGTGTGCTCGTTTTGTTGGTGCGCTTTGTGTGTGTGTGATGTCTGTATGTATGTCAATCGTGCAGTTGCTGTGTGCTCGGTAACTGTTAGTCTGTATGTATGTATTTGTGTGTGTAACATTGTATTTATATGTATGTATATATATGAATAATATAAGTATATATATATATATATGAATAATATAACTATATATATATATATATATATATAATGATGTATATATATATATAAGTATGTTAGTATGTTTTTATGCAACACAAGATGTAATTTACATATGCATCTATGTATTTACATGCCGCGCAAAATTACATTTTTATGTTGTTACATACACATATACATGTTACATACATATATATAATATGTAGTTAATTACATACATATCTATATACAGTATACATATTATATACGTACATACACATGTCGATACATATATACATGTATTTACATACATACATATTAAATTGTATTTTAGTTTTAATCCAATATGGCAGCCATTTTGTCTCATTTAACTCTTTTTGTTTTTGACTGAACCCCCTCTCCACCCTCCCCCTCTTGTTGGGTAGGTCTGGCTTAATTCACCTAGATTTAAATTTTCTTTGATATTTGTTTTTTTTTTATTTTGGCAATTGTTAATTTTTGTTGTACTCAATTTGATTAATTTTCTGCAAGCTTTGCGCTATTTGTTTTCCAATTCTTCTTTGCTCTGCTCTTTCGTTGCGATTTACGTTTTAGTTTTCTTTTCTATGCGCCAAATAGATTTCCCGGTTAGTTTTTTATTCGAGGGTAAAGATAACCAAAATTTCGAACTAATCATATTGCAAGAGTTGTATATTAATAATAAAAAAATAATTCACTTATCGATCTATCTATTTGACCAGGCATCCTCGTCAAGAAGAAGAACTGCAGCAGCGACATCTATTGAGCGAGAGGCACATTCCAATATCATCAACCGAGCAAAACAACAACAAATGACTGAAGTCGACGTCGTCTTGCCGGAGGGCGTTGCCGAGCCCAAATCCAAATTACTTGCCAAGACATCAGCAGCACCAGTATCAGCAAAATCAGTGGCAACAGCGAAGGTGGCAAGTGACGACGACGACGACAACAACAGCAACAATAGCAACAACAGCAACAGCAGAAGCGAAGATTTACAGCAAGATGATTTGCAGAAGACAAACTCTAAGCGGGATGTTGAGCAGGAGCCGGAGACTAAGCAGTTGAAGCAAGCCAATAAGCTGAAAGTGGTGGATGCTGTGATAGACGCCAAGTTGCCCCTGGATAGCAACAGCAACACGAACAGCAACAGCAATAGCAATGACGATTGCAAAATTGATGGCGATGCAAAGCAGGTGACGGTAGAAGAGTCCATGGATGTGGATGAGACTACCGAGGAGGATGAAGGTGACTCACAGATAACCAGCTCCACAGAGAATGGCAATAGTAAAGACCCAAAGCTAGTAGATGGAGACGAAGGAGCAGAGGACGAGGAGGAGGAGGAGGAAGTGACCACTAATGGTGATCATGAGGATACTGAAGAGGATCATGAGAAAATTGGCAGTACAGCGGAAAACAGTTGTGATGCTGAAGATCCACTGGGTGCAGCGACACAGCCAGTTGCGGAACAGCAGGAGCAGGTGGATGAGCTAGTAACAGAGAAGAAGAACAGCGATGAAGTGGATGATCTGGAAGAGGAGGAGGGTAGCCAGGAGAGCGGCACAGCTAAAACTGTAACCGACTCCGAAGCCGAAGCAATCCACACAGAGGAAGAGGAGGAGGAAGGAGTGGTCGAGTCAAAGAAGAAAGAGACGCCACTGAATGGCTTCATTCAGAGCCCAGAGGCTAAGGGGGCAGCTAAAAGAGCGCCCAAAGCAGCAGCAGCAGATGCCGCCAATAAAGCCAACGGTCAGGCGAGCACAGCTGAAGCAACGAAATGCAATGATATCACTGGTCATGACAATGACGAGGACGACGATGCTGGCGGTGTTGTCAATTTGGATGAAGACAGCGATGAGGATGAGGTGATGCCCGAAGCACCGCCAGCGACAGCTGCTGCTGCTGCTAAGCCAAGCAAGGCAGCAGCGCCCAGCAAAGCAAAATCAATGCCACAAGCAGCGGTTGCTGTTGCGGCTGCTTCCAGCGGCGGTGAATCTTCCGATGATGCCGTGGTAATTCCCTCCGACTCTGAATCGGAAACGGGACAAATGGCAGTGGTGACGCCACAACAGACAACAAGCAAAAAGATGTCACCCGTTGTGAAGGTAACGCCAGCAGCGGCAGCACCACCACCGCCGCCAGTCCAGGATGACGATGATGATGATGATGACTGTGTGGTCATTGAGGATGATACGCCACCAAGTATTTCGCCAAGCGATCAGGGAGTTAACAAGCGCAAGAGCGATCTGGACGATCTGCAGTCGAACAGCAAGCGACAGCGCAGCTCGACGCCCTCCACTAACATGGTTAACATGGGTACTGGCATCGGTCTGGGGCAGCTGACCATCAAAGATGCGCGCACTCTAATGCCACACGAGGCAGGTCCAACAGCGGGCGCAGCTGTCTATCCGGTGACCATAACAAATGCCGTCACTGGCGTGGC
The DNA here is from genome assembly GCF_018153295.1 of Drosophila grimshawi. NCBI lineage: Eukaryota > Metazoa > Arthropoda > Insecta > Diptera > Drosophilidae > Drosophila > Drosophila grimshawi. The sequence continues at coordinate 13,742,466 of NW_025063240.1, read as the reverse complement.
CACAAATCTTGGCAATGCACCACCGAAACTGGTGCCGATGTCGACGGGTATTTCAGGTACAGGCTTGGGTGCGACAGTGCAGCTAAATCCGCCAACGCTCTCGTTAACTGCCGCTGGTCTACCCAGCATGACGAATAATGCGAATCTGTTGCCGGGGCTAACGGACGATATGTTCGTGTTGGAGGCGCCCTCATTTATTGTGCCCTACATCTATGAGAAGCCACCGAATGATAATATCCGCGAGGTAATCAGAGCTATTGAGACGAAATATGCGCTCTCTCCCGAGGATTTAGCTGTGGCGGATAAGCTAGATGAGTTCGACATGATGACCGAACAGAATAAGGAGGATAAACTCAATGCGGATGCCCAGGGCAAGAAGAAAAAGAAGCGTGGCGACGATGAATCTTGGTCGGAGCAATCCGATGAGGATGACGATGAGGACGATGACGATGATTCGGAGTCGGGTGTGCGCACCAAGGTTCTAATCAAAGAGGCCAACGATGACCTGACCGCACTTAAGGGCGCCATAAAACCAGCTGCTGCACTAGCCGCATCGGGTGGTGTCACCTCCAATGTGGCCGCCAAGCCTGGCCAGGAGAACTATTTCGAGAGTCCGTTGGGTAAATTCTTCATGGACATTGGCGTTGGTCTTGTCCAGGAATACGTTCAGGCCGATCTGTTGCGATTGCAGAAGCGCAAGATGCGCAAATCTCTCACACGGGATCCCAAGGACTTTGAGATGGCCATCAATGCGCTCAGTGGCAATCTGCAGGCATCTAAGACGAAAAATGCACCCTTCAAGTTCACGATGAAACGCTGCGAATTCTGCAACTTTAAATCCGAATCGGCGCTCTCCATGGCGAATCACTATGAGACGCCGCACATGAATGGAGTGCTGTACAAGTGCAACTTTTGCACATTCGAGATACGCAACGCCACCGAAATCGTTTACCACATGGAGGCGGTGCACAATATTAAGGCGCGCTTGATCAAACCGTTGCCGTATCATCAGTGCCCTAACTGTGGGTTCGAGGATAATGGCAAGGCGAAACTTGCACGCCATCAGCCCGTCTGCGCCAAGAAGTTCCGGCCGGAACTTAATCTGGCGCCGCCCAACGATTGGGAAGCACCTGCCAAGATACCGCGCATCAAGCCACGCCACGGACTCGTTGGCACAGCAACAGCCTATCAGGTAATAACAATATATATATAACCCTAAAGAAGTCACAATCTAATCCTCTAGTTTTTTCTCGCACAGGCTATGGCTGCGCAGGCGGCGGCGCAGAAGGTAGCGTTGGCGAATATTCAACAGCAACAGGCAGCAGCTCAGGCCCGCAATCTGCAGGCAGCGGCGCTCGCCGCACAGAATGCGGCCAAAATGCGTCAGCGGGCGCCTCAGATGCCCAAGGCAATGCCAAATGCCAACAATATGGTGAGAAATCCAGCGCCCGTACGCGGAACCATTGGCAATAATGCGGCTCTCTCGCTGCCCAACAGCTATCAGCTCGCCGCAGGACAGCTTGTCCAGGTAAGAGGAGGATTTTGTTATTATACAAATTCAGCTAAAAGTAAAGTTGAGCTTACATATAGAATATATTTACTTACATTTGTGTGCATTGCAGCAAGCATCCAAGAAGCCCATAGCCGGGCAGCCGAGTATCTCAATAACGCCACTACCTCGACAAAGTGCGATTGGCAGCAATGCGGCAGCTGCGTCGTCTAGCAAACAGCCAACGGCGGCAGCACCTGGCATGAAGCCCGGCCAGAGTCCCAGCGGCGGTAACAACAAGGCGCAGTTTGTCATCTGCGAAATATGCGATGGCTATATCAAGGATCTGGAACAGCTGCGTAATCATATGCAATGGATGCACAAAGTGAAGGTAAATTCAAAATACAAACAGCTTATATAGGGTATAACTGTTAAAATTAAATTTTTATTTGTGTCTACTTTAGATACATCCGAAGATGATCTATAATCGGCCACCATTGAACTGCCAGAAGTGTCAGTTCCGCTTCTTTACGGATCAGGGCTTGGAAAGGCATTTGCTTGGCTCACATGGCTTGGTCACAAGTTCCATGCAAGAGGCTGCCAACAAGGGCAAGGATGCCGGACGCTGTCCAGTCTGTGGCAGGGTATGTTTTGTTATATTTAATATAACTATGAACTCTTAATAATTGTTTGGTATTCTAGATGTACCAATGGAAGCTACTAAATCACGTATCGCGCGATCATCACATGACCCTGAAGCCCGCACATTTATCCTACAAGTGCACCGTATGTACGGCAACATTCGGCATGTACAAACAGTTCGAGACGCATGTGTATACGGCGCACAGCACTGTGGCCAGAAAGGCAATGGACAGCAAGAAGAATAGCGCACAGTCGCAGTCCAGCAGTAGTAGTGGTGGTGGTGGTGGTGCCGGCTTGTCGCGTAATTCGCTGGGTGCCGCCAACGATTCGCTGCTGAAGCCGCTGAAGATCAATGATGAGATCACCATTATACCACAGCCCGCATCGAAGCCACGCATCACAAATATGGAGAGTCATGTTATAGGTAAGTTTTCTAGATTCTACTCTTATCGATGAATATTGAACAATGTAATCAAATATTTATTATATCTGTGCAGATTAAATGGCGCGCATCGTGTGGATCAACCAAAAAACCTAATCTCGCATAGTTATTGCTGCAGCATTTTGGCCGCTGGCGCGTTTAGATAAGTTTTTATGATTTATAGGCTGCGCCGACGCATGCGTTACTATATATAATTTGTTAGTAAGCCAGAATTGTATAAAGCGAGCAGAAATTTAGAAAAACAACCCACAAAGCAACCGCAACCTAAAGTAAACAGTAACAGTACATACGTCGATCATTAAGAGAAAAGTTACCGCATAACACAACATACACAATTGATTATGATTACACAGATACGGATACACAGATACAAGATACACAGATGCAAGATACACGATACAGATACAGTTTCAGATTCTAGTTACGGTTTAGTTGATTAACAATGTTAAGAGAGAGAGAGAAAGTGTGCAAATACGATGAAATTGTAGCTACTACTAATAAAAAAACAAAAGTTTGAATACCATGCATAATTTACACACACACACACATAAATATTAGGCACACACAAAAACCCACACACACACACACTTAAACAAACAAACATATATTTTAAAAGAAGCCGCTAGAGCGCATCGTCTATACGACTATGTAAATTAGTTAAAAACTAAATATTATTTATGCTATATACGAATACAAGTATCTAAATGTGCGTTGCAGTATGTACATATATTAATACACACACATACAAACAGACACTCACACACGCGTACACACACCTTGGATGGTATAGAAGGTTGCCACATCAAATCGAAATCGATATCCTTGACATCATTATCGATGGCTAGCTGGAAGTCGAATACAGAGAGTTGCTAGGTGTGGTAGGGGAATGGGGGGGAGGGACTTCTAAGGCTTGTGGATAGGGGGAACGTAAATTGGCGTTTTGGAGTCGTTCCTCTAACTGATCTGAGACGTTCAACAAATTTTAATGTTCGTGTACAAGTTTAAACTTATATTTATATATATATATAATCTATTAATATAAAATATATCATCTACTAGTGTTTAAGACCCCAATGTACTACAGTTAAATAACTAAAACAACAACAAACAAACCAACAAATGAAAATGAGAAGAATTAAAAACTAGTTAATATAAAAATGCATTGAAAATTGTTTTTACTTGACACGAAATTAAATCTAAGGTCTTTATTTACAAAGGAAAAGCATTGAAAATGCGAAGTTTTTCGTTTCCCAGACCAAAGTGCAGCAGTCTGTGAATCAAAATAGATTAACAATTGAGCTTTACTTCGGGGAAATATTTTGCAACAAACTGTAAATTTAATGTGCTTTAAATTTATTAAATGTAAATTTCTAAATTCCCTAGTAAACTTTATAGCTGTTTCCGACCGGAAAAAAATCAATCCTCATGGCTTTTGCCATTATAAAAAGTGTGCTAATTTTTCCACTTAATTATGATATATGTATGTCTTGTTTGACTCATTCGAGGGCAAATATATAATATATAATGGAAAGTTTTCAGCAGTCAGTCGCAGTCACATGAGAAACCCGACGTCAAATAAGTAACGCATTTTCGTAGCATTTATCTAACACTAATGCGATTTTTATTTTAAAGCGATTTTGACCATGGCAAATGGCAATTTTCTGTGGTGGCTTTTGTTTTTGTTCATTACTTGTTCTATGGTCCCTAACGATCCTGGTCCATTCTCTGCTACTTAAAACTATATCGACTATTTATTACAATTAATTGTAGCTAAGTAGTATTAATTAGTGGGAGCACAATGCACTGCATTATGTTCATGAATTTAGGTCTCTTTTGACTTGGCCTTATTATCCAGCCCGTTGGAGGTAGCGGCGACGACATCTTCCAATCCACTGGTGGTCGGGAAGAGTTCGGCGGCATGCGTTAAGTTGGCTAACTCATTCTCGCTGAGCAGTTGGGGCTTCCCGATTTTGCTCGAATTAGACTTGGTCAGCTGATAGAAGGCGGTGTCGCTATGCGTTATGTTGACGATGCTACCCGTGAGGGGCAGCGTCTCCAGCAGCTCCTGTGGACTGCTAAAGGCACCAATATTGATCGGGGCGATGCCTGTGAGCACCTGGCCGGAAATGTTTGTCTGTATGGGCAGTGGTATGTTGCCCAGATTGATGAAACTATCATTGCTATGCGCATCAAAGAAGGTCAAATCCACACGCTCTTGTTCCTCAAAGTCCGTGTCATTGTCGCCCACCTCGGTGAGTATGCCAATCTCATAGACAACCGCCTTGACCACATAGCTAAAGAGTTGAAAAAAGAGAAATGGTAAGTAAACTATAAACATTTCTATCTATTCCAGTGGAACTTACAGATTCTTGGGCGTATCATTGCCACTACCATGGAGCTGCTCAAGTGTGTCATTATCTAAGGTGGAGCTAACGTCCACAAGGGGTAGGGAGCAGCTAAAGGCCAACAGCATGCCCAGCACAGCGGCTCCAAAAATCGCATGATGTGTCTGCATTTCTCTCAAAAAAATATGACTTTTCGCTGGGAGACTACGGTGAAAGACACTCCTCTTGGTGAGGATTTCTGCTCTGTGTGTGTGGACTGGCCTGTGCGGGTCGCTCCTGCTTGCTCTGATCGCTTGTCTGATGCTTGCTTATTTGAGCCCAATTAGTGCAGATCATCCGCTTTTATAGGCATCGCCATTTCGCTGGATGTTTCTCGCTGATTCCGCTTAAATATTGATACCTGTTAATTGGCTGACAGGTTTCGAGACTGCCCCTCATCTCGAGGCTCCGGGCCGTTGTTTCTAGTTGCCGCCCCCTTACTACCTCACCCCCTCCCCAACATCCGTCATTGTTTTTATCACCGTTTCTGGCTCGCAGACTCTAATTAATTGTGCTCGTTTTTGTATCAGGCTGTCTACGCAATTCTCATCCTGGTGTAAAATCGCAATTGTTGATGTCAACGGTGTGTTGTTTACCTGGCTACTGGCTTAAAAATAGGTTCATAAACATTGCGCCCCCGAGCTGACGCATTTGCGACGTCTGGACACGCGCCTGTTTATCCGAACTCGCAAATAACGTATTCGCACCGTATGACGTCTGATTTGAGTGTGCTGTACATTTAACTGAAGTAAACCACTACTAATCGAGTTAGAAATCATAATAAATTTATTTGTGAAATGGTTCATTTTGCTCTTAACACAAGCTTTTCATTAGCAGCATTGAATCACTCATACGCGACGTGAGGCAGCAAGAAAGTTCTTATTTTCTATTATTCATTTTTAATTCGTCGCGTAAAAGCTTTTAAACAAGCTTCAGAATACGTCATTAAATTAGAACAATTTTTAACAAATTGTAATTAATTAAGTTATAAAATAAAACAATTTATGGTCGCTGTGGCTGCATCCGGCTTGGTCATTTTATTTGTGTTTTATTTATTTTTTTTAAACAACTTCACACAAGAGCCAACTGCTTTGAGCTGCTTCACAACACCACAGAACCAGATCAATCGTAACTTTTCATTCATAATCGCAGACTAATATTTGCAGCTAGATGTGTTTCGCACTTCGAATTTGATAGCTCGTTTTCAGTTTAGTTTAGTTTGGTTTGGCTTAGTCTTAGATTTTCTTCATGGAAAATTTTTAAATTTAATTTGCACTTTTATTTTCTGTTATTTGTTGTATGAGTTATGGCCTAACCTATTGATAATTAAAGTTGTAAGCTGTAATATATATATAATATATATAAATATTAGCTTTTAAATTAAATATTTATTTACTGTTCGATTTTGTTAAGTAGCCAATCAAAACCCTCTAAACTCTAAACTAAAACTCAAAAATAAAAACTAGTTTAATTGCAGTTGACTTTTAAGCAAAGTGTGTCAATCGAATTTGGGGGTGTCGAAGAAGGAGGCAAATCTTTTTCCGCCAAAGATTAATCTGGGGGTTTTTTTTTACATTTTACTACACACAAAAGAGTAAGTCCCCGTAGACAAATTTAAAGTTCATATTTTTTCGTGGAAACAATTGTGCACAAATATCAAAAGCTTAAATATAAATGTAACAATCTAATGTTAATTATATTAATTTGAAGATTAACAGTCTTGAAGTGTGGAGTACAAAAAAAAAACAGTTTAAGGCTAAGCACGGATAAGTCTTTTAACTTAAACGCCAACTAATATTGTGACCAAAAATTGTGGCATTTGAAGGCTGTATTTATTACCATTAATTTAAGAAACAAATCAAACACAAATAAAGAATTTCAAGTGAAAAATACTAAATCAAAAAGAGAAACAGAAATTTGAGGAGAACAGGTGCAGAGCAGCGCAAGCGCATTAAACCAGTTAACAGCGTATCGCATTCAATTCAGGCCACGTTTGGGCGGCAGTGCTAACTGAAAGCTTAGCTGCAAAACTTTTTTTTTTTTTTTTTTGATTCGGCTTTAAAAACTCGCACGCCTCTCGTCAGTGAACTTACTATCAATCTAGACGCTGAGGTGAAAACAACTCGAAAATAAAAAGTAGCAGCATCAACAACATCAACTGAGCCATGAAGTGCGCATTGATATTCACTGTGAGTGCAAAGCTTGAGCTGTGCTTGAGAGCTCTTCTAATAATCTTGGCTTTTTTCTTCTTTAGCTGCTGGCCGTTGCTGCATCCACCAGCCTTGCTGCGCCGTTGGACCTGAATGATCTTTTCCTCGGTTTGCCCAGGAATGCGCCAGCTATAGCGGCACCCCAGCCTGATCAGGATGTGGTCAAGCGGCAGGTGCTTGCCAATCCCGATAATCAGCTGAAGCAGGTCTCGTTCCAAGCACTGATTGGCAATCTAGAGAATAGTTTGTTCGAGTCAGCATTGAGTTTAAATGGCGCCAGTGCTCCAGACTCTGTGGTGACTGAGGTAAAGCCAGAGCCGGCTAAGAATAGCGAGCATATCATTGCCAAGCGTTCGGGTGAGCCTGTGGCTTCCACTACGCCTGTTGCCCTCTCAGACGAACCGGAGGAGCGCAAGATTCTGGTGCTGACCACCAAGAAGGTGCCACTGTCGGAGGAAGGTGGTCCCGCTCATCTAATCATCGATCACGTCTCGGTACAGCCGCACAACGGCGCCTCTGTGCCTGTGATACCCATATTCCAGGTGCATCACACGAAGATTACCTCCGCCACTATTAAGGAGGATGCCAGCAAAGACAGCAGCGATGGCAAACAGACCAAGATTAGCATTACCAAGACATCGATAACCTCAACGGCGCCCGTTGAGAGCCTCGAGACGCAGAGCAGCATCACGAGCAGCAGCACGAGCAGCACAGAGCTGCCCCATAGTGGCGAAAGCAGCAGCAGCACCACCATCAAGAGCACAACCACCAACAGCTCCCCCATTAGCACCACCAACATCTCTGCCACTAGCACCATACCCAGCACAACAGCCAGCACCACCACCAGCAGTGGCAGCATCATTAGTACTACATCGGAGCAGCCAATTATCAAGCTGAAGCAGGAAGAGGAGCAGAAGCTCAAGGCAAAGGTGGCTGAAGTCGAGGCTGAGCCAATTATTTTGAGCGCCCGTGTTTAGACGGCAAATTCTCTCTAGTATTAGCCATCTCATGTACACTGAAAAAAACCAAACTCACCCATATATACATATATTTATATCACGCAAAGTTCAATTAAAGTCATGTGATTTGATCTGAAGTCCAAGTAGAAGCAAACTGACGCCTCTTTATTTAAATAAACAATTCACACAAAAAAATCGCACGCTCAAACTAGTAACGGGGACAGTTCGGGGTATCTGCCAAATTCGAGGCTCTAATTGAGGGAGCAAACAGCCAAACAGATAGCCAGCTTTGGAATGTATTAACATAAGTTTGGCTCAATCGCTAAAAGCGATTCGCTCAACCATAAACGTTTTCCCAACGCCTCTCAGAGAGATAGAGTTTCCGTTCACTCTATAGAATATACACATGTTCACTTAATTACCTTGTGCAAATAATTCCAATCAGTTGGAAGACTCAAATTGAGATAAGCATGCAATTGGGTTACACAAATATTGCCCTAACTTTGTAGGCGAGTGTATTTCGTACTGCGAATCTGCAGGCAATCGCAATTTGTTATGCTCAAAAAGTGCTAATGAGTTGATGAAAGTAATTTAAACAACTGCATATTTGAAAATGTAATCAATAACAAAATGAGTAACGTATCTTGAACAAATAAAGATAGTGAGAAATTTTGAAATAATTTTGGCATCTCTTGGCGCAACAATAAAATGGATAAGACATAGTCAAATTTAAATTCGTTTTAAATTTTTTTTTTCAAGTTCAGAAAAGTTGTTTGTAGACAAAATTTTTATTTAAAAAGTTTTATTTATAGAAATTAATTTAGTATATAAAAATGAAATTAGCGTTGAGCTCGTGCCAGATTCGTGGTTTATAATGTATTAGAAACTTATAATAAGTGTTAATCGCTTGTCAACGAATACATTTAAAAGTATTTTGACTTGCTTCACTTGATATTGTATAAATTGTATTTATTTATTACATTTTAGAAAACCTTTTCCCGTTCTTATCAACAAGCACTTGATATCTTTGATGGCTGAGTACAATTATTGCACTGGGGTTCACTTTGTTTGGCAGTGACTCATCTGCTTGAATCTGACTATCATGTTCATTTATTCCATTTCCAAAACAGCACGATCGCGGAACTGATAAATACATCGACACGCGCACAAATATACTCCTCCGAGGGACGAGAGGGAGGGGAGCCATATTCAGGCTGTTCACATGACCAAAAGAGCAGGCATTAAGCATACGCAACGTGTGGCAAATCATTTCAACACCTAAAACAGTCGGATATTTACTGTTACTGCCTCGGCTCCATTCATCGTTTAAAATTAGCACACATGGCTAAGAATATGTATATTTTGGGTTTACGCGAATCCGCCACCATACTACTTTATTTGTCTTAATATTTGCACATTAATATAATTCAAACGAATATGCTACATAATAAAAAGGTGTCAGATAACGCCAGCAATTGTTGGCCTGTTGTTGATAAGCGATATGAATACATATTCAGTTTGTAATGCGAGTACACTCGAAATATTTGTCGACTGAGTGGGGCTTTGGCCTTAACTGCCCCTGGCCTAGTCTTTTTGTTGGCCCAATAGTTTTGCTCTTGTTGTATAACTTTTGATAGCAAGTGTTACCCTTAAATTTTCATTAGGTTTATCTTATCGCATATGACCAAAAAAAAAGTCAAGAATTTACAAAAGAACTCCGAAAGCTCGGGTACTGATTGTCGATGGCCATTCAATGGCGGATGAGTTTTTGCCCGCTGCATGGATCACAACGCTCTCAGTCCAAGGAAAGTTGCCGGCGAATGCGCTTCGCTTTTCCACTTGTCCATAACATCTAACAACAGCCAAGTGAAGACCAACTATTATTCTAACGGTGAGCAAGATAACAACAACAACAACAACAAATGTTCTTAACTGATTGCTGTTTTTTATGGCTGCCATGCGTATCGAGCAACCAACCCAAGTTGATTTCCATTTAAAGTATATTATATACGAAAGTGTAATTTCATTCAAGTGCACTCATTCTGTGACTCATTCGCACTATGTGATTGTGACAACAACAATAACAAATAGTGACAATAAATTGAAAAATAAAGACTCGCTAAATTGATATATGCAAAAAAAAACAATCAAAATATGGCGAAGAACTCATTAAATTGATTAGATACTTAAATTTTATGCTGGCTTTTTTTTCTAATTTCTAATTGAATTTTTAGCCTAAAGTATTGCGTGCGTGGTCTTATCGAATGGTAGCAACAATCAGGCAATTGATCGCAGGTTCTATTTAAGCATAAAAGTAAAAACAATAACAAGACCAGCATGGCCGGAGTCAGCGTGGGATTTGCCAAGTGTTTTATGCTATTTATGGCTGTTGTCATATTGGTAAGTCGAATTATTTATAACAGATCAAGATTGCATTCAACTATTTTTTTTCTTATATATATTCAGTTCTTCAGTTAATGTCGCTGCATCATTTTAATACTAAGGAAAAGACATTAGTCATCCATAGGTATATGCCTAATTCCCATGAATTATAAAACATTTATGTTTATTACTTCCACGAATTTTTAAAGCAACATGTCTAATTATATACAAATATACCCTTTGTTATTCTCTGAATTGACCTTGTAAGGCCTGCTAATTAATCATTCATTATCAACATGATAGTTGAATAATATTTCAAATCAATTACTTGATATTTTATAGAACTCATTTGGGAATAACCAGCCGTTTACCTAACAAATCATAAATGTCGCTCAGTGTAGATAGCAACTGTGGTGTGAAGTAACTCCCTTAATCTGAAACATAAAAGTTTGACTGATTACTGAATCTATTATTTAATTCGTACAAAAGCATTTCCACTGATATTTACAAAGTATTCATTTTGACTAATTGCTATTATTATTACCATACCGAAAACATTTGTACAGGTTCAAGGACTCGTCTATCTGGGCCTTTCGATATGGGGCATAACACTGCGTAATTGCCAGACTACATCGGACATTGCCAGTGATCCCTTCAAGTTTGCCATGGATATTATCTACTTTGTGGGTAAGTGGCATCACTTAAAAAGAAGAAAAACAGTCAAATTTAACTTAAATCCCATAAATAGAGGAGAGATGCGGCGATCCGACTATTGAAATGCGCGACACTACCTACCAGTTGGAGATGGACTGGTCGAAATCCTTTGAGGTCACCAATCGTGAATACATATTCATGATTTGCTATGCGGCAGTTAGTGGCTTGTGGATAGCCTCCTCAACTCTAATCATACGTGAGTTTACAAATTTAATGCTCTATTCTAATTTAGTTGTATATTATTTAAATCTGAATAGTTACCTTGTGCTGCGCGACCACTAAACTCATTTCTGGCATTATTTATTGGCCCTGGTTTCTGTCCGTGCTAGCGGGCTGCATCCTGGACGTTGTTGCCACTGTCTATCATGGTCTGGATATATCCCATACTTTGGTAAGATTGAGAAAATAGCCGTCTCCCTACGATTTGTTTCAAATGTTAATCATTATGTAGTCCCTAGATGATGCTTTCAATTTTATTGGCGCCGCACCGGTTTCAATGCCCGAGCAAATTTGGTCAGCCTTGGAAACATTTGGCGTCTACTTCTCCACGCCTGCCGTCCTGCTCACCTGCATCAGCTGTCGTGTGGTGCTCATCTGGCTGCTCAACTTGATTGGCGGCATCTTCTGTCTGTCGCTGTCGCATGTCCTGGCGAACCAGACGGCACAAAACAAGGAGGTCTCCCAAGTAGCTCACAACAATCAGATGACGCCACGCCCGCAAACCCCACAGTCTGTGGTGCTCGCCCAGCCCGGGTTTCCGGCAACAGCGCCCGTTTCCTTAACACCCGAGTTGGAGCAGTATCCGGAGCAGATACGTCCCAAGCCCTTGCCCATTATTATACCAGCACAAACTGCCGAGATGATGCAGCGACAGGATTCACGTTATCAGGCCAGTGATCGCACCACGCTTCAATCGCCAGTTTTGGTGCTTCCACCCCTGCCACAACAGGAGCAACAGCAACAACAGGCTCAAGTTCAGCCAGAGGTTAACACTTATCGGACTACAGATGCGCATCCCGATCAACTCAATTATCCCGCCACGGAGCCCAGCTCGCCACGGGCTCCCATGTCGCCGGCAGCACAGCAGATGGCAACTGGCTCAGCTTTAAATAGTCGCTATTCGGAAATCTATCCGGCACAGCCAGCAAATCCGCGCTTCAGCGAGGAGCTGCGCAATCAGATGCCCTGGTCATATACGAGCATGATCACGAAGCCACCACCACCACCCCGTAAGCCACAGCAACAGGTGCAGATATACCCACAGATACCGGAGCCGGATTACACGGAGTACTAAGCGGCTTTCCTTCGAATTATGGAATTATGTCACTGATTGCTGGCAAATCAGCTGAGGTGCTAAATTATTGCTACATTGTTTTGAGTTATTGTTACCTTTATTATATGCACATAAAGCTAATGTATATGGCCAATCTTTAGACGTATGAGTGTTTCAAGGATGTTCACAGCTTTTCCAAAATTTGCATTTTATTTATCTTGACTTCAAAACTTCCGCATCAAACTGAATAGTTATCAGTTTTATTATGTTCCTAACATTTTGAAATAACCATATACAATAAGGTATTTTAGATATTGATTCAAGAATAAACTAAGTCTTGTTATTGCACTAGTTGTGAAAGGACACGCAAAATAAAGTACTAATTATCTAACATTTTCGTTTTTTTTTGTCTAATGGGAATGAGAATTGAGCAAAGACATCATATCATGGGCATGCACCAGTAACACATATTAGGTTGGTGCATTGACTAAATTCCGATAGAGAAAATGTTGTAGCATACTTTTAGGGGCACACAGACAAAAAAATCGCGCAAACTGGGAAATATTGCAATTCCCCTATGAGTTGGTGAGTTAGAATCGCAAAGACCTCGTTAATCGAACTGCATTCAAGGATAACGAGGTCAACTAGGAACCCAAACATTTCAAAACATATCGAGGGGAAAATACATTTTGAAAGGAGACAAATGGAGTTCATATATCTTTAAATTTTATTGTATTAGTGGTACAATGCAATCGAATTTTTAAATGGTGAGTGACGTAAGTGACGTTATTCACTTGAAAACCTTAGGATAGTGTCCTCCCCTGCGTACGCAATTGAGCTATATCCTGTTCATTTGTAGCACTCTCTTGAAGCAGCTGCTGCTTGTGCCGCACATGCGCCGTCACCAGGCTAAGCACTTCGGGCAACTCCAGCTCTAGTTTCTCAGCTCCGCTCAAGTGCAACTCCAGCTTGGGCTCCTCCTTCTGCACAGCCTTGGTGCCAACTACAATCGTCAGTGGGTGTCCCAGGCGTTTTGCATCGAACAAACGCTTCCCAATGGTCAGCTCCTTGCGATCATCATGCAGCAGCTCCTCAGCTCCACAAATTTGCGTCAGCTGCTGCAGTAACTCGATTTCTACACCCTCCGCCGGCACTTGCTCCTTGCTGCCCTGCTTCGGCCCAATCAGGCAGACATCGTAGGGTGCAAGTAGTTTGGGCCAACGTAACTCCTGCTCCGTCGAGAGCACTTCTAGAGCGGCAGCAATGACACGAGTGATGCCAATGCCATAGCAGCCCATGACGAGAGTCTCTGGTTTGCCAGAAGTGTTGAGGAACGTAGCACCCAGCGGCTTTGAGTACTTGTCGCCCAGCAGAAAGGTGTGCGCCACCTCCACGCCACGCACGGGAATCAATTGCGATCCCTGACAGCTGGGACATGTGTTGGCTGAAGTGTTGCCAAAGACTTCAACGTTTCCCGCATAGCCGCAGTTGTTGCATTTGAGCAACGTATCCTCGCCCACTGGTGAAATATAATGATATTCATGCGATAAACTACCGCCCATAATGCCTGTGGCAGCCTCAACTACAAAGATAAATACGGATAATAGTAGATATGTGAATAAATACAGAATTTATGGTACCTGTGACAAACGGCACTTCTAGCTGTCTAAAGAACTGGGCGTAGGTATTGCTAATTCTCGCGTAAGTCTTCTCTGCAGCCTCCTTCGTCACATCGAATGTGTACATGTCTTTCATGAGAAACTCCTTGGCTCGCATTAGGCCAAATCGTGACTTGAGCTCATCCCGAAACTTGGGCCCAATCTGATATAGACGCAAGGGCAGCTGGCGATAGGAAATGGGCGCTGTTGTGGCCAGCATGGCTGTCACCGCTTCCTCATGAGTCTTCAAGGGAGATTTAAGAAATATATTATAGTTATATTAACTTTGAGACCTGCGTAATCGGTAGATTAGCACTCCAGTCAGTCTATACTCACTCACTGGACTCATCAGGAATTGTTTCCCGCTGCGATCGCGCACCATATAAAACTCGGAAATGTCGCCTTCTAATCTTCCAGTCTTCTTCCACAGTTGTGTGGGCGTTAGAACAGGCATGCTGATCTTTTGGCCGCCCGCTTCTTGCATATTGCGTTGCACTAAATTAATGCATTTGTCCACCGCACGCTGCGCTATGGGCATGATCTGGTAGGTGCCATTGCAGCCTGGCTTAACCAGGCCAAGCTCCGTTAAAAGCTGTAAATGGAAAATCTCATAATCTGATTGGTGCTTTCGTAATACACACAGAAATTACCTTTTGACTGCGGGACAGTTGCTCTGTTTGCTTGACAATCGCATTTTTTGGTGTCACTAAAGCTGGCCAAAATAGACTCGAAGCTTTATTCATGTTTAAATAACATAGAATGTTTTCTGGCAAATAATTGAAGTTGAAATAAAAACTAGCACAAGCTAAATGCAATAGCAAATGCAAAACAGCTGTTCAGACGATAGTATCGATGTGACGCAATATGCATATCGATAAATGTGCGAATATCCCCAGTGTGACCGTCTCCATTCGCCGGTGTTTTGTTTATTGTCGAGTTGTGCAAAAATAGCAATGAATTCTAATTTCCAGGAGCTGTACAAAAAGAGCGTAGATCTGGGTGAACAGCAGAGACTGCGCCAGCAGCAGCTGCTCAATGTGCAGAAGCAGCGACGACAACAGCTGCAAGATGAATACCGCCACGTACCCGACTCCGACGACGATGACGAAGAGGCAACAAAGGAGGAACGCGCAGAGCAAAGCAAATCGCAACGTAAACAACGGAGGCAACGCAACCGCAAAAGCAACAATAGCAAGGAAAGAAAGGGACAACATTTTAGGCTGCAGCAATCGGAGTGGCTGCGTCATCGTCCCGAGAATTTAGCCGATTGGCTGCTGCTCCCATGTCCCGTGGGCAAACGATGTCTGGTCATTGCCGCCAATGGACGCACCAAGGCGTATAACAAAGCGGGTCGGATCACAATGCAGCTGCGTTCCCTGCTGCCAGGCGATGGCTACATGCAAAAGTTCAGGACCATCTTGGATTGTGTCTATGTGCCAGAGGAGGACACATTTTATGTGCTGGATGCGCTTGCGTTTGGACAACAGCAGCTCCTAAATTGTGATGCCAACTTTCGTTTCTTCTGGCTGCGCTCCCGCTTCGACGAGCACGGGGAACTGAAAGAGCTCAGTAAACGCAATGAAAAACCTTTCAAGCTGCTGGAATATTATGACTTTGAAGATGCTACTGCAGTCGACCAGGCGCTTCAAAAGTATCCACAGTGGACGGACAATCAGCCGCAACTGGACGGTCTGCTCTTCTACCACAAGGAGGCGAGTTACGAATGCGGCACAACTCCCCTCGTCTGTTGGTTGTTTCCCTATATGATGCCCGATGTACTGCAGTTGCCTGTGCACAGCAGCTATGCAGCGCCAGAGGATTACCGACCAAATGCAGCGTTAGAGTACATGGATGAGTTTGACAAAAAGTTGTTGGCACAGCGACAACAACATCAAAAACGCGGGAAAAACACAGAAACTAAAGAAACAGCTGCTGCTGTAGCTGCTGTTGATTCGGTTGCCATGGAGCAGGAGCAGGAAGATGAGCTTGCGGAGTATGCAGAGTTGCGCAGCATGTTGGATCAGCAGCGACGTCTTGAACTGGGTGAACTGGATATGGACTGCATGGAACCGGCATCGCCATCTGCTGCTGCTGCTGCCAGTATCAGCTGTTGAGCGCCTGTGTCGTTGTTGCTTAAGAGGGTCGGAAGTGGGAGTTCTAGGTGGTGGCTCTAGAACGCATGCGCACTGCAGCCATACACATTTTGGTCCCTGGCCAGAGAACGCAGCCCAGATAAAACAAAAAAAAAAAATAGAAAAAGCACACAGCCACTCAAGGAAAAATTAATGCAAACGTAGAGCTATAATAAAAGAACACTTTTACAAAATGGTCATTCAGCGCAGCTGGAAGATTCTGAGCGATACAGCGAGCATAGCGCACCACAATACCATCAGTGATGTCCAGCAACGTTCGCCTGCTGCGCTTCAGGTCAATTCCTCTTCGGATGATTCGGATTGCTCCAATCAGACCACACATTCCATGGACACACGCCTTGCAAGTCCCCTGAAGCAGTCGAAACAGCCAGAGGCAGCGCCCACATTGGAGATAATATCAACGCTGGCGCCGAATGAAATGGAGCCCGCACGGGTTCGTAGGAATAAGAATATACTTATAGTAATATTAATTTTTCAATATGTTTCATTGTTTAACAGAAATATATAACCACCTCTGAGATGGCGGAAACAATGCTGCAGAGGATACGGCATCGATACAATGGTGTATACAACATGGAAAGTGGCGGCAATGCAGAGTCAGCTATGCGAGCATTGGAACTGTTGCGGATCAGCGTGCAGCAGGCGTTCGATGCGGAAGTCAATGATATTATCAAGCGCTATATGAACGTAGGTATCTAAAAGATGTAAGTTGACTTGTTAAAGACATTTGTTTGCTACTCTTCGCAGAACTATTTCAAGCCCGCTTTTGGCAACATTAAGGAGAATCTGAGACAGTATGCAGTGAATGAGGAGACGCTGCAGAAAATGTCCTCCTGTGCGCTGCTGGAGAATGCCAAGGGGCAGTATACAAATTTTCTAATACGACAACAGCGACCAGGTGGTGCACTAACAACAGTTACCTCCGAGCAGCAGCGTCTGGCGCTCAAGCGTCCAGGAAAGCCCCTTGAGTACAACAACAACAAAATGTATACCAACAATTTGGGTTTTCCTGTCGCAGCTGGTAAGCCCATGCCCTGCACCTCGAATCCTTTGGCTGCACAACAACATCAACAACAACTGCAGCACCAACATCTGCAGCAACAGCTGCAGCAGCAACTGCAGCAACAGTTGCAGCAACAACAGCTGCTGCAGCTGCAACAGCAACAGCAACATTTGCTAATGAGTGGACCGCTGCCTACTCCGGTGCGTCGTCAGATCTTCTGGAACACTGCACAAATCTCGACTTCAACTAAATTTGTGCTGGATGTGCAGGCGAATCTGGCATTTGGCTTCAATATTGATGGCAAGGAACTGGGCGGCGCTCGACTCGCCAGCAAGCATCCCGAGATAATACGTTATCTGCCGGATGCGGAGGATCGTGAGTGGCTAATGGTGCGTGGCATTATTCCGCCCGAGAATCGTAGTTCGCGTTTCTTATTTCTCATTTACGACGAGGTCTGTCGGCTGCAGCAGACCCATGAGCTGTACCGGAATCAAGCCAGCATTGATCTTAGCATGATGCTCACTTTCAATGTGACCGAGACGATGATCCACAAGATGAAGCTGTTTTTTGTGGATTTGAATATTAAGAGTCGTGGGCTGATTACCAACTCCTATGTTCTGGCCGATAATCCGGAGCAGCCGCCGCAGCAACAGCAGCAAGAACACCAACTACAAGAGCAACAAGAGCAAGAGCAGCCACAACAGCAGCAGCAAACACAACAGCAACAACAACAACAGTCACTGCAACAGCAGCAACAACAACCGCAGTTGCAGCAACAGATGACTAACAACAATAGCCATTTACGCAATGCTCTGCTACAAGGCGTGCCCACAATGCCACAACTGACGCCGATGCCAATGACGATGCTAATGCCAACCGTTGAGGATGCAACGCCCAAAGATCAGACTAATCAGTCGATTACAGCAGCTCCCTGTTTGCAGGGCACCGTTGTGGGCAGCAGCACCGCCAATCCCCTGAAGGCCAAAGTGATGAACAGCAGCAGCAGCAGTTCGACGCTTAGCTCATCGCATGCTACGCTGACGGCTTTGCTTAACCAATGTGGAAGTTCAACGGGTTTGGCACTAACCAGCAAATTTCGAAACTAAGCCAAGTTGCAACTAAAGTACACACTATATATTATATCAATACTATCAAGTAATAATAATAATAATAGTTTATTTGCGCAACTATTTTCGTCACGCTATCACGCCGCAATAATAGAAACCAACGAGCAATCATTTGGGATTAACTCAACTTCAGCTGTAGATAATAAATGTACAGAATGAATTTCCATTTTATGTTTCCAATCAAATTGAAACTATATTTAATTTACTTTATCGATTAAAGCTTAAGGTTTGTGTTCACTTTACTGAAATCGAATTGGTTTAATATATATATGATATATGGCCTTTGTTCATAAGAATATTTATATTGTGGCACTTTTTCTTTTGGGTTAATCCAATTTGGAAGGTTGATTTGTAGAATATCTGGACGGCTAATCCTGCTTGACAAGTCTATTGTTTGTGCGAGATATTGTTTTGTTATGCTTGGCCTTTTGGCATATTGCCAATCACCAGCGTCTAACCAATACGCCACATTGCTTTCAGTGTAGCGTACAATTCATTATGCGTTGTCTAGCGCATGCTTGACTTGGACATTTCTCCATATCTCGAGTGTTGTTGTCGTGCAACTGCTGTCTATATATACATATATATTATATATATGTAACATGTTGTTCATACGTAAATACTATATAGATACATTTATACTTTTTGTATACTTGGGAAGAGCGCAACGCATCGCATTATAGCTGGCGATTCATGCAGCTTCAGCCTCGGCAAGCATCCCCTTTCCCCTTTCTGTTCGCTTTCTGCTCCATTCCTGCTTGTGTGGAATCGCTGAGATTGCTGCTGCTGCTGCTGCTGTTGCTGGTGCTGCTCCGTCTGGTTGGAAAACCATTATACGGCTCACATTCGGACTGGCATCGCCCGTCGTCTTGAACGTGAAATGCGGACGCGATCGTTTTAATCGCATTTACAGTTCTTTCTAAAAAACAATAAAATTCAGGCATCGGGCGTGGAAAAGCGCTACATATGTATACAAATACATTTTCCGAAATGAGCATCTCGGGTTCGTTAGGTATACGAATAAGATCGCATTATGTGCTTGTGTGTTTGTGGCAAGTTCAGAGACAGTCGATCTCAATTTTTTTGGGCTATATTTTGGAAAACTCAGACGCGTTGCTTCGTAGTAGGCACGAATACTCCGAGGTGATCGTTTCGTTCAATCTGTCAGATACAGATCGATCTATAAATTTCTTTTGTACCGTACAAAAAATAAAAACAGCAGCAACATGAGCAGCGTTGTAAGTAATAGTAGAACAGATGATAAAAAAATCATTTCAATTAAATGAATTAATTAATTTATAAAATCCTGGATTTTATTCGATCAGGATGAGGATCTGACACCCGAGCAAATTGCCGTTCTCCAGAAGGCCTTCAACAGCTTCGATCATCAAAAATCGGGCAGTATTCCCACTGAAATGGTTGCCGATATTCTGCGTTTGATGGGTAGGTTACAAGATGCGACTAGACTTAGAATTTCATTATTAAACTACTTTGGTTTTGTCTCTTGAAGGTCAGCCCTTCGACAAGAAGATCCTGGAGGAACTGATCGAGGAGGTTGATGAGGACAGTAAGTATACGAATTCCCCATTAGCTGCTCAAGGAAATAAGCCATTAGATTCAGTATCATTATATTACTCTTGCCATGTATTTGGATGTGATAGCCAGCTGAATTTAGTGGCCATATACATTATTCTGATGGTGGCATATATTTTTTCATTGAGTACACGCTATATTTCATGTAGTGTAATCTATTATTAAATTTCCAGCTATTTAACAATTTATAATTCTGTTTTGCAGAGTCTGGTCGCTTGGAATTCGGTGAGTTCGTGCAATTGGCTGCCAAATTCATTGTGGAGGAGGATGCGGAGGCCATGCAAAAGGAGCTGCGTGAGGCGTTCCGATTGTATGACAAACAGGGCAACGGTTTCATTCCAACCACCTGCTTGAAGGAGATCCTGAAGGAGCTCGACGATCAGCTGACCGAACAGGAATTGGACATTATGATCGAGGAAATCGATAGTGATGGTTCCGGTACAGTTGATTTCGATGGTGAGTTGGCAAATCTGAAGAGAGTATGACATATAAATGTATATTTATATATATATATAAATATGTGGATATACGTATGTATTTATGGAATCTAGTTGGTTGCGCAAAAAAATAGAGAACCACCCAGCCACCCACGTAAACACAGCCACCCACTGATTTTGAAGCGTTCATAAATTTGTGTAAACATCAGCTAGATGCTAGATGAGGCGAAATGACATCGCTTCTTCTCTGGGTGTTGATCTTGAGTTCTCGATTATGACAGCCTCATCGTATTGGAGCATATCGATGCTATTTATAGCGGCGCGCGACATACAAAATAATTATGCCGAATTTCCATCAGTTTGTTCTCGTCGTGGTATATGTGATTAATAACTACATTTGTACGTCTGTATATATACATATATATATATATATATACGTAGTATATAACATTTACATATATTTTTTTATAAATGCATATTACGATCGTTTTGACATTCGATTTTTAATGTCTGTCATTCTGTTTAATTTACAGAATTCATGGAGATGATGACCGGCGAGTAAATAAACGCAGTCCCCAAGATTCAAACACACACCATACAACAACAACATACCCTGATACACTGACACATACACATACACAACTACGTACACACACCCTGGCACACATACACACATTACATACGCACGCACACACACACACACACATGGACACACCTGTTGGGCCCACGTTTACATATATTTGTTTATATTTGCACATTTGTTTCACTTCGCAAACAAATCCACGTATTTAAATTTGAACAAAAAAGAAACAGCCTCAAATTAATAGCATTAAACACTTTTGTACTACTTTTTTATACCAAAAAACAAAAATAAAAATACAACAAAAACTGTGTATGCAAAAAAAAAAGAAGAAAATGAACGATAAAAAAAACTACAAAAACTACACCTAAAAACAAACAAATACAAATTGTAAGCGTATTATGGTTGTGCTATGCTGTCAATGCCAACCGCACAGTTGGCTGATAAACGCGGCTGGCTATCAGTGAAGAGCGCGCCCCACCTGAAGAAAGCTGACGGCAAAAAAAGCTCGTCAAGTTAACTACGTTAACAACTGCGCTCGACGCTGGCCTCGACGGCGACGTTGGCGTCAGCGTCTCTGCTACCGCTGCTGCCTGCCATTGACCAATTCGCGTTGTTGGCCCGCTCGACTTGGCGGCGCTTTTTTTACTGGAGTGTATGTGTGCAAGTATGTGTGTATGTGTGTTGCCTTTTTTTCTTGGGGCCGCCGTTTGTCGGTTCAGTTGCTTGGCTGTGGCTTTTGTGTGCGCTCGCCTTGCCGTTAGCTGTTAGCTGTTACCTGTCGGCTGTTCAGCTACCAACATCTGATCGCATGTGCACCCACCGCTAACAACAACAACTTAACCTGGCTCTAACGTTCGCTCGTGATTGTGAAGTGTTTGCCTTTGATAATAACAAACAAATAGCTCCAAATATTAACAAGAAAATGCCGCAGAGGTACCGTTATTTACATATATATATATATAAATATAAATATATATTAATTTGTACACAAATAATAAATAAAATAAAAAATAAATATACCTTTTGGGGTAGCAGCTTATCGAATGTGTTAAAAATGCCGCCGACGACTTTTCGTGTCTATAAAATTTACGGCCGCATAAATACTTTAATACAAATTGTTTCTAGACATCACATTCCCTTATCAAAAGAACAACAAAAAGGCTTTGCTTGATAAATTGTTAAAGACAAAAAACAAAAAAACCTATGCGCGTGTTTTAGATATATATTTGTGTGTTTATGTAAAGAAAACGTCAGCATCGCTTGATAAGCGCGTTTTGTAATTTTAAGCCGAAAGCCAATGCCATTAAAGTTGCTGACACGCGCGCTGTGGGAACCCCTGATTGCATATGCATTATATGCAGTTCAAGCGAAACGGGTAAAGATTCAGAAGTAACCAAAAACCCAACAGCTGCTCTGATGAATCATTATTCGACTACAGCAGCAGCAACAGCGATAGCGACCAATACAAAAGGCATTATGGCAATTAACACTTCACATTGAATCACATCAAGCCCCAAAAATCAAACACAAAAAAGCAAAAAGCAAAAAAAAAGTGTGATAAGGCAAACTGAGTTGTTCTTTTTGTTGTTTGTGTATATTTGTGCAAGCAATAAAGTCGTATATTGTTGATTATAATAATAACAACATGTTATTTGAATATGTGATTTCAATTATTTTGCAGCTCGACAACAAATTGGTCATTCCAGCCACTACATCGACAGCGTAGCGGACAATTTCAGCACCATGTGCTTAATCCGGTGCCGGAGACGGCGGTGCTGACAACACCCCCTCCCCTGCGGAAACGTAAGTCCTATCACTTATTTTGAATATAACCGCCCATGTTTAAGCATTCACATGACATCGTATTTGCTGTATCGATGTCTTGCAATAAATCGATAGCAAGATAAATGGCTAGTCAGGGCTGCAATTACACTATTCATAAAAACTACTTATCATTTGTATGGAAAACATTTACTTAGAAATGTCTTAAGTTATTCTCATCTTTTGTTAACTTAATTTAGAACAATAGTAACATAAAACACCACATGCTATATGAGCAATTTAAAATTTGAGCAACATTAGAGATGGCAAGCGATGACACAAACAATATCGTGATATCGGTCAGAAGATGCATTCGTTCGTTTTTGTTTGTTCATTCATGAACAGAAGCAGTTGTTAGACACTACTACTGACTTATATAGACAACAACTCTGATACATACAACATCATCCAATAACATTACAGCGTTCTCACTGCAAATAGCTGGCGTCGCTGCTAACGGGGGTGCTGCAGCATTAGCTGACAAAACCAAACGGAGATATTTAACAGCCCGCAAGAAGGTCAAAAGCACCATGAAAATGCTTGTCGTTGACACCGAGAGAGAGGAGGCTCTAAATTTGGTATGTCTCTGTGTAATTACAAATGTCTTTCAAAAGCCTACGCCAAGAATGCAATGCAGCAATTAATCAACAGCGTAGCTAATTGATTATTGATTGTCTTCGTCTCATTATTTGTTTTTGTTCTCTTCCCACTTCTCTTGCTACTTTGCACGATTGCCGATATTATTGATTTGTACATGAAACGGGCCGCTGTTGCCTCTTTGTTATTTTTTTTGGGGGCGCTATCGCAAAAACGCCTACCCGCACACACACACACACACATATATATATATATATTTATATATATATTTATATATATATATATATTATATATATATATATATATTTATATATATACTATTATATATATTTATATATACATTCTTGTAGCAAATTGAATTCGAATGGGTGCTGAGACAAGAGGTTCATGCGATCTTAAAGCAATTGCGAACTATACTAGTTGTAAGTATTACCTAGAAATAACCAAGAGTATTTGTTGTTGCAAAACTAATGCCAAATCTTTTTTAGGAATGCGCTCATAGATTTCCGGTGCCGCTGTACGATAACGAGGGCAAGAAGACTGAAAAGTTTATACTCAGCGTTTCACCCGACCAGCTGAAAGCGGTGCTTACCCTGACGGGCGATGCGATAACGCAGGCGGTAAGCGCATAACCCGCTCAACAGCCTCCAACAGACATTCTTATGACTGCTTATTCCTTACAGGATATTAGCTTTAAGCTGTGCAAGGCGCCGAGTCAGACGCAACGTACCTCAATAACACATGATTCGCCTTGGAAATTGCAGCAAGTTCAGGATGCCGCTAATCATCTACAAACCGCAATCAATCACATTGACGACGTTGATGACTCTTATCACTTCAAGTGAGTGTGTGTGTTCGTGTAATTTTCCATGACTGTTTTCTGATTTATAAATTATATGCTGATGCTGTAGAACCTCCGATGAAGTGCTCCATGTGATAGGCAATATTCTGGATGCATTGCAGCGCGGTCGCAATAGCCTGCTGGTGCCGAAGAAGAAGCCAATTGAGGAGCTAATCAAGGGACGCAATATGAAGTCGCTTGTGCCCAACCTGCCCGAGGATCTGGCCGTTAGTTTTTATCTGCAAAGCCATAAGCTCATCATTGCCGTCTATCAGCTGCTCAACAATCAGGGCACAATGCAGTTCGACTCGCGTCAAGCGGAGATTGGCGTCCAGTGGCTCAACGATGTCCTCCTGCTGCTGATGAATGGCCAGAAACTGTGTCAGCAGCTGAAAGACAAGGTAATCAACACACTGACTCGCACTTAGAGCTGATAAGCGAATTGTTTGCCTTGGTTTTGTCTACTCATCTTGTTTTATTTATTGAACGCACACATTCCTCCGACGAGAGTGTGAATTGGCCTGCCAATAGTTGTATATTAAATGCCAAGTTTAATTTGTTTTTTTGGCAAGTTGCCCGCATCATTATTATGCAGGTCTTGCCTGTGACGCAACTTACCAATTAATTCGACCATATGCATGCGGTATACTCATTAAATGTGTAAATACATGTCTGATTTATGAACTATTTTTAATATTGCTCTTTGCAGATATCCGTGTTTTCAGTGTATAAAGATTTTACAGTTGGTTCGCGATCGCCGTCAGCATTATCGTACTGAATAGAATGAAAAAGAAGGATATACACATTTATATATAATATATGTGTGTATGTGTGCAAGTGTTATTCGGCAACACAAACAATAACAACAATAATAGCTGATAATGAAAATGTATTTGTAATAGTTAAAGTAAAATAATGTTAGTTAAAGTGTTGCTCTTTGCAACTGCATAACAAAATACCTAATATGCATATATATATATATATATATATATATATATGTGTGTGTGTATACATACCATATACAGAGCTATATACACCTAAACTAGTTTAATACACACAATCAACATTCATATTGTTCATAGCGCGACAATTAATAATTATAGAATTTGTTTTCATTGCTTCACGTCACTCCAATTATGCATCTAAATGCAATAGAAACAAAATTTACTATGTTTTGTATTTGTAACTAAAAGAAATTGCTAGATAATTATTAATGATTATTTATAGTTTGTACGGTGAAACGTGAGTACATTAATATTATGATATATATATAAATATTTATGTTTATACAAATGCAGAGATACAGTAATCAAAGAAGTCAGCTAGTACTTAACAGATTGATATATACATACGAAACCTGCATACATACATTACAAGTTAACTGAAGATTAATATATATACGAAATAATGTAATGTAATAAACCAAACCGAAATGTGAAGAGAATTTTTAATTGTACTAAACACCATTTTGTATTCCATGTATGTATATGTTAATGCTAATGTTTAAGCGCGCCTAATCTAATCCAAAGTCATTTGTATCAACGGCCTTTAACTTCTCGTTTACTTTATATTTATATATATGAAGAAGGATGCAACGAAAACAATTAACAATGTACTTATATATATTGAATATTGTAATATGCCTGTGTAATTAACACGATGCGTTTGAAAATTGATAAAGAAACCTATTTATGTAATATATAAGCCTATTTAATGTCCATATTCATTTAATTGTTGTTGAATAAAAATTGAATTTTACCAAACATAATGCATTTTATTCAAAAGTGGCGCTACCGCAAACGATCGATAACACTATGGCGATCAAAGCTGTTGCGTTTCGATAACAAATCAGCTCAACAGTTGGCAACTCTGCCAGTTTATTTGTAACTCCATTCGTGCTACAACCAGACCATCAGTTATAAAGCGACAGGCAGCGAAAAGACATTGTTTGGCAACGGCAAACGGCAAAATCTTATTCGTGGTAAGTTCAGGACGTTGATCGAAGTGTTTTACGAGTGGAAAATGTAACGGTACACGGGTCAAATGCACTTATTTCTTAATGGCAATTATAAGACCAATATAATGTGCAAACAGGTAGGCCAAGAGTTAGAGTCAGACTCAGTGCTCAATCACTTGTCGTTATAGCCAACATTTGATGTTGTAACAGAGACGCGGAAACCAGTTCGTAATAATTATATTAATGCTAGTTTCTCGCTGCTGCAGCTTTGTTGTTTTTGCAATTTGCCGCTTTTTCTGTTTTGGTTTTTGTTGTTGAAGTTGATGTGTTGCAATCGCCACTAGCCCAGCGTCAAAAATAGTAAATCTTTGTTGCCGTTTGTGATTTGTGTCTGTTGCTGTTGGCCAAAGGTGATGATAATTTGACCATGGCCAAGTAACACACAAACAGAGGAAGTAGACACAAAATAAATAAGAAACAGCAAAAAAAAAAAAAAAAATGAAATAAAATAAAAATTAAATAAGAAACAGCAAAAAAAAAAAAAAAAATGAAATAAAATAAAAATTAAAAGTGAAGTTTTTAAATAAATTATATATTTTGTAATTTTTGTAGAGACAGAAAATAAAATAAATTCCTTGACTTTTGAATGACCACAAAAAGCAGGAGTTTTGGGGATAAATAGGAGATATGATCGTCTGTTAAGTCGTCCGCTGATCTTCATTACCATAACAAAGCAGCACGTAATCCATGCGCTATGAAAACCGCCAAGTCATTCCGAATAAAGTTGCTTTTGTGACCTCTGTGAAGGTTTCGCCATGGTGAACCACTTTGGCTTTGATAATAACGTCTATGTGGCTGCAGCGGCAGATGGAGGCTTCGGTTGCGACAGACTTGCACAGTTTATGGCATTCAGTTGACCAACTCAGTTGTTGCCTTTTCTTTTTTATGGCCCATGCACTTTCCAAGTAACTACTAACATTTCTCCTTTTTGTTTTTGGCGTTCTCATAGACATAAAATTGGACATTAGACGTAAAATGGAAAGTAGTGCTGGCGATGTGGTTCTTGTAACGGGTGGCAGTGGCTTTTTGGGCCAGCATATCATCAAAATGCTGCTGGAGCAGCGCAAGGAGCTGAACATCAAAGAGATACGCTCACTCGACATTGTACCGTACAAGAACAAAATTGGTCACTTGGAGACGCCGCAATTGCTGCGCACATTTGTCGCCGACATTAGCGGCGAACGTGAGAGTTTAAGCAAAATCTTTGAGGGAGTTGATAGCGTCTTCCATTGCGCCGCCTCCGTTAAAATTGAATATCCGCCCAACTATGAGGAACTGGAGCGTGTGAACATAAATGGTGAGTGCACTCAAATTTGCATGTTTAAAGTTTAACATACATTATAAATGTGTGCATCCAAACTAATCGAAGCGTGACACAAATTTACAAAGCCCTTGTCATCTGATATGATTATATTTAACATGATGATACCCAATAGCAAGTGATTATATGAGGATAGTTATTAGTTATGCACTGTCTAGTATATATTTTAAAAGACAACAGTTTTAGATGCAGAAGTATCCAGAGGCGCAGTGAGATTGATTTATTAAATGCAGAGGGTATTCCTTAGTCAGTCATTTCCATGTACAGCCTACTTACTTGTTTGCGATCGATTTAGTACACAAAATTTGTCCCAAAAACTCGTTTTTAACTTTATATATCAAATTGTTTATAATGTCAAACCAATTTCAAAAAAGAGAATACAATTTTAACAGATTCCAACGCCGTCACACGAGCAACTTTTGGACTCTTTATCGTCTCAACTAATTGCTAAAATAATGTATTATATTTCCTTATGGTTAAGTTGTTATTATTGTTACTTGACTTAACTATAGGTGCTACTAAAATGAACACAAGCTAAAGCTGTAACATGCTGAACACATTTGATTGTTACGGGCTTATATACATATATAATTCATATTACTAATATATACGTAAATTGCAATTACAGGAACGCGAGCTGTGGTAGATTTGTGCATACAAAATAATGTGAAGCGTTTGGTCTACAGCAGCTGCACTTCGGTGTGCTTTGTGCCGTTCAAGGGACGCAGCACGTTTGCGGCGATTATCAATTCCACAGAGTCCAAAACTGATACGCCCAAGCTTGATAGTTCCAAGCTGTGGGAGCAGGATAATGAGTTTCTCATAGCCGGTTATGCATCCAGCAAGCTGCGTGCCGAGAACATAGTACTCAATTCTAATGGGGCGCCGCTGCAAAACCAATTGGGTAAGCTTTGGGATTGTCATTCTCTGCTATTTTTCAATTCTAGTAATCGTATATATTCATAGATTATCTGGCCACTACCGCAATACGTGCCCCGTTGACTTATGGCGAGTGTGATTCCCATTTCATCACCGATTCTTTTGATTACCTGTCCACACGCGATTGGATCTTTCCACGAATTGCGGGAGCTGGTGGCAAACAGCAGTTGGTCTATGCCGGCAACGTTGCCTGGGGTCATATTTGTGCCTATAAGGCGCTCAAGGTTTCCACCAAGGCTGTGAATGGTTTGCCTGTTTTCGTCACCGATGATACGGGCATCAATGATGTTTCACGCTTTATCCAGAAAATGGCGCTGATTGGCGGGCAATTCAAGGTGAAGACTAGCTGGTGGTATATACCACACTTTTTGTACTTCTTCCTTGCGTTTCTACTGGAGTTTGTGATCCGTGTGGCCTATCCCTATACTAAGTATCGTCTGCGTTACTCACCGCGCGCCATCGCCTCTTTTACTTCCTCTATGCTGATGTACAATCGACTGCGTGCCTCCATTCACATGGATTATGTGCCACTTTACGATGCGGATAGCAGCGCCGAACGTAGTGGCAAATGGTATGCCAAGTGGTGGGATGGCAGGAAGCTGGCCAAAAAGTCAAAAAAGTCGAGTTGAGCTCGATTTAATGCTGTATTATTAATATACACTGTACTGTAAATGCTAGTGTATTTTCTGTTTTGTATACTGAAAAAAAGTTTAATAAATCTGGGTGTTACTGTTATGTTATATTGGCATTTTTCTATCAATACTGTCGATGCTGAAGGTTCCAAATCTTTGGCCAAAGGATATCCAAATCAATCAAATTGCAAGTTATGATGGACCCTAAATGATATTCTCTATGTCTATAACGATATTGCAGTTCGATAGAGGATGTCCTTGCGGCTCTAACGCACTATACCATTACAAGATTTGGGCGAGCTAGAGCTATTTTCCACGTCTTTTAACTCGCCCTAAAAGTATGCTTTAAA
The DNA here is from genome assembly GCF_018153295.1 of Drosophila grimshawi. NCBI lineage: Eukaryota > Metazoa > Arthropoda > Insecta > Diptera > Drosophilidae > Drosophila > Drosophila grimshawi. The sequence goes on along the minus strand of NW_025063240.1, from coordinate 13,712,899 downwards.
ACTCTAGATTTTCAGAGATTTAATCACCATAAATTTGCCCACCCAATTGAGAAGAAAAGGCTGAAATGTATGTTTTTGAACAATGTTCATATTTGTTTATTAATCATTATGAATTAATTTATTTATTTCTCAGTTATTTCAATATAATTTGTATTATATATTTTTTTGTTGCTCTAGAGCGTTTCTTTGCCATTGTTTTTTAAACTTATGTACCATTATCTTAACTTATAATGCCATTATTTAATTTTCATTTCGGTTTTAAAATCATGTTTCTTTATAGTTTATATTTATATATGCATGCATATCGGATGTTGTTTAATGCTTATGCCGATTTTAACCAGCTCATTGGAATATCCTTCAGGCCTGCCTCCCTCAACAACACGCTTCTTTACGTAACACATTGCGAACAAAGTGATTTTTTTTTCGTCATTATCAATTTCAGTTAATGGGGTAGGTTGTAAGTTGTAAATGTTGTTGCTAAAGTTTTTAATAATTATTTTTCTTTTGTTGATATTGTGTGTTTGTGTGTGTGTATTAAAAACTTTTACAATTTCCTCTTGACCGACTGTGTTTGTGTGTATGTGTGTGGGGGTGTGTGTGTGGGTGTATATGAAGTGTGTGAAAATAGCAATAATTGCCGTATCTGAATGATCCGATTCAGTTGTTAATTTTCATCTTTGTTGGTGGCCTCATATTGTATGTGTGTTATTTTTTCCCAAGGGTCCTTATAAATAATTGAATTACTTTAACCATCGGCATGCGCCCCTGTCAGTGTTTCATCATATGCTTAACATTATTGAATTTAACTATATGTTTATTTGTTGTTCTTGGTTATATAACTATCATGTATATATATACATATATATAATATATCATATGCTATATATAGTATATGATATACACATATATATATATGTGTATATATTTGTATTTATATGAATGTATATATGGGCATATTTGCGGTCGTATGAAGATTTTTGTTGCCTTTTGGTATCATCATATATATATGTATATATGTACATATATATATACATATATATATATTTATATGTATAATTTGTCTTTCTTTGTTTTTGGTTTTTGTATTTCTCGTAGTAAATATACAAATTCGTTACCGGATTTCTTTATAGAAATGAAAAAATTGTTTTTACTTTAATCTTTTTAATTTTGTTTTTGTATTTTTTAAATTCTTGTTATGCTTCTATTTATGTGTATGGCTTTCGCACGGTTTTGTCTTATTCTTTTTGTTGTTGCTGTTGTTATTATAATTTACCTTGTATAGTTTGCTGTAAGTGTAGTACTGTACCAGTTTTTCTCATAGCTAATACACTGTCATACATACAATATATATGCACTATATATGTATATAGAGCTTATATACACACATTGGCAACGCCTCCAAAAACCTCATCAACTTCATTCTCATCCTGAATCACTCGATGCCCAATGCGTCCTGCTGGGATTTAGTACCTAGACTAATTTTTAAAGTATTCGCGCTCAAAGTGTGCGTGCTCCTCTCCACTACACTCCACTGCATTCAACTGAACTCCTCTCCTCGTTTCATAGATACCGCACAATATACTATACGAGTATCTAAGTATGTATGTGTGTGTTTAATTGATTTTCCATCCATCGCACGCTCCGACTTAATTACTTTTACTTACATAGTAGAATACTTACAAACTGTACGCTTTATTATCGCGCTTTATATAAATGTATCTTCATTTTTGTCTTGTTCTGCCTTGTTAAATTTTGGGGATTTTTTTTTTGGATTTTTTTTTTTTTTTAAGATTCCTTCGACTTGTATCGTGTATAAAGTATTAAAATGATTTCATTTTGCTGGTTACGCATTTGTAAATACAATTTTAACGTTACTGCTGCCATCTCTGTCATTATCTTTATATTAATCATTTTTTGTTGTATTTGTTTTTTTTTGGTTTTTTTTTTGTTTTATTATTATTTTATATTTTGTTATTTGTTTTTCTTGTATATATTAATATATAATTTTTGTTTTTCCATATAGTATAGTGTAAAATATATAAGAGATATTGTCAATATAGTAAAGGTGTTTTTGTCAGTAGGAGTACCAACTGCAAACTGACATATTCCTGGGGGGAATTTCTTACTTATAGCAAAAATAGTCAAGTGATCGTTCGTATGTAGGTTCATTTGTATGCATTCTTTACCAAGTATGTGTGTATAAGTGTGTAAGTATGTTGTGTTTAAGTGTGTGTAAGTGTGGGGTGTGTGTGTGAGTTTATCTGTGCTGAGGTCTGGTGTATGTACATATGTTTATGTTATGTCTAAAACTCAAAACTGAAGATAGAAAATGATGTCTGATATAAGCATGCAAGAAATGGATATTGCTACCATTCAAAGTGTACAAGGCTCACAAATTCGCTTCGACCCACGCGATCCTCTAATAACTATAAGTATTCTTCACTTTCTTTCAGTTAAGGGATCCTGTGATCCTGTGCTCGCGACGTTTGCATGTGTGTGTATGTGTGCTTGCATGATGAAAAACAAGTTCGTCGTTAGCATAAGATATTAGTTATGTAATTGTATTTAACGGTCGTTATCGTTATCTCTCGTATTTATTTGTTGTCATTTGACTCATACACATAATTAGAACTGATATGTTTTATAAGACAATATATATAATAATAATAATATAAAAGAATAAACGGAAAGTAAGTCGTATAAGTAGCTACCGAACGTTTACGTTTACTCTTTGCTCTGTCTTTTCGTAATTGTTTTTTTCTTTTTTCACATTTAAAACTATTTTACATATTACAATTCGTCTTTTCGTGTCCTACTTCATTTCTTCCTGCTGCGACCACAAAATTGACTTTTGACTCAAAAACGGCGTTTAGCTTAAAGTATGTGTGTGTCTATATTTTGTTTAAAAAATCTTTTACGGCATACTTATGCATTTATTTATACACGTTTTTCCTCCCAATATAAAAAAGAGGGACATATTTTGTTTAATTATGTTCAATTTAAAGCTTTTGCGCCTGCGCCGTCAAAATTCTCTCCCATCGATTTTCGCATTGACGGCGCCTTCAGTAGAAAAATAATGAAAAAATGTTCGATTTTGTTTTCCATTTGTTTTTTTTTTTGTTTTTTTTTTGGTTTTTTTTTTATGTCTTTATGTTGCTCTTTGTGTTGTTGCTGTAACATTTTTTTTTTTGTGTTTTCTAATTGACTGAAATTGATTTTGTTACAAGGACGCATTTAATTTGGTTGTTGTTGTTGTTAATGTTGTTGCTTTTATTGATCCGGTATACCAATGTAGTTTGCATGAAGTTCTTGTTGTTGTAGTTTGCTGTCTTGAGAATCGTGTTTAACAATAGAGCACTACAAATAAAATGTGTAAAGCATGTTCTTCTACTCATAACGAACGTTAACAGGGAAAATGCTAGAAAAAATTCAACAGTACGCTTAAAGCTGTTTTGGTTTTTCACTTACTCGTACAACATCATGTATGTGTGTGTACTATAATAACCGATTCGGGCAATTCAAAGCTAATCGCATTCAACGAGCCCAACCAGCGAGCTGCCTTCAATTGTCATTCGCTTTGGGCCAGCTGCAATAAGCGAGTTGCTTCTAAGCTGCTTGTGTTTCTTTCACCATTCTGGTTTCGGTTTTCGACTTACAACATAAAAAATTTCCTAGCTGACTGTACTTTGTGCCAGCAAAGTTTAGCATACATTTGTATTTATTTTTTTTTGTTTTCATTTTCATTATCATTTTTTTTTTGTTTTTGGCATAGCTGCCTAGAAATGATTTGTATTGTTTTGAGAATTGTTATAGACTTGGATTCCATTTCTCTCTCTCTCTCTCTCTCCATATATACCGATTAAGGAGAGAAGCTACATTTTGTGTGCTTGTTTCTTTTTTCTAGGACAGTCAAAAAATGTTTACAAGTAATTTACAATATGCATGTTTCGTTCTTATAGAGAGACTTAATCCCTCTGGATTTTTTCCTTTCCTTCAATGCAGTTCTTGCGCTGTCGCTTTCTGATCATTAGTAATAATATTTATATATATATTTATATATATATATATATATTTGTATATATATATATATATTTGTATATATATTTTATGTATATTTATATATTGGTGTATATTTAATGTACTCCTTTTTTATATTTTTATTTTTTTAATTTTTTTCTTTTCCTTTTTTGTCAAACTTACTTCTCTGCTTGTTGTTTTGCTTCTTTTTGTTCTTGTTGTTGTTAATTATTATTGCTTTTAGAACGTGTCTTAAAAATATATTTATTTATTTATTTAATTTTATATGTGTATGTATATGCCTTAGACGGTAGTTGTTTTTTTTTCTCATATATATATTTGTATGCAAATATAACATGTTTTCGCTTTGTTTTGGATTTTCATCATTCCGTCAACGCTAGTTTTAACCCACTCGAAAATTCGCTTGGATCTCCACTAATTTCGGCTGTCACTCATGATAAGCAGGCAGCTGGAATACGAGTACTTAAAATACGCTTTTGACCTGCTTTTTGGTATTTTTTTTTTTGTTTTCTTTTATTATGCTTATATATTTTTGTTATTAACAAATAGTTTAGTTAGCGTTAAAGTAACCATTGCCTTGACTCCCTTGCAGATGTATGCATGTACGTGCCATTTATTAATAGCAAACATACATACGTATACATAAGTAAAATATGTTTTTTTGAGTGTGATTTTTGTTTTCTTTGCTGGACAATCAGCAATCACCAATGCACGATAATCTAGATACTGGATTGCCTCTAGCCGATTTATATATATATATATATATATATATAAATATGTATATATATATATATATGTGTAATTTAGCAGCTTACTTTCGCCTATCTAAAATTGTTTTTCGTGTCTTTTTTGCTTGCTTTTTCGTTCTTGATTATTTATATAAGTATATATAAATGTATATATAATTTTGCTTTATTAAATATGCTGTTCTCTCTTGACGAATCCATTTTCTTTGTCTCCAATGAAGTGCATGTTAACTAAAGGTGTGTGTAAAGTCAGCGAATTCAGTTAAATGAAGTCTTCAAGTGATTTCTTCATAATACTTGGATGCATCTGATTTGAGTTGGCTTTTGTATTTGTCAACATTATAAACGCTATCATTTATAATACACTGCAACTATTTGTCGTAATTTGTAATTTGTATAACTATGTATGTATGTTTATGTATATCGTATTTGTTTGTTGGTTTGTTGGTTTTTTTTTTTGTTGTCATCATCATTCCTATATAAGTTTTGTATTTGGTCCGAGACTTGACAGGCAAAGTCCTGGAGAGCGTTGGTTTGACAATTTGGCAAAAAAGTTATGAAAGGAACATTTTCACTGCGTCTGTTTCTGCTTCCGCTTCTGCTTCTATTTATGCTTTTGCTTTTGCTTATAGTTTTTCAGTTTTAAGTTTTCTTGTGTGTGTGTTTTACGTAGCCTAATGCAAACATCTCAGACAGACAAAAAGCGCATCTTATTGTTGTTGTTCTGTCAATTATAGAACAATACAAGTTTTGTTATTAATTGTTTTTTTGTTTTTTTTTTTTTTGTATTTGGTTTTCCCACTTGCTGTGTGTAACAAATGTTGTTTACTTAATTGTCAGATAGTTTTTGTTTTGTTCCAATAATTGAATACTCCATATAGTTGTATATAAATATATTTTTCTATTACGCCCCCAAATTGTATCATCGTCGAATACATCTAGTCCCCTCGCATCCGCTGTCCCCTCGTCGTCCTGTCGTCGTCCAGTCGTGTCCTTGTGCGACACGAGTCGGTGCGACTAGAAAAATTAATTGCACATAACGTGGCCTGCTTTTCATTTTGCTTTCGTTTCCTCAACATGAATGCTTGTTATACCCATCCTCATCTGGCTTTTTTACATACATATATTTAGTTAATTGTTCAAACATTTGCGTGTTTCAGCGTTTGTCTTTTGTGTTTTGTTTTTTTTTTTCTCTTTATAAATATTTTATTTACTTAAATACAATATATGTTGTATGTATAATAGTTCATTGTTATATTTGCATATGCGCTTAGATTGTAATTTGTTTAAGTTTCTTTTTCTTTTGATTCATCAGTTTTATGTGTGTGTGTGTGTGTATGTAGGGGGGTGCTTGTGGGGAGTGTGTGTGTTAGTTGTGTGTTTCTGTTTGTGTGTATGAGAGTTTATACGATTCTTTTTCAAAAAAGTTTCTTACATATATAATAGATTTTTGCTGCTTTTTGCAAATAAATTGATTTATGCCTCGAGTTATGCAAAATGCAATCCCTCAATGTGCATTCATTGACTTAATGAATGCTTTAACATATTTGTCTAACTATCCATATCCATTTTTAAATTAGCATTATGCGTTTGCTTTCAATGTGAACACAAAAGAGTTGCATTTAGAAATAATACAGAACTTCAACACATGTAACAAATTCGTTCAGCTAATCATCATTATCATCATTATTTTCACATACACATAATGCTTTGCTTTGCTTCGCTTTGCTTTTTGGCCAATAAACGATTGTTGTACTTTAAATTAAATTCATAATAGTTATAACTTGCATCTAATTGCTTTTGCACAATTTTGATTTTTGATTCACATCCCACTGAAAACTGAAAACATACAGTACTTAAATAGCTGCCAATTGGGTTCAGTCAAGTTGATTGCACAACTTGAACTGACCTCAACTTGTAACATATGCAAACTTTCAATATTCCTCAACAAATAATAATTATGTTGTTGCTTATATTTGTTTGCATTTTCATTTTGATTTGTGTGTGTTTAATTAGTTTGTATATATTGCAGTTTTCTTTAAATGTATGTATGTATAATATGTATATATAAGGATATATATATATATATATATATATATATCGATTTTAACTTTAAAAGTTACAACTTAGTTATTTAAGAATAGTAATAATAATGATAATAATCATTTACTTTTAATAATACGCAATTAAATAATAACATTTTCGCTATTATTGCAACATTTTTGTTTGGTTTTCAACATGTCTCTCTTTTTTCATCATTTTTTAGATTACATTTTCCATTTTTGGTTTTTTAATCATTTTTTTTTTTTGGTTTCTCATTACTTTAAAATTGTGACGCTTCGGCCTCTGGTGCCACAATGTTGTCATCCTCCAGGCTGGCCTTTATATTGCTGTCTTTGTGTGTGTGGTTCGTATATGGGTGTGTGCGGTTGTGTGTGCAAAAGGCCACGCCTACTTGCCGCCTCCACGCTGCCTGCTGCTGCTGCTGCTGCTGCTGCTGCACTCGACGCAGTTTCGTTTAATTTGCATTTTAAACGATTTTTGCTGCACACGTTGCATCTTTTTGGGGCACTGCGGCTGCCGTGGTTGGTTATTTGATTATTTGGTTATAATGTTGTGTTTGTTGTTGTTGTTGTTGCTGTTGTTGTTGCTGCTGTTATTGTTGTTGTTCTTCTCGTTCTTGTTGTCATTAAATTAAAATTAATTTTTGTTGTTTGCCCATAGTAGTTGGATTTTTTACGCTGCGTTCTATAAATTTATATGTATACAAGTATGTATATATGTATGTATTACATATACGTTAATTAATTAATTGCAATATGTAAGTGTATGTCTGTGTGTATGTGTATGTGTGTGTGTGTGTGTGTGTGCGTGTGTAGGTAGGTGTGTGTGGGCGTTGTGTTTGGTTTATTGGGTTTTGTTTGGGCTGCCTAACAGATTTCATTTGCGATGTAGAAATATATCAACATGCACGAGCATGCACGTAATTATATATTATATATTATTTGTTATATGTGTATATATATGTGTATAAGTATATTAGTTATATACGTCGATTTACTTTAAATTATTATTATATTTTGTTTTATTTTTGTGTTTTTCTCCATCTTCTTCTTTCTAATGCACTGCGTTTTCTATGTGTGTGTGGTTGCAGCATTACAGTTACAATTGCGTGTCTGTTGTCATTGTTGTTTTAGTTGTTGTTATTTTAGTTGTAGTATTGCTTTATTTGTTGTTTTTCTTGTTGATGCTGCTGTTGCTGTTGCTGTTGTTTTTGTTGTTGTTGTTCTTGTTGTCATTGCGGTTGTCGGCGCCACCTTTAATGGTATCCATTTGTAAATGCCGCAGGAATTAGTGGTCCCTGTAAATAAACGTTTCGTACGGAACAAAACAGATACACCAAAATTATTCAAATAAAATACAATCCCCAGCATCTAATGCACACAGACATATAGAAAGTTATTTAACATTTATAGGTATACATGTATATATATAATATATAAGTGAAAAGTATTGAGATAGAATTAGAAAATTATTTTATATTCAATGTTTTTAACTAGAAATTGGTTGCCTTGTGACGAAGTTCTGATAAGGATAAAGATAATCGGCAAAATTTAATAAATCGACAAAATCGAAGAACTTAAAAAAAAAACAATCAATTCGCTTGTTAATCAATAAAGACACACAAAAAAGTCAGAATTTGTAAACCAAGCAGTCAAATCAAAGTGTTGCCACGAACAAAACATGGGATAATTCTTTATCAAAACTCGCCCGAGGCTTGAATAATAAATGTATGTATGTCGGTGGCATGTATGTTTGTCTGTGTTTATGTGTGTATGTTTGTGTGTAGGATGTATGATTTATGTATGTGGAAACAGCGCTTAAATTTTATATTTATATAATACATATGTATAGTATATTGTAGAATTGTAAATAAATCATAATTGTTTAATTGAAACGGCCTAGAAAACTGTGCTTGTGACGTGCATACATAATTTTTACTTGATTTAGATTGTTTTTTTTTTTTTTTTTGACTAGGATTTTGTAAGTATTTTATTTTTGTTTGTTAAAATTTGGTTGATTAATAATTGAAATTGTTATTTGAAAAACACGCTGTAGTTTTGTTGGTGTGCCTACCTTGTGCAACTGCGTTTGTTATATACTCTTATTTCTTTTGTTTTCTCTTTTTTATGCTTTTCGTTTATTTATATATATGTATATATACATATATATATTCTCGATTTATATATATATAATTGTATATACTTTTGCTTTTGTTTGTTTTCTTGTTTTATTTTTTGGGTTATCAGTCTTTTTATATATTAGCCATCGCAAAGTTCAACGAATAAATCTGTACGAAATGAAAGAGAAATACATAGTATACAATATATATAGAAGGTCAACGCAATAACTATGTAACTATATATATTTTAATAATTTATCACTAAACTTGTCTGTTAAGCTGTGTAATTATGCTACAGAAAACGACAGCTAAGCGGACCACTTGGAAACGGACCAGGACTGGGCCTAGAAAACGCGTCCTAGCGCCCCCAAATTTAACACTACTATTCTTTTTTTAATATCTTTTTTTTTTCTTTTTCTTTTCTTTTTTTGGCTACATTAGCCAGACCAGAATGGTCAGTCGTACTTACCGGGCTGTAGTTCAATGGGGCACGACTAACGGCAATGGGAAAGCCCGATGGCTGCGGACTAGTGGCCTGTACGTAGCCCACATTGTCGGCCCCGCCGGAGCTGTACATGTCAATGGTTGGTCCGGGCGAGTTGGTCGACGGAAAACCCTGCCGTGTGGCCGTAGTGGCAGCCCCACCATGCGGCGAGGCCGACGGACCGTAGCTGTGAGCGGCTGCAGCAGCCGCCTGATAGTTGTTCATCACTGCAAGGAAAAGACATTGAGCTAAGTGTTATAAGTGTTCATACAATAAGGCTTAAGTCTTTTAATACTCTGGGGAACTTTACATGCCAAATTAGTTCGTATAGTATTCATCTACATATCAATTTGACAAAATATAAAGCAGAATCAATGTAGAACGAAGTTGCTCCTGGATAAACCAAAAGCTTTGATTTTGTCACAGGGAGTCAGTAAAAATGATTATTATTTCATAACTTTATAACTAAGTGATAAGCTTTCTGGTTTATGGTAAACTTATTCAATATTTAAGTTTGCGTTTGATTGATTGCCTTATCTTTTGCACTACATATATGTGATATCTTACCTGACAGTGCCTGTGTTAGCAGCGGTGTATTGTTGTTGGGGGTCAGCTGCCCATTGGTTAGATCAACTGTAAGTGGCAAAAGATTAAAAGAGTTGACACTTTAATATATGGCTGGCAAGAATGCTATGCAACTAGTTAAAAGTTGGGCGTAAAAATACCTAAGTTATATAAGAGAGTATATGAAAGTTGTAATCAAGACTGAGCACTAAGTGGTATATATAAAAAAAACATTGATACGATTATAAATAGTATAAGTATATGTAAGTGGTGAGCGTATGAATGTTATATAATGGAACTTATCTAAAATAGAACAGAAAAGGCAAATCAAATAACATATATAAAACCAAATACGACTAACTAACTAGCTGAATGTTGTAGTACATTGTACATTTAAACCCAAGCCCAAAAGTTAATAAAGGAACACTATACGGTTATATGGTATATGGTATAGAGAAACTACAACGACGCAAAAACAGAACTAACTAGAGAGGGCTGGTTATGAAAACACACAAAGTGCACGCAGGATTATTAAACGAGCGTTGACGCTTGAGAGACCCGTTGTCTGCAGCTAGTATGATGGAATGAAACCAGAGCAGCAAAACGAAACTCAGCTACAACGCTTGGTTAAAGGACACAGGCGCACTTTCCTCTTGGCGCTTTTTCTGTTATCATTGCCTGCTGCTGTTGCCTGCTGTGGCTCTTGTTGTTACGGTCACAGCTGCTGTGGCAAGTAAAAATACGCTAGCGCCAATATTGAAATGACAACAGAATGGGAATGTGACTGTGAATGGGAATGGGAATGGGAAAGGGAAAGGGGAATGCGATTGGGTAGAGGGATTGGGTTAAGAAGTAACGGGTTATGGCTAACGTATTATGGAGTAAGGGGGGAGGTGGAGCAGTGCTGGAGTTGCAGGCAAATGTGCATGTAGCAGTTGCATTTCCTGCGGAAACACAAAAATTGATGTAACGTAACGTGACGTAACGTAACGAGGCGTGGCAGTGGCAGACGTTTGCTTATTGTCGTCCTTGTCGCTGGTGCGTGCGTTGGATGTGAATGTAAGTGTGTGTACTGTGTGCTGTGTGTATGTGTGTGTGTGTGTGCTGTGCTGTGTGTGTGGCGCCAATCAAGTTTGGCTTACGTTTAGTTTACGCTTTTCGGAAAGCTCCGTGCGCCATGTTGTTTTCATTAGCGACGCAGCAGCAACAACTGTGAAAGCTTCTGGCAATAGAAATAGCGGAAACTGCTTTTTCTAAATAAATAAGTTTTTAGTTTCACTTTTTAGTTGTAGCTGTAACTGTAACTGTAGCTGTATCTGTAGCTGTTGTTATAGAATGGGTTTCCGCTTTTCTTCGGTTTCTTTTTTTTTTTATATTTTGTTGGTAGTGTTGCAGCTGCAACATTTTAGTTTAGTTTAGTTGTCATATTCGTGGTTTTGTTGCTTGGGAAACAACAGTGCCATTACCAAAACTACTGAAATTTGTTGAGTTATGTTTCCTTGTCAGTCTTTTTCTTGTTTATCACAAATTTGTTATAGAACGAACCATTTGAAGCGAAGATCGTTTACGAACAATTAAATGTTAACTTTTGGCAACACTGGTTTACTCTATGAGACTAAGTGATTATGGACGTTTCAACAGCTACTTATATATTAGCACATTAGTGATATTAGTAAACAGAAGAATAAATACATATATACTTAAATACATATGAGCTACACATTTGCTCCGTTTTTCAACACTACACAGTTTAAAGAGTTCTTTGATGTGGGACATTAAATTAGTTTAAGTTTTAGCTATTTCTAGAGTTTTTAACAACTACATTATTTAGCTTATAAATAGTTAATATTAAGATTTTTATAGTTATGATTTTTTTTGTTTAACTTGATTATAAAAATGTATTATCTTTTTTTAGCTACTACTAATGATTGATTAGACGAATCGTCTTCCATATAGTTGGCATTTATTTGGTTATCAACTGAAAATCTTTTGTAGATATGAAATGGTCTAAAGATACATATAATTTCTATAATTAAACGAAAACTACACATAGATATAAATGTATATGTATGTATATATGAACTACGACTGCCCTCTTTGGGCAGTTTACAATTGAGTTTTGATTGCGCGTTTTGCTAAACTTGTTTCTATAACGAGTTACTAACAGTACATTTAATAATCATAAAATGATTCCTTCGGCCAACGAAGGAACAGATATAAAGTGTATAAAGTAAAGTATTTATGTATATATAGAATGCTGTAGGGTAATGCATTTTATAATTAAGACGACCATTAGCTGACCTTGTTGGCAGTTGACTTTTGAGTTGTCGATGTTCTTGCTGTTGTTGTTGTGCCTGTGGCTGTTGCTGTTGCAGTTGTTTGTTGCTGCTGTCAAGTTTATTACGTATACGCATCGATGGCCACTTTGTCACTCTTGGCTTGACAATTCCATGTTGTCCACTCCAAACTGTTGGCTGCTATTTGAAAACGCTTTCAAACGCAAATAACACAAAAGCTAGAGCAAGGAGCAAGAAGCAAGAAGAGCCTTGCGGCCAAGAAGGATAGACTTTGCTTTGGGTTTTTGGTATCGGCTTTTGTATCCGTTTTTGTGCATTTATTTAGTTAATAACTTTTCGTTTTTGCATAAGCAATTTGAATTCTGCGTTGGCATTTTTGTTCATGTTGTTGCTGTTTAACTTGTTGTTTTGAAGCGTTTTCTTATAAATCACAGTATATACGTGTAAAATACATAGATATGCGTATGCGTATGTGTGTGTGTCTGTGTTTGTGTTTGTGTTTTAGCTATATAAGTTGTTAGGTATATTGTATATAAATAACTCGTAAGCATTTTATAGTTAAGATGCCTCGAAGCAGTTGCTTCTTCTCTTCTTTTAGCCTTTGTCCTTTTGCTATACATTAAATTTAATTGCCAAAATTTTTTGATAACTGCATTTAATTAACTAATTAACAGCTTATCAATTTATAGTCATTGATCTGTGTGTGTGTGTGTCTGTGTGTGTATGTTTTTATAGATTTTATTTATATATATTGTATATTAGTATGTCATAAATATCATGTATATAGTATTGGTAGCTAAGTATTAATGTGAAACTTACAATTATGCGTAAATGGAAAGGACATAGAAAAATTGCATTTTTCGTAAACTTAAAGTCGCTCTTCGAAAATGGATGGACATTAATATTGTATTTTTTCGTGTTTTTATTATTATTTTTTTAAATTTTTATATTAATAGTACAAATGAAATTGATTTTGCTTTTGTATAAAATAAATTTTTGAACTTATTTTGTATATTTTTTATATTAAATATATATATATATATATATATATATATTTATATATATATATATGTATATAGTTCATATATTATTCATATAGAAATGTCAATAAAAATTTTCTCTCATTTTGGTATAAATTTATTGGCTTATTACAGATTCAGTTTGATGCACCGATGAAGGAATTTATGCAGGCTATACGATATATAGTATAAATAGAGTTATAGAGTTAAAGGATTCCGAAACGAACGCCAAAATATTTATGTAATGGCTATATGTAAATATGAAACACAACCAAACACAAAATTCAACTAATTAATTAACTTTTCCAATGTCCAAAAATCTCTGCACATTTGCTTATTATCTAAAACTCAGGAGACCCAAAAAAATATGTAAAAATGCGAAAAAAAATACAAATTATACTATGCTGGAAATTAATTAAAGGATAATAATAATAATGACACTACATGTGACAGGCCGGCTAAAATGTTGTTTTTATCTAAATGGATTTCGTGTGTATTTGCGCGGTTTTTGCTGCTGTGTGCTTTTTATTTTATATTCGCACGTTTGCCAACTAATTTATGCGAATCTACTACAAATAAAAATTTGCATTTAAATGCTTACAGTAAAATAGTTTTATAAATAATAGATTTGCGTGTTGGCCCTGGAACATATCCAAATGGGAGTAGTCGGTGTGTTCTTAATGAGAATTGATGAGGCAATGAAACAAATGCAAATATAATAATATGTTTGAATGTATATGTATGCTTATGGGGAGCATATATCGAGTATTTACTGTGTACATATTGTGTCATACCTCTAGGATTCTACACACACGTCTATGAAGTTAAATGTGATTATATGTTGGCCTAAACACTACTTGTTGTTTTGCTATATGTTTTGAGTATAAAGATTTAATCAACTACAGAACTGTTCTATAGATAGATACTCGTAGTACAGGTGCTGGCTGCTGTCTTACATGGTGCACAGCTCTAAAGATATATATGTATATATTTGTAACTAGGGATTCAGCTAATATTGGTACCAAAGGGTTTCAACGCGTCTAGAACAAATGCCGGTTATAATAAATGTTTATATATGTATGTAGCTAAGTATATGTGTGTGTGTGTGTGTGTGTGTTGAGCTATATAGAAAGTATGTAATGGGAGAGACTAAGTGTCAACTATATAGAGCAGCAGCTCTAAATGTGATTATATGGGTCTGCAATTATAAATACTTGTAGTAAATACTTGATTCTTTATGCACTTTTGTTATTTGATAGATCAACAACTAACGAGTATTTGTTTTATTGTGATTTTTGTTGTTACCATTCACCGTAGAAACAATCTAATCTAAATTTTTTTTATTTATGTTTGTTGTGGTTGCTGTTGTTAATGGTGTTGTTGTTGCTGTTTGTTGTTGTTGTACCTACTTGTCACAGTACAAATGATATATTTTGGATTGCGTATTGTCGAAAAAAGAGACAAAATGGCAATGAAATATTAAATACAATGTCGCAGGCCTCTCATATATTTATGCTTGCTTGTTTTTAGTTTTATCGTGTTTCCCGCTCTCTCAGACTTTCAGGCTTTCGGCTTTTATGGGGGATGTAAGCTTTTTTATTTAGTTTCTCGTTTGGATTTTGCTCTCGTTTTTTTTTTTTTTTTTTTTAGAAATTTATGTTGCCCAAAAACTGCGATTTGATTGCCGCGGTGCGCGCTGTTAGCGCCGTTGCCAGCGGCAGAGTCAGCGCCTGATGGTGTTGATATCCCGACTGGGTCTGATTGTGGACAGCCGCTGCAGCAGCAGCACCAGCAACACCACCACCAGCGGGGCCGGTGGCGGCTCTGCTGCGGCCGGCATTCGTGCTACACGTTGTGGTACCATAACTTCTACCGATGCCACAAATAGTCAAGCCTACAAAATCACACGAGATAGATTGCAATGTAGAAAGTGACAGAGAGAAAGAGAGAGGGTGAGATAGTCGGAGAGGGTAGATAGAGAAGGACAGAGAAAGAGAGAGAGAGAGAGAGAGAGAGAGAGGGGAGAGAAGCTAGGGTTGGGACGAATGCGCATATGAATATTCGCATTCGCGAAACTTGTCAACAAGTCCAACGACTCGCTTGCATTTTTGTATAAACTTATTCTCAGACGGATCGATATATAGTTAAGTTTGGTTCTGTTTAAATCCTTCGGTTACTACTGCTATAACTGAGTTGAAAGCGTTGAATTTGAGTACTTAATCAATTGCAAATGGATTTCGACATCCGTTCCAACCCTAGCTAAATATGTACAACACACACTCTGTGAATGAGGGTGGCAAGGATAATCTTGCTAGCAAATGTTGATTATTCGGTTGTGTGCGGGTTTTTATTTTTTTAAAAGTGATTTCAGTTTATGCGTGTGTTTTGGTGCAAATGATATAAACACAAGACCAAGCAGCATTAATGAAAGAAATATATGCGTGGATATGTTAATGTCTAGATTTTAATAGCTGCTTTTTGTTGTTTTATAGAGAGTAAGCACTATTTGTGCATTGATATGACGAACGCTAAAGAGTTCTTTATAGATAATGATAGTTTTATTCATATTTGAATTAAATTTTTGGCAGCGGCCCGAACATAACATATAATACTCGATAAATCGTCAGTTTTATTGATTTTATTGATCAGCTAGATCTCAGTTCCTAGGCTGTGCTGCTGGTCGTTGGCGCAACCATGTAATCACCGATGAGTATTCGATTTTCCGGCATTACGCCCATTACACCAGCTATAAGGCAAATGAAAAAAGAAAATGAAAAAAGACAGAAGAAAATATCGATTGTTTTTCTGTTCGAATACGAAACAAATCAGAAACGAGTAAAAACAAGTTATCGAGCATGAAGTTAGTATGTAATTCTAATGCTTATTAAACATACATACATATACAGTACACAGTTTGACTAGTTTTTAATAATGCCTTTCGTCATATCAACTAACACAAATATCAATGCGGGGGTTTGGTGGTGGTGTTCTTCTGGTGGCTTATGGGGGTCAGTTAATTTTCGAGTAGTCACAAAACTCAAAACTCAAATGCACTTTTGAGCACATACACTCACACACACAGACAGTCTCACTCACATACAAACGAGTGGTATTTAGGGACGTACGACATATGCAGAGGATTCTATATATTCTTTAATTATATTTAAGTAAGTATGTGTGTGTGCAGGAGAAGAAGAGATTTGAGCAACTTACCAGTTGGATAGGGTAGTCCAAAGCTAGGATAGCCGGAGTAACCGCGACCAGAGGCATAAGCAGCATACGCAGCTGCCTGAAAGCCTGTGGAAGAAATGAAAAAAAGAATAGAAAATGCATATTAATGAAATATTCCACAAAACAATTTCTAGTTACACTTATAACTAGACTATTTGAATACTAGTTCTACATACAAAATTCACTAGTTCTTACCTTCAGGTAATGTCCCCAGACCCCACATGATGTTATCTAAAAATGGCGCATGAAAAACAAGAGAGAGCACAAAAAAGAAAGGCATAAACATAAATAAATTACTAAACATTCACAAGTGCGCATCTTTAGAGCTATGTACTCGTAGTAAACAAAGAGACCATTAAAAAAAACGCATAAATATTGTCTAATAATATAGTATGAAAGACTGAATTACTATATATGTATGTATGCATGTATGTAGTATATATGTTTTCATTTAGTGTTCGAACTTAGCGCTCTAAATGTGTGTTAGGCTATTAAACTAATAAACAATCGATTATCATTTATCGATCATTTTACTATATACTAATTGTTTAGTACTGCTGTTAAAGAGAGAGATAGAGAGATTCTAAGTAATGTTTGCGCTTGGCAATTGTTTTTGTTTTTTGTTTTTCATAAACAGCCTCGATTTTCTGAGCTATTGTAATTATATGGAGTTACATATTGGATACAGTTGTACCATCGATATAAGTAGATATGACACAATTCTAAACACTTATTAGATATAGTATGTATGTTCGTTTAAATATATATAAATATTTAGTTATAAGTACGTAGACATTATTGACTATATTGTTGACTAAAACATTTAAGATCTATACTAAATGTAAATACTAAAATTAATTGCTTTTGTTATCTAGTGTTTTATTTATTTATTTTTGTATTTTTTGTCCAGAAGGACGGGGGCAATTCTAAAGCCTCGCTGCGCATTTCTACAAAAATGCCACAGAGTATTTTCGGGCCGTTGCTCCCCTCCCCCACAACTAAGTAAGAGTGTTGAACAAATAACGAATAGTGTTTACAAACACTCACAAGTGGACAAAAACTAAATGGACTAATAGAAAAATACTACAACACAATATCCAAAACCGAAAGGATAATCAAACAAGAGAAAACAAAAAAAGAAAAGAAAAGAAAAATCGAAGTTTCAACAATTTGACAGCTAGTTCAAATAAATGTATTGTATTGTAAATAGTTTTTGAAATTTATGGGAATAATTTTGCTTTGATCCATGCGATTTCTCATGGTCGACTTGGCCGTCATCGTTCAATCATTCATTCGTTCATCTTTGGCATCAAATTTGGCTGACGGCTGATTTCCTGTGTTGTTGTTTTTGTTGTTGATGCGCAACATTGGCTTACATAAGTACACTATTACAATATGGATAACAGTCAAGTATAAACTAGAAATTTGAAGCACATAATGCGCTTATCGTAAGTAGATAAGTATGTTAGCAAGTATTAATATGTATGTATATATGTATGTATGTATGTATGTATATAGTTTAATGCATATGTAAGATATAATCAATAGCTAAGTTCATGTTTAGTCAAATATTAATGGCTATATGCAAACATGTATAAGTAATTAAGTGGCCGGCCTATCATTATGGCCATCAACTGTCCACGCTGTAATTTTGTAAAGGCTTCCGCTTCGAATTGACATTATCAATTAAGCAGTGTCTGGTTACTTACTTACTTACAAAATAACGAGCAGACAGCTGCCATTCTAATGCCACTCAGCGAAGGCCTTTCTACATTTGCGACTTCCACTTTCAAAATGTTTAAGCTAAATTTGTTTCACATACACTCACGCACTTGATGTGCATAAGAGCATATGTGTGTTTGCGTGTGGGTGTGTGTGTGTGTGTTAAATACACTCTAAGCTTATCATCTCAGCTTCAATGCGCCATTTACTTAAACGCTAATTCGATACATTTGCTAGTCAGTATAATTATTACATATTGCATTATTTTTGTCATTGTTATTTGGGACTACAGAAAATCATTTTTGAAGAGCTATTGTTATGAATGTATATGTTAAGTATATGTATATAGAGTTGGGTAACGGTAACACAAGGTAAATATAAATTTTAGATATGCATTGTTTACAAGAATATGTATAGGTATTACACATACATTAATGATTTACCTAAAAGTTATTATTATTATTATTAATAATATTTGTTTTTGACAATTTCGATAGTTTTTTAATTAAATTAATTAAATCTTTTTGTTGGTTTCACATATTCATATCAATTTCTTAAGTTCTAGTGTTGCACAATGTCTAAGACTTACACGCAGCATTGTTACAGTTACGTTTACTGTTACTGTTACACGAATTACGATCGCCTCTAAGTCTCTAAGTATCGATTGCGCAAATGTTCCTATGCCCATTTATCGATCAATCGATACAAAAAAGTTAAGCCAAAATCTAAGCAGCTCTCTAGGACCTGCTCTTAAATATTTAACCTAGATCTCGTAAACACATCTCTTAAAGTCTATGGAGAAAAATTAATGCGTCCACTAATTAAGTATTTAATTATTATAGTATGCAATTCAAATTTATAGCGCATACGCCGCGTTGCCAAAACGCTGATCTGATTAAACACAGAATACAAGTAGAGTATGCTTTGTATGTAAGTAGATATGTATGTACACATATGTATATATATGGAGTACATTGCTAGGGAGAATCGTACACGTAATCCTAAGACCTATGAGTAAATGCGACACATTCGCGCTTTGGACATTGAGACGGAATGAGAGTATTGTGTGTATTTGGTGCGTTTTCGTATTGTTATTGTAGTATGTGGCGTACAGTGTACAGTGTGTATTATGTGTGTTGTGTTTAGTAACCATTAACATTCCAAACTGATGCGATCTAGAGACCTCATGCAATTAGCCAGAATGAATCATACACTCAAACGAACAAATGCCTTCAAACTCAAAGCAAATTTTAAATATGAAATATTATGTTTTAAACAGAGAATATATCTCTTCTTAGATATTTGTCCACTAATTATTTAAAACTAAGATATTTTTTCGTTGAGTGTAGATTTCGAAAGAGTTCAGTCTGAAGTTGGGGTAAATGTGAATGTTAATGGCTTAGTAAATGCGAACGTCGGCTCACTGCGGCCTTTGTGGTCAGATGCCGGGCAACTGATATAAAGAGGCTGCTGCCGCTGCAGCCGACGCCGCTCCGGGCATTTCCAGGCCCCCCGGCATGCCCAGAAGCTCACTGAGCGGATAATGTGCAGCAGCAAGTGCTGCATTCTGACGCAATTGCGCCTGCTGGGCAGCAGCGGCTGCAGCTGCTGCGGGCGCTGTGGCCGCGGCCGTGAGGGCGCCCAAAGTGGCCGCTGTGGGCGTGGCTCTAAGTCCGCTGCTAACTGCAGCGGCGGCCAACAGTCGCTTATAGCCCATTACGGCGGCAGCATCGGCATAGAGCGAATTCGCCAGTGCAACATTATTCTGGGTGGCATTTGCAGCAGCCGCATACTGCAGCAGCGAGGGGGCGGCCGATTGGGCTGGACTTGAGAGGGGCAGAAGGGAGGGTGCGCCCGCTGCAGCGGCCACAGCATGAGCAAGACTCTGTTGCTGTTGCTGCTGCTGGTGTTGCTGATGGGCGGCAACAGCAACTGCTTGCTGCTGTTGTTGTTGCTGTTGCTGCTGTTGCTGCTGATTGGCAGCAGCGGCTGCTGCGGCGGCGACTGCAGCGGCCGAAATGTGTGTGGGCAGCGGATAGGGTGTGTACCGCAACGAGGCAGCTGCTGCTGCTGCCCCAAGTAGCTGATGATGATGATGATGTGTGTGCTGTTGTTGCTGTTGTTGTTGGTGGTGGTGGTGTGAATGTTGCTGTTGTTGCTGATGCTGCTGCTGCTGCTGATGCAGCGCTGTGGCGGCAGCGGCTAAACTACTTGGCAGGAGGCCAGCGGCCGATGTGGCCGCCGAAGCCGATTGATTTGCGTGGCTGCCCCAGACTACCAACTCACCGTAAGCGGAGCGACCTGCGGCTCGGGTCTTGGCCAGATTTGCCGGCAACATTACTTCTTTCGGCTGCGCCTTCTTGCACTCCACCTGCAAGTGACAAAATAAAGGGAGACAGAGAGAAATAGAGGGAGAGGGCTGAGTTAAGTTACTGCATTTCGTTTCATTTGGTTTCGCTTGACTTACCATTTTGTTGTTTATCTCATGGAAATGAATTTCACAAACTTTGTCTACCACATCTTCGCTTTGAAATGTAACGAAGCCAAAACCTGTAAAAAACAAGAGAACAGCAAAAAAAGAAAAAAGAGAAGAAAAGAAAGAAAAAAACAAACATGAAGTGAAAAAGTCAGAGAGTCAAAAAGAGTGGGCAAACAAGTTTAAGAGCTGCAAAAATTGAACGAAATATGCTTTTGTGCGAGCGGCTAAATAATTTACTCAAGTGTCGAGACCGAGACGTACCCAGACAGCCAGCGCACTGTCCCCAGTTCCCCCTCTTGCCCTTGTTATGCACTCCAGCACCCCCTGTTCCCCCAGCAAGCTGACCTCAATATGCGGCTGGGCGCCTGGATCCCTGCAGGGAACTCAAGTGCCGGCCGCGCCGAGTAATTCAAACACTGCCCTGCCTCCGAGTTTACATAGCAAACTTTGCCCAGCACTGAAAATAACCCAGCCGAGTGCATAATAACTTTGTCATGAAGTTTTTGCTAGACCAAAACCCTCTCCAAATTGCATAGAAATGCTGGATCAGCTCTTTTCAGTCTTTGCTGCTGCTGCCAAATTTCTATAGTCAAATTTTGTTAATTTCTCAAAATATATGCAATCTTTCATAATTGTGCTTAATATATATATATGCATGTATATATATATATATAGTTTATTGGGGGAAAAATTAATGGCAATCACTTTCGAAATTGTATTTATAATCCATGTGACATTTATTGGATTTTGTGACAATTTGTACAAGGCCAATGAAAAAGGATTCAAACCCTTTTAAATTTGTATCAGTGCTTCAAGAGAGGGTACCATCGAAATTATCGATTAATGCTCACTTATCAATACGGATTGTTATTTTAATTAATGTCTAATGGTATAGACTATATAAGTAATATCGTATATACTTTATATGTAGGAGACTTTACGTGAAAAGTTACGCTTTTCATTATGGTTGCTGCTTGTAATGCATGTTTATTAGCAAAAAGAAAAAGCAAGACCGTTAAATATATATTTCTGTGTGTTGGTCTCAATTTTGCTGCCTGCGCTTTGGTCTTATCGAGGTTTTTCAATTAGCACAATTGTCTGAGATTTGGCCTGGCCAAAAGGGTCGTGCAATTAGCAGGGCCAAGTGCAGACACCTGATGCCACGCCTCCAATGGAAACATCGCTTCGCTTTGTATATGCAGGTGTGTTGGTGTGTGTTAGTCTGTTTGTTTTTGTCTTGGAATGCGGGGCGTTGGGCGTAGCTGACAAATTAGTTGAAACAAGTGACGGTAAACACGCAGGCTTATTAGCGACATGTGCTGAGTAGCGACTCCTTTCAGCTGTTTGCTACTTGCCCTTTGAAAACAACATTGTGGGCGTTCAAGAGTTGCTACTGGTCTCCCTCTACTCATCCCACTCCCACTCTCACTCACTCTAAAGCCTTCTGTTTCTGCAACTCTCGGTTGACTCCTCCTCGTGCTGTGTTTGTGTTTGTTTTAATTATATAAAATTAGCGCACGTTGCAAGTTGCACGTAGTTGGCACTTTAGTGTTGCTGCCTCTGGCCACTCATAAATCAGCCCAAGTGCGCCGACCGCTTGGCGAGCAAATGAAGCTAGCAATTTCTTTTCTGCTTCATCCCCCTCCCCACCCACTCCACTCAGCCCACTCAGCCCACTCACTGCACGTAACTCAATCAAAAATGTATCTGCTAGCTACAAATGCGCCAAAAGCAGCATGAAAAATGCCCGTCAGGAGTCGCTTTGCTAGTTAATTCTGTGGCTGCTTTTGCTGCCATTTTTACCTGTCGAAAATTTCCCGCAGGACAACGACGACGAGCCTCGACTTGAACTGAAAGAGAGACCCTGACGATGCTTTTGCCAACTGCAAAAATTGCACACTCATGCATGTTATTGCCAAGTAATGGCCACAGATATGGCTACATATACCACTTCTACTACTACCAGCAATAGAGACAGCAACGAAGCAAGGTCTGGGGGGGCGGAATGGGGGCAGCGGTAGCCTTCCAGCTGTTATGACTGCGCTGCGCCGGCTTGCCAAAAAAGAAAAATTACAAAATTTTCAATTTTAATATTAGTGGCGGCTGGCGACGGCAACTGCCAAGTAAGTTTGAAACACCATCCCTCGCCATCTGCATCCGCGCCAACACCTCAGTTGCTGGCACCATCCAATACCCATATCCGACTCCCAACACCCACCACCCACCATCCAGCACCCACCACCCGCCGCAACCGGCTTTTTAGGCGCACGTTGTGCATGTCCTTGGCTGCCAAATGAAATTCATAGCATAGTTTAGGGCGCCGCTGTCGTGTATCCCACATATAAGCCACAGTAGTCATCAGCTGGCGATCAACATTTGCTAACTTTTAATCCTATCGCCTATATATAAAGCCATAGATACTGAATTTGAATGCATGGTTTTCATTGGAAATTTATTACTCTATTTTTTGTGTGATTTTAAATTGCAAACTCTCTTTTCAATTCTTCAGCTAAAACAGCACTGCTTCAATTATTTACGTAAATATTTCTCTATGGTAACGTAAGCTCAGAAATATGTATATTTCTCTAGAGAATTCTACCGAAAATCAAAGCTCTCAACGGAAGTCATAATCCTGCAGGTAATTCCTACAATATGTGCACATTAATTACCAGCAGCAAACTCAACTCAGTTGCATTTATTCAAGTATGACTGTGACTGCAGCTGTTATTGTTGTTGTTGTTGTTGTTGCTGTTGCTGTTGCAGATGTTAGTATGCCAGCCTATATTGTTTTATGGCATATTCATATAGTTTTCGTTTCGTTTCCGTTCGTACCCCAACCCTCCCTGCTCCAATCCAACCCTCGCCCTCTCCTTCGTTATAGATAAAATGCTTCGCTTACTTTTTGGGGCCAACTGCAGCCGTTAGTTGGAGAAACGTCGCTGCATGTTTCAGTGACCGGGCTTCCATTACACAGTTTATGTGTGTGTGTGTGTGAATGTCTTACATGTGTGTGTGTCTTTCTGTCTGTCTGTCGCTGCACACATGATTTATGAATGAGTAACAAACTTGCTGCCGTGTAGCCCGAGCAACGAACAGCGACGTCTTTGCTCGCCTTTTTTTCGCTTCTTTATTATAGTTGGTGTCCTCTTTGTGTAAGAATGTGTGTGTTTGTGAGTGTGTGTGTATACACGCTGGCAATTGCCACATGTACGCTGGGAAACCTTTTTCTCTTGGATCGATAAAATGCAATTACAGGCATATCGCAAGTGCCAGTAGGCAGGCTGGGCAGCAGGCAGCCAGGCAGTCCTTCAGCCAGGAAAGGAGGGGGGTCGGAGAAGTGGGCATTTGGGCCCTGGAGCGTCTGTTAGTCCAGCTCATGGCAAAAGGTCGTACATCGTCCAACTGTATAAAAAGTCGCCTGGTCGTGGCAATGAAGGCTACGGAGCTACAACTAATACCCTTTGATTAACGACACACATTTTCTATTGACTCGAAACGAAAGCGTTAACGTCAATTCCTTATAGTGGTGGATTGGGTAGTTTTGTGGGTTGACTGGTTGGATGGGTTACAGCAAACGGTGTGAAGTTGGGCAGTTGGTCTTTGCTGGTTGTAGTTGACGGTTGATTGCTAACAACTAACAACCATTGCATATTTCATTATATGTATGCCGATCGACCCTGGCAATTGTAATTTGCAAAATTGACGTGTCCTGCGAGCCATGTCAATAACAGTAAATGTCTACATGTCATATTCATAGGGAAATCACGGAGAAGAGCCTAAGCTTTAAATACTCCACATTTCAGCAGTATAATCGACAGGAGCTTCGTATAGCACGTTAAAGTATATCAAGATCATATGGAAATGTGGTGCAACATTGTAATGTTGAACATTATTCAACTGGATGTTGATTCAGTTTGAGCATGTAAGTTAAGAATCTGTTCTTTAATTGGATACCTTTTGTGGTTTCATTTGAATCTGAGCATGATTGTTGGTAATCATTCTAAAAACTGAATGTAATCATTTTCTTGTTTGTTTTTCAGCTACTGTCTTTTTCTCTCTCGAATAAATCTGCATGCTTGCAATTTGCAGTTTTATATCTCTTTTTGTTTTCCATGCATTATAGCTGAGCAGATGTTGCGCTACGCTGCTTTTTCCGTTCTCCCATCTTTCAACTGCAGCGCAGCACATAATTTTTAAATGGGGCGCTGCTTGTTTTTATTGCCATTTCCAAAAGGCTACTCGGCAGTTCCCGTTTCTCGTTGAGTCTTCTGTTTTTCATATGATATGCATCATGATGCAGCTTTCAGTACTCCAGCGTCCAATTAAACGAAATGTTCTGTGGGTCGCGGCGGCGGCGGCGGCTGCTGCTTATCTCAGTGCGATGCGGCGGCGCTCAGAAGTGTGCAACAATTTTTTATGGGGCCCTGCATACAAGCAAAAATCATGTTTCCTTATTCCCGTGTGCGTAATTTGGTTGGTCAGTGGACCCCGAATACATGAGGCCACCAAAGTTAACAAGGCCAGCATGTACTCACACACTGTGTGTGTGTGTGTGTGTGTGCATCAAGTAACTATTGATGCATGCCTGTGTGTGTGTTTGAGAGTGGGCAGCTAATTACTTTTGGACACAGACATTGTTAGTTGCCTGCAGTTGTATATGTGTATTTAGGGGTGTGGTTGTGTGTGTGTGAGTGTTGCCTCTGGTACCATCATGCACATCAATCTTAATGTGCCGTGTCTCAGGTGAAACTGCTGCTGTTGCTGATGCTCCTCCTCCTTTTGCTGCGTCTCCTGTCACATGTCAATGGGCGTCGGACTCCGATCTCAATGCGAATTTTCGGCGGGTTATTTAAAACTTTAATAAGCAGAATTGACAACGACAACGAAGGCAGCAGTCAGCAGGCAGCAGGTCGCACAGTTCGCACAGGTCGCTGGTCCTTCGAACATGGACACATACGGGGATAACATGGCCAAAACGGGCCGAATGGGCGCACTCGTGCGGCTACAAGTTCGTGTAACGGATGTGCGCTGGAGATTTAAGCCTTTGCCGGACAACAGCAGCCAGCCCAACCCAACCAACCAACCACTCACCCACCCACCCACTCCAGCTCTAACCACCCATTAAGGCATATCTGCCTGTGTGTGTGTACGTGTGTATGAGTGTGTTCGCCCGGTTATATCCGGTTGCATTGGCAGGTAATCTTTTCGGGGTCGCTTTCCCTGTCCATCTATCTCTATTTCACTCGTTGCTTCCGCTGTTGGTTCTGTCCGCTAACGTTTTAAAACTGTATTAGCCGGTTTTAGTGCGAGTGTATCTATGAAATGGTACTGCGTCCGTGTCCGTGTCCGCATCTGTATCTGTATCTGTATCTGTATCTGTCATGCATTGACAGAGCATTGCGCAAAACGCTCGCACTTCCGGCTCCGTCTTCTGCATCGTTAAAGCCAGGAAACGGAGCTAGTCGTAGCAGTAGCAACAACAAATCAGCAATGTGCACGAGTTGTAAGCATTATTATTATTATAACGAGTATTACGAGCAGTATTATTGTTATTATTATTGTTACGAGTATGTATTATTGTTGTTGTTATTGTTAACTTACCTCTGTGCCGATTGGTTTGCTTGTCAAACATTAACATGGCGTCCTCGATCTGCAAATAGAGCAATAAGAAGAAAAATCGCTTTGTTAGACAAGTTGCAACAAAATTTTATTTTATTTTTCTTTTTCTTGGTTTTTTTTTGTTTTTGTAAGTTTTCACTTTGAACGCGCAACTCAATTAATGACCGAATAAAAGCACTGAGCAGACAAAACTGTTGCTAATTGCAAAAGTGAGCGCACAGCGACCACCAACAATGGCTAACACTCACACACACACACATACAAAGAGAAAGAGAGAGTGAGGGAGTGGTAGACACAGCACACGCATCTACCAATACAGGGCCAAGAAAAACTTTTGGCCATTATGACGCAAAAAGGAACTTATAATTATAGTTGACTGACAAACCGGGCCAAAACTATGCAACTAACTAACCGAACAGACTTTTTTGGGAGTAAGGAAGTCGGTAATGAGGCCGCTAACTGCTTGCAATGATGAACTGAGTTACTAACTGACACTTTAGTCGATTTTGTTTCATATGGTAATTGATAGGTTTTCTTCATTCAATTAGTTGAGCAGCTTAGCTTAGTTTTGCTGTTAATCGTTTTATAATCGATTAGGCAATTGTCTGCTCAAAGGGAAAGTTCGAAGAGCTCTTTTCAAGGACTTTATATAAGAGGATTTTAAGTGAAACATACATATGCATATATACAATTTAAATGCGGATACGGATTTGAGTTCCAGAAGCTAAAGATACGCTAGAAAGCTGTTCTTATGAAGCATTCTTGGCTCTTTGCACACTGTTCTGCTGGTACCTTCAAAGTTTCAACTCAACTCCGTTTTATTTTCTCCTACCGTAAATTTTTGCTAAATCCACCTTTTGTTTTAATAACTGATTAAATTTAATGGCTATTATTTATACAGTTTCTACATACATTCTTTTGTCTTTGGCAGTCTTTGAGCTGTTGTTGCTATCCTAGCTTTGATTACACTGTCTCATCTTGTTGCTGCCGCTATTCAATATTTTAATATGACAAGTTTCGCTTTGGCTTTGACGCTAATTGCACTTTGGCTATCAAAGTTGCGAACGAGAACATTAATGAGCTGCCTGCAGTCTTCAATGCCTTCGTGTTGCCCTATGATCATGCTTATGGCCATTGATTAAATTTAATCAATGGGCTTAAGGCAACTCCTGTGCATTGTAATTAAAGTGCAGTAGCTACAGAAACAACACTGTTGACGACGCTGGATAACGACAGCCTTATAAAAATTAATTAAGCCTCACGCCGCAGTTGAACCTCGAACCTCGAATCCACTCGACCCGACTCGAGTTTGGTCTGGTCGGGTCTAGTGTTGTTGCTGTTTCGCAGCTCTTTATATGCAGCCGTCGATGTAAGAGGGTACAACATTGTTTTTCAATTAACAATCAACAACAATGCCACAAACAATGCGAATACAAAACCATCAGCTGAAGGTTGCATGCGCCAAATGAGACAAAAATTACCTGCCGCAATGTTGTTGTTGCCGTAACGGGAGGCGATTGCAATTGCAGTTGCAATTGCAATTGCTGTTGTTAATTAAGCGGGCAACAGTTGCATCAGTGGGCACACTTCTCCGCCTCACCAACTTACCACACACCACGCCCCCTCATTTAGTTGCAGTAGTAACCTGCCAGTCATAATTACGCAAGGCTTTTGTCGCTAATTATGTTATTGGTCGAGCTTTTGCAACCGCAAACTTTAATTCTATTAGCAAAACGTTAAATACGATGCTCGCCCTCGAACGGTGGGCGTGGCACTAACAAGCAGTCACTGCGTAATTTTATTTAAATCTGAATTCATTAATTCGTCATAATCCCCCAATCATTGCGCCGCCTGCGTTGAGAACTTCAAAAAGCCATCAACGACAGACGTTGCTCTCTCCTACAATGTAGATCCTCGGAGTGCTGCCTGTCTGCCACTCATCCCCTATCCACCCGCTGCCCATTCTGGCCACAGTCTCTGCTTGGCTAGTGGCAGCCATTCATTTGGCTCATTTTGTGTACAAAAATGCTGCGCCCGCTGGAAAAGCCGTCGCTTCATTATCGTAATCGTTATATAAAACAGCGGGTAGACAACCACAACGGCGACGGCGACGGCGACAAAGGCACAGACACTTCTCTACTTGTATCTGTATATATGTGTGTGTGTGTGTTTTTTATGCGTTTTGTGGCACATAATGTGGCTGTCTCCTAGACGAAATTGTTGTTGCTGCTGCCGCTGTTCCTGACATTAATGAATGTTGCTGAGCATAGCGAAGAAATAAAAAAACTTCAGCTGCGGGTGATTTTTATTTTTGGAAAAAATGCCGAAAAACTTAAAAGCAGCCATCGACAGCAGCAGCTGCAGCTGAGGAAGTGGCTCACATGTGTACTTGTATGCAAAGTATTTCAAAAATCACTTTCTAAACAAATTTAACATACTTTTGAAAACATATTTTGTGGCTTATTTTAAAGTAGGCAAGAAATTTAAGGCAATGATTCAAAATTAAAAGGAAACTTAATTTATAAATTTGAATAAATTCAGACGACACAATCCTATTAAAATATGACAAATATACAACATTGACAATGAAATTTTTTGTTGATTCTTATTAAATTTTATTATAAATTAAAGCGATATGTTTTTATTGCTGGGCATGCAAAGTGGCTTGAAATTGTGCTTAAATAGATTGTGTATATTTTTTCTTGCACTTTTCGTCTCGTTAAACCACTAACTGTCTTGTCTTTTTCGTATTTGTTTGAAAGTCCTCGCAAAAAATGTTTAACTGGATAATTTGCAGTAATTCATCTTTCTGTCGGCTTTGCCATTGTGCCCTTTTTTTGTTTTACACTTTATGCGGTCGCTTGATTGCGACAATTTATACAGCGTCGGACTTTGGTTTTCGGGTATATTGAGAAGAAAAAAATTTGTTTGGTTTTGCAACATTTTAAAGCTGCATTCGCCGAAAAGTCGCATTTAATGAAAACTCGCTGGGGGAGTTACTCTTGTAAAGTACTTATACCCTATTCCACACACATACACACACACACACACACACACACTATACTTACTTATCTCTTTTTGTTGGTCGGGTGCGTGTGTTGGATGGGGAAAAAAATATAAATGAAAAAGAAGCGAAATGAACTTTTGGTAGCTGGACGTGCGAGTTGTCTAAGTGCCGGATTGGGGAATGGCACATCTTTCAAAAACTTTTCGTGGCGACAGCAAAAAAACAGGCAGCAGTAGCTTCATTCTATATATGCCAAATATCTGCCATACATCTAACGATATGTGTGTGTGTGTGTGTGATAGTGAGTGTGCTTGTGAGAACATGACTGCGTGCGGTTGAAATATAGATAAACTTTTTTAAGCTCGTATTTATTACATATTTGGCTGTAAGTAGAATTTAAGTTGCTTTTTGCGGTTGCCTTGAACGACCCCACACGGCGTATGAGTAATGCGCATATAAAGCAAGTTGAGAGTCACAGCGAGAGACTCTCTCATTCCATCTCCCTCTCTCTCTCTCTCTCTCTCTCTCTCTCTTTCTCGCTATTTATCTCACTCAGTGCACTTTAGCGAAATCTTTGCGACAAATTTGCAATCAAAAACGCATCAATTGAAATTGTAGCATTAATGAGCGGGCCAAAGCACGGGTTATACAAATGTGCACAAGTATTCAATTAAAAAAGGATTCGGTTTTGTAATCCGCAACTTGATTTGCTGCTGCTGTTGTTGTTGTTATGCCATCCATGAATCCGACGGACCCTAACATTAGCAACAGCACGAATGGAAACGCAAGTATGAATATTAAATTGTGTATGGAGATTTGAGCAATTAAGTGAAACAGAGATAGCAATATTCAAAGAGAGAGAGAGAGTGAGAGAGAGAGAGAGGGAGGGTTGATTGCGCTTGCACTGAATGGCAAATGGCAATGATGGAAAAGCTTTTGCATAGTTTATGCCCTTGGCTCAGTAGATCAACTATTAATGGAAGAAAGAGTGAAATTTTATGGCACCACAAGCAGCTGGATGGGGGAGGGCAAGGATGTTAAAGAGAAGTAGGGTGCGAGAGGACATGGGTTACAATCGGTACACAAAGCTGCCCTTAGTTTAGCAAAGGTCACAAATGCGCACAAAGAGCAAACAATATTTACATATGAATCTTGCCATGTATGTGTGTGTCTGTATATATATATATTTATATATATGTATGCGAATGTGAGTGTGTGGCTCGTCACGGAAATGAAGCAGAGTTTTTAATGCGGTTGACTGATTTGGGTTCGCAATTGAATATGGAGATGCTATAAGAGCATGGATACAATAACAACAAAACAGTTGCCAGACTGGGCATATATGAGATGCCCTCAACTACTCGTATCAGACTTATAACTAAGTTATGCTCTTTGTATATTGGCTACAATAGTTCAACTTATAGGTCAATGTACACAATTCAACAGCACAACAATAATTATATTCCCTTTGTTGACCATAAGTAATGCGAGTTGCAAAGTTCTTGATGCTTAAATGTGCTGTGTTGATCCCTTTATAAATCTATATCCATATATCGATACACTTCAAGAAACAAATCCGAATTTTACACACTTTAAAATACATTTTTCAGTTCTATAACTTTAATTGAAGCGATTATATATTTGATTAGGTTTTAAACTTTAGACAGATAATACTTTAAACTTATCACAGTTTTAACATTTTATCGTTATTCATCTAACGTTTGAGATAAGATCGAACATCCCTGATTAGCTATTATTGCAGTAGAAAATTTCTTTATTTTTAGGTATCTTTTTTGAGCGTACAATTGTAGAATTACAGAACTAGCTGATTGGCTCATTATTTTTCATCTGTTTCGGTATTTTGGGAAAAATGGGTAATAGCTTCTATTTTTAGGGCCCATCGCAAGTATTTTATAATAATGAAAATAGCTCTGCGAAAGCCGGCCAACTTGTCATCACTTTTAATGAGATAGCCACAGAAGAGAAAGTTTGGCACCTTTTTGCAGCTTTACTGCCAGCAAAGAGATTCTTAAGCTTTTGCATTTGGGTACACGCAAAGTCCACAGATTCGCGTTAGCTACTAAAATTTAATTAATATCGATTTCGGATTTGAAAAGGTTCAGCTACGCTGATGTCAGTTCGGCTTTTGTGAATTCACCCACTCACACACACACAGAGACACACACACACACTCCCACACACACAGGCAGGGGCAGATTTTGTGGCAGGCCAACAACAACTTGAGAGGGTTATGTACAAAAAATCAAGACGAGCGCACAAAAAGCGGCCCAGAATAAGAAAGTAGGAGCAGGGGGTGAAAATGGAAGTGGGAGTAAGAGTGAGGCAATGGAGGAGGGGGTGGGGTTGGAGTGCCACACAAAGATGTTACAGCTTAGGCAAGAGCTTGCATGCCTCGGCAGTGAAAAACTTTTAATCTTTGCGAGCATAAGTAAGATATATGTACTTTGTGGACTGCGATTCCACATGAGATCTCACAAAGCATATATATAAATATATATATATATATATACTACACACACATATATATACATATGTATATATATGTATAGTACAAGCTGTGTGTGTGTTATGATTCAAACGAAAGCAGCTGCTCAATATATTGAAAGGACTCGGACTTGCAGACTTGCGAGTAGAATTAAGATTTCTAATGGGATTGGTTTTTGGCTGGCCTAAAACTTGGGCTGGCTCTTATATACAAACATATATAGTAGGTATATAAAACAACTTGCTGAACAATTTTCGTTAATTAAAATATTTTCAATGTGTAGTTATATATGCTTGTTACGGCTGCTACAGCTGGTCTCTGCTGTGGCCCCCAGGTCCTGGCCAGCCTGCTAAGGATGCTCGAATTACAAAGCAAATTATAATTTCATGAAAGTTAAACGAGCAACTCTCTGCTCTGCTCTGTTCAGCTCCGCTCAATTCAGCTCGGCTCGGTTTGGCGCTGCTCTCGCTGCTGTGGGTCACAAGTGGGCAAGTGCAGTAAGCGGGTGGTTGGGCTGGGAAGTTTTGTGGGTGAGGATGTGGGTGGGGTGGGGTGGTAAGGGATGGGCTGACTGCGCACTTGAGTGCAAAGGTGGCACCGGGTCGCACCGCTGTGCCCGAGATTGTGAATTAAACATGCTGAGATAGCAAGCGCGATGGAGAGAGACAGAGAGCGAAAGAGAGAGAGGGCACATTAATAGCGAATGGCGGTAGGTTGACCGGAAGCATTGGACTCTACCCAAAAAAAAAAAACCAAAACTGAGAACGAGAAACGAGCGAATAATAATAATAACAACAAAAAATAATTTGCAAGAAAGAGCTGGACTAGGAGGTACCTTAAACTTTACCTATCATAACTCGTACTTGTTTTAGATATTCAAATCAAAACACTGAAAAATGCTCGAACACTTATTGTAATTAGTGTAATTTTGTAAATATGAATATGCGATTATCTTTATGGAACTTTTACAGATGCTCAATATTATATACCAAGCTCATGAAACCCTTTTAAAAGATTTTTAATAGGTACAGGGTATAAAAAACATAAAATAAAATGCTATTTTTTGCTCAAGTGCGAATTTATGTCTTCAATTATTCAACGCCTCATTTGTATGCCCCAACGACTCCTCCGCACTGCTCGGCCTTCACTCTGTATTTGTGTGTATGTATGTATGTATGTGTGTGGGGCATGCTAAAATGCCAGCATGCATTTCCGTTTCCGGCCAGTGCAATGTGCTCACGCCGACGTCGCTACCACCACTGCATATGGCTGCACATGTGCGTCGAGTCCACGTTGTCCTTGTCGTCGCTGTCCTTTGCCTCGAGCTTTTTGTATTGCTCCTGAAACCCCTATCCTACTGGCTGCCCGCCTGCCCGCCTGCCATTCCGCCAGGGCAATTGAAATTTCAACTGGCGCAAAAGTAATTCAATTCAACGGCAGCCCCGGAGACGTAGACCAGCCGCCAGCCACCAGGCATCGGCATCCTGACAATCTCCAGTCGAAAGCGGTGCCTTCCTTGCATATCCTTACATAGCTGTGGGAAGATGGGGTATGGGCAGATTCCTTGCTGATGGCAACCAGCAAGCGGCAACAACGCATTTAAGAAGTTATTGCCATAAATGTTTGAGTTTGTTTGTATTTGTTTTTGTTGCTGTTTCCCCCATTTCCACTCTACTCCCCCATCTCCACGTACTGGCTAGCCCAAATCAAATTCTGCTGTTGCTGTTGCTGCCGCAAAGACACAAACTTTTATTTAGCCATGTTGAATGCCTGCATAACCGAAGCCACTGCCGCCCGTCAATTTGCAATTCTAATGTAATTTTTTCGCGAATCATAAGTTGGGAAATGCCTCACACTGCCACCTCCCAGCGCCCCAGGACTTGTGTCGCCTCTGTGTCTGTGTTGTTTGTGGCAGCCTGGAGGGGAACGCCTTTAAAATGGCCCGGTGAATGTCTTTGACCAATTGTAAAATGCCCCGAATCCATTTTTTTTTTTTTTTGGGTCTGACTCGTTAGTCCCCCAAATCGATCAGAGCATAGAACACACACAAAAAATATGCTAATTTTTTTGCATGTTCATTGCGGCCGATGCGTAAGAAAATTAATACAAAATCCAAAAACCAACCAACTACATTTCAACAGAGTCGAAGATTCTAATACTCTAAAGGCAAGTTGAACATAAATTAATCTTTGGAGTTGATGGTTTAGCGGTGCCTTACAAAATGCTTGTAAACTCTTATTCAGATAAAGAAAATACTTTGAGAACAGTAGAAAAACGACTTTAAAGCTAACCATCTTAAAATTTTCTAAAATCTTTTCTTCAGGGGTCGTTCAACAGTTATTTTAATTTTCGCATTTCCTGCCACTTAAGCTCAATCTTTGCATTTGCCAACATACCCGTTGCTCTGTGTGAGGGCATTTCAAAAAGGGCTTGCAAGAATTACCAGAGCAAAAGGCTGAAAGAAAAACAACAGCAACAGCCACAACACAGGGGCAAATACAAGGACAAACAATGCGCCGCATTTACATTTGCATTATTTAGCATTTAAGCGTCACGCGTTGCGTAAACAAATTGTATAAACAACAACAAAGCCCCTCCCCCCCAAGAAAACAAAAAAAAAATAAAAAAACAGAAAAAAACAAACACAAGAGCGTAATTCATTAAATAATTTTTTTCATTTGCCAAAATTACTACGAGCATGGGCGCGGCAAATGGGCGGAAATTAACAGAGATGAGAAGAAATTGAAATGGAACAGCATCCTCTTGAATTTTAATAAGTAGATAAGATGCTAGAAATTATTCAAGAATCAATTACAACGTAGCTTAGTTTGAGATTTACGAAGTTTATCTAAGCAACAGCCAGAAGCAGAGAATACTCCTTGAGCATTGCTTTATTAAAGGGTATTAAGAGTCCTACTGAAAGCTTAACTGAAAGCTATTGATTAATACATCGATTTGTCAGCTAGAGAAAAGTTTCTATTTTAAATATTTCGACAACAGAAGTCGAATTATGCAATCAGCAAGAGAAAACATAATAACTCTATCCAATGAAATCTATGTGTGTGTGTATGTGTGTTGACAGCACAGTATGTTTTGAATAATAGAATCGAAATTTATTAGCAAATAGAAGCCTTAGTAATGAAAATGAAAATATTTAAAAGCACCTTGCTGGCACATTGAAAGTCTTGAATTTATTTGAGATTCTTTTTGAAGTGCAGTTCGAGCAACTAGCTCTGAAAGGCTCTTCCCGTTTGTCCCCTCGTTGTCTCTCCCAGTCCATCTCCCTGCCCGTCTCTGTGTTGCTCACATACACACAGCTGCACTTATTGGTTTACTTGTTTACATGACAAGCTGCTCGTTTTCACACTCATTCTTATTTGCTTTAACATTTTCGCATGCATATGCAAGCAGCCCAAGAGCACACACACACACACACACACACATTGAGATGAGAGAGGAGTAGTTGTGTTAAAGGACGTTTGTCCAGGCAGCCTCTCATTCTATCGTTGTAGTTGTTCCTGTTAAGTCCTGCGGTGGCATTTGTTCATATGTGTGTGTGTGTGTGTGTGTGTGTGTGTGTGTGTGTGTATGTGCACTTTAAGTGCTCTTGTATGCGTTGCACTTGTTTGCAGTGTTTTTACATCGAATGTTGATTGTACAAAACCACTGAACAAGAAAAATTAATTATACAAAAACGTCACCGCCAAACAGCTACCGAAACTGTTGACCAAACCCAAGGTTGTTGTTGCTGGTGCTGCTGCTGCTGCTGCTGTTGATGCTGATGCTATTGTTGTCCTGGCACCTACGCTGACGTGGGTGGAACATTTTTGGTGTATGTTGCAGATAAGCGAGTTTATGCCTAACCAACAAACCGACGGACAGACAGACGGATAGACAGACACACTCACTGATATGGCCGACAGATGAGCATGTGAAGATACAAGATACATTGTTCTGCATATATTTCATTATGTTTATTTATTATTTAACGGATTTGGTATTAGCAGACACAGAACAGCATAAAACTGAACAGAATAAAACAGTTGTAGCCTCATAAATACATACATATATACATATCAATGGGAAATGTCGAGTTAACCGCAATGTTTAAAACGAAACTAATAAATCAAACGACAAGCAGACAAATAACCGACCAGAGATAGAGATAGTCATATACATAGATAGAGAGAGAGAGAAGAAGATGGACTAATGCAAAATAATGCAGGCAGCAGCTGCTGACTGACTGCATTTATATTCGCTACAAATAAATCAATTTATGCAAGCGCTTAAAATACACATCCAAATTTTAAAAGACAAAAAAAATATATATATATTTATATACATATAATAATAACAAAACAAACAAAAAAAGCGGAAAGCATTTTTGGTATATTTAAAATGTGTGTGGCAAATACCATTTAAGGCCAAATTGTATTGAACGAGACGCAAACGGGGCTTTTAAGCAAATGCAAAAACTTGTAGCATTCTTTTAAGCTGGTGTGCTTAAAACGCAGCTACGCAGCTGAAAAATGAGGGTGGTGTTGGGGGTGGAGGTGAGGATGTGGGTGGCTGCTGGTTCAAACGCCGCAGGCTGCTACGTGTTCAAGTGTGAAGCTGGCATTGCCACGTCCCAACTAACAGCAGCAGCAGCAGCAGCAGCAGCAGCAGCAGCAGCGATAGTGGGCGTGGCACGCCTCTCTTCTTGTGGGCGGCACAAATCGACGCTGGCAACGCTTAAGTATTTTTATTTTTATTTTTTTTATATGCACACAATTTTTTTTCGCTTTTCTGTTGCTGTTTTGTTTTTTCTTGTTCGCCGCACGGAAACTGCGTTTTTTTTTTATTATGTTTTCTTTTTATTTTTGTGTTTTTTGCATTTTTCCATGGCATTGCATTTAGATGTTGATGTTGTGCTCAGCTTTTGTTTGCGGTGCTTAGAATTGCTTGCCGGGCGCAAATGTACGCCCACACCTCCACCAACCCTCCACGAACCGCCTCCTCGCACTCTTCTCACAGAATCAAGTTTTTATTTCAAGCAGCTAACGGAAGTGTTGCCAAGCTTGTGGTTGTTGTTGCTATTATTGTTGCCGCTGTTGTGTGTGTGTGTGTGTATGCGAAATTGCAGCTAAGAAGTAAGTAGCGCATAGAGGGAGTGGCAACGAAGGAGGGATGCTGCCGCAGATGCCCGAAGGATTAGCAGAAACTTGGAGTTTTATTCTCTATCCAAGCTGTAGCCAACATTGTGGCGCATGGCACCAGGAGGACCTGATGACAACGACAATAACTGTAATGAAACTGAGATAAGCTGCTGGTAGTACTACTTGTGCGCGCGGATTTTGAAAGGGATGGTGGGTGCGTGGGGCGGGGGTGTTGTGTTGCAGAAATAGTCGCCGCAGGAGCAAATCGCATGCTCATTTGTTGCGCCATTGTTTGGCTTGCCGCGTTGAATTGTCTGAAATGAAGTTTCCGACGACTCGAAGATGATTATCAAAGGGCCAACTTGAAATTGAGAGCCGAAGCCCAAAGTCCCATAATAAGTTCAAAGCTGAATTTCGAGTTTTGGCAACTTTGATTTGACAATAATTATGAAATCTTGTAACAGAAGTGTTTATAAATAGCTATGAAAATGAGAAAGCATCCGTAAATATAATAATTCAATTGCCTTTTTTCCATTGTGACAAAGTTAAACAAAAAATGAAGTAACCTAAATGCTTAACTTAAAAAGTTGTGCAACGATATTTAAATATTAATTTGGCTTTTGTAGAAAATATTGTATGTCGTGTGCTTTAACCATATTTTTCATTGAACAATAACATAAAAGTTAGTTACGTATTTTTCATTAATACAAAAAACCGATTGCACATATCTGTCACTTATAATTATCAGTTTATTTTTTTATTCTTGGAAGATGGATTGCGTTTTCCATTTTGCCATTTACGTTTTACGTTTTTTTCTTCCTTTTTTCATCGTATTTTCAATCAGTTTTTACTGCAGCAAACTCTTGAAATAATTAATACTTTACTTAGCGGTGATTAGCTGACCTTTTCCGTCACATTTCCCTTTCGCACAACTTTCTGACAAACTTAAACATAAAAAAAGAAAGAGAAGGAAAGCCACTTCGTATATATGTCTGGCGACTGCATAATTAAAAAAATTTGCTAGGATGTAACAACCCCAAAATATCCAGCGACAACGGGAGCCACAACGCCATTCATCCTGGCACACGAAGTGGACGAAATGACAGCCTCCGTGTCCGTCTCCGTCTCCTCCTGCCACGTCAGTTGACGCCTTCTCCGATTCCGCAGTCGTTCTCGCTGTCAGCTTCAACTATGCTCCCGTTTTGAACAACACTCACACACACACACACACACACGCGCACACACCGACACACGTACACACACATCAACACGGAGAAAGAAAACAGACAAACGGTTTGTGGAACTCTTGGCGTTGACATTGTCAGCGTGCAGAGGCCCAAAATATATATTTTGCGTGCTTCTGTCAAGTCGCATTGCGTTCAGGAGGCGGAGATGGTAGCTGGATGCGGGGGATGAGAAGTGGGAGGCTGTATATTGTGAGGTCCTGCCTGTGGGCTCTGTGACGCCCATTCCTCATGTTTGTGCGAGTGATTTATTTGACTGACACTTTTTTCTGCGTTGATTGCATCGTAATCCCAACATAATGAGTACTGTTATATTTCATGGCCATTTTCGTTGCAGAGGCCCAAATGAAGTAGACAATTTTTCAAAAACAAAGACGATATCTAATAGGGCGGACTTGGGTATGGGTATTAGTTTGAGCATGGGTATATGGGTATGGGAATGGGTACGGGTATGGGTTTTGGTGTGGGTATATTGGTGTGGGTATTTGGGTCTAATGCTGGAAAATGGTTGTTCCATTGTGCATGTGACACACGTAGGCCACTTGAGGACCCCAAACACGGACATGGGCGCTGAGCACGAAGAGAAGACGGGCTTGACACAATTTTTCGCTCAAATTTCCATCATTTGTTTGCGTCGTTAAGTTTGCGCAATTTTCAGTCTAATTTTTTTTGTTTTTTTTTTTTCGGTCGACCAACAACTATTTGTATGCTTCACTTCCAACTATTTCAAATGGCCAATCAAATGGTTTTCACTTTGTTCATATTAGAGGAAAAAGCCATGAGAAGGATTGAAAGTCTTGACTGCCAAAAGCAAACTTTAATTTAAAATGTTTACGAGAATGGTCTATAGTGTTTTTTTTTTTAAATCTTTAAAAATAGTACTCATATTGTGAAATAAGTGTGGCTGTGAAATGCATTGAGCAAGCCGTAGCTGGAATACGTATGCATTTGGAATTTGTTTTGGGTTTCCTGGCATGTTCCAAAAAAGATTGTCGGGCAAAATTTACGACCTGAGATTACACGATGCAGGCGAGTACGGGTGCTGTATATGTGTATATGATGAAATTGGCTCAGACGTTGGCTAATTTCTAGATCTACTCGGCACTCGGAGAGGCAGCTCCTTGTTGGCTGGCTTCGTTCTGTCGCAGCTGTGTGCGATGGCAATAAAAACTTTTATTATTGTCACACGTACCAGGAGCAGCCAGTAGCAGCAGCAGCAGCAGCAACGGTAGCAGCAACAGCAACCAGTACAGCAAGTCCAGCCTCGACTATGGCTGCGTCTACGGCTTCAACTGCTGCATAACCTGCGTACACACTTCCGTTTTCCGCTTTAGCGTTGTCCTTTTGTTTGTTGTGTGTTGTTGCTACTTTTATTTTTTGTGGATGTTGTTGTGTTGTTGTGTGTGGGGCAGAGAGGGCAGGGGGCACAACAAAATTGAATAAAATGGCCTCAGTTAATGGTTGTCGGGCTGATTCAGTTAGCGCATAAAATGAGCAGGACCCCAAATGCCTCCTGCTAGCTCCTGTTTCTCGTTTCCTGTCCGCTTCCTGTGCATGTGCCTGTGCTGTGTGTGTGTGTGTGTGTGCGAGTGTGTTCATTCAGCTCCTGTGTGTGTATGTGTGTGTCAGTATTTTTGGTCACAAATGTGGCACGGCCTAAATCTCGGTTTTACGAGCGCATTCTTTTGTTGTTTGTTGCCGTCGCTGCTGCCCTTCGCCATTGTTTTGTTTATTATGTATTTGTTTCATTTTTACATACTTGTTTCTTTCTCTTTTCCGTGCGCCAGTCTTTAGTTGGCCCATTATGCGACGGACTCGATGAGGTGGGCGGTGGTGAGTTGTGGGTGGGGTGGGTATGGGTGGTGTTGCGGGTACAATGTGATGTATGTGCCAGTATTAAAATGAAGCTATGCCATCCATGCATATTTGCCGGAGATTATATGTATGACAGTCGAACTGTGTTTTATAACTTTATAGCAGTGCGTATAACAGTTGGCAAATGTAACAAATTGCAGTGCGGCTCATGAATAAATGCATTTCAAATTCCCCAAAAAGGAAAAAAAAATGTATTAAACGTAGGAAGAGTGGGGATGGGAAGAAGGGTGGGTAAAAGATTGGGAAAACGCACGAAATATGCAAGAGTAGGAGTATAGTTTAGTCGTTTTCCAGCAGCAGCAACCTCCAAAAGCCGCATTTAAATGAACGACGGCAAGTGCAGAAATTTGGACTGGCAAATGTCAGTCACGAGAGATTGAGGTTGAGGTTGAGACTGGCAAATGGGGAATGGAGTGGAGTGGAGAATGGAGAATGAAGGACGAGTTGTGCTCCTGTGTGGATGACGAAATGGCCGCTCGCCTGGCAATCGCTGGCAGTCGCTGGTTTCGCTGGTTCGTTGGTTGGTTGAGTGTTTAAAACGGCTATTGTGCAGCTTGTGGTTGCTTTGCAAATTGAATAAAAGTTCATTCGAGTGTAAGAGAACCGATAGCAGCATACACCAACACAACACACTCACACACACACACACAGAAACAAAAAAAAAAAAAAAAACCGGCAAAAACTGCGAACCAACGAACATTGAATGAATGTGAATGTAATCGTTTTGCAAATGAAAATTGATTTTTGAATTGTGGGCACGGTCCGGTTTCTCTCTATCACTCGACTCAACTCAACTAAATGAAATCAACGTCGGACAACAACAACAATAAGAAAAAACGTTAACTGTTGACGATGCGCAATTTCAGTTTTAATTTAAATCTGCACAATTTAAATACCATACTTTTAAATCCCAAATTGTGATGCAACACGAGCAGTAAAACTAAAAGCGGCAAACAAAAAATTTCCATAAATGATGCAAAGCTTAAATATTTCAATGGTTGCCTCTCCTCTAAGCTCTAATTGTGTGTGTGTGTGTGTGTTTATGTGTGTAGGCGAGTGTGCGAGTGGGTGAGATTCGAACGCAGAAAACTATGCTATACATTTTTTATGCTGCCCCAACAATAAAAGCAGAAGAAGAAAAAAACATGAGGCAAAAATGCGCTTGCTAGTTGACGGCTCGGGTTGGAGCTTGAGCTTTTGCTTTTCCTTGGGTTCGGATTGCTCCTCACCCGATGCTTCTCTTTCTTATACCACAGCGTTTTGCTCGATTCAGAGAATGAACAAAACGGATGGCAACGGGACGCTGCGGCGGACAATCAGACTGGCAGGCAGGCAACAAAGTGGATTTGAATTATTCAAAAAATGCGATTGTTATTTGCAAAATGTGCAGTGAATTGAGACGCGCACAGTCAAGCAACGGAGAAGAAGACGTCGACAATGCTAGCTGCGATTTACGTTGAAAATAATGTTGTATTTATGAGTCGAACAGTTGGCCAGAGGCGAACCCGTTCCCTTCACAACCCTAAATTGGATTCAATGATAGTGTGAATTGCTGCAACTCAGTATTGTTAAGTCTTTGAGTTTATGCAGCCGAAAACGCTTCAGCATTATCGTAGTAGTGCATATAAAAGATGGTTTAATAGTTTGTCGAAGAAGACCAATTAGAAAGCTCAAGTTTAAGTTATAAAATTTGTGGCATTTATGAAGCATGAAGTCTAGTCTAGACAAGTCATAAAGTTTAAGAACTGGAATTTGCAGGTGATCTAAACATCCGTATAACTGTTGTAAACTAGCAATAAAAAAGCGCTGGGTAACTGCCGTAAATGTGTCATCATTTCAGTAGTTGGTTATAACAGCTAATAAAGGTAAATCGGTTGAACTTGAAGAGCACATAAATATTGACAGCATGATAGTTGTGAAGTCCATTTTAGAAGCAGTAAATATCTCAATATGATGGTTAGCTTATATGAAAATGCAGTAAGGAAACAATATGTAAAATACTCTTTATTTGTATTAGGGAAAACAAAATGTTTAAATGTAACCTGAGTATATTATATGATATATTATATATTTAAGTCTTGGGCAATGGCTTTACTTGTGTAGATCTTATTTTTCGCACAACTTGGCTTTCATATATTATATTCGCAGTTTGGTGATGTCCTTGCTGCTATATCTTGCAGTTTGAATAATATAGCATAAAAACATTGGTTGGCCTTGCATTAATTGACAGTCGCATCATCAGTCTTGGTCGTTCACTTTTATTCGTTTGACAATTTCTATCCATATAACAGCTATTTATCATCACAGCAAGTCACAATGGCAAAATAATTCCAACCGTTGCACTTCTCCCCTGTCCGGCGCAAGTCATTTAAAATGAAAGCATAGCTGAGTTGGCTATGCGCCCGACAACGACAGCCACCCACAAGGAACAACCACCGGTCACGAGGCATTCAGTCGGTCTCATTCCGGCGAGAAAACCGAAAAAGGTTTTAATCAGTTATTCATGAGGCCGAGAGCACTACGTCAAACAAAAGCCGCTGTGCCGGTTGACATTGAAAGCCGTCCAGCTGCCTGCATGCCTGCCTGGCAGAAGAGATGCAGCCATCAGAGATGGAGAATAAAATGCGAAAAAAAGATTTATGAGCTGGAAAAAAGGCTGCATAAGTTGCCAGCGCACAACTCTTCTGCTTTGCAGCAACAACAGCACCACCAACAACAACAATAATAAATGCTGCAATAACAATTGGCTGCAACTTAAAAGACGAAGTAAAACGGCGCAAAAAGGATTTGTTTATTTTTCGGAGTGGGGAGCAGCAGAACAGACTGCCAAATAGAAAAGGAAGCGAACGGGGTTGAGAATGATGACGAAGACTGACTGACATGTCGACAGCTAGACTATGATGATGACTGGGCAGGTGGTGGGAGGAAGTGGGGCGTCTTATGTTGACGGAACCACTCCAAACTAATGAGTATGCATATTGTATGCATATGTGTGTGAATGAAACGAAACGAGAAGAAAAGAAAAGCAATGAAAAGGGTAGGCAAGCAGGAGGCGCGTGTGTTTGCCTTTGTTGCAACTTGCAACAACCCAAAATGCACTTGGACGCCTTCACAGGTAGCGAGAAACATGTCTTCTCAAGAGTCACTGCAAATGGGAGAAAGAGAGAGAGAGAGAGCGAGAGAGAAGGAGAGGGGCTCATCGCTGATTTTGTTTTGTCTGCGCTGACAGAGCCTTCAAATTAGTTGTAGCACAAAACATAAATGCAAATGAATGCAAGCAAAACAAACTCCGTAAAAAGGGTTTGCGCCCCAGCTAAGAAAAAAACCCACCCTCTCATTAATTCAGGGCTGATTGGACTTTTTGTTTGTACTTGCAACACACACACACACACAAATGCACATAATTTGTGTAGGCTCACATTCACAAGCGCATTGCACTTAAGTAGCTTGGTTTTCAACAATTACATTGGACGCCTTTGCACATTACGTGTACGTAGTCCCCCTCCCCCCTCTTCCAACCCACTTTCAACTCTTGGAGTCGATGTGTCTGTGTGTGTGTGTTTGTGCTGATTGAAAATTCTTGTGCGAAAAATGTTGACGTCGACATTGCTGTCTGACATGCTGCTGCGGCTCATTACATTAATTGCTTTGGCTTGTCTTTTTGCGACAGGGAGCATACCCAACTGCATACAGTGCGTATGCGTATTATGCATGCGCATCTGTGTGTTGGTGACTACATCTGTATCTGTATCTGTGTATCTGTGTTTGCCTCGTTCTCTCTGTGTGTGTGTGTGTGTGTGTCTCAGTCGTTACAGCATTCGCATTTCAATTTCAATTTTGCAATTTTGGCAGCTGCCAGGTGGCGCTGTCGCTCCAACTGTCTGTTTTGGCCCATATCATGGCAACAGAACATGGCCCGAACTGAACTGAACCCAAGCGAGCATCGGGGGCAATTCGCAAGCCTTTTTATCGCTTCTGCCCCTCATCAATTCACATGACTAACAGATTTGCGCAGCTGTTTCCTTCACTCTCACTCTCACTCCTCCTCCTCCTGTCTCTCTCTCTCTCTCTCTCTCTCTATCTCTGTCTCTGTCTCACATCTATCTCTGTCCAGCTGTCCAACTCACTGACTATCTGTCTGACTGAGTGTCTTTCTCTGTGTGTGCATGTGTGCGTCTGTGCAGCACGTAAAATGTATGTCGCCTGTCAAATTACTTGAATCTGGGCGCTACTCTGCTCTGCTCCCCCTCTATCTCTCTTTCTCTCTCTCTGTTTTAGCTCAATGCAGTTGGACCCACATTTGTGCGCTTGGTTTGTCGTGCCAGTCAAGCATAATATGATTATGTAGATGCTGCTTCCTCTCCACAGACACTCACACATTCAGAAGCAGATATATATGTGTGTATAAATTCGGTCTTGGCTGGCAGCGCATTATCCTGTTTCCCATACGAT
The DNA here is from genome assembly GCF_018153295.1 of Drosophila grimshawi. NCBI lineage: Eukaryota > Metazoa > Arthropoda > Insecta > Diptera > Drosophilidae > Drosophila > Drosophila grimshawi. The sequence continues at coordinate 13,668,295 of NW_025063240.1, read as the reverse complement.
TGCGAGAAGAACTATGACTATAGCATCGGAGACTATATATACAATTGTGCGCTGTCAAATCGTATTTATTATTTTATGTTTTCATTTTGGAAATTGCCATTGCTTTTGCTGCTGCTACAGCTACAGCTACAGCTACTGCTACAGCTTCTGCTGTGATTACACAAAACAAAAAGCATTGTATGTCAATACTGGTATGTGTTTCTCTACTCCTGTCTCCCCTCGGTCTTCCCTCGGCTGTCTGTCGGCCTGTGCAACTAATCGAGTGTTGCCGGCGCGCGTCAAGTGCTACCGCCCAACACTCCGCATGCCCGCCCCCTGTCGATTTTCATTGTATGTGATGGCCAAACAAAAAAAGTAGCAAAACCAACAAACATACACTCATGACTTTTAGCTGTGCCGCCTCTAAGTCCCTTAGCAATCAGAATTTAGTATGCAAATTTGTAAAATGAAATTGCATCAATATTAGAAATCAATATTTGGGTTCACTCCGATTAAAAACCAACCGAATCGGAAACGAAACGAATCGAATCGAAACGAAACCAAAATTTGCAACTGCTACCGCTGGTGCTTTCAACATGACAGAATGCTTTCAGTGTCAATTTGGCTTAATATGACGCGAAAAGTGGTAGACGCCATTTTTTTTTTTGCGAAATGTCTTGGGGCAAATGAGGGAGAACAAGTGCTACAGATCCATGCCTTGACCTGCTGTGTGCTCGTGGCAGTGTGTGCGTTTGTGGATGTGTGTGTAAATGTGTGTGGCTGCTATGATGGAAACAGTTTGCAACTAATTAAGCAGCACGCACAATCTAACATGCAAGTTAACACCACAAGCAGCAGCAGCAGCAGCAGTGGTGTTTATGAGTGGTTGCCAGTTGCATAGTGGTGCGAATGTGTCACAAACCAGACGGGACTGTTCGGCTTTAGTAGGTACTTATCAGAGTTCTTAGGCAATCAATTAAGGCTCACTCACATGCATGTTACATACGGGACACGTTAAGAAACTAGGTGATTAATCTGTGCAAAACTTTTCCGCCTCTTTCTGAACAAATTTCCCAAACAATTTGCTAATCCTAATGCGCAAAAAGTTATATAGGCATAAATTAATTATGCTTATAGATTATTTTAGTTGTTCAAATTATTATATAGATTACTTATTTGCATTCCTAATAAACTTCAACTTCAATGTACGTTACTCATTTGCTACTAATTGAAATTCACTTTCACAGCATTTGTGATGATGCTTGCCCCACTGTGCCCTCCGTCTGGCTGTTTGAGTAGGTAATATGCAATAAAAGCGATATGCTGCCGCCCCGCTGTTGCCCCCAATCGAAAGCGATATGCTCACCACATTTGACCGCAGTTAACAAAGTTCACACACACACACACACACACTCTGTCGTAGGCCAGACTTGTGTGTATCAGTGGGTGTGTGTGAGTGCCCGGGCACACAATAATAAGTGACGCATTTAATCTGATTTGCTTTATGACATGTTCATGACGAGAACAATTAAAATGTGCGGTTGGCTAGGCAGCAGGCCATCTAGACAGGCCTGGAGGGTAGCTTTGCCAACTGGTACTGTTGGTGTTGTTATTGTTGTTGTTGCTGTTGTTGCTGCCCGTTATTGGCCGGCGTAAAAAGCAAATTGTTTAATGTGCTGTGAATAAGTGACAAAACAGCTGAACTTTGCGTAGGCATCGAACACCCACCACCACCCCTCCTATACTATAAGCCCCAACTCCCCAGTGGCTAGTCAGGAGAAAGAGCACGCTCTATGTTGACATTAGGTGTGGAGTTGGGGGCTGGTGTTCTTATCGCACGTAAGGGATTGTGCCCTTAACAGGGCTGCTGTTGATTCTGCGAACTTGAGTTGACTGCGGCTGACATTGTTGATTAGCTAGTTGAGTTGTGTGTGTTTTATTAATGGCACTGTCCCAAAATGTCACGACTTATGCATGCATATATATATATATATATATATAGAGGCAAGAGCAAAAGACTCTGGCAATCGACTTGGCTCAAAACTAGCTCCAAAACTGACAATTGTCTGGCCATAATTGCGACAATAATTGCACATAATGCGACAATGTGCTCATGCAGTAAAGTACTCTGTATCTCTCTCTCTCTCTCTCACTCTGTGCTGCTTCTTCTTTTAGCTGACGTACTTACACACCTCTTTCTCTCTCTCTCTTTCTTTCTGACTTGCAGAGTAAACTTTGTTGCAGTTTGTTTTTACTATTGTTTTGTAATGGCAAAATTATAGACCCAAGCGACGACCCTTAAGCTTCATTTCTCCAGCTTCACTCACTGAGAGTTGCCCTCTCTCTTACTCACTTTAGCGGCCTCTCGCTCTATTTGGTTGTGCTGGTTGGGTGACTGACATTGCCAAGCAGCAGAGGAAGCAGTCGCAGCAACATCTTCGCCGTCGCCTTGTTCATCTTTGGCATTATCTACTTCCGCCATAAACAGCAACAACTTTTCATCTTTGTGCCAAGGCAACATTTTTGTCTTTGTCTGCGACGTTTTTCTCTTGACTTTTTCGTTTGAGTTCCCCTCTCTATCCCTCTCCTTCTCTCTTTGCCACCCCCTCTTGCCACCTCCTTGGCCGGCAGTTTAACAAACGCGCGCGGCACGTTGTGCATTTTTATGATTTTTATTTTGATTTCCTTTAAACTAACTTTGCTGCCTGCCGCAACAACAACAACAATAACAACAATAGCAAGAACAACGGCAAGAAATCGTTGCTATTTTTGCAAATTGCCTACAATGATGGCCACAAGTTCATCCACTCTCCGCCCGTGCTCCCCTCTACCTAGCCCTGCAGCCACAGTCTCTTTTTTTCAATGTTACGCTTGGAGTAATGGGTCCGATGGGAAGGGGATGGGTAGTGGGTCCTGGGCAAACCATCAGCCAATTTCTGTTACTGTAGCTGTTGTTGTTGCTGGTTTTTTGCCTTTGCCTGTTACCCGGAAAATATTATTTCGCTTGACTTTTACAACAGCCCAAACGGGGCCGTCCATAACTCCTACACGGGCTCTATGTCTTCTTTTTTTCTTTCATTTTATTTTTTTGTTGTATTTCTTCGTTGTTGTTGTTATTGTTTGTGTCAATGTCGCCTGTCGCCGTCCAAACTATTTTGCTATTTGTTTTGCCTAACTCGATTTTTCACTGGTTGCCTTTTGTCTGCTTGGTTGCCCGCACGCTGGATGCTCTCGCAGGACAGCGCCTGACTCTGACACATCTGAGGCAACACAGCCAAACAAACACACACACACACACACACACTCACACACACACACATATGTACAAACACCAAAACACATTTGGCAAAGCAATGGCCGAGAATTTTTCTATTTTCAGGCCCTCAGCCTGTAATGTTTTTTTTTTTGGGTAGTTCTCCCTCGCCTTTTGTTGTTGTTGTTGCTTTTCTGATTTGCCATTCATTTTGTGCTTGTAATGATTTTCATGCTAATCACAGCAATTGACGCGTATGCGACTATCTCAGCTTGCCAGTCAGTTCTTCAGCCTGTCTCTCTGTCCGTCAGTCCGTCAGTAAGTTGCTCAGTTTGTCAGCCAGTCAAAATAATCGAAGTGCCTCGGTTTTTCTCTGGCCAAACAATGTCAAACGCTCGTAATCGCAGTCAAATCACAATTTGATATTCTTTTTATGTTCTTCGCTGAGTGTACAACATAATAACTTTGCCAGTAGCTGTAACGCATATTGGGCGAATGAACTATAAAGCTGATTCTTGATTAGCATAACAAGCGGAATCAATATTCAACTAGACTCACATCTATGCTAAGTTAGTTTTCGATTAGCTGTTAAGCTATTTCATGTGATAACAACTTGCTTTCATATTGGACTGTATAAATTAATGTTTTTTCTTTGGTAACTGTATAGATACATTTATGATGTCAGAATACAGAAACTGAATGCAATCATCTTCACAGTTGATGGCAAACTAGGTCGGTTTCTACGAATTTTAGTTTTCCTCCTTCTATAAATGAAACTTTTGCTTGTAATCAAACAAATATTTTTGAAGTCGCAAACAGGTTTCGAATCCCTATTTCACAAAATGAGTGCAATCAATTTCCCTTTATGTTTGCTTTAGTTGGATGTAAGTAAACTTTTAACAGAAGCATTTTTGCAATTTTATTTCAAAAAGTCTCTGTACTCGAAAGGAATTAGAATTATAAAAATTCTTGGAAATTCCTGATTCAAAGCTTAAATACAAATAAGTTTTCTGCATGTGTTTTTAGTTAGTTTTTTTATTTTGTATTTTTTAGTTAAATATCTACAACTTTAAGTGTTTCAATTTGGATGCAGAATTCAATAAGAATACAAAGACATTTCTTAATCATCACATTTTATATATTGTAGCATTATTTGTTAAAAGTTCAAATACACTTTTTGCCATTTTTGTCCTTTATTGACAGTTGGGCCATTGATCTATTTTACGCTATCATTTATTGAAAGGAAAATTGAAAGTATTTATCACGTTGCTAATAAATGAATGCCAGCGATGAATGCGAGTGCTGCTAAGCCATTGCACAATTTTTCAAAGTTGAAATTAATAACGTTTTTTTGTCGATTTGCTTTTGCTTTGTTGTTTTTCTTATTTTGGATGCTTCTGCGTCTGCTTCTGCTTTTGCTTCGACATCGTCCTCGTCAACGACTTTCATTTTGCTTGCCTTTAATTTTTCTTTTATCTGCCATTGAACAATGGCCAGCACAATTTGGGTGATGAGTAGCGGTAGGAGCACCAGCAGGAAGCTGGATAAGCAGAATGGCTGGAGTTTGTGTGGGGTGTGCGGGAGGAGGCAGGAAGCATAATAAATTAAGCGCTGCCTGGCCGTTGCCTGCCACTTGGCCAAAATAAATTGCACTAAGCGAAAAATAACAACTCAATCCATGGAACGAGCGTTCAAGCGACAAAAACTGCCGTTCAGAAAATTGAAGCAGCTCCAAGCAACGACGACGACGACGACGACGACTACGACGACGATGACGATAGCGATGGCAACTACGACAAATGGAAAAAGTGCGCAGCACAATGGTCCAAAAAAAGGAAGACAAAAAAAAAAATATAGAAGCAAAGCAGAAAACAGGGGCAACAAAAAAAGAAAGGGATATAAACAGATTACGTCGTTATTGGCGCTGACCAGCACGTGCCCACACATGGACATGCATGCGGACCTGGGCAGGCAGCGGAATAGAGCAAATGGATGAGCGAGCGTATCCCGGTTAGCGGGCAGGACACTCCTCATTCCACTCTCCTCCATTGCTGACCGTGGGTTTCTCGATTGATTTTGCGTCGTCGTTCGCATCACCTGCAGGCTAAGCTGATTTTGAGCTCAGTCCGGCAAATAGAGATAGATACGAGAGGCGAACGACGACTAAAACAGAGGTGAGCATTGCGAGAATAGAGGAATACGGGCAGCCTGACAGCTAGCCTTGTGCCTGGATGCAGTGCAGTGAAGCGTTAACGTTAACGTTTCGTATCGCCTGTTGTGTCGCTCTTGTTGTCGCTGTTGGCCAAGTTGACAGTGCTGCATTAATTTCATGTCTCATGTCTTCTGCCGTCTCCTGCGTTGACACCCGGTTACCGGCTATAAGTCTGCAGTGCAAAGTCACCTGTCCAGTTTAGCTACTGGCAACCGTGCAACAATTCACGTGGCTACCATTTCTTAATTAATTTGTTCATTTATTGCAGGGCACACGGGACAAGGATACGCCGGTGGCAAGCTGCTTAGAAGCCAGCCACGTTGATTGAGTCTTTAGTGCACAATTTTGGGGTTATCTCCACGGCGGCAGCTGTGCGCAAGTTTTCTCCTTTCAGCTTTTCTCTAGTGCTGCCGCTTTCTCACTTTATACTCGCCGCTTCACGGACCAGGGCTTATGGAAAACAATAACAAAAACATAAATCAAGCAAGTCGGAATAATTTGTGTGTGGTTCTCCGTTTTTTCTTATTTTTTTTTTATATTTTCATTTAAGGGGTTCTTGTTTCCTTTTTTTTTCTTTCTGCTGACCAACGGGAAAAAAACAACGCCGACAAAAGCAGAAAATTCAGCAGCAGCTGCATTTTTCATGTCCCGCTTACTGAACAACCAAAACGTGAATGGGAGGATTGTAAGCTATAAGCCATAAGCTTTAAAGCACCTCCAGCAGCATTCATTGTTCAATAGAACCAACTCAGCTCAGGGGCTGAAGAGCGCTAAAAGACCATGATTTTGTCACTGATTGCCGGTGAAAACGCATTTCTTTTTCCAGCTGAGATTCAATGAGGTTTCACTCGATTTTTTATTATTTTAAGCTATTGTTCAGTTGCAGTTGTCTACATAAGCTGCAATCGTAGAAGGTACTTGTTCTGTAGACAGGAGTTAAAAAGTATTTAATACCAAGCATTATTCGATGAACGAATTTAATTTTTATTTGCTGCCTGCACAGCTAAGTTTATGAAAAGCTTGAGTAAAGTCTAAGCTCTAACCTAAGCTTTTAACTTAAATGGACAACTTTTGACTGGCTCATTAGTGAAAATAAGTAATAGTTGTTTTATATAAATTCTTGTGGCAACTGGCGCTAATCGCCGTTGCATCCGGTGCAAATCACTTGAGCATCTTAACCCCGTTTCCCCAACTCTTATTCCCCCATTACACTTAACGATCCCATGGCCACTAATTTAGAATTATGCAAGTCAGTTGCAGTTTACGTTTACGCTTTCAGGGCTCAAGACGTTGTTCATTATGCGTTCATTCTGCTCAGGTTCTGAGGTTGAAGCACAAGCTAAAATTGCGACTGCTGCTGCTTCTGCTTCTGCTGCTGCTGCTGCTGCTGGTACTTATTATTTATTGCGCCTTAGGTAATGGCCAAGTTCCAAGTGCCAAGTTCTTTCAGTCAACTTGCAATTTTTCATGCACGTTCATTATTATCATTGCCCCGCGCCGACTCTCCGTGTCACCCCGGCGCATCACTCGAGCTTAACTGCAGCAGCCGTCGCTGATAAGCGACGAAAATGTGTAGAAAGCTGAAAGTTTTTGCACAATTTTTTATATGCCGCGCCAGCGGAAGGCAGAAATGTCGACAGTGAGTGGGGCCCCAAAGGGAAAGGACGAGATGAAAGTAATGCAAGAATTTATCATTGCAAAGGCAAAGGCAACGGCAACAGCAACGGCATCAGATACAGCTTCAGCTGCAGCCTGGGCAAATAATAAAAGAGCGAAAGAAAACTGCAACGCGCCATTCAATTTGATTACTTGCGTCATAAATACCGGAAGCGTCAGAGTATTGAGGCGCCAAGCTACCCCTTGCATTCAACATACACACACACACACATACACACAGCAAGACACACACTGGCAGCCAAGATATGTGCGTGAATGCAGAGCATCCCACAGCGCGTTGGATGAATGACGGCGGTAATATCCTGTGACGCATTGACGCAGTGACGCAGCAGCTTGCCAAGCGGCGAGATGATTTCTGAAGCATCTCTTTAGCTGCCGCGCTCTTTTATACACTCGAAAAGAATCTGCTGCTGCATGAAAAGCATTAAAATAGCAGCAGCAGCTGCAGCACTGTAAGAAAACGTATTAGTAACAGACTATTGAGACGCTAAAGTGACTCAGGAGGATGCGGGGGTTGTTGCAGGATATGGCGTGCAGGATGCCCAGCTCGTGTGAATTCTTACAAGTGCGAGCTGCAAAATGACTTATGTGCTGCAGGCTACAAGCTAGCAGCAAGTAACTACGAGGACAACGACGACAAGGACGACACTATCACCAAATCAGCAGCGCAGCTTGCATAAAAAATTTAAAGCGCTGGCGATAAAAATAAAAAAAATAAGAAAAGAGGGGACCGACGCAAAATGACTTTGGTGGCGCACATACACACACTCACATGCATACGACATAAGTGCTTATGCAATAAAAAAAGGATGTGATGTGCTTGCCTGTGTGCGTGTTGTTGTGTGTGTGTGTGTAATGAGTGATCGTGTGATTTTTTATGCCCGCAGTTGCGCTGAAAGGCGATTTATCTTGGACTGGCTGGTTGACTTCTTGCTGGTACAAATCAAACACACTCCTACACACATATATCACACACACACACACACACACACACACACACATATGCATACATATACAGAACTGTAAGCTGAGTATAAAAAGTGGCAGAAATGTAAGCAAAACAAACCCAAAAAACAAACAAAACGCGTCTCTGTAAAAATGTAAGTTGTGGTTGGCCAAAGCAGAGAAAGAATCAACAAAAAAAAATAAACAAAAAAATGAAGGAAAAACATGGCAAAAATATCTAACTAGCTAAGAGGGTGGGCCAGAGAAAAATAGTGAGGGGCGTTGATGTGGGAGTCGTGGGGAGATTGAGTTTGCCTGGTCAGCGGTTGGCAGAGATTAACTTTTGGGTCGCTCAAAGCGACCACAGCAAGTGCTTTACATTTAAAACACGGCATCAACAACAAGGGGCGTGGTCAGCTCAACAGAGCTTGTTAGTGGCCATAGACAGCAGTGCGGATGGTTGACAGAAAACGGCATCAGCAACAACAACAACAACAGCAGCATTGTTGTTTACAAAAGCGCATATGGCAAAGCCGCAAGCCGCACAGATTAACAATTAGTTTGTTTTTTTTTTTTAAATTTTATTTTATATTTATAAGCGCATAGCATGCTGGTGAGCTTGTTTGAAAAGGAGTGCTGTAAATATATGCAAATGTTTGTCAACTGATTAATTCATTATTATGGCATATTTTGGCCAACTAATTAAGGATTGAAAAGGCACACCGAAGAATATTTACCCTTGTAGGTTCAAAATTGCCATGTGCACAATAAAAGTCGAAAATAACGAGTTGTGTTTATATTTCTTGGAGAGCACAAGTGACCTTTCCGATCTATAGTTTCTGTGGCAGCTTTATGATATGGTAGTCAACCCAATTTATTATATGTTCTCCGTACAACAGAAAGTCAAATATATGTATCTAAGATATCAACAACGTAGCTCAATAATTCAGAGACTGAAACTTTCTGCGCCAAAAAGTTTGCTACAGTTTTTGGAGAAATGCTCTTTACGCAAGCGAGTCGTTGTTGTTAATATATCGCCATTCCCAAATAACATATGTTGGAGACTGTTCATAGGCCATGTATATAGCTGTTGGGACGATGCAGGCAGACACGCATATTGTGAGTGCTTTGGGCTGCATAGCGTATTCGCCACGTATTCCAATTATTATTGTCGTTGTTGTTGTTTTTGCTGTTGCTTTTGCCTGCTGTTGTTAGCTGCTAGCTGTTGTTTTGATATGTATTTATGTTAGCACGCAGCAGCCAAATACAACAAATAAATGAGTGTCGACGACGGAGCGACAGTTAACTGCAGTTAAAATGAAATAAAACATGGAAATGAATTATGATACATGTGTTGCTTGCTCGGCTTGGCCGAAACCATTGCAAAAGCACCCCGAAAAACCATAGCTACTGCTGCTCTATATGTTTCTCCTACTAAAGCAGCGAACTGGCAGCAAGTGGCAGCAGTGGCAGCAGTAGCAGCAGCAGCAGTGCTCTGGCAGCAGCCACTCATTCATTTAAATGCCATTTTAAACTTAAATGAAAGTTTATGGCTTTTTATTTGCATTGTGCGAACAACGGTGGCCGTCGTGTTGCTCATGTTGCTGTTATGTTTATACCTGCCACGAGTAAGCTATATATAAATAAATATCTGGGGTCTATTCGTCTTTCCTTTTCATTTTTTTCTTCTTTTTTTTGTGGCTGTGGCTTGCAATTTAAAATCCAAATTCCATTTTATTTTACTTTGGCTGCACGCAGCAAATAAGTCTTCATCAGGCAATAACTCTGGAGAGCTCGCTTAAATATGCACTTGAATATGTGATTAAATTTAATATGGCAATTTTTGGGAAAATGCATCCACTTGCATTTTACGCAAAGGCTTTAACATTTTTATGCTAAAATTGTTTGCTCTTGAACTTTTTTTTATTGCTGACTTAAAGCTATTTAAAGCTATTGTGGTCTTATTTAATTGAATTGAAGAGCTCGTCATAGATGTATTTTCACGGTGGAAGAACATATATTCGTTAAAAAAAACTAGCTTTATACCGAAATATTATAATGCTATTATATCGGATAAGCAAGACAAACTTTTTTACTTCAAGTCAACATTTTATGTTCATTAAATAATTAAAACTTAATGTAGTGAAACATTTAATCCATTCGGCTTTAAGTTTGCAATTATAGTACATTTTCGCCATTAATTCGAGGCTTATAAATATTTTCAATTTTGCAGTGACTGTGACTTCTTATGGATATGGAAAATATTATAAAAAATTCTTATTTGTGGGTTTATATAAATATTTCTTCACAGGTATATCCGAGTCGTTCCTTCACTGCATGTTTCTGTTTTTGTTGTTAACTGATGTACCCGTGTTGTTTGTCACATATGCTTGTAACATTTGTGAGGGGGCTGCCTGCATGGCAACTGCGAGGGCGTAGGGAGTGAATGACAGAATCCGACGCTAACACAGCAGATCAACACCCCAAAACGCAGCAGCAGCAGCTGTGTATGTGTGTTTCATGTTGTTGTGCTGTATTGCTGTTGTTCTTTTATTGCAAAGACGTGCACACATCTACATGCATACATACATACATACATACATACATACATTTACATACATGGGAAACGTAAAAGTCGACACTTTACATTCGCCAGGGCAATATATTATTTTTATTTTTGTTTTAGTCAGAGAAATTCGTTACCTAACCGGACACAAAAACCAGTCAGGTAGTGTCAGCAGCTACAATACCAATTGGAACAAACAATACTCACACACACACACACACGCGACTATACACAAAAATACACACGTACAAATTGCTGGCAGCATAAATCAAATTAATTTTGTAGGCGGCAACATGCGCCATTTTGTAGCTGCCCCCATTTTGGCGGATCCTTGTGTGTGTGTGTGCTTTATTCTTTTATTTTACCAGCCGCAGCACACACATTTCCCGCACACTCTCCACATGAAAAGTGCGTTTTAATTGCAAAGATGCTGCCGCGTTTGCGATTCGACGCTAATTAGGCGCACAATTGCCACGAAATAAAAAGTCAGAAAAACAAAGGCGAGTACGTGACTATCTCAAGCTGTCGAACCCACGAGCAGGCGACCAAGTGGCTCCACTGTGTGTACCCTTCCTCGTTTTCATCCCCTCCCAGCACTTTCTCCTGCTGTCATGTCGCCTGACTGTCAGTCGCGATAAAAACGTACTTTTAAATTGTCGTCGCTGCCAACACGCACACACGTGCAGAGCAAAGCGAAAGCAACAAAAGCAGCAGCAGTCGCCATATTCGCATTCGTATTCGTATCATCAAATGAATATTCGCTTATTTACATCTCTCGCAAGTTGCCTAAAGATACACACAAAGAGCGCTGCTGTGGCTGGTTAAGTTGTGTGTTGTGGAGATTGAGGTGTGGCTGGAGGAATTGGGCTGGAGTCCCTCCGCGTGTAGAGCCTGACAAAATGAGTTTTATAGCATTTTTTGTTGTTGTTGTTGTTGTTGTGTCAGTATGTGTGTGCTTTGTAAAAGGACTGTCTGCTGAAAGGTTTTAACCTTTGATTCAACAGCTGGGCTTTTAAATTAAGATTTTGCCGGGGTCGCTTGCACAAAAAAAAAAAAAACAGAAAGCTATCTTGGGCATGCCGAATAATTTATACCCTTGCAGACTGATATCTAAACTGATGTAACTCATTGAAAAATTCGACCAATTGCTCCACTAGGAACTATATAATATAGTGATCTGATTAAGTGTGAGGAGCATAATTGGACGCATACCTAAATAATCCGACCATGCTGGGCTCCAATATATGAACATGTGGAAAAAGATGGACATATTCCAAGTTTGCTCAATATATAAACAAACAGATTGACAAATGCTGATTAAGAATATATACACTTCATGGAAGCCTTCGAGCCTCCTGCAATGCGTTACTAAATGCACGAAAAAATTAGAATACCCACTGCAAGGTTATCAAAAGGAAGACGAATTTCATTGAAAATGAGAAAAGTTGGCGCAGCAAGCAGTGTTGTTTGCTCAGCGACTTGAGCAATGATTTCAAGAAGTTTTAGTGCTATTCAGATGAAATTTTAGTTTGCTTATGCAGCGAGTCAGAGTTGTGGACGCTTTAAGGATTTGTTTTGACTATCAGACACAGCTCAAAACTCAGTTCAACTCAACTTGGCAAAAAATAATTTGCTTAACTTTGAACTTTCCATGAGAATCACAAGATTGTTTCAATTGTACAATCCTTGGTTTTAGTTTGCATTTTGCAGTTTTAGTTTTAGTCTATGAACAACTAACAATACAACAATACAACAAGCTCTCAGGCACACAACATATGGCATTTATAGCTACCTCATCTACATCTAATGATATTGAATAAGCACTTGAAAAACTCATATAAAGTAAACAATTGATTTCCATTACGTACGTGGCCAGACTCTCTATGCCAGCTGGTTCAGACAGCCCATTGGGAGTGCTGCGGAACAACACAAGGAATGTTGCACGTGGTGCTGGGTGAGGGATGGGTTATGGGTGGTGGGTGGTGGGCGGTGGCATGCTGACAGGGAAATAGAGAAGCCGCAAACTTTACAACTTGCCATTTGCTTACCCACCGTTTACTTGCAAATTTCTTTTGGCTCTCTGCAGATTTTTGCATTTTTCTTGTCCATTTTTCTGAGACATGTGTGTATGTGTGGGTGTGTGTGAATGCACGTATGTGTGTGTGTGTGTGCGCATTTGTAAGCTTCTTGCGAGTTATTTTCATATTTGTTTAAAGTCTATTTACCGCAAGTTGACAGTGAAATATGCGAAACTAGCGCGTAGCCAAATAAGTGCGGCAGTTTCCGGTTACAACTGTGGCAATGCCATGGGGGCAGGATAAGAGCCAGGAGGCAGCAGCCAGGAGGAAAGCGGTAGGATTTTGTGGCAGGATGAGCAGCAGGAGATACGGCCTTTGCTTTGCCTGCATGTCATTGCGGTTTGTTTGTTTGCTTGACTTGCGCCCGGGTAAGGATTTCATGTGCTTGAGCAGCAAGAGATAGATATAAAGAGGGATAAAGAGTGAGAGCGAGTGAATGTGGCAGATGGTGAGAGGGGGTGGGACCAACCGCAGCGCTGGATGTCTGTGGCAAATGTGTGTGTGCTGCCTGCCTGTCCGCATGACAATTTGTTGTGCATGAAATCTGCTGCTTCTACTTTTACTGCTGCAGTCGCTGCTCTTCCAATGTTTTTTTTTTGCGCAATTTGCTAAAGCCATGCAAGGCACGAAGCAGATAGCAATATGCAGAGCAGCAGCAGCGGCAGCAGCAGCAGCCACAGCCGTAGACGAGACGCATGAAAATAGAGACAGATAGCTGCACTCAGAAAAACATATTTATTTACAAAACAGACCTGATAACAAGAAATGATTTTTGTTATTTTATGTTGTTATTTGTTGTGCGCAGTAACTTCGAAGCAAGCACAATCAACCATTAAGAGTCATATTTTAAAAAGTAGAACTGTATCTTTCTAAGAATGCAAAATATGTGTATCTAAAAATTAAGCTCTTCAATTAGATTTGATCAACTTTTCTGAATTTCAGATCTTGTTTGTAGTGTAGTGGAGACCATAACCCCAGACCCAGACCCAGATCCAGACCCAGACTCAGGCACAAATCTAGTTTTAGTCTCAGGTCTTAGCTGAACGAGAGATAGGGACAGGGAGAGAGAGAGAGAGTGAGAGAGGTAATGGCCCAGGCACAAATAGTCGTCGGGCTGTGTAAACAAACAGTTATCCTTCGCTTGGCAACACGTATTAGATTTCTGCCTGCCTGCCTGGCCGCCTGGCTGCCTGTTGGCTTGCTGGCTGACTGTTTGTGGTGCTGGTGGTGTTGGTGGTGCTGCTGTTGCAGCCTAGCCACTGAGACGGAAGTAATGTGTCTATCAAAGCATTAACAACGAATGTCTTCGTCTGCATTAGAGGGGAGGACTCTAGCGTTCGTTATTTTTGCAGTCTGTCTCTCCATCATATGAAAAATCCATATATATATATAAGATATATGCTCGCATATATTTATATATATACGGCACGTATGCTGTTGCCATTAAACGCCTTTATGCCAAATTGAACACAATTAAATTAGTTGCGGCCAAGGCGGGGATTAAGCTGCAAGTTGTCAGCGCACTTGGGGGCTCAGGTGATGTTGATATTGTATTTGTTGTTGTTGTTGTTGCCTATGTACAACTAATTGGCTATGTAAATGACAGCTGCTAGTGCAGGCTCTAAGTGTATGTATATTCATATACATATTCATATACATATACGTATATATATACATGCTTACATACACATATGTATGCTGTTAATTACGAGCTTAGGCGATGGTGCTGAAGTATTTGTGGCTTGTCAGAAGGCCCACAAGCCCCCCCCCCCTCGTCCACAATGCCCCTACATTGACATTTTGAGCAGCATCAGCAGCAGCGACGTTGTCATGAAACCTTTTGCTAAGGATTATGCAAATCTGCCACTCATCGTGCACACACACACATACACACAATCAAACTCATGCTCATGCACACACACACACACACACACCCACATGCATAGGCACAAAGCCTTCATTTACATTTACACACGGCTAACTGAAGATTTGCGCTTCATCATAATTTATGCAGCTGGAAAGAGGCACTTCACATTCGCAATACCTCAAAAATTGCCCACAGTTATGCCACACACACACACACACGGGCACAGGGGGCGGCACAAGGACAAACACAAACAGTACTGACTGACGAACTGACTGACTGATACGTCAGGCAGGTGAGCAAACAAACAGGATTGAAACTCTATCTGCGCCAAACACAAGGCCATATACCCTTCTTATTTTTAGGGGGAATATTTGAAAAAAAAATGGAAATAGATATGGGTTATAGGAATGATTATATATATGTTGGATATTTTAATGTAAAAGTGCAAAAAAGATAAGTTGCAGAAAGATATTTATATAATTTTTGACACTTGAAATAAGTATTTTATTAATGTGTGGAAACATAAGCCATCGCAAATATCAGAATATCTGAAGAAATGTATTTATAACAGCCAAAAACAGTCTCACTCTCTACACACTCATACTCGCTCTCTCTCTCTCTCTCTCTCTCTCTCTCTCTCTCTCTCTCTCTATTGCTCTCTCTCTCTCTCTTTATCCGTTCTCTTACTCACTCTCCACAACCTTCTAATTAAATGATTAAACTCGCTTTTAATGAAAAATTTTCTTTAT
The DNA here is from genome assembly GCF_018153295.1 of Drosophila grimshawi. Classification (NCBI taxonomy): domain Eukaryota; kingdom Metazoa; phylum Arthropoda; class Insecta; order Diptera; family Drosophilidae; genus Drosophila; species Drosophila grimshawi. The sequence goes on along the minus strand of NW_025063240.1, from coordinate 13,652,969 downwards.
GCTGTAGATTTATTTATTATTTTTTTGTTGCTATATTTTTGCTACAATTTGTTTTGCATGATTTGTCATAATTAATGCCTCAAGAGAGGAGGAACAGCTACCCGGCTCGCCACTCCAGCAAGTCCTTTAGACTGAGGAGAGTCCCATCGACCATTAGTGGGTCGAACATTTGGCAGCTTTCGCTGCACTTTTGCCACTTGCTGCTGCCACTTGGCCTGGGATCCGTTCTACCCCATAAAATGCTTATGAAAAGCGCTTAAATTAACTAACCCTTGGGGCATGGCAAAGCAAACACCGTAAACACCTTTAAAAGCCACAGGGCGATGTCTGCTGGCTGCCTGATAGTTGCCCCCTGCAATTTCCATACTGAGCCATAGTTCAGGCTTGCTCGAGAGACTAAGAGAGAGAGAGAGAGAGTTAGGGGGCCAGAAGGTAGGAGCTTGCAAAATGTGTAGTTTATTTGCAATTTTTTAGCCAAAGAGCTTTGCATTTTTGTTGGTTTTGTTGCCGTATGCTTGTTTTTTTTTTGTTGCTCTCTGTTTCTGAATCTCACTTTCGTTTCCCCCTCGCCGCATGTGAAATTTGTGTTATCGCAGCCTTTGCAGCAGCAGTGGCTGTAACTGCAGCAGTTGCAATAAAATCAGTGGCAAAGGTTGCAGCAGCTGAGGTCAGCTTGGGGTCCATTTCACGAGCGTGTGTGTGTGTGTGATGGTGTGCCAGTTATATGTGAAGCATTTACACTAAAAACTTCCATACTGAAAATTTGAAATTTTCCATTTGTTTTGTTGGCTTGCGTTTGGCTAGGTTTTGGTTTTGTTTGTTGGAAAACATTTCTCTGATTTGCATTTAAAAGGTGTGGCAACTATCAAGCTTATGTGCGGGCTCGGGCCATATCTGAGGTCGTCCAGGTTGATACAGGTTCGACTCACAACGGGAGGAATATAAAGGTAGAGGGGCATTGCGAATAGTTTTTATAGCCACACAGCGGGGCATTAAAACTTTGCTGTTAAGCAAGTAACGCACATAAACTAAAGCTCTTCGCTATTTATACAATTTATTCCATATATAAGCGCACAATTCTAAAATAGATTATGCAGTATTCGCTTTACAAAAGTCATTTTAGCATAGATACATTGCATATGTGGTGGCTTTATTAAAATAGCCATGAATATAAGAAAACGATTTCGGAAAGCAATAATTAATCATATAACCTATTCTTTCTGTCAGAACGGACAAAATCCACTCATGAAAATAAAAGTCAATATGAAAATAAAGCTATATTCGGTTCTGTTCAATTTCAACACAAAAAAAGAGTACTTTTTGTTGTAAATAAGAAAATTGTTTGTTTGTATTCCTCAGCCACAATGAATATTCAGTTTCGTATAATTTATTGTCTTGACTTTCTAAAAAGAAAAAAAAAAGTCCATCGACACAAGAGTATTGCGATAGTTGTTTGCCATTTATTAGCAGCATTCTGACAACAAAAACAGAATTGCAGAACAATGCAATGTAACATTTAAAACCTACAATAACATGAAATGCAAATAAAATATGCCGCTGACATGAGAGAAAAATAATATAAAAATGGGGCGGAAAAATACACAGGAGAAAAAAAAATAAAAAACACGAAAAACACAGATAGAGGAAGAAAATTGTGCTGGCAACATGAAATTGGCTGGTTGCTCGGGTCATAAATTTCTATAAAGACAATCTCGCTGTTGTTTGCGCTATTTCGCTATTGTTGTTTGGCCTATAGTGATTGTCGCCATTCTACGCAACATGCAACAACTATTAATCATATTGACTGCCACTGCCTCAGTTTCTGTTTCTACTTGTGCTTCTGTTTCGTTTTCAGTCAGTGCCTGACTGTGTCATCCTGGCTAATCAATCTTTACCGTGTGCCGTCTCTAATGGCAATGACAACGACAAAGGCAATCTCTCTCTTTCTGTTAAAGAAAAATGGCCGATAAAGTCATTAACGCCTGACTGGCCACCTGCCTCGACCACGGTTCTCCTGATCCGGACACGGATACGGCAAACAGAAGGAGCTGTGTGGCCCGGTCTTAGCCATTTTTGCTATTTTGTTTATGGGCCATGGCGCAAATCTTTTTGCAAGCCCTGCTCGCTGTTCAATGAGGCGGCAGGCAGAAGCCAAAAGGGGATTAGTTGTAATCAATAACTTGGGCAAGTAGTATGTGGAGCTGTGCAGGCAGTCAATGGGGCTGGGACGTCTTCTGTTGTTTTGCCTGTCGAAACTTTCAGTCAAGCTTACACGTTAGCCGGAAGGGAGACTCCAGTGCAATTTACTACCCTCAACTTGAGGCCCTTTTGTGAGCCAAAGTTATTATTATAATTTTCTTTTGCCAATGCGGATTAATTGAAAAGTTTGCCATTAGGCATTCGCGCTTGGTTAAGTTGCCTTGCCTTTGTTTTTTGGCCAGCACCAGCACCAGTACCATCAACAGCCCCACCCCCTATCCACCTACAACAAGAATTATGCATCCCGGAACCAACCATGCCCAACCCATTCACCTAGCTACCTGTGCAATATCATTTTGCAGGGGTTTCAACTATTTGATCGTTATAGATTTTGACAGCTTCATTCGCAGTTATGATGAAAATTACTTAAAAGCATTTTCGCACAGCGCTGATTTGATTGATGGGCGCTTATGTGCCATGGCACAACAGAAACAGGCGATGGCGTCAGTGAGGCAGAGGGGTGTGTGGGTGGGTGTGGTGAGGGGGTGCTGTGAAGAGGGGAGAATGGCGTCGTCATTATATTCGCATTATCGACTGTCGTCGGGCACGCGGCGCAATGAGCCAGAGCAAATGCCAGTTGACGTGCGCTGCGGTTGAAGAGCTGACAAAAACTTGCGCCAATTTGTGTCAATTATCAGGAGACTATCCCCGCCACCGCTAGCGCCCCTTGTCCCCTTCAATCTACCTAAATCCCCTACCTACTTATCAGAGGTTACGTTTCACCTGGTCGACGAGTGAAGTTGCAAATCCGTTGAGTGTTTTGCAAAGTGCGAGCCAGTATTAAATGACAGAACGATGAATGTAGGCAAAGCAGCAAATAAGTTTTTATTTTATAGCAAATAAAACAGGCAATTTATAAAACTTTAAAGCAATTATGAAAGTTTTGCAAAAGTTGCAATGACACTCAAGCTACAGAACAAAGACCCAAAATTCCCATATGTGCTACACTTTTTAAAGTGTAACCATTTTTGATTTGCCAAACTAAATTAATCTTGATTTTATCACTTTTAAACTTCAGCAGCAATCATTTAAAATAATCGAAATACTTGTGATATATTAGAATTGTTTATTTTTATAATATTCACTTGCATTCTCATTTGGTATCTTAAGTGCATCCTTGAGCTTATCTTTATTAAAGATATTTCAGTCAGCGAATATATATTTTGCATATCGTTAATGAAATCCCTGAAGCCTTGTCGTTGAAGGATCTAGTCGCTCATTAAAATCGAAGAGCGTCGAACAAATCGATTTTCGTTTAGTATCGTAATCAAGAACACAACAATTTTTGTTCTCGTGCTAAAAATTTGTTTTGTGCGCTATAACAAGTCTGCAGCGCCCCACTCCCCTGCTTATATAGAGCATGCCTGAATGGAGAACTTAAAGAGCACTCGAACAGCACTCAGCCGCAAAAGCACACACACACACACAAACACATACACTTGATATGCATGTGTGTAAGCCTGATGTTTAAGTGGAGTTTGCTTTGGCTGCAGGTAGGCATCACAGAATTTGGAAAAATGATGAGTGAAGGGGTAGACGTAGAAGCAGAAGCAAGTGGTGGGGGAGAGGAGCAGGAGGTTGAGGCGCCGCCGCATCGACGTGTTGGGCCAACGTCTGTGCTTTGCAGTACTTGTCAAGATTGAATTTGCAACGGATATATATTCCCTTAATTTTTTCGTTTCGTTTCGTTTTTTTTTTTAGCAATTTTATTTTTTGTTGGGGTTTTTTCTCGGCTTTATTTTGGCGTTTTTATTGATCAAACAAAACGTAGCAAGTGGCTGCCAGCGGAGGTGTCATTGCTCAGCAGCGTTTACCAGCAGACACTATATACATACATATACATATATAGACAAATATATATTTGTTGGTATGTCTAGAACACGCGCAGTGCGCATAAATTGCATGATTTGTTCGGCAACTGTCATTCTGATCCTGATTTCTTTTTTTCATCATTATTATTATTATTACCATTTTGTAAGAAGTTGGCAGACAACTATTTATGGATAATAATACAAATGGGTGTAGATATTTCTTAAGGTTTTCTACTTACCGGACCAAACTGTTCAAAGTAGCTTTTGACATCCTCCAGCGTGGTGGGCGCCGAGAGGCCGCCCACAAAGATTTTCTTCGTTCTCGTCACCATCTGCAAAATAAAAAAGAAGTGGAGAAAAACAATAGAGAATATATAGTAAAAGTATCAGCATAAACTAACGAACGAGCGCGTAAAACGCAAGGGGCAAATGCTGCTTAATTTAGCTGTAGCCTGGCATTTAAAAATGCATTTATGGTAAGTTGAGGGGGGCGTCATTTTCAGGGGACGAGGGGGCGAGGGGGCTGGTCGGGGCGGGGCAGGGTTACCCAAAGTAATGGCCTGCCAGACTGCGCGGAGCCGTAAGAGTCGCTCGATTCTCTGTTCTGTAACTTACGGCACCAACTTTCGCTATGCGTCGACCATTTTGTGCACTTTATGTAGTAGCCGCATGTGTGTGTGAAGTTTACGCCCGTGTGTGTGTGTGTGTGTGTGCAGTTGGCATATTTAAGCTGACAGTTTCAAGTGCCAACTTTACGCAGTTAGCGCAACAGCAGCAGCAGTACCAAAAATGATGGCGAAGCAAAGATGCAAGCAAAGAGAAAGAGACCGAGAGAAAGAGAGAGAGAGAGAGACAGAGAAAGCGAGAGAGAAAGGTGTGTGTGTTGCTGTGTGTGCAACTATGCAAGTGTGTGTGTATTGCAACGGCAGCCTTTTTAGCCCGCAGGCAAGCGTAAACTGTTAACGTTAAGTGACGGCAGTTAAGCGACAGTGGGGCAAACAAAAAATTGGTCTACAAAGTCTGCAAACTAGTTTGGAAATTTTAAATCGTTTTGGGGCAGCAAGGTTTAAGGTTCACTGGGTTCTATTCAGTAAATATTTGACAAATTAATAATTTAAATATGCCTCTAGATCTTATCCTGCGACAGTTCAGTTAAAACTGTTTCTACTTCTACTTCTGACCTATGATCTTTTCAAGTTTTAAGGGTCAAAATTGACTATTATTCTAATAACATTTATTATCAATTCCTGCTTCGTTAAAACTTGCTACTGGTCTTCAAAAGGCTTGCGGTTTTTTTTCGGTTGTTACGCAAATCGCTGTCCTGTTCCCTTTTCTGGCCCATTGTCCGGGGGCAAGCTGTAAGGGCCGGATGAAGCTGATGACGCTGATTGCACTGAAGCTTGCAAGCTGCAATTTATGAGCATGGCACAGCATACAGACAACAGGCAGCAGCAGCAGCAGCAGCAGCAGGCACTAAAAGGGGTGATGTTGGCGCGGGCAGGAGGGTAGCGGGGTTGAGACAACAACAGACGTTGTGTGAGGGCTAGAAAATGTGGGATACGTCCGTTAAGGAAGCTAACGATATGTAACAGCGGTGCTGATGTTTCTGCTGTGCCAGCAGTAAAATTCATACAATGTCGTAAAATTAAAACACTTGTGTTGTCGCACCAACTCTCTTTCGCACACAAACACAAGCACACACACACACACACACCAATACTACTACAACTATAAAGTTAGTCATGCAGCTTTTGGCAAGGCAAATCGCATTGGCCCGTATTCTGGCCCAAGTCCCAACTCAAGCGTCTCTCTCTCTCTCTGTATCCCTCTCTCTCTCTCCTTCGGTGTATGTGTGTATGTTTTGCTGCACTTTACACAGGTTGGGCAAATACATTGCACAGGTCTGGGTCTAGGTTTTGAGTCTAGGTTTTGGGCCTGGTCGCTGCGGGCGGGCTTCTAACAATTTGCAAAAAGAAACCAATAGAAAAAGTCGTCGAGTTGAGTGCGCTGCAAGAAAGTAACAACATGACGTCCAAGACAACGTTGAACTCGACTCCTGCTGCTACTGTCGGTCATCAGACATGACGCACAAAATTGCAGTGTTGTTAAAAAGCGATTCGGAACAGCGGCTGCCAGCACTTTGTTTCCTTTTATTCAAGTCGTCTGTCGCTAATCACTGCCAATGAGGCAGCTACTTAAATTAATAAACTGTCTACCGACGACCATTACCAGCCACGTTAGTCAGTCACTCTGTCAGTTAGTCAGTCGGTTAGTCAGTCGGTCAGTCGGTGTGTCGTTTGCTGGCTTCGCAATGTCATCATCAAATACAATATATAAAAACGAGCGAGCAGCGGGAGTTAGGAACACGCCCAGCGCTGATAGCGAAGCATGAATCAAAAACAAAACACACCCATCCGAAAAACAGAAAAAAATTAATAGAAAATAATAGCTATTTAGGCCACACCGATTGTTACATACGCTTGCAAAGTGTATTATATATATAATTAATTAGTCTCTTAAAATAAATTAAATTCTGTGATCAAGTCTTGCTATGTGACCTAGTACTAGATCATATCTACTAATAGTATTTGTTTTTTTCTAATATGCCATCAGTATTATAATATTCTTAAGTAATCAGTTTGTATAAATATAATTTATAAGATCCCAGATGTTATCTTCAATACGCGAGGCCATGATAAAATTTGAACACCCTCTGTAAGGGTATAAATTATAAGCGAATACAAAAGCGGGATAGTCCCCGACTTCGACTCCGATTCCGGCCTAGACCCCAACCCGGAGCCAGTGACAGAGTGATGATGATCGGGCCAAGGCTACCGACTAGTGGCAAACCCAATGGAAGAACACACGCATACTACCGAAGTGACACGGCATTTTAACGGCCACCGCACAGCACTGCACAGATTAGGAATGTCAATATTAGCCACAGCGACTACGACTACGACTACGACTATGATGAACAGGATAAGAAAGGAATGGGAGTGGGATTGTGAATGGGGATGGGAATGTGAATGTGAATGGGAATGGGAATGGAAATGTGCTAGTGTGGCTATTGCCTGAAGGTTGGTGTGGCCATATGGGGCCATATACTCAACCCCTGATGTTAATGCCAAATTTTGACAAATGACGTCAGGAGGCGTGCAGGGCGTGCAGGGCGTGCAAGAACTGTAACCAAGCTGGAGGCGTGCTCCCCGACAGGTTACAAGAAATTCAGCTCGTTCACAGATATAATGGCAGATAGCCCGGAAATGTAGTCGAGCACCAGACCAACAGTTGCGACTGGCTGCAGCCTGATTACAAAAAGGTGTTGCTTACAGCTTGTAAGGGCGAACAAATACGTTAAAGGGGAAAACTGATATCAATAGATTGAATAAAGCAGAGCAAAAATCGGATGAGTTTCCGGACAGTTGTTGAAGAATTTGCAAACTAGCAAACCAAAACACTTGTTTGGTCTATATGTTCAAAGAACAACAGATCTATTCATAATTTCTAGTTTAACTTTTGAGTTAAGCACTAAATTGAGGTTTCTTAAAGTTCAGAGACTCATTAAAGAGAACAACTAAAATGTGTACAGCTTAGTTTGCCAGTAAAATCAAATGAGAGAATCCTCAAATTACTTCACAGTGCCTAACAAAATTACAGTTCACTACCCCTTGAACAGTTTAAGTTCGGTTATATATCCAGGCAACAACTGCCCACAATTTTAAGGGCTTGTGTGTATGTGGGTAATATTTCTCTCAAAAATATATAGCTGCTGTCATTTCAGTGCCTTTAAGCTCGTTTTAATGGCCTGCCAGGTGGGGTCTTGCGGTTAGTGGGAGACGAATAGTAGGTGCTGGCGAAGTTTGGGGAAATGCCCATCAGCACTCACAATGAAGCCAACATTGCCATCATCTCCGACGTGAGGTTGTGTAGTGAAAGGGCAAAATCAATTTAACACTTTCAACTAAATTATTCATTTTGCATAATAATTTTCAAATCTGTCAAAATTCACACACACACAGGCACATACAAGCACACACAAGCACAGACAAGCACACACACACACACACACACACACATTGTAAGCAAGGCTTTTATTTGATACATTCAGCGGTTGTCGGCGTCTGCACTTTCACACGCTTAGGATCGCGATAGGGATGTGAATGCTGAGTGAATGAGGGGTGCAAAAAGCACTCAAATAATTCCCAGGCGTAAGCTAAACCAGCGCAAAAGTTGCCACGCTGAGCACAACAATAGCAGTGCAGGCTGCGGGGGCTTTTCAGGCGGCATCGAGGCCGGCGATGTTGATGGGCGGAAAGGGGGTATGGAGCTAAGGTCGAACTGAGACTAAAAAGTAAAACCCTTTAACCGAGCGTAGGCAACGGCGCCACGCGAAGCGTCACAAATTCTGTTAAGCGAAAATTTCATCAACGGCACAAGAAAATTTTCCTTTCGCAATTCAGACGTGCGGCATCCCCACCGTCCCCCTCTCTGCAGTTCCCGCCACGTGTCCGTCCGTCTCGTCCGGATGCGTTAGTGCGTCCTTTTCGTTGTCAAAATGAAAGGAAAATGTCTCATAAATCCTTTTAATATTAAATGAGCTCGTTCTGCATCCCCATCGCAACCAAGGCTACCACCACCCCTTCCCGCCCCTTCTCGCTCCGCACTTTGCTTATGCCACAATTCGCGCCACGCACACACTTAAAATTATGTGGCTAATGGGAGCAACTTGGCTGGAAATTGCGCGAACCTGTCGTGAATGCCATTGCCAGCAATTGCCATTGCCAGCTATTTTAACTCTACACATGTTCCCAACAAAAGGGCTCCCTACCTCCATCCCTCCCTTCCCCCCTCCCCCGCTGTCCTCTCGATCTACAAATTTGTATAACTGATTGTGGCCGGGTACCGGTTATTTGGGGAGTTTTTGTCGAAGGTTTTCGTTTCGTTTCTCGGGTTGTCGCAATTGTCATTAAATGTAATTTTTAAACCTGTTATCGCCATAAAAAAAAGGGTAGAAGGTAGGCTAGCCAGGTCCCTATGTCCTTTTCCCTTTATCCATATATTCGTATATACATTTTTTTCTCCATTATTTACGCCCTGTCCCCAAACATTTGGTTTTTATTGTCAAATTAGTCGGCAAAGCGGGTTTATTAAAGTTGTTTTTCGACAAAACTCTTCATGTTCCTATTATGTTATGTTATGTATGCCGTGTGTGTGTGTGGGGGTGTGTGTGCGTATGTGTGTTCCCAAAATTTGATGCGACACAAGGCATTTACACGCCCAACTCCATTACCGCCCTCGGCTTCACACTCCGCCATCCCATCCCCCCTTCAACCCTCCCGTCGTCGGGATTGCTGTTAGGCAACGACAACAATTTGTAACATTTGCCGCACTTCCCGCAAGCATTTTTGAATGCGACAGTTTTGAAGCAGGGCGGGGGAAGTGGGTTTCAATGGGATGTGAGGGGGAGGGGCTGCTCGTCTAACCCACTCAGAAAGCTTCGACATCATTCAAAGTGACAAATTATCCATGCAAATTTTACAAAATGGCCGCTGGGACGGGGGACAAAAGGCGCGTGGGAAAAAGTGTTGCATACTTATGAGCGCGAGGCGCCATTTGAAATATGAGCAGTGAGCAAGGATAGAAAAGTTTGACAAACAAACACACACTCAGGCAGACAGGCTGGCAGACAGTCGGACAGACAAACAGACAGACACACGTAAGCGTAATGTAATGCACAACAATGTTAAAAGGCCTATAGATGTATGTGTGCATATCGAACAAGGATACGCTCTGTTTAGGACGCAGATCAATTGTCTGTCTAGCTGTCGAACTGTCTGCCCTTGTTTCTCTCTCTATTTGTCTGCTCGATGTTGCTGCTGTTGTTGTGGCTGTTTCTGTTGCTGGTTGTTCTTTTGGCTATGCATATTCGATATGCTCCATCAATGCCATTGTTCTGTTGTCTTGCTTTCAATTAAAATGACCACACAGCGAGATAGAAGTTGTCCCCCACGGACCCATCCTCCCCAGCACAATTCTCTTGTTATCCCTGAGTTGCTTGACCGAAAATTTGTGCAATTTCCGTTACTAATACTTTTTGGTCAATTTCCTTCACACAGAAACACACACACACACGCACATAGGAGACACACACTGTTGATTTATTGTCCTGGCAAATATTTTGCGCCTTAATTTCGTTGATATTTATGCGGCAATGTGTCCTTGTGCAGGAGCCAATAAACACGTTTGTGCCACTGACAAGGGATAATGGGCTTCCTGCCATATATCTATGTATGTGTGTATATGCACAAGTGGTAGTGGGGCAAATCAGCATTTGAATATGCCCCAGGGAGCTAAAAGTCCTCGGACAAACCAACAGCATCAAAAGGAATGCAAATCGTGCGTCCTGCCAGTCCTGTTGCTGCTGTTGCTGCTGCTGCTGCTGCGGCTGCTGTTTCGGACAGAGCTTGTAAATCAAATGAAATATATTACGAGAGCCGCATAAATACATTTGAAGATTGATGTGTACGGAAGAAAGAAAAAGGAGTAAACCAAAAAAAAAAAGGAGTTAAGGAGTGAAATTTAAGTGGTGGATGAGTGGGGTGAAGTGGAGTTGAGTGACAAGCTTAGCTTTGCTGGCATTTTAATGAGCTGCCGAGCAACAAACTAACAAACGCAAATGGCGCATCCTTTGCAAAGTGACTGCCACACACACACACACACAAACAAACATACAAACACACAGAAACAGACGAGAGAGGGAGAGTCGCCTTATTTATGCATAACAATAATGAATATTATACAACAAGCCCGAAATGTAATTCTGTGTAATTAATTATTAATTTATGCGCATACATTTAACTCACACGCATTGTCGTCGACAGCAACATGCTCACATGTGTGTATATATATATATATATATATGTGTGTGTAAGTGAGTGTGTTTGTATGTGTGTGTATGTGTGTGGCATTGGCATCCTGGCACAATGGCGGATGCGGAAACTGTTTTGCTGCCGTTGATGCTGCCAAGCCTGTCATTGTTGTTGTTGTTGCAACGACTAACGACCAGCAGAGTCTGCGCTTGTTGTTGTTGTTGTTGTTGTTGCTGCTGCTGCTGTTGCTGGTCGCATGTCGACATTGTTGTTGTCGTTCTAATGTTAAGTTGAATTGTCATTAAAATTGTCGTCCATAATTTCGACATTAAATACACATACACACACACACACTCGCACACACACGTACATGATCTGAAGCGATGTATGTAAAATATGTGTAAGACTTTTGCGACTACAGCATAAATGCTGCTGCCTGCCTCTGTGTGCATGTTGTGCATGTGTGTGTGTGTGTGTGAGTGAGTGTGTGGCGCGTGGTTAAAAAGTGCCAACGCAGCATGTTTTCAACATTGTTTAAATTTATATGGCAGACAGCGACACACACACAATTTTCACACACACACAGGACACAAGCAGCAGCAGCAGCAGCGACAACAACTTGTGCTTAAAGTTTTAAATTTACATAACTGAGTGCAGAGCAAAGCAGAAGACAAACACACAAGCAGCAGCAGTAATCGGCAGAGATGCAGAAAGAGAGACGAAGAGTGTGAAATGGATGGGGATGGGGGGTGAGTTGGGGTAGTTACACTTATGGCAATTACTGTGCTCATAAACTTCAGGACCCGGGCCCCAATCATCATTAGGCGGCAGTGGCCATTACGTAATTATCGCAATCATAGCCAGAACTAAAGGTGGGCATATAATTGAAATTTGTGTGGCCCAAGACAATCAGCAACAGCAGCAGCGGCAGCAGCGGCAGAAAAAACAATTTCGAGTCAATTTCGATAAAGTTTTAGTGCTCGTCCGACCGCCTTGACTCGATTCGATTCGCCTCGACTCTCGACTTTCATTTAACGCTAATCACTTGCAGCAACGAAACAAATACAAACATAAACCTAAACGTAAACGCACCAAACTCAAACGAAAACGAAACAAAATGAAATTCCTGAGTTGGCCAAAATAATTTGTCTTCTTATCCGACGGCAGCAAAAACAAGGCTAACACAACTTGTACTACTCTATATAGTTTGTGTTTCTGTTGCTGTTGCTATTGCTGTTTCTGCTACTGGTTTGTTTGGTGAGCTCTGTGGGCTCGGATTTTTGTTTTTGGCCAAGGTCAAATGGCAGCTGAGCGGGCTTAGGTGACGGTTTTGCTTAATTAGAACATTCATTAATCAAATCAAAACCATTTGCCGCCCCATAGTAGCTAACAATATGCGAAAGCGGCAGCAGAAGAGACTCGAGAATCGGTGCTTGGAAAAAGCGGTCAGGAAACTTTTTGCGAATGGCATCTAAACACGCACAAGGATATATTCTATACCAAGGAAGGAAAGAGAGAAAACCAGCCAGAGAGAGAGAGAGAGAGAGAGAGAGAGAGAGTGAGAGGGAGAGTATAACCAAATAAATTCAGTCACATAGAAAAACGACAGACGGCATAACAAAGGGCAGAGATTGGGACACAATGCGAAGGACGAGGCGAAAGCGAAAACGCGAGCAAAAAGCGACCATTAAAACACATTTGTGTATCTATTTTTAGGGTAAAAGCAGGAAAGTAAGCGAGGCGGGGGGCAGCTCCAAACTCAAACAGCGGGCGGTAACCAGAATTGCTAAAAACCCCAAGCCAGTCCACCGAAACCCAAAACCATCAACAACAGCAACAACACTAACAAAGACCAACAGAAATTGCCAAAAGCAAGAACAACAACAACAACAACAACAATAACGAGAAGAGCGATAGAAAAAAACTTAAAACTACTTTAATTTATGGCGCACGCATTTCTGTGTTTAGTTTAAGTCCTGAGTTTTTTCTATTTTGTTTCTGTCTTGGGCAACGCAAAGCAATCAGTCAAGAACATGAGCAGGCAATCCAATCTAAAGACCCAAACTCGCTACAACTCAACTGAGCTCTGAACTCCACAGATGTGCTTTAAGAAAATACGCTTGCTAATAACCCACAAGCACGACAACTACAAGCTACACTAAGCAAGTGAGAATTGTCTAGTCGGTGGTAGTCAGTGCATAAGATATATCCTGTACCCAGCTCTTAAGCAAAATTTATGAAAATCCTGCTTTTAGAGATACTGTTTGAAGTTCCAAGTCCGTAAAAATGGGGGTTCAATATTTCAAACTAACATAATTTTGTCAAAACTTTACCGTTTTTGCAATATTAGAACTTCATCATAACTAAAATTTTGACATATTCCAAGACTTCAAGCTCCCAAACTTTATTAAAACTAAACCAATTTTTAATATCTATGCTATTTTGCTCTTGGATTGCCGTAAGAAACGAATGCAAAGATTATTTACGAGAGGATGTATATTGTTTTGGAAATAACACACGACATATTTCTGTAAAATATATATTCTTTTTTTTCATCTGCCTCATCTTTTATACATATATTAGTATGTCTTCATCATTTGCCAGACATGTTGTTGTTATTGTTCTTGTGATATGTTATTTGTAATCCTGACTATATCCGAGTCGGGAGACTTTGAGGTGTGTCGTTCTATACAAAAGTCAAAGCCACTTTCCCAGTGATGTGTCCCCGTGACTTTCGCCTAGGCTTTACAGCTCTGACATATCTCTAGCTCTCTCCTCTCCCTCACCCTGTTCCTGTCTATTTCGTTGGCTGTGGCTTATTCTGTGCTATGACAAGCGGGTAAATTATGCATAAGCGCACTACGCGCCACATTATGTCGAGGCAGAGACGTACGGCTGATGCAGCAGGCGGCAACCGGGATTATGCATGACTTGGGAAGGGGAAAGGGGGGGAGGGGGTATGCATGGCGGTTAGGCAGCCTCTCTAGTCAACGTACTCATCACATTTCTTCCGCACTTCAGTCGACAGCCCCCTCACTCAGCATCATATTTATGCGCACTAAAGCAAACAAACAGCAAAATATTTGTATGCTAAGCCAACATATGCGACGGCAGCTGCCATTCGGCCCCGCCCCTCCCCAGTGGGCGATGGTGCCGTCTATTGCGGCTCAAGTATTTTGCATTGCTAAGCAGAAATTATAAATCAGGGCAATTGTTGAAGATTTGCAGCCGCATAACAAAATTTGCGCAGCAGCCAGAGAGAATCGTGGATTGGGATACCAGATACCAGATTCCAGATTCCGTATGCCCAACACCCAACAACAACAACAACAAACACGGCTGCCGACTAACTGACTGACTAAGTGACTGAGTGACAAAACGAGGCGGCTGCCATTGCTGCTGATGCTGCTGCTGCTGCTGCTGCTACTGCTGCTTCTGCTTCTGAAACGTGCGCAGGCAGGCAAATACTTTCGCGCAAGGACCAAAGTGAAAATAAAAATAATAAAAACAAAAAAAAAAAACCAAACCGAAACGAAATGCGCGCCAAAATGAATTTAACGAATATGAAAACAGTGAAGAGCAGACAGTGAGCGTGGGATGAGAGATGAGATGAGACTCAACGACTGAAATCATAATTTAATTTAACGTTTTTTTTCATTTACCCAAAAGACAAGACGAAAAATCACACACACACACACACACCACCAGTGGAAGGGGAGTGGAATGGGGGGAAGGGGGAGACAGCAGACCAGACAGACTAAGAGCAGCGGAAATAATGCGACGTTTAAAAGTGTAAAAGCCGTCAAGAAGAAGAGCAGCCAAGAGAAAAAGAAATAGCCAGATGGAGAGAGAGAGAGAGAGAGACAGAGAGAGATAGAGAAAGAGAGAGAAGAGCAGAAAAAAGAATAGTAACAGCAGCAGGAAGAAATATGTTGAGTCGATTTTTGGTGTGAGTCACTTTTGGTAATAGAATCGCAAAACGAGTTTTGCCTGAGATTTTAATTTTAGTAATGGAAGACAAAGGAAGACTCAGACGCCGCCAACGAGATGGACAGACACTCGGACAAATAAGCTGCAGCAATAGCAGATAGCAAGAAACAGAGAAAGAGGCTGGTTGGTCGGCGGAAGGGGAAAGGGGGAAGGGGGCCTTGCCTCTTGAAGCTGAGATTTATTACGCCACGTTGCAGTTTGAAGTTGTCGGGCCACATAAATCTGTCAGTTCAGCGCGCGGCGTCGACTGGCTGCAAGAGTTACTAAGGCGGGAAGGTAGGGCAGATTGGGGAGGTGGTGTTTAAGGTACGCGGGTGGTTTTGCTGCAAAAATGCACACATGATTGTTATTATTTAACGTTATTGCAGTTGCTGCTGCTGCTGCTGCTGTTGCTGTCATGCGGTTTTTTAAACGATTTTTATTAGTGGCAGCGCGTAAAGCGGAAATAACGGCCACGCGCTGCAAAACAGACAACACATATTTGCACACATATGCACATCCATTCGCATTCTCATTCACACACACACGCACAAACACACATAAACACACTCGAGCGCATACACAATACATTTTGCATGGCATGCACGTAAATGACCGCCAACGATTTAAATTGTTATCCTCCCATGCCTTGCATGTTGCCTGAAATCAAAATGCATTACGTATACGCAATAAAAATTACGTATACGTAATGTGTGACGCACACACAAAGCAAACAACAACAACGAGCGAATGCAACTGCAACTGGCGACTGCATTTAATGCGTGCCACGCATTATCATTTAACATTTCCTGTGCACAAAACGGGCCAAGCAGGATGTGGCAGGATGAGGCCAGGTTGGCTACCAGGATTCACAATCGAATTGCGAATGCAATGGGCTTGGGGTTGGCATTGGGCTGGGGTATGCGGCAGTGGGTCGTCATTGATTGCCGATTGAGGCCAGATACTGACATGGCCAGTGCTGCTGGCACTGTAAAAGTTCCAAACGGGGTTTTCATCTCTTTTCCTTCTTTTTCTTCTTTTTTTCAACTATTTAGTCTGCAATCAAATTAGAACTTCAGCAGAATATTGTCAAGTTTTATTTGGTAAATAGAGAAGATAGGAAAGAAATAGCGCTATCGCTTGAAATGCTTATTAAAAGTACGCAAATACATAAAAAATAGGAAGCATTGAACAAATTGAACTTGGTTTACAGTCGTATAAAACAATCCGTTGTTAAAGTTTTATGGACAATACTCAGCTGACTCGACGGCAGTAAAATAGTAATAGACAACACACTGAAATACTACGATGACAGCAATAAATACATGCAGAATGACGAGTCAAGCCATTTCCACATTGTTTTTGCTTCCGATTGTCGATCGGCTCAAGCAAGATGTCACAGAATTATTGTTATAAATATTACGTCACCAGAAAATACATTTAAAGTTCATTGAATTTTTTATATATTTTTATATATTTTGAAACAATGACAAAACTGAAAGTCGGTTAAAGTCCCCAAATCATTTTCTGCTCTAAAACGTTTCCATCTTTCCATCTGCTCAAAAACAAACGCTTCATTTTTTAATGCATTCCCCCGTTTCCGCTGTCTGAAAATTGTTTATTATTATTCTTGTTGGCATTACACACATTGTTAATGCACTTCTCTGTTTTCTCTCTGTGGGTGTGTGTGTGTCTGTGCTTGTATGCCTTTTGCTCGCTAAAAAACGTCAAATATTTGCCTCCTTCTGGCAATTTTACTTGCTTATATTTTCCATTTTTCTTTTTTCCTGTTATTTATTATTTTTTTTTTTTTTGGATTTCTTCTCTGTCAACTAATCATATAGAAAGCACACCCCACTGTCAATCTGCTGCAGCGCTTCGCCTCCCCCTAACCGCACTACTCTCGTTTGTTAACAATTTGGCACAATAATTTTGTAAATTATTGCGCATATGCCGCGTGTGTTTGTCAACGTAAAATATCTTGGAGATTTCTGTTGTCGGTTTTCTTTTTTTTATTTTTATTTTGGTTGTTTTGTATTTTGTGTAAAGAGACTTTGCACTTTGGGACCAAGATTGCCATGGCCAGCTCATTTCCAGCGCAAATAAGCGTAAGTAAATTTATAAGACAAACAAACAAACGCAAGCAGAAGCTACAAAAAAAAGTATAAGAAACTTGCAGCGCAGGACAGGTGGTCGCCAGGAGCAAAAATGTGTGTGTGTGTGTGAGTGTGTTGCCTGCTGCTGTCGTCGGCGAGTCTAAAGCCAGGTCAAAGCCAAATAGCTTGGGGCTGAAAGCAGGCAGCTTGGGCAATATTCATTCTGGTGGCAAACAAACACGCAGCAGCAACAGCAACAGCAGCAACAACAACTAAGACTACAACAACAACTACAGCTACAACAAGTATAATAACGCTTTGGACGCTGCCATTTGCGGGCAAGCAGCTTCCCATACCCCCCCTCACCCGCCCACCCCTTCTGACGAAGCTAGTTGATGAACTTCGTGTTCAAGTTGTGTAGCACAAGAGTTGACGCCTGCTGCTGCTGCTGCTGTGGGGAAGCAGCAACAGCAACAGCAGCAGCATTAGCAGCAGCAGCAATGCCGCCGGCTGTAACACTGATAGCAATTCCACTAGACAACAACAATAGGGGATAGGGGAAGAGGAGAGGGGGTTAAAGGACAGAGTCGCCTCAGCGCTTTTTCGTGAGTTTTTTGTTTTTCTTTCAGTTTATTTTACTTTCGTGTGACGGCAGCAACAACAAAAGCAGCAACAGCAGTCGCCGCAGTTTCACTTGGTTTGATTTTATTATGTTTTTCTTTCGGCACCACCAGAGCAGCAGCCACCCGGTCTCTAGCTAAACCATAGCCCCTCACCCTCCCCATTCCGCACCAAGTGTATGAGTTCGAGTGCAAAAGTAAAGAAGATTGCTCTGCTTTTTGGCCACATGCTGCCAAGTTCTTTTGGCCCCGTTTGCTGCTTTGTTATTTGACTACACATCGACAAGGCAAGCTGCTTCTTTTTCCTGTCACTCCCTCTCTCCCTCCCTCCCTCTCTCGCTCTTCCTATCTCTCTGACCTTTCTTGAGGTTGGAAGGAGTGGGGTGTTCCGGGGCGATTCGTTTCCCTCTTTTACAAAAGCCGTTACAATATCAAGTTAATTGTTTGAAATAAGTGCCGCCTACCCTCAGTCATAGGCCCCGCACCCGCAACTGCCTAGGCGCTTTGGCCACGCCTACCCATCAAAGGCCTTTTGCTGATGCTGCGGTTTCTTTTGTGCCCCGTTTTCGGAGGCAACTACCCACATTTATAGTGTTGCGGTCTCTGTTTGCAGCAACCACACCCATTCCAGCCCCAACCCCCTTCGTTTTATTATCAACTGTTGTGTTGTCAACGCCAGCTGCCCCAAGTTTTCTATACATATTATATATATATACATATATATATATATTATTATTATTTTTTTACTAGTGTGTGTTTTGTGGGCGTTTCTTGAACTTTTTGCCACCCACAAAAATTGTACTTTGACTGACTTCGTTTCCATCTTGAAGTCTCAGTGTTTGGAGTGCACTTTTCCGTACAACTTGAAATGAATCTAATAACTTGGCTGTCCTCACACACACACACACGCACTGGGTGCACACGCCAAAAACAATAGTTTTGACCATGATGCCAGTGCCGCAAGTTGCAAGTTGCAAAAGCGGATTGTAGTCTTCTTTTTACGCCAGTTTGTTGTCGAGTGCTTTGGCATCTTTTCTTTATTTTTTGCTCATAGTATTTTTTTCGCCTTCCTTGCAGTTTTCCAGTTTCTTGCACTCAATTCAAATATATTTAACAAGCGAGCTTTGTTTTCTTTTTTCGGTTAGTTTTTAAGTTTGTAAAGCAAAAACGATAACAGCTCCATTAGTGAAATTTATTTGTCTGATGTTGGCACTCTTAACCCGCTCACACACACACAGACACACACACATACAAATATATCCTGAAATACATCGCATTTCATTTAAAGGCAATCCGTAAGCCAAAGATAAAGACAAAAGAGGCTGCTTCTGCTGCTTGTCAACTTGATTGTGTTTGCAATTTCATAAAATAACAATTCTCGGGCCGACTTGGTTCAGCCTTTGCCCTGTTATTTAGTTGTTATTGTTGTTGTTGGTGTTGTTGGGGTGGTGCGTTGCTTGATTGCCGCCGGTGGTTGTCACTTGGCGCCTGCTTCCTGTCTCGCCTGTGCTAAGTAACTCAAATGGAATGCGTTTGCAAATAATTTCGCCAAGTTTTCCATATATATTGGCATAAGAGTTTGAGTTGAGGACCTCATCTCCTGCCTGCTGGCATGCCAAATTCAATTCACACAAAATACCCGTAATTCAACACCCCGGCAGAAAGCCACTCCGCTGACTGATTGGTTTTGCCATGCCACGCAGTCAGGCAGACACGCAGAGAGGCAGGCAAGCAGCAGCCGGAGCAGTTTTCATTCCCAATCCTCTCCCCCCTATGTATTTCCCTAGGCACATTGAAATGAGCTAAAAACCGAAGAACTTCTTCTGGCTGCTGGATACTACTGCTGCTGTTGCTGCTCTGCTCGGTAAAGTTTCTCGCTCTCTGAGATTTTTAGCCCGTTGTCGACATCGACATCTCAAGCGGCTCGTTGACATATTTGTATTGTATTCAATCGATGAATTCTGCCAGCCAACCAGCCAGCCAAGCAGCCAGCCAGCCAGCGAGCGAAGTCAAGGCTGCTTTTACCCTTAAGGGAAAATGACTTATTTTCTTACGCACACATTGAAGCAGCTCAACGGTTCTTCAGCTTCTCTTAACGCTCCCGATGGCGTCCTGGCAGCTGTAGTGGCATGCTGCCTGCCATCCAGCTTCTTGGCTGGAGTTGATTGCTTGTGCGTCGACATTCGTCCTGGCAAAAGATAAAAAAAAAAAAAACAACTTTTTGCCGCACACATTTTTTACTTGGCTGCCTGTCGACTTTTCCCGTTGATATTAAAATTTTAATAAACCCACGCACGTTGACTGCCTGCCTCCCTGTCTCCCCCGTCTCCCTTCCCATTGGCTGCCCTTTTGCCTTGACGCCCCCCCTTCGACTCTCATCTGCTCATCTTCTGCTTGTTGCACTTGACGGAAACGCGTCAGTTGGGTTCCTCAACTCCCAACCAGTTTCCCGCTTTGTGTGGCACGCACATTTCGATGCTGCGACGCGTAAAACGAATACGTCGTATTTGTGTGATTGCCCCCTCCCCCTCCCCCCACACATCACCCCACGCCACGCCATCGACTCCAGCCCGCTGTGTCCTTATTGCCTGCTGCTTCTATCTGTTTGTGTCCCCAGCTGGCTGGTGGGAGATCTGACAATGCCAGCGATTTTTGTGTCGCACGTGAAACATGTTGATAAATCAAATCTCAACGCAGTCAATGCCAATACCAATTTGGCTGACAATTGCTTTTGGTTTTGGTTTTTGCTTTTGATTTGCGGTTTCCTTTTTGTTGTTGTTGCTTGATTCTCTTGCTACTTGTGCCCCACATCTGCATGGCAGCTAATTGCTTGTGGCTACCCACTCATTCACTCATCTACTTCTCTACCATATACACACATACACATACACACACACACATACACATACACAAACAATCACACACACCACCCACCCACATGGCCTGGCCTGGCTTCATTGTGACAGTTTTATGGAAAGGAAGGCGTCGGCTAAGCCCCTCAAGCAGCGCTTAACAGCAGCTGCAAAAAGGACAAACCAACGAGAGCTCGCCGGACTCGCTGGCTTCCCTTCATTATTATGGACTCACTGCCTGACTGACTAGCTGACTGAGTGACTAACTGACTAGCTGACTTGTTGGCAGTGTGTAAGCAGTCGGATGAGCTGTGTTATTCGCCAACTGATCCACTCGAAAATACGCCAAATTCGTCGCAATGGCAAAGCACCTTACATAAGCATACCCAACAGCAGCAAGAAAATTAGGGGCAAAACAGGCAAATATATGAAAATACAATCGTAGGCGACAATCAGAGCTATTACTTGTATTGAATTAGTAAGCGTGAGTTAGTTTGAAATTATTTCATCCATAAAATACAATTGAATTGCTTAAAAGAAACATTATTTTTGGTGAACTAAACATTTTAAATAATTAATAGAATACTAATAGCACTTAAGTTGTTTCCAGCTTTAATATGCCATCAGATTTAGTGTATGCCAACTCAAGAAGATGGCTTTTATTGTCAACCCACTTAAGCCTTGTAGAACCCATTAGAACTATTGCTACAAAACCTTACTCATCCCATTTATGTGATTGCTTCCAGTTTTTTTCCCTTTTTTTTTTTTTTTGACTTGCTGTTCGTAAATACCCAAAGAACTAGGACATTGATAATCTTGCTGATGCTTATGGTATGTCACTGGAAATTGGCTTTGACCAGATGCGACTGAAAGCCTTTAAACAGCCTGACTAAGAAAACGTGAAGTGAAGGGATGGCAACTGCCAAAATTAAATCAAATCAAATAAAATAGTTAGTAAATAATAAAACAGTCGAGAGTCGAGTGCTGAAGTGGTTGGCAGTTTAATGCTCGTTTACGTTTGCCGGCTTTTATGGTCATGGCAATGGACGAGAATTTTATTATACTCGTACAAAAACGTCTTTTGGATCTGGCATACAGTGCTTCTTCAGCATTACGTTCCAGACTTGAGTTGAGGCTCAGGCTGCTGGTGGAGCAGTCAACAAACCATTAAACTCAAGTGTTTACCACAAGCCCAAAGTCACTAGACACAAATCTAAACTGGCAGTTAGACAAGCACCAGAGCCGACGCCCAATGCCAATGCCTGGATTCCCACTCCCACTCCCCCTCAACCTAGCAGCTAATGTGGCTTACGACTTCTACGACTACTACCAACAGGCAGGCAGCCATCATCAATAGGTAGGTGTAGGTTAGCCTGACATTTACAGTGCACATATTGCACTACTTGAGAAATCGAGCGAGTTACTCGAACGAGACGTTGGCAGAGTATGGATGGAGTATAGAGCAATATTTATGGGGCAGGCGTCGCTGTTGGAATATTTGATGTAGATTTGGCAGTTAAATTTAACTGACAACTTAGGCAATGCTTAGGACTAAGCTTTGCCGATAAGATATGAGCGCACTTCCAGAGGGGTGCTATAAAGATATCTTTAAATAAAGTACCAGATGATAGAGCGAAGGAATTGATAGTCCACAAGATTAGATTGGGCCAGCTACATAATCTTTAAGGCTGAGAAATATTTTCAGCAGGTCGCTGAAATAGATTCGTGAGTTTGTTTACAAAATTTTTATTGCTGCTCGCAAGCAAGTTTCTTAAATAATACTAATAAGATTTTATGTGTTATCTTGGAAAACTTTGAGTTCAAGTTAATCAATAAGCCGAAAATAAATAGCACTACAAGTATGAAAACTTATCTGATGGCTTCTTCATAAAATTGATGAACTGAATTTAAAGTTTGACCTACAGTTAAAATTTAGCAAGTTTTGTTAACAACTTCCGCTTGGTTTGTGCTTAAAATAAAGCCATTTATCAGATAACAGCTGGAGGCTATCGGAACTGAGTGTGGCCCTGCCAAAAACCGCACTATAAATACTAACATTGATATTTCAACTTATTTATGGCCACTTTTCGATGAGCCTTTATTCGCGTTTACAGCTGTGCCATAAAATTTATGGGTGCCAGTAATGAGGGAGTCCTGCGGGACGGGCAACAGGAACAAAGAAGTCGCGTTGAGACACGCGAATTGTGAACGCATTACGTTTTATACGCGCGGTGCGTAATTATTTTTATGACATTTATTTCTGGTCTGTATGTGTGTGTGTGTGTGTGTGACTGTGTGTCCTTTTGTCCAAGGTGATGGCGTCGTCGTCCGTGTTGAAGTGTTGGCGTTTGCCAAACAAATTAAAAGCAAATTATAAGCAACGATATTATAAACAAGAACGCGAGCGCGAACGCGAACGCGAGCGAACCGAAAACGACGTCAGAGACGTGTCCCAACTACAATACAGCTTAGATCCTGTTGGATAGCAAGGATAGCTGGAATTTTAATTTCTGTGTTCTGTGTTCTGTGTTGTGCTCTGTTGTTGTGTGCTTGAGGCGACCGGTCTGTCCTTCACTTAAAACGATTTACTCGCCAAATCTTATAAACGACACGTTGTAATGAATGGGCACAGGTGAGAAACGTGCGCCCCAAGCGATGCCGAGGTATGCGGGCAGCGTTTACGTTACGTTTTGCCCCCGATTCGTTCGCTCCTTTCTTTTTTTCTTTTTTTCTTTTTTTTTTGTGGAGAGCTGGGTGCGAAACGTGCCTGACGTTGGACATAAATTAATTTATTGCGTGCGAAGCGAAATATGTAAAAATAATTGCCAAAGGAGAAACAAAGACGAAAAACAAAAATTGGTACAGAAATAATTCATACTGCATACTTTTATGGGCAGGGGAAGGGTGGGGGCTAGAACCCTCAAAACTTTCACATTCACATTAGTCGCAAAGCAAGAAAAACATTAATAATTAAGCAATGTCTTAAGGTACAGGGGGGTTCCTTGGGGCTGGTGGGGTAGGGGGTTTGTTTGTAGGAGGGCTTGGGTAGCAGGGTACTTACAACGAGTTTCTTTGTTGGAATTGTGGCGGTTGTCGCTGACAGCGGCGTCGGCGTCAGTGGCGGCGCTGCTACTGCGGCTGCTGTCACTGGCGGACTAATCGCTTTAATTGTCGCCGGCGCTGGCAGCGTTGGCAACGGCGGAAGCGGCGGCGGCTGCTGAAATAACTCCGCTGGCTGCTTCACGTAAAACAGATTTACTCCAAAGTGTGAAATTTTGATTGAATTTATAGCAACACCGTCGACAGGAAAATGTGATCTGAAGCGCCGAACAACCGTCGGCCAAATAAAAGAGCGCGTTGACTGTTTGTTGTTGCTGCTAGCTGCTGTTGTTGTTTTTGTTGTTCTTGTTGTTGTTGTTGTTGCTTGCTTCCTTTATCTGTTTATTATGCTTGTTGTTGTTGTTGCTATTGGATTTATTTTTGTTTTTGTTTTTGATTTGTGTGTTCGTTTCGTTGTTTATCGCTATGTTTCACAACTAATTGAGAAGCTCTTGAAATTGCCGTTTGACTAATTGCATTTGTTTTTTGTTTCTTTGTTTTTGTTTTGGTTTTTTGTTTTTTTTTTGTTTTTTGTTTTTTACTTTATTATAATTCTTTTACACTACTAAAGCTCAACGTTAATCAGCGCGTTTAAAAAATGTCCTGCAAAGTGTTACTGCTGATTCGGATGCTGCTGCTGCTGCTGCTTGTTCTTCTTCTTCTTCTTCGTCTACTTGTTATTTGCTTCGTTTCGTATTTGATTTGTATGTTGTTTGATGATTGCACTTGAACGCGTTGCGAATCACGTCAATAAAAATCTCGCTACTAAGTAAAACGCGTCGTTGTCGTCTACCGAAATATTTGCCGCTATTGACAATAAGTTTAACTCTGTTGTTTTTGTTGTTGTTGTTGTTCCTTGGCTGAGAATTCGACAATTGATTTCCTTTTTTTTTTATGTGGGAGCTTTACATTTGCTGTTGCTTTGCTTTGCTTTGGTTTGGTTTGGTTTGGTTTGCTTTGTTTTCACTAGGCTACTTTTGCACGGCTAAGGAACAGAACGCAACGACTGCTGGACTCGCTTGTCTGATAACGACTGAAGGACTCTCGCGAATTGCGTAGGATTTTTAGCAAAGGCAAAAACTCTGCCAACACCACAACGTCGACGGCGACGTCATCAGCGACAGCAGCAGCGGCAGCGGCAGCGACAGAAGCGCAGAAGCATTACAACAACGGAAGCACAACTAACAACAGTGCCACAGGCAGCGCGAGAGAGCAGGCGTGAGCGAGAGCGAAACATTTAGAGAGAGAGAGAGAGAGGGCGAGAAAGAGAGAGAGAGAGACACCACCAAACTGAGAGAGAGAAAGAGAGTGAGAGAGGTAGAGAGAGCCAGCAAGCGAGCGCACGTGCATCCGTGTACACCCCCGCATTTTTGGTACACGAACGTCACGAAGACTGTTAAATCTGTTTGTTGTAGCCGTACTATATGCGGACCAGTTGTGCAGGGTTGCCAGCTTTACTGAAGGCACTCTGTGAGCCTAGAGCTGTTATGTTTAAGCGTGTGATCAATTTATGGATTATTTACCTGAGCATTATGTTATTACGCTATTTTTATTGTAAGCAAATTCCCCCTTCCTCACTTGCTACTTTTAATATTAATATTAATTCAAATAAATGTGAATACTAAGCAATTTATTACAAATTCAAAAAATTCAATTTAAATTTATGCTATTTTGTTAATTTGTTGCATTATTTTTGTCATTATATTAAGGTAATAAGTAAATAAATGTTGCGCCTTTTGGGTATGCAGCACTATTTGCGCCGTGTGCAGCTGCTGAGAAAGCGTGCATCGATCGATGCTGTTAGCGCTATTAGTGGGATGCTGTTAGCCGCGCAGCTGGACTTGGCTTTTACAGCTACACCGACCGCCTGCCAAAACAGCCCCTTTCAAAACTTACCCCCCACGCACCCCTCCTGGTGGCCTAAGCCGCCGCACAATGTTGCAATCACACACAAAACAGTCTCTAAAAATTCACTTTCACAAGCCGAAATGACTTAACAGAGAGAGCGCTAATTGCAACAGGAGAGCCAGTTACACACACATAAACACTCACACACTTCCACATATACACACACGCACACACAAATATATTTTTAGTGAGAGAGATGGAATTGAGCTAGAGAGCGAGCAAGCGAGAGAGAAAGCGAGAGAGTGAGAGAGCGAGAGCGAGAGAGAGAAAGCGAGCACACGCTGCTTGGAGAGTTGAAAAATCTACGCGCGTCATTGTTGCACCTTTATGTTTGTTTTCGTGGGTGGCCCACACAGCGGCAACAGCGGACGACGGCAGTTGAAAAGAGATGGGCGATGGATGGGCTCGTAAATGGCGCAAAACAAACAACAATAGCAAAATTGTAACCTCTATAGAGGGTGTCCACTGCCCATTGCTGCTGCTGCTGATGCCGCTGCTGCCTTTTGTTGTTGGTGTAGCTTGTAGGCCTGTAGGCAACCTCTTAATGATGTTGAATGTTGCATGTTTGCGTGTTCTTAGTTGTATGTAGTGGAATGTTGATGTTGATGTTGCTGTTGCTGTTGGTTGTTCAGTTGCAGCTTAAGGTGAACTCTTTTATGCGTAACTGCAATGAATGCTGCTACACTTCTTGAATAGTTCTTAATTACTTATTCGCCATTACAATCATCGACATTATCATCATCATCATCATCATAAGCAACCTCATAATTGCCTTGCTTGTCGTCCTTATACGCGGTGTGTGCGAGTGTGTTGGTGAAAGTGTCAACTTGACATTGCCTGGAGTGCACGCGGCACCGCTCACACACACACACACGCACACACACATACAAACGCGCACACACACATGCCGCGGCATTTGCGTCAAATATTTTGTTGCCTACCGCCCCGGGGGCAGTTGTTGTTGCCTGCCTCCGTTTGCTGACAACGCCAAAAAGAAAAACGCTCGCAGCGACACTTGTCTGAGCAAAATTTCCCTCGAAAAATGTGCCACACGCTCTCCTTCTCTCGCTTGCTCTCTCTCTCTCTCTCTCACGCTCGCTGCGTCGGCGCCGTGGCAGCCTTTACCCCAGTTGCGCTGCCAGCGGCAACTGCGCTGTTGGCGGCGACAGCGACTGCGGCTGCTGCTGCCATGGCAGCTTTATCAGTGCCATGAAATGTTGTTCCCGGAAAATAACCCAAAGGAAATGCTACACACACACACACATACACACACAGACACACTTCAGCTCTCTAGATATGTGTGTTTGTGTGTGAGCAGCAATAACTGTGTAGATGTAAATCCTGGTTTGTTTCATTTGCCGATTTGGAAGCCGCTCTGGCGAACTCTGCAGCCGACGGCACTAACTTTGTACGCTTGATGATGATAATAATGTTGCCCCTTTTGGCTTTTGGCAGGATCCAGGAGCCAACCAGGAACCCAGCCACAAAGCCCAAACATCGTCTATGGAAATTCGTACGCCGATTTTCGAGCGATTGCAATTGATTTGTAATGTATTTCATTGTTGTGTGTCTCTCTGTGTGTGTGTGTGTTGCTCTGTGTGTGTGTGTGTGTGTGTGTGTGTGTGTGTCTTAGTGTGTGTATGTGCGTGCTTGTGTGTGCGAGTGAGGTTATAAAATTTGTATTGATTATTTCGATTGCCTTTGTTCGATGGCTGCGCTTTGTTCGCTCATCTAATGATAGCTATGGGGGCATTAAAAATGTCAAAGCTGACATTTCTGCACACTACAACTGTTTGGGTTATATTGTGAGTGGGTGTTTAGGATTAGTACTAGAGCAAATATAAATATATAAATAAATATATAGATGTGAGCATGTATGTGTGTGTGTGTGTGTGTGTGTAAGTGTAAGTGTAAGGCGACTAACGCCGCCTAGACACGCATATACTGCAGGAGGATACAGAAGGACCTGCTCGACTGGGGAGTTGGCATGTGTACAAGTCAATTATGGGTCAAAATCCACTCAGGAGTTGGGCAGAACCAAAATGCTTGACGTTGGCTCGCTGCTCGCTGAATTTTATAAGGCTCCTTGCTGCCTATTGTAAGATGAGAGATGTGATGTGCATGGGGCCCAAGGATGCTGGGGATCTCAACTGTGCCTTCGCCATTGCAAATGAAACATGTTTGGTTTTATCGTATTTATTGACGACTCCATGGGGACGCTTTGCCTGCCTGCCGGCCGGCCCGACTGCCAGTGTGGCCCGTCCGTCCGTCGTCAGTCAGTCAGTCAGGCGGGCAGGCAGTCAGTCAGTCAGTCAGTCACTCAAGGCAGCCAGCCAGCAAGCAAGATCAAACAATGGAGATGCTGCTCCAGATGCTGCCTCTCAAATTGCGCTATCGAGCAGCTCAAAACAGCCACATAAAAAGATTATTTTATGCATGTATGTGCGTGTGTACATAAGTGTGTGTGCGTGTGTGTTTATATGGCAAAGCTACGCAAGGTTTTTCTGTATGGAATGAGTGGGAGAGGGGTGGGGACAGCAACTAAATTCACTTAGAAAAGCAATTCGTATGCGAGTGTTGCACAGCAAAATTGAAATGTATGCGTGTGTAGCGAGAAAACCTCTAGAATTCCTTTGCATGTATATACATTGATTCAAGAATGTATCAGCGAGATGAATAACAACAGAAATGAGCAAACAACATTTCCGCAAATCAAAATTCAATTGCTATCGGAACTTGTTCAGTTTTATAGTTTTGTTGTTTTCCACTTGTTGATGGCTATCAAACAGTAATTAAAGAGACGAGGTATACTCATGAAAATCACTCATTCAAGCTGAAATCTTAGAGTTTAAATTGAACTTAACATACAAAGTGGATGAAAAATGTCTTAGAGATAATATATTATTTGTATGCTTATGTCCGAAAGTTGTGGAAATTGAATAAATTTCTAAAAACTATTTTCATTTTATATTAAAACAATCATAGCCATTTTAACCACAAAAAAAAAGAAATATAGACGAAAAGCCATGTATGAGAATCTTCCCATTTATTTAGTTAAACGAAATCTAAAAGCACTCAAGTTGCGTTAAGCCACAAAACAATACTTGATATGAATAACTTATTTAGTCATTCCACAGGCTAGACATCTACATGACTACTTAACATTCTCATACACTTGTGCATGCTGCTGCTGCTGCTGCTGCTGCTGCTGCTCCTGGCACTGCTGTTGTTGTTGCTCTCCACGCGACCAGCTCCACGCTCTCACTTTAAGCCAGTCAAGGGAAGTAACTGCTGCCACACAGCCCAGACCCCTTCACCACCCCCACAGTTCATTCTGTCCAGCAACATTTAAGCAATTTCGCTTGTTAAAAGCTTACGCCGCGCACTTTACTTTAAACCACACTAACAAATGCCACTTCATTCAGCAGATATTTGCGGCCAACAACAGCAGCAGAGGCAGCGCCAGCAGTAGCACTACTGGCAAAAACATTGTGGCACACACACGAACAACACACACATGCGAAATCACACACATCCTTTTGCCATCAATTCTCTAAGCACAAACAAACAGTCAAGCCACACACTCGCACATATACTCACACACACACACACACACAGAGATACTCACACACGCATGCAGAAACACGCAAAGCTCTTTTCACTACAAAACGGAAGTACATAGAAGCAGCAGCAGCCAAAAACACAAAAAAAAAGAGAGACGAGAAAAACTAATACACACACACACACACACAGTACACACAGAGCGGGAATAGAACAGAGCTGGGAAACCTGCGAGCTTATAGAAAAATACTGTGGCAGAAACTACACACACTCAAAGGCACACACACACACACACACACACACACACACACCTTATACGCTCACACCCGATAGGCGCGGCGCAAGATATTCATTCTATCGTAAAATAGGTAAGCAACAGCATGTGTGTTTGTGTGTGTGTGTGTGTGTAAAAAAACAAGCGCCACCGCTCTGGTCAACGGATAACAAAACATAAATAATAACGACAACAGCAGCAGTAGCAGGAGCAGTAGATGTAACGAAGGGACTTGCACTGAGGTAATGGCAGCCAAAGCTGCTGGGAACAGCAATGGAGCATCACCAGTAAAAGCAGCAGCAGCATCAACGGCAGCTTCAGATATTTTCCCTGGAAAGCATAACCAAAGCCAAGAGCTACAAAAAAAGCACATCCTAAAAGCAGACTACAGGTATCTGAAAATTAAATGAGATCAGTCGAATCGAAAAAGAAAAATAACTTCTATTAATTGCAAACAAAAATATTTCTAAAGTTGCGCAACAAGTGTTAGAAAATAGTGTTAAAAAATATGCAAATATTTCCAAGCTACATTTTTAGTTATTATTATAGCTTAAGGGCTCCAAACAAATCGATGAAAATCTGTTGGGAGTGCATACTTCAAAGCGGAAAAGTTTGATTGGAGAAACTTAATGTCTGCTTTAATATACAAGAATGCTTCACATTTTGAAATCTTTATGTAGATTGTGTCTAACTACATTTTTAAAGCCAACAATCACTTATGTATTTTAAAATGATCAAAAGTTATGAGAAATAAATGTGGTTCTTTTTGGATATTTATTTATAATGGATAGTGGGCAATTTCTGTTCAGTTTATTTCTGTTTGCTGAGCCTTAACTCACTTCCTGGATCCTGCTGGGTGACTTGCTTACTAACAGGCCATCGCAGCCATAATGGCCACGTCGTATCGGTTTCCTGAAAGATGAAAAAAAAAAAAAAAATGGAGCAGCAGCAGCAGGAAAAAAAAATAAAACAGGACACGCGCCCAACCAATGCCAAAAACTGCCAACCTCAGTACAGGAAAGCGCCAATGCCATGGAGAATAATGTGAATGCGAACAACGCGCAAATAACTCATTTATTTATTTACTATACAAGCATATGCGATTGTGTATATGTGAGTATCCATATCGCTATGTTTCTGTAGGTATATGTGTGTGTGTGTTTGCGTGTGTGTGGTGTATGCGTGTGTGTGTGATGTATGCGTGTGTGCGGTGTGTGTGTGTGTGTGCTTGCGTGCAGTGAAGCTTGAGTTTGATTTAATAGTTTATTAAGATACGCGCAGCAAGTGAAGATTAAGGCGAGCGGATTTGCTCGACGGTGGTTGTTGGCGCACTTAAATGTGACGACCACTGGATTTTGGCCTGTGGTTTATGGGCTTTAAGCAGCCGCCATAAATAGATTTCAACATACAGTTGTTGTTGCTGTTGTTGTTGGTCTTGTTATGCGGCGACTGGAGCTGCTGCTGCTGCTGCTACTGCTGTGAATTGCGAGCATTTTGAATGTTGCAGAGATTGGAATTAAAGAGTCATGGAGAAGATCTCATTAGGCGTGTAAGATAACAATAATAATTTGGCTTATCCAGCAAATGGAAATGGCACAGCAGAACGTGGAACACAGAATGTGTCGAAATGGAAGAGGGTGTCTCAAACAACTGCCAATGAAACACGTTCATTCAGTTGAATTTGAAATGAAGTGCGGTCTAATTAAAATTAGATATTATATATGAAACAATGGCAATTGAAATGCTTTCTCTAAGTTGAATACGAGGGGGGCATTTTTAGAACTTCAATAATAACGGGCATTTTGCATAATGCTCATTTAAAATGATATGCATTTAAAATACACAACTAATTCGTGAACAAATTAATTTAATTAAAAACGTACTTTATTTGTGCTTCAGCTATACTCCTCAAACAAATTGGTTTCTATTTGGGCAACAATATGGCATATATTTCATATTTATGGTATATTTGATTGAGTATTTATCGGATACTTTGGTATTTAACTTTGAAAATGTATCTATTTATTTGCCCATATCACATATCACACATTTATAGCGCATTTTCATTGCCGCATTTGCTGCCAACTCATTTTAAAAGCCCATAAATTAATATTTTCACGCTTTAAATGCCGTGAACACACACAGGCACACACACACACCCTTAAATAGGCACACACATAGACATGTTTATGTGTGTGTTGTGTCTGTGAGTTGGCAGCGATTAAAATTGCTGTTAATGACAAGCGAATGTTATAAATTACAGCAATGAAGCAATTTTTTGCTGTCTGCCTGACATGGCACGGGGCTAAAGTTGATGACTGTCTGTGTGTGTTTGTGTGTGTTTGTGTGTGTGTGTGTGTGCTTGACTGCCTGTAGCAGACTCAAAGTTTGCCTAATTATTTAAGATCAACGCTACAGCTGCCATTTCAAGTCAACGACAAGAAACAGCAGCAGCAGCAGCAGCATCAAAATCAGCATCAGCTAAACGCGGAAAGATGAAAAACCAAACAATGAAAATTGAACTCATCTCTTATGTGGAAAACCAGGAGGCCGGTGCTTTGATAATGATGTTGTCTCTCTGTCTCTGCGCTGGGCTATGTTTCAGCTGTTATTAATGATGCTCCATATGAGGCAGGCAGGCAGGCAAACACACACACACACACAGACACACAGACACACATCCAGACACACACACACAGACACACACCTAAAAGCTTCTGTCTAAATTGAGGTTGAGGTTGTGAGAGAGCATAGTGGTTTGAGTGTATCCATTGCCTTAAAATTATGCGCCATATTTTCTGTCAGCATTTTGGCTCGACGCTTAGGCGGATGTCGTATGTGGTGGCCACCAGCTGAGCGGGGGTGGGGTAGGAGGAGAGAGTTGGGCGTTGTGGTTGTGCTGCCAGAAATCAACGATTGAGCTCACAACGATGGCACAACGACAACGACACGTTGAAATCAATGTGTGTGATTTGCCAATTATGTGGGTTATACATGTACGTCAGTCACTGTGTGTGTGTGGCGAGAGTGTGTGTGTGTGTGTGTGTCTCTGCCTCTGTCTGTGGCTGAGTTTGGCTCGTCATTAGCGCTGTTTCCATTTCCGGCAGACAGAAGCAACAGCATCAGCATTAGCGGAGGAGAGAAGGAGCCTCCATCGATGAGTCGTCGGCATTGGATGTCAATTTCATAAGCAATTTACGCAGCGACAGAGTTCGATTTGCCAACTGTTGATGCCGCGTGTCAAGTGGCAAAGTGGCAGTGGGGCAGAGCCACAGAGGCACAGAGAGAGAGAGGGGCGGATACGCTATAGCGCTATATACATCTGCAAATGGAAATGAAACTCCAAATTGTTGCTGTAGATGCTTTAAATGCATTTGACTATTTCCCCATCAACGCCGGCGCCTAATTAACTAATTTTAGAGCCAAGTGGCCCAAAACCGTTCGAAATATCAGTTTTGGTAGCAAGGAGCGGGAAATAAGCGGGGTCAACTCCAAACCATCATTGTTGGCCAAAACTGATGCGCTGCGCCATTGTCCTAATTATTGTCCTGCCATAAACAACTAACAGACGCAGCAGAGAAGCGGCAGTAGCAAAAACAACAGCAACAATAACAACAACAACAACCAACAAGAAGAGCAACGTTGTCGATTCACCCTCACAAGCAGCAAGACAAAAGTAATGGCCGCTATAATTCACAGTTACTTATTGTTTATCTGTTCGTTTGCTCAGCTCGATGTGCTCCATAACTTAAATGGTCGCAACAGCAGCAAACAATTAGAGATGAGAGCAGCACTCAAATAAAGCAACACGAATCACGAATTAATTAAATGATGCTCAAGCACAAATTTCCAAAATTAATCCGTGTTAAATGTATAGAAAGGAGAGTTGTGTTCTCTTGGCATCTTTAGCTTACGTCTTGAATCGCTAGAAAAGACAGGCTCAGAAAGATACTTGTGCTGTATACCAAAACTTGTAATGGCCACTTTAAGTAGTTTTCTAACCTCTCAGTAACGAGAGCCCAACATTAATGAACTAGAATCGAACGTATGTCTAACGATCTAATGGTAATATCTTTGGTTGAGTGAAATTACAAATATAACTAGACCGAATCTAAAGTGAATATTTATATAAGATGATCCAATTTGTAATGTGGAATTTCATTGAATCCTTAAGATTCTCTTAAGAACTTTAGGCCGGTTTCATATACAGTATATTCTCTCAATTAGAACACGCTTCCATCGCTAGTCTAATGACTAGACTATTTTTCTCTTGTGAAAACACTTGGTTCGATTTTATGGCATCGGGTTGAAAAGGTTGCAAGATTTTGCTTCGTTTTGCTTTTGTCTTAGCCCAGGCGTTGGCCTGTCTCTGTGCTTTAAATGATGCGAATTAATTTGAAAATTTCCAATGTGTGTTGCAACCTGACAAAAGGAACAACAGCAGCTCGCAGCTGTGGTAAATGCTTAAATCGACAAACAGGGCCAAGGAAAATCAGTGCACATACAGTTAAACAAAAAAGCCAAAATAGAAAAAAAAAATAACGAGAAAAGCCGTTGCCATAACTATGTGCGGCCAGCAAAAGGAAACGAACAACAATGCAACAACCAAAAACTGAGGCCGAAACTCAACTGCGAATTGCACAGAAAAAATAGCTGGAGAGCCGGAGAAGAGTAGCAGCAGCAGCAATTGGTGGGGGAGAGGCAACATTGAGAGGCAACCACATTGGTGGCAAACTGCTGTTGGTGCAATGGCCAAAAGTTTAAACAACTATTTATTATGAAATACAATAAAAAAAAGAGTAAAAAATAAATAAATATATATATATATATATGTATATATATAAAACTATTTAACACACAAATTCAAACAGACAACAGCTGAGCGCGGAGGCGGCTCATCGGTGGCGACTCTGTGGCAAGCCTTTTTGAGCAGCAGGAATCCAACTGGGTATGGCTGTCCCATCCATATCAGCATCTATCCACATTCATATATCCACAGCCCAAAAAGCCTCAAGCGCCAGAGTCGCAACCGAAGCTGGAGCTGGAGCTGAAGCCGAAGCCGGTGCTTTTACTGTTACTGTTGCTGAAGCTGAAGAAGCAAAGGAGCAACTTTTACGTGAAAATGTTCAAAATTTAATCAAATTAAAGTGAATGCGCCGCAGGCAAACATATTTCGCACGCGCCTGCGAGAAGAGAAGCGCCGCCAAGCCTGGCCAGGATGTGGAATGAGGCAGGAGCCACCAGGAAGAGGAAGAGGCAGACGTTCTGGCAGCAAGTTTAATATGTAAATTGTTTTTGTTGTTTGATACGGGTGGTGTCGGTGTGGTGTTGGTCCTGTGCTGGGCTGCTGCTATGGCTCGACATTAAGTGGTTATCATAGCCATTTATGAGGCTGTTAAAAAGTATCTCATTAAACATAAATGGGCAAGCGGCAAGCGGAACGTAGCGAGCAAACAACACTCAACTCGAACGGGATAATAGATACTCGAGTTATTTTCCATTCTATTTTTTTTTGTTTTTTTGTGAGCGAAGTGGGAGCCACAAATTAAAACCCAACTATTTGGTAGCGACAGCAAACCACAATCGAGACCCCCATATGCGCTGTGTAGAAGGCGGCCACAGTTAAAACGTTATATCGAAAGGAACCCGGCATACATTCTAGCAAATTCCGCTTACCTGTCAAACTTTTGCCATTTGTGGCCAACATATTTTGAAGTTAGCCCCAGTGTGCCACACACACACTCACACACACACACACACACACAATCACCACCCTGCAACAATAGAAGCAGCTGCCCCATCTCGCTCCCCCAAAGAACTAAGAGACAGAGCCACGTTTATGCCTAAACTTTGTCAATTATTTGCGGATTTAACATTTGTAGCTTGTGCGGATTTTGATTTTTGATTCGACTTTAAAAAGGCATTTGAAAGCAACAACAACAATTTGCATTGGCGGCACACTCATTAGAGTTTCATTTTATGTTTTACGGCAAATTGTAAGGAGAATTCCAGCAACATAAACCTAAGTTTTTGAGCATAGTTCATAATAAAAAGCCAATTGCATAAAAAAGAAATGTTTGTTAAATTGGAATATTTGAAAGTACTTCAATTTCTCGCACGGCAGTCTTAACAGGTGTGACTTAAAGTCGGCTTTCCCCTTTAAGGATGCGATTTTTTTTTAAAGTCTTTGCACTTTTGTGATGAAGGTATGCAAATTTTATATTTATCATTTTAAATATTCCCTTTTTCAGATTGTCCATTATCTCGAGTCACTTTAGACATTGATTACTAATTTGTATATCCTGTACTCGAATGTAGAAGGATACTATTATAATAATCGACAAAATGCATTCCGACACTAGTTTTGAAATTTATATGCCTAAATAAAAAATTATAGAATTATATAGTACAAATTTTGAATTTTCTATTTGTTTCAGTTAACTTAACTTTATTTATTAAATTGTTTGAAAAGCTAGTGTATCTCACAGTGGCGTATACACTTTCAGCTAGTTTTCTGACCTGCTTTTCATTTACAAGAATTTCAATATTGTTTTTATGATTTTTAGTCAATATATGCATATCAAATAACTATCAATGCCGCACGGCTGCCACTCCCAAATGTCAAAATCTCGCAACAAATTATCAGCAGAGCCGTCAATACCACCTGCTGCCAAAAATCAGCTACCCTATCAAAAAATAGAGAAACAAAAAAAAAAAAAGGAAAACAGACAGTGAATATTGGCAAAGCAAGAAAAAAAATGAAAAAAATGATAGTTGACGGCGAAAAGGACAAGAGGGGGCCGAGGGACTGAGAATGCGGCTGACAACAGCAAAAACACTGCAATTTTGCAATTTGATTATTTTGCAAAGCAAAATATACATAGTATTCGCATATATATTTAGAGACAGCGCGACAGAGAGAGAGGGAGAGGGAGAGTCCTTCTTAAAGGCAAGGGTCAGGTGCAGAAGACAAGAAGGAACAGGGTGGCGGGTGGCGGGTGCAAAGGGCAAAGAGCAGAGAGCAGCACCTGGCAAACGTTTGCCATCTCAAAAACGGGTGACGTTGGTGACTGCCGTTTATTATGCGTAGCTCTGCACAACTTTTCCAAAGTAATAAAGCCACAAAAGTTCAACTTCAATTGAAATAAATTAATTTCAACATTCGGACTGACAGCGCCAACTAACTGACAATTACACACACCGCACACACCCACACACCGTATACACACACACACACACACACACATACACATGCTCAGCGGTTGGCCCCGCTGCATGAAATAGTTGAATAACTTTTCGCTCTTATACTTTTTTTTTTGTTGTATTTTTGGTTTGGCTTGCTTTTGCTGCCTGCCTGCATGCCTGCCTGCCTGCCTGCTTGCCTTTTGTTGTAAATGTAAAATAATAACGACAAAATTGCACTTTCAACTTTTGACTTTTTTTCTTCTTTTTTTTTCTGCTCAAGAGGGAGAACGGGGGAGTCTAGGCTGCCTTTGTATGGCTCGCCCACTCGCACACACCGCCTGTCTCTCCATCTCTGTCTCTGGAGTGCTAGTTGGAAAGCGCGCCATTGTCTGTGTAAAAGTTGAATTAATCGCCACGTTGCCCCACCCATCAAAATACCTCACTTCCCCTCCCTCCCTCCCTCCATCTCTCTCTCTCTCGGTATCTCTCTATCTCAACTGCTCGTCTGCAACTGCAGTCAGACGCATACTTTGCACATAGTTTGGCTGCCTCAACGACTGTTTCATCTTGATTGATTACATATTTTACAAGTTATTGCACACTCCAAATAGCGGCTGGAAGGGAAAGTGGGGCTTGGAATGTGGGGAGTGTAGAGGGACCAGTCGAGAAACACACGTATTTATTAGATTTATGGCTTGGTTTCAACATGTCTGTCTGTCTTTATGTGTGTATTGAAATGGATTCTGGCAAGTGTATTCACACAACTTTTAATGTATTGGAAATAACTAATATATCTCCGCACTCTTCACTACGACGTCTCCCTCTCGCTCTCTCTCTCTCTCCCTCTCTCTCTCACCCAGTCTATCTCTGGTGTGCTGTTGAATTGCAAAGGTAGTAAAAAGTAAAACTCATGTCGAAAGCGGTAAGCTGTGGCAATTGACTGAAACTGCCGGTTTAAATTAGAAAAGTTTCCACAATGTACACAAGATACACACACACACACACACAAACACACATGCAGACACACATACACACATATACACACTTATACAGACTGACATATAGACCGTCATAGAGTAGCAGACATTCGAGCGTGTTAATTTAATGGCAACATGAGTGAGGCGCTTTCTCTCTCTTATATGGCTGATATCTGTCATTTGGCCCAGGAACCCGAAATGTGCTTCATTATGACATGGTCATGCAATCGAAGCCACATTGTTTTCCACACACCACACACTCAATCACACAAACACACACGCACACACGCACACACATTGACTGGATTTGTGCCTTAATTGCATACATACTTTACTATTGCATACTTTACAGTTTGACTCTGTGTTGTAATCTGTTTTGCATTTTAAGCCCAATAGGCTTACAAATACCTTCACAATCGATAATTTGACAGCTTCACTTATTGGTATTTTAATGCATTCACATCTCGATGCCTGCTGTGGTTGTAGTTACCAGATTTTGGACAACAACAACAGCAACCACAACGAAAAGAATAGTTTCATTGTTACACAATTATATTTTGAGGAATGTCACAGGACTTGGAAAAGCTGGCAATGGTTTAAATAATTTGTACTTGAATTGAATGCGGCTGGAAATTTCAATCGAAATATGCCAGACAAATATTGAAGACTATGAAAACCGAGTAAAGAAATATAAACCCGGACAACAATCCAAGTAATTCGAACGGATTTCGAATATTTTCTACCTTAGCTAAAAATGTAGTTTCAATTGCATTCCGAAATCAAAATATACATAAATACAATTTGGAAAGGACAAAGCTGACTTGGAGGATTTAGTGGCAATTCTTAGCCCTCAATTGTATCAGAGTTGTTAAAAATTCAAATAAAAATCTATCTGGCCTGTAAAATATTTTCAATTTTGATGTCATTCAAAATTGTTAAGTTAATGTAAAAGTGTCATACATTTTATTATTTTAAACAGGAGTATTTTAAAAATGAAGCAAACTATTCTTTTTCCTCTACAGCTATGGGACACTTGTGAACCTTATGGATTATATAAAATATATATGTCTAGCTCAATTGGCTGGTAGTTAAACGTATGAATAAAAGGGACTTAAGCTTATTTTAACATATTTGATTTCGAGTTTGCTGAGTGTGTGAATGTCGCTTTCAAACGTTCATAAATTCACAGCAAGTTCAGCCGCTGTCTCTACAGATACGTTAGTATTATTTTTCTTCTCCTGCTGTTGTTTTTGTTCATATAGTTTTTATAGCATACTTTTGTGGGGCAGCCGAGCAAAATCCATTTCACTTATCCAGTGCACTTTTATGGCTTTGGCCACCAAAAATTTTGCACATTAAAGCGAACTTTTTAACATGACATATGTAAGCCACTGCCAGCCATAACCTCTGCTCCTCCACCCCCCTAACACCACAGACCCCCCCTCCGACATTCATTCCCCTAGATAGGAAGCAATTGTGAGGAGACCCATTGGACAAACACAAGTTGCACAAATACACATTTCATATTCATAGTCTGAGAGCTTAAAAGCAAAGAAATTAACTTCACAAAAGTTTGCACAAACGTTAGAAGCGAGTCGTTGTCGTCGTTTCGTCGAGTTGTCGATGCGACGCCATACATGGCGTATGTGTAATGTTTTATATATTTCTAGTATGTGAAATGTGTGTAACCCAAGTCGGATGCGAATTTTTAGTCACAGCCCTTGACGCAAAGCCTACTCGAAATGTGCTCCTGTACTACTCTGCTCCTGTCGTCCTTTCGTCCTGCACGCTCCAGCAACACTATTTTGTGCTTAGTCGGCTCATCTGCATTTTATGGTCCAAAAATATCATCATCATTTTTTCGCATTTCATTATGTTCGCTATGGTTGTGTGTGTGTGTGTGTGTGTGTCTGTGTGTATGCACAGCTCGAAAACTTAGCAGTCTCATTTAGTATGCTTCATTTCATTATATGGCCTGGTTCTCAGTCTCCAGTTTCCCCTCTAACTGCCTGCCTATGACTATACTACTTTAAAAATAAAATAAAAAAAAAAAACTCTTAACTTTCGCTGCAACCGCAAGCATTTTGGGCCACATTTTGTGGGCAATCCTTCTGCCTGAGCCTCCGACAAACGGTGCGAGAAATTGTCCTCTCGTCAGTTTTTCTTTTTGCTTCTTCTTTTATTTGGCGCTTCTGATGTCGCATGCAATTTTTTTTTTTGTGTCCTGCGTAGCAACTCCTTTGGGGCGCTGACTGCCTGTCTTGCCATCCTGCCTGCCTGCCTGCCTGCTTGCTAAGCTCGTCTATAGCCTTCCGCCTCGTTGTTGGCCCCACAAGCGCCAACCCACCGCCCCCCAATTCTCCCTTCTGCGTCACTCATTTTTTTCTCGTAATTTTCATAAGCAGCCGTTAGACGTTGGATTTATGTTTTTAAACGCCTTTTAATATGCGAGAGGATCTTCGCGCGCCCCAAACTGGGAGAAGAAAAAAAAAACGAAACGAAACGCTGAACAGAGCAGAACACAAAGCCACTCGCAAATGCCGCGTAGCCAGCGTAGTCGTTGTCCTAGTCGTCCTTTTTCTCCCTACAGTTGCGTGGCAGGGCGCAAATCCAGTGAGAATGCGTTTAAAAAAAATATTATAATAATAACATTACGTAAATAATTGTTGGGTGCTGCCGTTGCCACAGCCAAAGGCGCGACTGTGCGTCAGAGATGCGACGCGGATGGGGCAGGGGGTGGACAATGGTAACACGCGCCACAGGAATAGCAACGGAAATCAGCTGCGTGTTGATAAGCAAAAGCAAGCGAGCGAGCCTTCAAGGAGAGACAGACTAAGAAGGAGCTGCCTCCGGGTTTGGTCTTGTTCTGCTCAAGGCTTTCACACTCTGTGCGCGCGCGTGTGTGTGAGTGTGTGTGTGCGTGTGTGTGTGTGTATTTGCGAGTGTCGTTTTGGGTGCGTATTATGGTGTGCTTTGCGGTTAGTCGCAGTATCGCTGCGACCAAATCAAAAAGTACAGCAAAGCCGCATTAGAGAATACACTAAGCTTAATATAAAGAGATAAGCTGGTTAGTAAAGAACATTTTTAGTTTTTAGCATTCAGGAATTTACTTAAGAAAAAGACTAAAAATGCTTTATAAGAACTTTAGCATTTTAGGCTTAAGACATCACATTAGTGGTTTTCTTTTTAAAGTAATGAAATTTAACACAGTTTTAACATTGTTAAAAAAAAACCTAAGATCAAATAATGACTTTTTTAATATGGATAAGCCTCTTAACTATATACTGCACTTAAAATGGGAAGCACAATTTTTGACCAATCTGAGTCTCGCATTAGCTTAACCACATCGAGCACTCAGATTGCGTATGTCTTTTTTTTGGCTAGAGTATGTTCGGAAGTAAAAAAAAATCAACATAGATGGGCACATTTGTAACTCTGTCTAACCGAGCGCAGCGGCAGCGAAATGTGCGTGTGGCATTTAGTAGGCAGTGGGGCAACGATAAAGATAGAGATGGTGGCAGCAAGAGGCCCAAAACGGAGGCACAAGCACCCAAATAAACACACACACACTCTCACACACACACACACAAGCTGGAACACTCATTGCTGTCGAAATTCTGTTGTCATCATCACTTTGCAGGCGACGCAATGAAAGCGAAGGAGGCGTAGAAACAACTGTAACTGATGGCTGCAAAAGGGGTGGAGGTGTGGTGGGATGCGAAGATGGAGTTGGAGTTGAAGCTGACTGTCAGCCACAAAGTTATCTGCCTGCCACTTTTTCGTAATGTTTTCGCCATGCTGTTGTTGTTGTTGTTGTTGTCATCTTCCGTTTTTAATTTCATCTGCCATTTGCTGCTACTTATGACACATCCTTTTGCCCAAACCACACACCACCCACCCAACTACCCACTACCCGAATACCCCATTCCATCCGATTCACAGCATTTTTTTCATATTCTTTTTTTTGGTAATAATTCTGTGGGTACTTACCTTGGGATGTGCACGTCGCGGAAAAGCTACTTTCGGGTCCACCTGCAAGCAAAAAACAGAAAAAGAATGAGCAAGAGTGAGTGCGAGAGAGAGAGAGAGAGAGAGAGCAAGACAGACCAAAGAGAGTGAGAGAGAGAGAGAGCGAGAGTATGCGTAGTGGTAGAAAATCGTATGCTTAATGACATTTAAATGAAAAAGCATTTCGAGCAACTCTTCATATTAATAGCCCAACATAAATCTTGCATAAGCCTGCATTGCGCATTAAGCGAGAATTACTCCTAGTGAATGTGGTTGGAGGGATGGATGGATGGAAGGATGGATGAGAGACGAGGGGACGTGTGGTCTGCGGTATGCTCCCCAACTTGGAGCTGAGCACGCACGAATTAACGCGTAACAAATTGCACGACCAGCGGGCAGATGGAGAAGCCTTCGCCTTCGACTCCGCTGCGATCTCAGCATCCAATAAGCAGCGTCATTAAAAATAATTAAAAATCATAAAAATTCAATTTTAAGTGCCTTGGTTGCTTCTTCTTTGCGGCTGTCACCCACACACACACACACACACACAGGCTGACAGCGCTCAGAGTCCTGACAGCTAACGGTAAACCTCAAAGAGGCGGATGTGGGATGATTTCTGCTTGGGGGTTTTTTACTTCTTTTGCGCTGCTAAATCTTTTTCAAGTGACTTTGAGCTGCATTTGGGTGCAAGTGCGAAAGTAGCTTAAGCCAATGCCGCAAATAAAATGGCAAATAAAATGAGGAGATATTGGCAAAGACAGCCAAGGAATCGAGAAGGCCGGGGGTATGTATTGTGAAGAGAGAGAGAGAGAGAGAGAGAGAAAGAGGAGAGAAACGAACGCAATATCCTCTGGCGATAATAATTCTCACGAAAATTGTCACAGGACGGCAGTTTGCTGTGTTGATTTCCTGTGTGCAGCATACAGAAAACAACAGCAACAACAACAAAACAACAAACTAACCAACCAACCAACAAAACAGTAAGAGCAAAATCGACGTTGAAGGGGCAGCTGCCTGGCGGGAAATTGATTTTTAGATTAAAATTAAAACTAATCAGCGCTGAGTGGCAACGTCGACGTCGACTTTTTGAAAATACATCAGACCGAAAAAGCGTAACGAAATGAAATGAAATGAATTCGCATCGTTTTCAGTTTTCCAGTGCTGTGTTGTGCAGCCAAACGGAAACACGAAATCTGCACGACTGAGCTACACACACTATAAATACACATGTGTGTGTGTGTGTGTGTGTGTGTGCATACAAAACTGCAGTTGGTTAACAAATACAAACAAAAAAAAAACAAATATACACGAAAATAATATACATATAAATGATGGCTGCGCCTTTTATTTACAGTTGGCCAGCTGTGTAGCCATAAAAGAATGACCAACAAACACAGACAGACACGAACAAAACAAAATATATTCACACACAGACAGACAGACAGGCAGACAGACAGACAAACAGACAGACAGACAGATGGCCAAACAGTCAAACAGACAACACTCGGACCAGCTTTAGCTAATTAAGCTAATGCCAATGCGGCGTATGCGTAATGCGAGAGCTGCCTTAAAACTGGACCCATCTTCATCAGTTTCCGGCCATCAATCTAATCAAACAGAATTCATCAATCACATGCATTTAACTGGGCTAAGAGCTGCTCACATACGGAAATCTTTATGCTCTAAAGTTACCAAATTCTTCGAGTTTTGATGAAACTAAAAGCGAATTGTATGCGAAATACCCTTTTTGGTTTAAGACTGATTTGGGCATTTTAATTATATCTATTTATTTAAATACATTTCTTCTTATTAATCAGTCAGTTTGCCTTAACTGAATCCTTACCCGAAATGATTTAGGTTTATTTATTGTTTATGTGACTAAAAGGAACAAATTTCGAAACAATAACTTCTTATTTTCAACTGGAAAACTGTTCAGCAAAATTTTGACTTGATTAGTTTGGCTGTAAAACGCTGCTATTAAACATAATGTTAGACAGTTTACGGAATCACCAAAAAAATAATAATGAAAACTGTGAAAATGTAGCAGATCATTTGATGCACACGTGCACCATCATCAACACCACCTGCCCCACATAACAGATTCACGTAATTAAAAATTGTTTCTCATTTTCACACGGAAATCTCGTTTGTGTCGAGCCTGCTCCGAAAAAAAGTCAGGTTATTGTTTTCTTTTCTTCTCTACTATTTTTGCATGTGTTTCATTTCATTTTTTTTTTTTTTTTTGTTTTTAACTGTTCTGATTTGCTGTTTTTGTTAGTTGCCTGTCATTGCTTTGAGTTTCTAATTGCTGTCAATAAAGAGAAACGACGGCGACGGCGACGGCAACGGCAAATTTATGAAGAGTGCGCGGCTCGTTCTGTGCTTTGAGTAAATATTTTGCATAGCTGGTGGAAGTTTTTTGTTTGCGTCAACGTCATGAGTTGGGTTCGAGTTACAATTTTTGGGTTTGAGTTTTCGAATTTTACTAGTCGCGACAGATTTCCGTTCTGGGCATATGCATATGCATAGTTGTGTGTGTGTGTGTGTGTGTGTGTGTGTGTGTGTGTACGCGTGTGTGTGTGTGTGTGAATATGTGTTATTTTTTCTTTACCTTTTTGCCATCCAGCTCGTGTGTGCCTTGGGTAAGTACCTTATCTACGCTATTTGGATCGCTGAATGTGACGAAGCCAAAACCTCTGCAATAGAGAAAGAGAGAGAGAGAGAGGGAGAGAGATAAAGAGAGTTAGAGAGATGAGATGAATGTAAATATCAACACGGTTAGACAAGTTGCTTAAATAT
This sequence comes from Drosophila grimshawi, assembly GCF_018153295.1. Classification (NCBI taxonomy): domain Eukaryota; kingdom Metazoa; phylum Arthropoda; class Insecta; order Diptera; family Drosophilidae; genus Drosophila; species Drosophila grimshawi. Next base: position 13,608,679 of record NW_025063240.1, on the reverse strand, counting down.
TTGACAAGGAGCTGCGAATAAACCTGAACTCAACTCGGCAGCACGTGCGCCAATTAGAAGCTCAAATTACATCAAAATATTGGCTAGCAGTCTGACTTGACTGGTATAACTTTTTCCGGGCGACTTTGCCTACAACCCAATTGCCACCACGGCTCAAAACGAGCGTCTAATGCTCGACCTGACAGACGCTTACAAGCCATTACACACACCGAGAAAGAGAGAGACAGACAGGCAGATGGAGAGATAGAGAGAGAGAGAGAGAGAGAGAGAGCGAGAGAGAGAAAGATAGCTAAACGCACACACACGTAACAGTTCTCCCCCCGTGTCGTGTTGTGATAAACTTATTCTTGTTAAATATTTAATTAAAATGCTTATTATCTCGCACTGCATTTTAATGAGTCTCCCATGCCCATGTAGCACAGTCAGCGATGCGGGAAGCGAAGGGGCAGAGTGGGGGGCACAGACCAGCCAAAGACAACAAACCTGCTCAGAGATTTTGGCTGTGTGGCTGTATTGCCAAGCCTCGTCTCTCTTTTTCTCTGTGTGTGTGTGTGTGTGTGTATGTAAGTGTGTGTGTGTGCACGTTTATGTTTATTTGAGTTTTGGCACTTGGCAGCGACGCTTAACGATGCGCCAGGCGTTGCTGCTTCAGGACTCCTTCTGGCTTCAACTTCTTTGGCCCAGACACAGCAGCCACAACCGCTGCTCGTGTATTTATCTTGCTCTTTTAGGCGCTTCACAAACACACACACACACACACACACCCATACACACACACACACTTAGAACAGCAACTACAACAAGAACAACCGCAAGCACAGACAGTAATTAACGTCGATTCTATTGCAATTGTGGCGATTGTTACGGTTTTGATTATACCACTCTCGCTCTCTCTCAATCTCCCCCCCCCCCTCCCCCTTCTCGATATCTCTATCTCTCTCTCTCTCACGCTGTATCTCTGCCAATGGGGCAGTTACACAACTGCTCCTTGTCCACTTGGCTTTTTATTGCAAGAACTTTGTGTACACAAATTGCTATGCAATAGCAACAATAACAACTACAGCAACAACAACAGCAACAACAACAGCAACAACAACAGCAACAACAACAACAACAAAAGCAATAGCAATAACAATGTATGCTTGTTGCAAATTTTATAAAAACAATTTGCATATGGAAAAAGGTTGCCGCACAATCGGATTGCATTGAATCTAAGCTTGAGCTGGAAGCGTGGGTTTCGTTGCTCGCAAATCGTTGTTCTTGGCACCGCCTGGCACATATTAAATAAACATTTCAGCCCGTATTTATAGACGGAGCAATTTGTGCAATGCAATTGCTAGAAAACAGGCCTACGCTGTTAATATTGATTTAAATGTGGGCGGCGACCCCAAAAGGCAGACTAAGAGTGGGCGTGGTTGTGTCTCCCAGTCAAGTGGGTCACACAAAATTGTCAAACGCAAAGTGACATAAAGTTGAAGCCCAGAGACTGTTGCAATGTCTGCATTTCCCTGTTCTACTCTCTCTCCTTCTCTTTCTCTATAAACGTAACGCTTTGTCTCAAAGTCTCGCTCTCTTTCTCGCTCATCAAAGTGAAAAGCCACAAATTTACAAGGCAAAACTCAAAAATAATGTGTCTCCTGTGTGCAATTTACTCACAAATTCAGATTCAATTTATGCAACTCGAGGCTGGGCAAGCAAAGAGCACCAAAAAGAAAAAACCAAAAAAAAAACCAGAGACAGCAGACAGGACCAGGATAACAACAGCATAAGAGCGTGTGCATGTGTGTTTGTGTATTGTGTGTGTGTGTGTGTGCGTGTTTTGTGCACAATAAAATGCAAAACAACAATAATCAGCAATATTCAGATGACTATAACATACTCTACACAAGAACTAGTTCTAGAAAAATAAACGGTTTCGAAATTTCTGCTTAAGTTTTTCATAATATTTGACCTTAAGACAATATGAATGTTTAAATGTGAACTCAGTGTGAATGCAATCAAATCAATCAACAACAATTAAGTTATAATTCCTTAAATTGCTTTTTCATTACCCCATTCAGACAGATTAACAGCTTAAGAGACTTAAAATACTGGAATTATTTTCGTTAAATTGAAATTAGCTCATTAAAAATGAAAAACTTATCCAACAAGCTTTCAGCTTATCTAATATTATCCCGTCAACTCTGACTCTATTTTGTCGTATTTAGCCATAGGAAATAGTAAAGCAATTTATATTATTTTATCACTTTTCCTACTCTATGAAATTAACACAATTCTAAAGGCTTATGTATAATTGAATTATGGTCAATAAATACAATAAGAAAGATGAGAGCACTGTTAACACATTGTCCGATATTATTTTATTTTATTTATGCGATGGTATCTTTGATTTTGACTAAGTAACTCTCAGTTTTGAAGTTATCTTTCAGAAACAGGAATACATTTTTTGCCATTGTTTTAGTTTCTTATTTCATTTCAACAGAATTACATTGCTCTAGCTATAAGCACACGTTATATATGTTTATATTTCTCTTTAAGATGAGCTGCTTATTGTATTAAAGCGCAGGTTACCCTTTTAGCTTATGCCTACAGGGTGTTTAGTTTAACAAACAGAGACATGCCGACTAAGGGATCTAGAAACATGCAGCCAGCACTGGCCACATGGAAGGTGAAGTGGCAGCGACGAAGGCGGGTGGCTTGGGTGCTGTGCCTGGGATGTGCTTTGGCTTCTTGTTGCCGTTGCCGTTGCTGTTGCTGTTGCTGTTGCTGTTGCTGTTGCTATTGCTATTGCTATAGCTGTTGTTGGTTCGTTGGATTGTTGCTTGTTGAATTTTATAAAGCCGTTTCAGAATGCTAATGAGCGCACGCACAAGCTGCTAAGGTAAGCAGCAGTTGGATGTGGGCAACTGTGGGCGAGACGGGGCGGATGCTAAGGTGGGATGGGGGCGGCGGCGTGGCAATCATGTAACACACACGCCGCAAACACGTAGCAGCATCAACGAGGCAGCCTCAAGAGTCGCAGCAGCAGTACAGTTGCAAGGCAACTGAAAGCAACATAAAAGTCTTATTTGAATTGCCATGCAGAGCTTGAGAAAGTTTCCTAGTAGTAGCCAGATCCTTGTTGTTTGTTGTTGTTTGCATTCGATGTTGCTGCTTGTTGTAGTTCTTGATGCTGTTGTTGCCATTGCTGGCTTACGCACAATTTAGCAAAACAACTTGCATGTATTTAGCCTATGGGTTGCTTGTTTGCTGATGCTTCGGCTCCTGCTCCTGTTCCTTGCAGAAGCCGGCAGCAAAACCAGAGAATCGCCATCTGAATATATGTGCACTTTGGCTAGTTGCTTGGTGCCTGCGAGTGTCTGTGTGTGTGGCATGCTGACAGTCTGGCAGGCAGCTTGCGTCTTGGATTACCGTAAATAATCTAACTAAATGAGTTACCAAACGGTCAAAGTTCAGTCAGAGGTGTTGCCAAGAGCCGGCATGTACATGTATGTGTGTATCAGTCTGTGTGCATGTGTGGATATGCTGGAAAACTAAACGCCAACGGCCAAACTTGAGATAAGCGGCTGTCCCCACCATCCCTCACACCCTCCCCCGCACAAAACAAAGGCACGGAAGATAGTCCGTTAATACTCGCTTACTGGTTGCTGGCAGGCACTCTGAATACGATATTTGAAACGCACATATACATATGTCCAGCCCTGAGCAGTAAGAGAGAGGCAGAGAGAGAAAGATAGAGAGAGAGAGGGAGATAGAGAGAGAGATAATGTGCTCCGAAGACAGCGTACGGTAAGCACATTTAGTATACTGATACTAGATTAGCCCAAAATGTCCCAAAGGACTCTTAACTTTGAGGTAATTGCACGTCGCTCGATAGGTATTGAATGCAAGAGAATACGAGTCCCTACATATCTTAAAGGGGGGCTATATTTGGGTCTTTAACCGTTCTCAAGTACAATATATGTTGGTATGTCAATGTAAATACTAGTACTTTTACTTGGCATCATCTGGAGGTCAGCCCATGATTAAAAAACTATCGTTTTTGCAAATCGTTTCAGTGTTGGCAAACATATGACTGCAGTAAATCTTGACCCCTCCTAATATCACTTTTTGGGGGCATAGTCTTAATATGAACTTCGAGACAGAATCGCGTTTCCATCCTTCAATGTAGTATTGCTCCAAGCACTTTTTGAGAGTATAATTTGTATGCAAATTCTAAGCAAACCGAGAAAAACTACGATATATAGTGGCAACATTAAGCTTACACTTCACTCCAATTATAACCCAGACATAATGACCAAATGTTAATAATCCAACTGACCTGCCCAAAGTGCAAGCTAGTATGAACAAATCTCAATGGAAAGGCGAATGCGGACAAGTGACGCCTGTTCTCGCATTGACGCGCGGCAGACACACACACACACACACATGCACACACAGGAGTGTTTGTTGCAACGTACAATGTACTGTTTATTGTCACCATTTGTTGCAGCCGTCGCCTGTCAAGGCTGCGAGCGCAGAGAGAACATTAATGGCAGCCGCAAGTCATGCCCTCAACCTTAACTAAAACTTGCAACTTGCTGTTGCTGCTTTTGCTATTGCTTTTGCTATTGCTGTTACTGTTGCTGTTGCTGCTGCTGCTGCTGTAAGCACGACGAGAGGCAGCAAAGTAGCTGACGGCTAACTAAACATTAAGAGCGAGACAGGCAGAAAGAAAAAGAGAGGCAGTGAGTAAGGCAGTCGAGAGGACGACGACGGCGACGCATATTCAAATGACTTTTTCGTGTAAAAATTGCAGAACAAAACAAAAGCGCCCAAACAATTGCCAAGGAATGCAACTCAAGATGCACAGCGAGAGACCGTCTAAGGGTGTTGAGCTCGAGCAGGAGCAGCAGGAGGATGTGGAAGAGAAGAAGGAGGTTAACTGGACTGGCTCTGGTGGCACTTCTAAGCTTTGGCTACAGTCAACGTCAATCCCGAGCGCACTAACAAGCACTTGCTGCCTCGCCTCGACTGAGGACGCCAAGACGCTCTACTGCGTCTCTCTCTCTCTCTCTTTCTCTCTCTCTACCTTGGCGACGACGACGACGATGCTTTTGTGGTGCTTCCTACACAGTGTTTTTTTTCTGCTTTTTTTGTTTCTGCACCAGCCCCCTGAATTCGTCCAGCTAGCTGTCGTGTGAAGTGGGGCCGCGTGCATGAAACTTTCACAAGTGGCTTCCTGCCTTGGATGGGCCCCCATCCTCATACCCATCCTCTCGCACTTTATAAGCCTATGGACGCCCACGCCCATTTTGCACGTTTTTATGCCTTTGTCTCGATTCGTTGTCGCTGTTGTCGTTGTCGCTGTTGTTGTTGTTGCTGTTGTTGTTGTCGCTTGCCTGGGCACCAAAATGCATCCTTGAACACGCACACTTAACTGGGCCTGCGTGAGTACCAAGCTGCTCTGGCAGTTGAGCTACTCAACAAAGCAGGCCCCTTCTGCCACAACAGAGAGGACAGCACAATACACGAAAGTCGGGTAACCGCCTCCAAGTCGTCAACGGTTCCTTTAAGACCCGGTCTCGGTGCGTGCCCTTGCGTTGATATGACACCCCCGTCTTTCTGCTCTATCACCCATCCCAGATCGACTGGCTATCTATGCGGGTCGTTGGTAATTTGATTAATCCAGCGAAAAGAAAAAAATAAAGAAAGAAAAGAAATGGCGGTCCCATTGGTTTCTACTTGCAAAAGGGGTTTGCGTCTTGCGTCCTCCTGGCTAAATATTTAAATGGCCCGGCCATTATGAAAATTTATCGATTTAGTGACAGTTTAAGGACACACATTATGGGCGCCCATTTGTTATGTTTTTATGGTTCGTATGCCTGCTGCTAATGTCAATTTTGAGTGTTGCCTTCTTTTGTGACGCGATGCAGACATTAAATTCTTCTTTTTTGTTGTTGTTGTTGTTGTTGCTGCTGTTTTTGGCCAGCCCACGCTGCCTTTTTTGTTAATGTGAAGTCCTGGAGCAGGAGCAGGGGCAGGCACTGGGACAGGGGCACATCATTTAGTTGGCCCCCGACGAAAAGGTAACTTTATTTTATAATTCATTTTATTATTATTATTATGTAAAAGTGCTGCGGCAAAGCAATTACAATGGTGTGAGCGCTCGTAAAAAATATAATAAGTAACAACATTACTCAAGTGGGAGCACAACTTAATCATACCCTGCAGTTGCTGTTGAGTTGTATTGTCTTCTGGATTAATCAAGATTTATGTATAATTCCTTTTATTACATTTTCCAAAATTTGTTTAAGTATTATACATCTTCAGATGGCATTTACAATGGATGGCAATGTTAAAATTATTACAAAGTATCTTTTTTAACGTTAATTTGATTTTTCTGAAATTTATTTGTAACTCCTCGAAGAGGTCAGCCGTAATATATTTCATAGAATCATTAATCTATTAAGCCAAGAACCTAAAAACCTAAAAAAACAAAAACTTCTCATTTTGTGTAAGTGAATTTTTTTATTAAATGCAAACCAAAACCTCAACAGCTAATTGAGAATTCAAACTGCGATGTCTGTTATCTGTACAACATGTCAGAGACAATATGCCCACGCTGATATAGGCATAAATATAAATCGCTGGGCATACGAGTATTTTACTTTTCGGGGGCTTTCTTTATAAAAGTCTCGTTGAGAAGAGGCGGCCAAAAATACAAACATAAAATGCGCATAAAAACGCGCAGAAAGCGCATGAAATAATCAACAGTAACAATGCTGCCAGCTGAATGGCAGCAAGGGTGACCAGGGACACCAACAAAAGGGTGGGGGGGCGTCCGTTGGCAGGTTGTGATGCTGTACGAGTACATGTACACACTCACACTCACACTCAGACTCACACACACATGAGTTGACAACATCCGAGTGTGCGACTGACATCTCAACAACAGTGGCAACAAACAACAAGAGGCAAGGCAACGGTGGCGGGTAGGGAGGTGGAGGAGAGGGCGTGCGGGTGTTAGGGGCACCAGGAGGCAAGTCCTAATGGTCTTCGTTTGTTGCTGCCACTGTTTGAAGCTGGCTGCTGCTACTGCTGCTGTGCGTCTGACTGATGTTTGCCACAGCCAACGCCATAATTAATGATGAAAAATTGCTACACACTCGCACACACACACACACACACACACTCACAAACAGCCACACACAAAACATATGCAGTTGAGTTGAGCTAAAAAAAAAAATACAAAAAAAAAACAAAATATATATATATATATATAAATGTATATACATATGTATAAACCCATTTGGCATTGTGCTGCAAATTAACATGAAAAGGGCAAAGCATCGTTGCCAAAACAGCCGTCGACCAATCGTCGAGTGGTCAAGTGTGAGCTCAGTTCCTGAAAACAGGAATCAGCAATAGCAGCAGCCAGGAGTGTGAGGTTAACTGAGCCGGATGAAGGTCAGCATACTGAGGGCTGTGGGATGGCTAACTGAATGCTGCTGCTGCTGCTGCTGCTGCTGCTGCGACATGACAAACACAAGTGAGCCACTGAAGCGTCGAGCGGACGAGAAAGGAGGGCGATTAAATTGAGTTAATTATGGCCACGTTTTTGGATTGCTGTGGTAAGTGTAATGAGTGATTTGAAGCTGACAGAACTGAGCAGGAACGAGAGAACAGAGATGACAAAGCGACAGAGAGGGAGAGTGCCAAAAGCCCTGATGTGAAACAGAAACTTATGGCGCTATATACAAACGATCATAAATAACATTAAAGTGGCTGTGGAATTTTGGGGCACTGAGAGCAGAAATTAAACTTATCGTTAAATGGCAATCAAAAGGATAACGCTAAAGGGGCAAATGTATACAGAATATTTGCAATTATGCATTTGTGAAATGTGTTTTGTAATTACAAAATCATTTGCCAAACGTTCAAGCGCTGTATATTTTGCCACAAGCGATTTGCCTTGTTTGACACTAACTGAAAGTGATAATTAAATTGCAAATTAATCTTGGACTAGCTTTGAATGCTTAACAAAGATCCTGATAATTTAATTCCAGCTAGCAATGAAATGCGCCTATTCAAGCCTTTCGCTTGTTGATTGAATCATAGATTCAAATTTCAACACATCTACTTATGATTTGCGACTTTAAAGTCAGCAATCTGTATACGAACACACACACAAACACCAGCGACATATACACAAAGCATAGCAGACTGTAAATGTTTATAGATTCTAAACAGTTAATGGTTTTGAAAGTGTTTCGTGTTGTGTTTGCTCTTCGACAAGCACTTCTTATCTAAGACCTCTTAAATTTATGTGCAGCATTGTGCAGCAAATGTGCTTCTGAGTTATATCGCCGCCTCGATACAGATCCAGGTAAATTTATACACACATATAAAACATTCGCTGAGCGTCCAGCATATAAATAAAATACCACTTTTGGCGCGTGTAAGAAAAAACGAGCAGCAAACAGCCACAATGAAAATGAAAAATATATTTGCTTAGTCGACAAAAGAACTCCCTCCCAACAATTATATAACACTTGAAAAAAAGTCGTTTATAGACACAGAATATTTATAGCTTTAACTATGTCTACACTGTAACTTTTTTGAAAGTAAAAGCTTTTCATTATTTCGTTGGCCTCTAGATTAATATTGCCTTAAGTTTACTAAGCAAGTATCTTGTTTTAATATAAAATGAAATGGCTTTATAATAAATTAATTACATATTTAAAAGTTAAATACGATTTTTAAATAGGCTTATACACAATTTCAAATTTGTTATTCAGTTTCACCTAGTTATACAGTTAGTTGTAAGCATCATAACTCAAATACCTGCCAGTCTCTGACACTGAACTACTTAAAAAAAAACTTTTATTCGCACGCATTTCACATTTCATTATACTTTTTTAAAAGGTAACTAGAAACTTGCGTTGCAAGCTGCATGACAAATGTTATGAGACTTGGCAGCCAAAAAGCAAGGGCATGAAAAACATTAACAAGAGAAAGAAAAATTTAACTTAATTGCCATGTACAAAAATGCGTAAGGTAGCAACTGCCGCCTCTTTACCCACCCAACCACTCAACCACACCTCGCGTGCCCCGACGCCAGCCTTAAAGGGGTGTCACTGTTGTTGTTTGTGTTGCTGCTGCTGCTGCTGCTGCTGTTGCTGCTGCTGTTGCTGTTGCTACAGGCGTATTTGTGGGTTTGCTTGTGGTTGTTGGTTGGCTGGCTCCAGCTCCAGCCAGAGCTCTGGGGTCTCGGGGTCTGCTCTTGGCGTGCGTGCGCCGTGCGATATAATTTATGTTTCAATAACTTTCGAAACTCATTGAAAAGTCGCTTATGTTTGCTTCAATGGTGGCAGGCAACAACAACAACAACAAGCATCAGCAGCAGCAGCAGCAACAACAACAATGCGCATGAGAAGAATGTTAAAAGTACAACAATAAATTGTTTGGATTTACTTATGGTGCTGCTGTAGGGTAGGGTAGCAGGCAGGGGGCGTAGCTATTCGCAGCTCCCACACCCTTCCCCCAAACATTACTACAGCTGCCATTTGCCATTTTACTCAATTTTTATTGTTGTTGCACTTCAGCGACCCGCTTTGTCTCTGCCGCTGCGACAATAACAGCAACAGCAACAACGAGAGAAAAAAACTCGCTTAAGTTGCAAAAGTTTTGCTATTTTTTGTTCACAATTTCCCTCAGTTTTCACCTCCTCCTCCCCTTCCTCCTCCGGCTCCCCATGTATCGCATCTAACGTTTGCTGAATGTGTTTTGTTTGCCATTTGCTTTTGCCCTGCAGAGCGTTTTTTTTTTGTTTGTGATTTCGTTTTTTTTTTTTTTTTTTGTGTTGTTGTTTTGTATTAATTCTATTTTGCTGTTGTGCTGCTTTCATTTTGTGCTTTTAAATTTATTTGCAAGTTTTCTAATTTGTACTTCACTCCATTTTATTGTAATATACAATCTCATTTGCAAACAGACAAAACAACAGCGACAGACTGAAATGGAGAGTGGGAGAGATAGAGAATGGAAGAGAGAGAGAGAAATACAGAGAGAGTGATAGAGAGAGAGAAAGTAAGAATAGAAGTGCTGCCATATCGTAGCCCATGTATCTCAATCTATTCTGGCGTTGTATCTCTAAGCCAGCAACAGGCACACACACACACACACACACTCATAGAAGGTGTCGCCTACAAGTATGCAATGCTTTCTTTGTCTGCCCTGGTGCGCATATTTATTAACCGCACTGTTGACTCTCGCTGCGGCGGCAACACCAGCAACAACAACAAGAACAACTTTGTGTGCAGCTTGTTGCTGCTGCTGCTGCTGCTGCTGTTGCTCTCAGTTTGAATTTTGTTGTCGCACCTTTTCAGGAATTCTGTTTACATTTATTACTTTGCGCAAGTTTAAGTGAAAAATTTCCATAAACATTCTTTTAAGCGACATAAAGTTTTTATTAAATTTTGCTAGAAATCCCTGACACGATGATATCAGCAACGACATCAAGCGACAACGCCAACAAATAGAGCTGCGGAATTTACAACTACATGGGGCCTTAGATTTTTCACACCCACCCTCTCAGCCCTTATACTGTCTTTTGTCCTTGTTGCCAGCTGCTGCTGCTGCTGCTGCTGCTGCTGCTCGAACTGCTAAGACACCAGCCAATGGAGCTGCGGAGCTGTTAGTGTTGCCAGTACTCGGTGGTTGTTGTTGCTGCTGCTGCACGCAGTTCATAAAAATTTTGCCAGCCAACGTGACATGCACAAAGGCAAAGGACACATGGCAGCAGCAGCAGCAGCTGTAGCTGAAGAATGTGGCATAAACTTTACCAACAGCGAGGCGCTTGTTAACCTGAGCCGAGTGATTGTGTGTGTGTGTGTGTGTGTGTGTGTTGGTTTGGATCTGCAAAAGTCGAGCACAGGACATTAGACGAAATTCAATTAAAACAAGGATATATTTCGCTATGGCATGCCATTGTTGCCCATTCCCCCCTCTCTCTTTCTCTCCATTCCACTGTTTTTTTGCAACAAAGTCCTTTAACCAGGAAAAAATGCGCTTAACTTTCGCTCGCGCTTCACTTAGCGTGTGTTCAAATTGCGCATACGCCGCCATAAAACGCTTAATTTGAGTGACAGGCACACACACACACACACATACCAACGCACTCGTAAAGTGACGCACTAGTTTAAAAGCTGCCAATGTCGTGACTGTCGGGGTTTTATTTTGTGATTATCGCAGCTCAAATTCAATTGCAATTGACTCATTAAATGGCGCTCATTATTCATACTGTCCGCAGAAACCAGCTAATTTACGTTAAGCATTTTTGAATAAGCTCGGAGAGAGGCCAAAATGGGCCAAGCTGGTTGGGTCTGCAGTCAACCAAAAGCGGAACGAAACCGCAACAAATGACAAACGATTCGCATAAATACAACACAGCCCAGCAGCAGGAGTGAAAGTGTGATGGAAAGGGGACAGAAAGGGACAGGTAGTGAGAAGCTCATTTATATATATATATTGTATATACATATATACATATTACATACACTCATACATACGAGCAATTTAAAAAAAAAATACAAAAATGCGAAATAAAATCAATGAAAATTAAAACCAATTAGCGGTTAACCAAACTGTTCAAATTTGGAAATGGATGCAATCGTGCATGGCCATAAACAACAACATCAGCAGCACCAACAACAACAACTTAAAGCCGGGAATGGAATATGGTTAGTCGAAAGAGCAACGCAGCCGACAAGGGTCAATAACAGAGCTGGAAAGGTAAAAATGCGGTCACCGAGATTTACCAGAATAATAATCAATGTCTGGTCAAAGCCAAACAGGCAAAGCATGAAATCTGCATTACAAAGTGTTGGCTAAATGATTTTTAATTGAATATACAATTATATATATAACGAATACAACGTTTATTAAATGTATTGAACATACTTCAAACCGATAAAACCGATAAATGTGAAACGATTTTCCACTAACAAACAATTTGGAGGTGCTCTTCTTCGCTAGACTTTATCTGTACTTAAACTTTTATTTATATATATATATATTTTTTTTTGAGTAAAATGCCAAACAAAAGTTTAAGTGCAAACCGCATATGGCTTAAGCAACTTTCTAATTTTACTGTCACTCAACACTTGCCCTAATTCTTGTCCAGCATCTGTTGCAATATTCTGATGGCTTACGCCACAAAATTTTACAACCTTTGATTTGTGTCGAGATTAACATCTTGATTTGGGTTTATTTTGGTTTATTTAGAAACTCACCTGGATCTGCGCGTCGTGGGATCCTTCATGACCATTGCCTCGGAGATGTCGCCGTAGCGGCCAAAGTAATCGCGTAAGCTCTCTGCAAATAAACAAGCAAAAACAGTCGAACAACAATGATGCAGAAACAAGTGTGGGCTTGTGGTAAATATTCAATAAGAAGGAAGTTTATGAAATGTCAGGGAGACGTCATCAAACATGTTTTTGTGGCCCAACGAAATCACCGCGAAACGAAAGTTACTAATTTTTTCTCGTTGTTTTTTTTTTTTTAGGTTACGGTCTTCATAAAAATTTGCGCGCCATAAATAAATGACGTCGTCTGTGGAACACACAAAACCCAAACACAAACGCCAGACCCAACTCCAAAGCCAATTGCTGGACATTATTCACATGCACACGCTTCAAGGCCCAACAAAAACAAAAACCAGCAACCATTTCGTGCCGACTCTTACCCCAAACTGGGCTCTCGCTCTCTCCCTCTCTCTCTCACTCTCTCTCGCTGCCTGTGCCTTTGCCTTTGCTGCCGCCCCTCTGGGCTGTACTTGCCACGGCAGCTGTTGTCTGCGGCTTTTGCCGAGCTAATCTGGCAGCCAGAGTAAGCGCACTTCAGAGTGGCACGTACGCACACAAACGCAAAACTGAAGTTATTTCAACAAAATTGCCAGACAAACAGCGTGCGAGGGGCTACAGAGTAGGAGAAAGGAAAGAAGGCTACTGCTGCTGGTGTTGTTGCTGCTGTTGCTGGTGATGCTGGTGATGCTGGGGCCCAGTTACCCGATTTAATGCAGCAAAAAGCCGATAAAGTCATCTCCGCCAAAAGCTGGCAAAGAAAACCCTAATCCAGTCGACTGGATGCGCAGCAGTCGCATCATAAATTCAAACTACAATAAAAATTCAATAAAACAAACGATTTTTTGCCACACCAAACTCAGTCACACACTCGCACACTCGCCGGCAACAGCAAATAGCAACTAGTTGCGCTTGTGGCAAGCAAACACCACACCAACAACAACAACAGCAGCAGCAGCAGCAGCAGCAGCAGCAGTGTTGCCAGCATGTCTGTCTATGTGTGGGGGTGGCATGCAACGGAACGAAACAAGTCGGAATGCGTTGCGTGATTTACATAAGTATGCACAATAATTATGAACAATAAAAAACAATTTGTTTGCTTATGACAGTTTCGGTGGCCATAAATAACAGGCAACAGCAACTGGCGCAAGTGCAGGACGCCGACGAGAGACGCAGCAGGAAGAGGAGGCGGCGATGGAGGCAATGAAAGTGGCTTTGATTCGGTGCTGCTGTCCTCGCTATGCGTGTGTGGCATGCAAATTGATGGCAACAACACACACCCTTTCTCACTCACTCACACACTCCCCCTCCTCCCCTCTCTCTCTCTCTCTCTCTCTCTCTCTTTACGTTTATTTGTGTATACTGTGAGGAATGTGTAATGTGCTCGCTACACTTTAAGTTTTAATGGGGCGGCTCGCTCGACATTTCAAATTCAATGGCCTGCCAATTAGCTGCAGGTGTAGAACATGTCAGCAAAACTTTCTACCTTTCTACCCAATTCACACACATATATACACATATACACATGTGTCTATATATACATATTGTAAGAATAAAGTGGTAAAAAGTTAAGCGTGCCTTTTTGAGTTAAGCCCAATTTATGAGCTGTCGCCGCCAGTTGGCTAGTTTAATTATTTAGTTCTCTTTAGCTATTGCATTGTATTATTCGGTGAAATGTAGTTGAAATGTGAAAAAAGTGCTTAACACTTTTGCTGTTGCTCTTTCCTGTGCACTTGCAATTACTTTTCACAATTTAAGAGCGAACATATATTGAAAGTGAGTTGCAAAAGTTATCAAGGTTTTAAGCTTTGAGTTGCAAATTTAAACTGACACAAAAGTTGTGCTAAAGAAGTGCTAAAAATATTGAAAATTTTGTTAAATACGAATGAAAGATGATCAAAGTGAGTCTCCATTCTAGGATTCTAGGACCTTGGAAGCCGGATTAATTATGATTTATGGATGAAACTTATTTTAGAATTCGATTTTCACTGCCAGATAAACGCAAGCCAAGTATTATGATTATGTTGAACACAATTTAATTTATAATTAGCAAATGAGCCAGCATTAAAACGTATTTCCATTCTTCAAAAATTAGAGAACCACCCATCACCAAAACTATTCACCTGCTTCAAGCATGTGTCACATATAAAGCCCCCTGACTTACTCCACTCCCAACAAATCCGCACTCGTTGCCCATGTGCCAAAATGAAAATCGTGTATCGGCAATCAGCTCCATTTGTCACCTCTCTCCCCCCCTCGCCAACACCCCTTGCAACGGGTGTGTGTGCGTGTGTGCGCAGCTCATAACTCAATCAACTGCCCGAAATTAACTGTCCGTCAACCTTTCATTTACCTTTCTAACCCCTGCTGTTGTTCTTGCTGCTGTTGCTGCTGCTGCTGCTGTTGCTGTTCTCATTGCGAACTATTCGTTTCATATAGCGACAAGCAATTCGCATACCCAAATACCATTCCGCCCAATTAACCATTTCACATTTCTCTCAGTGCACACACAGCCCACTCAGAAATCCAACTCCTCCACCTGCCCTCGAATGCTTTTTGTGACCCTGCCTGTATCAGCACTTGGCATGTTCATTGCATCGCTTTGTTCGCTGTCGGCCGCTGCGAATCTCATTTTTGAGTGACAGCTGCAAAGTTTGTTTTGCATTTCATCTCTCTCTCTCTCTCTTGGTGTGTGTGTGTGTGTGTGTGTGTGTTCAGCGGCAAATGTCACTTGACCGGCTGTCAGCGGCCACCCTACACACCCCACTACACCCACGCACACACGCCCGCATCATGGCCAATAGAAAAGCTAGCAAACAAAATAAATGCGCACATGCATAAAGTGTAAATGCGAATAAAAACACAGAGAAATAATAAAAATACAAAGCGAAGGATAAAAACAACGAAAAAAAAAAATGTGGACAACAAATTAAAACGCGGCCAAATAAAATTAAAATTTATTTGCTACAGAAACGAGCAAAAAAAAAAGAACAAAAAAGCGAGTGACTGAGTGAGAGAGAGAGAGAGAGAGGGAGAGAGTGAGAGGTCAACAAAAGTGGCAACAACGACAACAAAATATATTGTTGTAACGAAGGCAGAAGCCAAACTTGGATTTAATTAAAATGTTTACCACAGTCATTTCATTTTCATAGCCAGCAAACATAAATTTTGAAACGCACAGCAACAACAGCAACAGCAACAACAACAGCAGCAGCAGCAGCAACAACAGTGCTGGCAACCACAAAGCGAAACAGCTGCAAGAAAATGCCCCGAAAAACCATTAAACTTGGCCCCAACACTCTCGCACATACACACACACACGCACACACTCAAACACACTCCATATACTAACTGTATATAAATACAGTTATGAAGCCAAACTCTCAATTTTGCCAATTTTGATTGTTGCAGTTAGTAAGCAACATTTTGCCTTCTAAACAAAAATAATATAAATTTGCAGGTAATTAGTTCAAGCAGCTACCACACACACTCCCGCACACACACAGACACCCACAAATACAGAAACATGCACATTCACGCACACATGCTTAATGTCAGCATTTATACCAAATCCATTTAGTAAAATTATTTATAAGAAAAGTCAACTCTAGTCAACTTCTCTTCGTTACGACCCACTCTATTGCACGTTCTGGCCAAAACCCAAATCCGAATCCCGTTTGCGGTTGCAGGCATATTAACCCCTTAACGTTAGCCCCCTTGCCAAACACTACTGGCCTATTCAACATCCCCCCCACCCACCACCTTACCAACACCCCACATGGTTGTGTGTCAAAAGCACAATGCTGAAACCATAAATTTATGTGCTTTCTATTGTTTTTGCCAAAGAAAGCGGAAGTTGTGTGTTTCTATGTGGCACAGCTAAGCCAGCCAGCAACAACAGCAACAACAACAACAATAACAAAAGAAAACAACAAAAGCAACATACAAAACCGTGCTAGAGAAAAAAGGTGTGCGCTTAGGGATTTCAATCAATTGTGAACCAAGGCAAAAGGCAGTAACAAAAACCAAAGCTTTGCTCTCGGCTTGTTTTGTTTGAAAACGCAAATTGCTATTTTGTCTGCACACACACACAACCCTTACAAAAGAGAGAGATAGAGAGGAAGAGAGAGAGAGAGAGAGAGGAAAAAAGAGAGAAATGAGCGAGCGAGAGAGAGAGAGAGAGCTGTGTTGTAACACATCCCGTGCCGTGTGGCATCATTTTTCATGCGCTCCAGCAACTTTTGACAAAGGTCGGTCAAGCAAGTCTTAAAAACTTTGCGACAAGACAACGCACGTTTCATCTCCAGCTTGCCACCCTCCGCCCCGCAGCTGGTTATTTTCCCTACGCAGTGGCATCTGCATCTGCGTCTGTTTTGCGAGCAGCTTTCGCTTAGTGAATTACGTCGACTTTAAGGGGTTAAAGTTCAGGACGGTGTGCTACCGGGGTAACAGTTGTCGCTGCTGGCTCTTTGGCCCTAAGCCGTAAATAATAATATTTAGACAAAGGCCTCTACAAATGTAAAAATACACTCACAACTCAACATTTTCCCCACCGATATTCATAATGCCCCAAATCCATTACGAAATTGTTGAAATCTTAACACTTGATAAGGATATACGCAATATCATTGTTATAGACTCCAAACGGATAAATTTATATACAACTGTTGCTGCTGTGTGAAATATGAAATTTATTAGAATATAGTTGGAGAAAATTTTCATTAAGAAACTTTCTAATTCTCTCAATGTTTATATACTAAATAGTCAGACAAATATCTCATTAATAATGCATATACTTTTCTTAATATAACATTTGATTATCCCATTCCATTATTTAACTAAATGTTTATCTGTCTGCCCACACATATTTATCTTTGCTCTTATATTTATTTCTAGTCACATTTCTTTCATATATACAAATATTTGTTCCTTTTTTAAGAAGCAACCGCACAAAGTTTTCAATAGTCAAAAGTCGCAAGGGTTTTTCTTTTCAAAATTTATAGGACCCAAAGGAGCTAAAGAAAATAATAGAAATAAAAAGGTTGCTGTCAAGCGGTCTACTATGGATTTGTAGAATAAGTGTTCAAAATAAATAATAGAATTACAAATATAAGATATTAAAATATAGAATAACAATTGCCAAGCTTACAATCATACAAACACACAGCAAACTAACTAAAGTTAATCACTTTATGCAGCGAAGGGAAAAATATATGAAAATTAAATTAAAAGACAATTGGGAATCTACAATTCGATTAGTTCACAAGACACCTTAAGCTCCATAACAGTCTCCAGAAATGACAGATGCAAAGTGAAAAAGAGGAGAAGCTTAAAAGTTGTTTACATGCGTTGGCGTTTTTACCTTTTCCATTATTTTTTGTTTTTTTTTTTTGCCTAAGAAAGTTGGGCGGCAAAGAATTTGGCTAAGTTTGCGCGATTTATGCATAGAAAAGTCATAAACTTATGGATTACCTTGACTTATGTAGCACTTACGATAATTGCATTGAATGCGAATCGCAGAGAGCAGCGACGCTTGGGTAACTTTGCATAATTTATGTGAGCGCCGTTCGAAGTTGAAACGACGCACAAATTAAAATCAACGCACAAAATGATTGATGAATGGCCGGGATGGGTGAATTGAAGCTGAATTTGGGTGGTAAACAAGTTCTGAGACAGACTGGGGACTTGAAGTGGAAATGTGGCCCTTTTGTTTTTTGGGGGCCCAAGTCATTTAAATAGTTTATATGGGATTGGGGAGACGGCAGCAGACACAAGTAGGCTGAAAGTTGCTGGTCTCCGATAACCGATAGTGCTATAGCCGAAACAATAGGCTATATATATATTTATATATGTGTGTGTATATGCTTATGCGTATAAATGGCACAAGGTAAACGGGGCCAAAACCAAATAGAATGTCAAAAATCAAAGTCCAAGCTAAAGTGCTTGCGAAAACAAAAGCCAAAGAAGTCGCTGGCACAAAAACACAAAAGGTGGCCAAAAACTTTTCGCACAAAGCCAAAAAACGAGGGCCAACAAAAGATGCAAAAGCAAAAGCAAAACTTTCAGTCAAGTGAACGAGCGGCTGCTCCTACTGCTTATCTACCAAATACCCAAGAGCCCAAACACCAGCCGGTTTCTCGTGCAGTTCCCCACCGAGAAGTGGGCGCATCAAAAGCATGCTAATGTCCAGTTCTGGCCGCAATGCCTCCAAGGATGAAGGATGTGGAGTGAAGGATGTGGCATGGCGAGCCGAGAAGTCAAGCACGAAAAAGGGTCAAGAAATGAAAGCTTAGAGAGCTCTGATATGCGAATCAATTGATTTTGAGCCGTAACCAGAGAAATGAAAGCGGGTTCGAGAGGATCGGGAGGTGGTTTTGGTTCTGGGTAAAATGCAAAGTTTGTTTTCGGCGAATGCAGTCGGACGGAATAAATTTTTCGCAGCGCAGGTAAATCGTCTTCGAAATCACTGAAGGCAAATTAAAAAGTAAAAGAAAGTGAGCAGAGAGAGAGAGAGAGAGAGTGAGAGAAGGGGGCAAACTCAAGTCAGCTATGTAGCTGATATGAAAGTGGACGAGGAGGGCGACAGCTCCCGTTCAGGCAGGACACAGTCAAGTCAATAATCGGCATAAGTCAGACCGAACAAAAGGGTCAAGCGTGGCGAATAAACTGTAGATAGATGTGGGGGATTGGGGTGAGGAGAAGTGGGTGTGATGGGGTGCCAATAAACCAAAAATGCTCGACGACGTAAATGAAGCCGCCTTTTGTATTATAATAGTAGGTGGTGTGGCTAGGCATGGGGCATGGGGCATGGGGTGCATATTGCGTATATGCGTCAGACCTGGTGAGGATTCTTAGGATTTCCTTATAAATTATTGTGAATTTATGCGAATCATTTCCAGTCGGATTGCGCCACCAAACCAAACGGGCAACGGGCGAAAGCCGCCATGGATTTTAACTTTATAATTGAATCCATTACTTAAGGAACGTGCTGCAAGCAGGCAGGCAAACAGGCAGGCAAAGATTTCGATGTATTAAAGTGTTTTCTGGCAGGCTGGCTCTTGGATGGAGTTAACCACCACCAACAACAACCAACAGCAACAAGCAACACCAAACCCAACACTGATTGTTAGCGATGGAAACCATGGGGAGAGAAAAAGGAACGCGAGGGGCTCGAGCAGCGAATTAAGTTTTTGGTTTGTTGGCTACACAAAAACCTCGAAATAAGTTTTAATTACGGGCATATGATGGTGGCCGATAATACGACGACGCCGACGATGAGAAAGAGAGAGAGAGCGAGAGAGAGAGAGAGCGAGTGAGAAAAAGAGGGAGAGAGCGCCAAAAAGTTTGCAGCCAAGGCAACCGGCGTCGAAGCCGTTGACTGACTGAAAAATTCTATTATAATTAATAGCAGAAAATTATGAAATTAATGCAAGACGCACACACCAAATTGGATTCATTAAAAATTGAAGTGGGTTTTTCTAATTTCTTTTTGGTGTGCTAAGGGATTTTCCCAAAACAAATTAGAAATGCTGCAAAACCAACAAAAAAAAAAAAAAGGAGGAAATGCACAGACACACCCCCAAAGTCAAAGGTTTTTCCAATGGGTCAACATAAAATGGAACAGTTAACCAGCAAAAGGGGCCTCAACAATGGTCATAATAATAATCTACTCGATGCTAAGCTGGAGTGATGAGGGAATGGATTCTTAACAGCTAACAATCTGTGATTACAGCGAATGGAATGTTTTAGGAGTGAGGCATTTCATTGGGCCCTTCTAGGGAAGAGCAGGGATGGGATTTGCTTTTAATATGATTCACAAGCTTAGGAGTGATGCTAAAACCGCTTAAATTCATTAAACACAGGATTATTTAATATTATTATTTGACTAACTCATAGCTCTTCACAAACATTTTTTTTTCTTGAACTACCACTTAGTTTTACTACTAATTTATATACTTTCTGTATCTGTACAATATCTTTCCATAAAAGAGGACTACAGATTACCCTAATAAATTACCAAACCTTTGAATTCCGCTCCGAATTCTTAAAGTATGCCTCAAATGGCTATCATCACAAAATACATACATACGTATATATTACCCACTATTATCACTCTATACATATATATATGCACTCAGCTTAGCAACTTGCCACTTGCCACTGCTCATCTAGTTGTCGTCCAGTCTGTCCGGACATATCAGCGATGCTTTCAAGTTTTCACACAATTTTTCATACTAATTACCAAGCAATTTACTTTAGTGTTTATACCAAAGCAGCGTCCTGAGAGGTGATGGGGGTGATGGGGAGTGGGGGTATCCATCTGTAGGGGCTGGTTGGCAGTTGATTGGCATTGGCAGCGGCAGGTGGCCGCCTCATTAGTGGCTTAGCTGGGCGTACAAAATGCCGCACTTATGGCAGCCAAGCAGCCAGCATGAAACATGAAAAAGTAGCAAGGCAACGCAGGCAGCAGAGGCATCAAATTGACACTTAACCGAAAGCAGCGAAAAGTATACTGGAGCACAGAGAGAGAGAGAGAGAGAGAGAGAAAGAGACGTACAGAAACCGGAGACAGCAACAATAAGCAACCACACGTTTGACCAGCCAGTTGCAGAAGGAAAAACAACAACCAGCAGGAAGCAAGGAGAACAACATGAACGAACTGGCTGAACTGGGTGAACTGTGTAAACAAAGACGAGAACAACCAAGCAGCAGCAGCAGCAAGTTGAGGACACTCACACACACGAAGCAGAGAGTGACAAGCGACGAGGCCTTGCTGCCTTGCTGTCACACACACACACAGACACACACATCAGTCACGAGAGCAGCAGCAGCAGCACCAGCAGCAAGTGTCCAAAGCCGAAGGGAGCCTTTAAAGTCGGCTTGTTTGGGGGCACTTGTTGGTGTCCATAAGCTGGCTGGGCAAACAAGCTGGCAAACAAAACCCAACTAACAAGCCATAAGATGACAGGCTGCCTGCCTGCCAGTGACAAATTGTGCCAAATCGAAATGGTAAACAAATGCCCAGCCAAGGATCACTCACGCCTCACTGTCCCCCACACACACACATCCCAATCCCCCCTCACACCCCATACGAACGCCAACAAATATGCAAATATTGCGCACAGCTGTTAATTTGCTAAGCGAACAAAAAAAAAAAAAAGAATACAAAAAGAAACAGTAGAAGAAGAAGAATATGAGCAACAATTGAGGCAAACAGAGAACAGATAGGTAGGCGGAACTTGCAACTATAGCTAAATCGATAGCATTACATTATTTATGCGCAGCAATCAAATGTGCCACGGGGCGTATGCGCCATGGACCTGGACCATGGACCTTGTCCGAGAACGTAGCAACTACTTTCCTTTCGCTCTGCCCCTTCCTCCCGTTACCGTTGCCTGCCGCGGCCACTTTGTGCGGCATTAGCTAAACAAATAATCATTACTTTTTCCATTTGTTTTTGAATGCTTGATGTCTCGAGCCCCTCCCAGCCACCCTCCCCTTACCTACACTAAAGACACGCACATATGTATTCTAATGCTTATGTATGTGTGTGTGTGTGTGTGTGCGTGTGTTTTTCTCTGAGTGTATCGATAGCCTCGACTGGCAGGCAAATAAAAATCTCTCACGCATTCTCAGCACGTAGCAAACGCCTCATACCCTCAAGCTCCCCCGTCGTCCATCCATCCATCCGTCCGCTATCCCCTCCTCTCCTGTTCACGCCCACCACTTGACTAACGCTGAGTTACAGCAACATCACAGTTTACTCCCACCAATACTTTACGCACCCCCTCCCCAACTCCTAGTCTTATTTAAAGAAAAAAAAAAAGAAGAAAAGTATCAATTTCATTGTTACGCGCACTCGATTCTTTTTCCTTTCTTTTCTTCCGTCCGCCTGCCCATTCTCCGGCGTACTCTAGGCAAGGGTATTCGAATATTACAGCATTAAGCTGCAACTTGTAACACGTTGGTGAAAGGTGATAATCTTCGTTGTTGATTCATGTTATTAACAGTTAAGCTACTTTTAACAACAACTTTTAAAAGTAACTAAGAAATAATATTGTTTTTATTAGGTATCCCATCCAGACTTCTTTAGTTCACTTCAGAAATCATCCATAGTTGGCTTGAAACCCAAAAAAAACTTATTCTATGACATTTAACAGCATTTAATAATTTATCCGAAAGCAATTCAAACTAAAATTAAATGTAAAATGTTAATTTGTAAATATCTTTAAACTTTAAACTATGTTAATTGAGACCTTAAAATTGCTATTGTTCTTTAATGTAGACCAAAAGTTAGCTTTATACAAAAATAAACTAAAAGAAAAGATTAATATTCAATGGCCATGGCTTTGTCTTCAGATTGACAAACTAATTCTCTTTTTATAAATATTTGTAAGCCTTTAAAATGATTCTAATACTCATTATAAAAAGTGTGTGTACAAAAAGTGTATACAAGATTCGTTGCGCTCAACGGAAGTGTTTTTTATGCGTTTGCTTTATTTTTATTTGCCAGTGCAAAGTGAAATAAATTTTGAACACCAATTGCAGGGGCCGAAGGCAATATTGGAAAATGTTCTCGGGCCAGCATGAAAATTATTGGCCAGTCATGACGTGAGTTTCGAGTTTTTCATTTTCATTTTCATTTTCTTCGTTTCGTTTCGTTTCATTTCGTTTCGTTCAGTCTCGTCCCGTAATTTTGCACGGCGTAATGCTTACACTACGTTGGAAATTACGTTCCGTCTTCTGGCGTCGCATTTTGCATAAAATTTCAATAAGCGAGAAAACGATGCTAGCTAAATGAGTTTCGTTGTTGTTCTTGCCATAGATAACGAATAGTTTCGATTCTTTCTTCTACCATTTTTTTTTTACGACGGCCCCAATTTGACTTTGCTTTTGCTCTTGTTGTCCCTGGAGTGATATTTGGAGCTAATCCTGTGCGTTCAACTGAACTGGGCTGGCTGGGATAATGCATCATTTGTGGTCAAAATGGTCAAACGCGTTAAGTTTTTATGGCCAGCGACTTTTTGGAGCTAGACCAAAAAATCAACTCTTCACTCTGCCTCTGTGTGTGTGAGTGTGTGTGTGTGTGTGTGTGTGTTTGTGTGTGTGTGTGTGTGTGTGTTTGTGTTTGTTTTGTGAGTTTTGTGAGTTTTGGTCTGCTCGTTTGCCTTGGTACTTTATTTTATCGCTGTTGGCAGCCACACCAAAAAACCAAAACAACAATAAAAACAGTCAAAAAGCACTCGAAATGCCAAATGAGCTGCTGCTCTGCTGCTGTTGCTGTTGCTGTTGCACAGCCCCTCTGCCATACTGGCTCTCCTTGATCCCGCTACACCTCCTATTTGCCTAATGGGCCCCTAAAGTGAGAGCCACCGCCCCAAACGCCTGCTTCAGCGCACCTTTGCAATTAATTCGCGCCCCCCTCACCGCCTAGGCACGCCCACAGTTTTTGGCTGCGGCTAAGGAATGCCTGGCGAGAGTTTTGTATCCGCATTTGCCTCATGCGCCCACTCTCGTCCCACCCTGCTGCTAACCAGTTTTTCATAAACAAAACCCGGAAAATCTGCTGACTGCCAGCAGAAGGAGCAGCAGCAGCAACGCCAGCACCAGCGAAACATTTCAAGCAGCGCCCAAAAAACACTGCAATTTGGCAGCGATTTCGTTTGCCATATCCAGAGAACTCTCTGCTATCCCCCAGAGAGTGAGAGAGGGGCGGGCAGTGGTATGTGGCGAGAGGTGCGGTGCCAGGCTGCTATTTTCGGTCTCAAGTGACAAATATTAGAGCAGTCTTTATCGCTAATTAGACTTTGTAGCCGTAAATCTGTTGTCATTTCTTGTTGCTCCCATTGTTGCTCTAGCTTTCTCTCTCTCTCTCTCTCTCTCTCTCTGTATATTTCGCTCGAGCTGTCTTGCTCTATTCCATTGCTGTAAATTTGTTGCTATTGTTATTTTTGTTGTTGCTGTAATTGTCATGGCCAAAACCAACAGACCACGGCACGAAATTCTCCACACCTCCCGCGCACACTACGCTTTGGGTGAGACATGGCAAATGCGTTTCAAAGTTTGCCAAGTTGCAGAAACTGATGCCGGAAGCATTTGGGGGACTCTTGAGACTTGAAGTTGAGCAGCGACGCGACGCAACGGCGAGCAACGTATGGGATAAGGATATGAAGAATAGACACACACACACACACTCAGTCTTACACACACACACACACAAACACACATATATAGAGATGAGCGAAATGAGCCGAGTGTGCACTTATGGAAATTGTATGCACTGATTGCAGACAAGAGTCAAGTGATAAAAGAAATTAATGAAAGCTACAAAACTTCGAAGAGCAACTAATTAAGTAAATTAATGGACTCGAGAAGTAAACGAGCTTATGACTATTGTATAATATGGGTATTTGACAGTTTCTGCATTTTGTGCTTGACTTACATTCACTTCAGAGTCAATTTTTGGCAGTATTCGAATAATATTATACGCGTGAGAAGATATATTTCCAATTAAATGTGAATTATGCTTTATATATAATTTGAAATGAGTACAACTGTTGCATCAGCAAAGAATATACTGTATCAATATGTAATAATTAAAAAAGATATTCAAATCGAAGTCATAAATATGAAAAGCTCAAAAACTTACCGTTTTTAAATAAACTATTCGAATAAATTAATTTAGAGAAACCATATGTGGTAAGGGAGTATAACTGTCCTATAAATTGTTGGATAAGTTAACACATTCGACTACAAAAGGAAAGAACGACTATCTCAGATATACCCTCACAGACGGGACATCCAAATTTCGCCATAAATTTCAAAAGCCAAACGATTGAACCTATGAAAGGTATTTGATACAGTCTAATAATTTTATTGTCTAATATTCAAAGTTTTTCAAGGCAGTTTAGATTGAGCTGAAGCACATATCTCACATATGATGAATCCATATTTAATACCACCTTTCGATTCATGTTTTGTTAATTAAATGCTGCAGGTAAATTAGTTGTAGAAGGGTATTCAAGATATTAGTCGGAAAATGTTCGCTGTGGACAACCAAAGTTGATAAGGGATGCACTTGTAAACTGTACAGCAGACATATATGTACATATAATATCAATTAAATTCAAAGCATATCCTCAATTGTGGCCCAAAGAGCCAATTAGTTATGTGTGTGAGTGTGAGGGAGAAGGAGGGAATGAGACTGAGAGATTACCACTCAATTTGAATAGCATTTGGCAGGCTAGTGGATATTATTTCCGCTTTCGAGTACAGCACACATTTCATTACAATACACATTTTCAGTATTCTTTTGGGCGCAACAGCAAAACAACAACAGCAACAAGGATAATAACAATGGCAAATAAGTAGTGTTATTGCGCCACATGCGACTGCAATGGCAGCTAACTATGGAAAATAGAAAAAACAATGGCCTTGGATAGCATCCAGCTGCCATTCGAGTTGGACTTGAGCTCGAGTTTGGGGCCCAGATTCGATGGCATTATAAAAAAAAAATAAATAAAATAAAAAAACCGGGACGATTATACGAATTTTTTATGGGCCATATGAGACTCGTAGACAAATGGAAAGCGAGCCTCTTGCCAAGAAAGCTGTTGTGGCAATTTATGCGGCGCAGTGTTGCATTAAATTTTCAGTCAAATGCTTGAGTTAATAATATAAGAAAATACAAAAAATATTAAAAAAAAAAAGAAAGAAAAGAAAACAGTGCCTGGCAAATCCTTCAACAGCAGGCATTCTCACCAAACTTGAAGTGTGACCTTAAATGAAGCATGCCACTACGCAGCAGGAGAAGAAGAAGAAGGAGGTGGAGGTGGCGTTGGAGGAGGAGGAGGTAATAAGCGCCGAGTTTTCCTCTGGGCCCGGTTTTTTTTTGACTGAGCTTCAAGTTGGCCAAGTCAAGCGCAACCAAAAACTTAGTTAACTGCGGCTAAAACTCACACACACAAACAACACACCCGCACACACATATACATATATATATACATACATAACACTTGTATATGTATGATAAATAGCTTTCAATTTATATGCCTTGAGGGCGGCACAAACTAGGGACATGGCAGGGAGGGGCCTTAAAGGTGTTCAAGGGTCATTTATCAGACAGAGCGGCAACATTTAACGCTGACTACATAGGTGTAGATGCGTGTGTGTTAGTGTGTGTGTGTGTGTGTGTGTGTGCAAGTAAAATTTATGCGCACTGGATATGGATACACAGATGGAAATGGAAATGTAGCTGGAGTCAGAGCCACTGTCAGAGTCAGATTCAGACTGAGAGTCAGAGTTGGAGACCTCTCTCCAACTAGTGGCGCATTCATTTCGATCTGAAAGGGAAATCATTTGCAATTGTGGCATGCGGCAGGCAGCAGGCGGCAGGTGGCAGGAGGCAGGCAAATGCCGTTACATGTAATGGCTGGCAAAGAGCGGTCGAAATTACTTTAACCCAGCTGAGTCTGCAGATGGAATCCCTCGAGGCCGAAAGAGAGGGTAACGAACACTATACCAGTTAAATGAGTGAGTAAATGTGTAGCTGTCGACAGGTGTGCAAGTAATTACACACACACACACACACAGACACACACACAGGCATAAGAAACCTTTGCATACGGGCCCACACAATTTATATTTGGCAAAGTTTCGTCTGCTGCTGCTGCTGCTGTTCAACTGTGTGGGGGAAGGGGAAGGCAGCGGAGGTGTTGCTGCAGCAGGGGTAGGAAAAATGGCTTAGACATCCATTGCCGCATCAAAGTTAATTAATTTGCAGCCCCACAAGCAACAGCAACAGCAACAGCAGCAGCAGCAGCAGCGACAAGTGGCGAACGTCTCGCTTACAATCTAAAACACGAAACTGAACTCAACTCGAGGCACGTGTGCCACGCCCACAAATCTGTGGTGGCACCCAACAGGTATTTATGAACCATAAACTTGAATAAATTATTTATCAAATTATTTCCAAGCTCTTTTTGGCTGCTAGTCTCGAGTAAGTAACTATAGGGACTTGAAGTGGTTTGCTAATTTCACGACTTACTGTTACTGCGAATAGTTAATACTCTAGATTTAATACCTCGATTTGGGTATATATTTGGTATGAAATGCTGGGAACTTGCTTATCATCTACTTATTATCAATTCATTTATGTTTCATCATCCATTTACATGGGAAATATATATTTGGCATTTAATATACATTTTATATGCTTCCGATTTCTGTTCCGTTTTCCATTTTCAGTTACTTGCTCAAAAGAATATTTAATTGTGCTGCTAATCTTTTAAAAGCATACATTGTTTGAAATCGCCACTCAGGAAACCAAATGAATGCCATGTGTTGGATTTGTAATGAAACCCGACGGTAAATTTGCTGCACAGTGTTGCAGCGTTGCGTTGCGAGTGCGCCAATTGAATTGAATTTGTGCTACAAATCAAGTAAGCAACTTAACAGCTAAACAATGGCCCCAAAGCAACGCACATCGCAACCTCAATCCCAAAACACCAACCCCAACTCCAACCTCAGATCCTTCACCCGCCAGCCAAAACACAACCATCAAGAATGGTTCTGACCCCAATCAGTGTGCTGCGGACAATGCATACACACACACACACGCACAACTCACTCACCGCTCACACAAGGAGCACATACACGTGCGTTCACATCCTTGCGAAACGGAGGCAATCAATTGCAAGGAATGCGAGGCACAAGAGCGCAAGAAAAAAAATGCACAAGCTCTTTTCCTCTTTGTGCGTTGAACACCTTCCAGAAGGGGTCCACGAATCTGGCCACACAGATCGCAGAGCCGCTCGCCACCTCCACTCCCAACTGCCTGCTGTTGAAGTGCAGCTATAAAATACTAATCCGCATCAAATGAATGCTACATCAATCTTCTGTCGAGCGCAGGCGACTGCGACTGTGGCAGGTGCGTTGGAACACTGGGAGCACAGAGTGAGAGAGAATGGGCGGTTGGAGAAAGGGGAATGGAGTAGGAGTCAAGGGGCAAAACTGGCAGGCGGCACTTTAATTTTGTTACTAAGCCCGTGCCACAGTTGACAGGCAGTCAGTCAGCTCGTTCGTCTGTCCATCCGCTGGCTGCCGCATATGCCGAAGAGCCGCTCAAAAGTCATTTCCGCAAACGTTTCCAGCTGCGGCAACACACACACACACACACACACACAATCAGAGAAAGAGAGAAAGAGAGACAAGAACAAACAGGCAACAAAAACTAGGGATTAAGGATTTGCGTGCACATAAATGAATTTTGTGTGCGTTGTCGCGACGAGCAGGAAGTAACAACAACGAGTAGCAGTGGCAGCAGCAGTAGCAGCAAGGAGCGGCAGATAGAGATGCGAGCATAAGCCCAAAGTAGCTGCTGGAGTTGATGTCGCAGCTGGTGCCACCACTATAAGTCCTCACTGTCCCCTCTCTCCCACCCGTCGCACCCTTTGGCCATGTTATCTACACACGTGCAACATGCAAGCAATGCAAGCAAGCAATGAGTAAACTTGCCCCACTGTCCCCCAACGCCCCCCCTCGCGTTGTTTGAATTGGTGAGCTGCACTACGGCAATTGTTGGCATTACGTGCCACTCTCGATTGCCATTCAATGCCAGGAGCAGTAACAGCAACAGCAGAGCCGCCAACTATTGAATTACTTTCAACCTGCAGCAACCGAAGATTGCACTTGAAATAGGATTCACAGCTCACTCGCTCTCCAAAAGCTTCAGATTTTCAATTTCCGTTTCCCTTGATTTTTTTCATTTTTTTTTTCTTGTTCCCTCTTCTTGTGAATTGCGCTTTTTTACAGCCATCTTTGCTGCTGTTGTGGTTGTTTTGTTCGTGTCTAAGCAAATGGAATAAGCGCACTCATTGGTTGAACTTGTCACTGAAAGATGGATATATGGATTGCTGGATGGCTGACTGGCTAGCGGGATGGATTGCCAGCCAAGCCAGCCAAGCCAGCCGAGAATGTGGGCGATTACGGATATGGGCTACAACGAGCCAATCTTGCACCCAAAAAGTGAAAGTGTAAACTTACATCAAAGAGTGAAAGTGCACCAAAATGATCGATGTTGCGATGTTGTGAAAGAGACACAGAATTCAAGCAGAATATCTGAGCGAAATGATGAATCAGACACCCTGACACCCTTATACTTAAAATACTTGTTGACAGTTAATTAAGCCACAACTGAATCACATTTGAAACAACTGAATTCAGTAAAATAAAAACAAAATCATAAATTCTAAACAAGAAAATCTAGAACATTGCAGAAAATGATTTATGGTACTCAATTTGCATAGTTAGTAAAATATGAATAAAATGATCAGAAGTTTGAAAATTTGACCAGTTTTCAGAAAGTTTTAATAGTTTGAAGTCATATCTAGATCGGACAACTTATATTATATAATTATTTTCATTCTGTATTATTAGATTCATAATCTCACTAGTAAAAAGAAATGACACTGAGTAAAGTTCCCCAAATGCATTCAAATGTGTATTAAAATATTATTTTATTATTATATTGTTATAAAGGTTAAATAACCATCTGTTCCTGAAGTAATAAAATCAAATGAATACTTAATTTAAAAGGAATATACCTTTAAATGCAACAAAACGTTTTTGCACGCAATGATTGCAAAATACTTATAAAAATATCTATATTTCTTGCAGCATTTGCGCATTTCAGCTGCTTTCTAACTGCTCACAGCTGTCAGCGTGGCCAGCAAATGTATGTATATGTGTGTGTGTATGTGTGTGTGTGTGTATATGTGTGTACATATGTGTCTAAGGTATAGTAAATGTGCTTGGTAATAATGTGCACCTGCAGATAATTGCAGGGCATTTGCAACCAGTAGCAACCAGCAACAGCAGCAGCAATCGTTGCCAGCACGTGCACCATTGTTGTTGTTGTTGTTGAACATTGCAACAAGGCAAGTGGTGTGGCACGCCCAGGCCCCCCTATGTCCGCACCCAGTTCGCCAGGCATTCGTTGCAGTAGTACATCAATCCTTTAAGACGCAACATTCAGTGCCAATCAACAAGTGCGTTCCATCCTGAGCTGAGCAAAGAGAGAAAAGGACGCCTTCTGCACACACACACACACACACACACACACATATGCAACAGTGCGCTGAATGCTTTTATTGCTAACCATTTCTTTCTGCTGCTGATGTTGCTTGTCTTTTTTGTGCGCTAGCAAGGATTTGTTGTACATACGTTGGAAGATGGGAAAAGGGAGCGGCACACGGATTGAAAAGAACTCGGCA
This sequence comes from Drosophila grimshawi, assembly GCF_018153295.1. Classification (NCBI taxonomy): domain Eukaryota; kingdom Metazoa; phylum Arthropoda; class Insecta; order Diptera; family Drosophilidae; genus Drosophila; species Drosophila grimshawi. Next base: position 13,578,066 of record NW_025063240.1, on the reverse strand, counting down.
CGTATTTGTCACGTATTATATATTTATAGCAACCAATGAACCGTTGAATGCACGAACGGTCGATTCGGAGACGGGTACTGTGCTGATACTGAGCTGAGGGGGGAGGTGGTTGCCTAGCTGGGAATGCATAAAACGGATAGAATTTGCTCATTGCTCATACGCCGCATGTGCTTGCTAGTTGAAGCTTAGTTCAAATTGAATACTTATTGCTGTGTTCAGGATGAGGACGAACTTGAGCAGGAGTCGAGCAACGCAGCTCTCTCTCTATATATATATATATATATGTATAAGATAAAACTCTATCAGCTGCTCGTGCTGCTTCTGCCGTCACAGTTTAATTATAATTTTAATCACTTTTGCAGCAGCGCGGCGCGGAAATGAATTTTATGAAGCGTACGCCGAACTGTCGTTCCCAACATAAACTGTTGTCAGTCCGAAAAAAAAGGGTAGGTGGCTGAGGGCAGGAAGGGATGCTCAGACTACGAACGGACGGACGGACGGATGGATGGATGGACGGACTGACTGTCATGTCAATTCAATTTTCGTGCTTCCGTGCGCGGCGACAAGTTTTAGCCAGAGTTACCAACCGTTGCACACCACCCCTCGCCCCTCGTTTGGAATGCCAGAGCCGGGATTGTCAGCCCAACGGCACTTTATGTACATCATCATCATCGTCATCATCAACACCTTTTTGCCAGGCGCCATTTACACGCCGTCGTCTATCCTCGTCTCCAGGTCTAATCAGCACAGACAGCCGAGACATTCAAGTCGAGGCGAGCAGCAGCAGGAAAATGAGGAGAGGGAAGAGGCGAGGGAAACAACTTCTCAATCTCCTTCTCCTTCCCTTCATCCCATTCACCGTTACCCGCACCACATTTCCTCCTTCCCCAGACAGCAGGTCGGATAAGCGAATCAATTTAAATGCCGCATTTGTTGCATAGATTTGTGGCCCCAAATGAGAAACGACTAAAAAAAAAATAAATAAATAAAGCACTGAACAAGCAATAATTTTATAGTTCTCTGAAGTTATGATTGGGTTTGCGAACACAAAAAAAGTAAAGGATGCAAGTAAATTTATTCAAATGTGGAAAATTCTACTGAAACTGTAAAGGGTAAATAGAATACAAATGTAAAAAGTTTAGATATAGAATCAGACTGCGTAGTCTCTTTTAGTTGCGATTAAAATATAAACCTTCATTAACATTTATCTCCAAGCACTCAATTGATATAATTCAATAATTTAATTAGCTCGAATTTATGAATAAAATTTAAGCATTTTTAAAGAGCTCAATTTATTCAAATGCCAGTAAAATATATACCCCATTTACTTTCCTCACTGGGCATAAGAATATGAATGTTTGCCCCGGGCCAAATAAATTGAATCATATTTTTAACACACCGAAAACGAAAATGAAAATGAAAATTATAATTGCCAGCTGAACATTTGGCTGAGCAGCTGAAGTAGCTGTGCAGCATAACCGGACGGAATCCCATTCTTTATTTCTTCACGCAGTCCCATTCATTTGTTCATCATCCATTTTGTTATGAATTAAAACAACGATGGCAAAGACTGCCCGAGACGAGGCTGATGACATGTTTTGTCCACAGGCACGCATTCTCTTGCGGCTTGCGTTCGCTACACTCCGAGGGTCTGCTCTGAATTTTGGTGGCTGGCAAGTTTCCCAACGGCACGCGTTGCCCGTTGCACGATTCCCGATGCCTGCTGCTGCCTGTTTGCCTGTTTGCCTGGCCTGCTATTGCCTGCCACTGCTGCCTGGTGCTGCTACTGCTGCTGTCGACAAGTCCGTGTGGCTGTGTCACTCATATGCGCCACAAATATCCAACCTCGAGAGTAAGACAACCCAACCGCCCCTTCCCCATTGCCAGCCTGCTGCTGCTGCTGCTGCTGCTGCCTGCCACTTGTGTAGCCAAAAATGTTCGTTGCTGCTACGCACGAACGCTTACTTTGTCGCATGCACAACTTTTGGCTATTAAGTCATTTTTTGGCTTTTTAGATTTGCGACAAATTCTCTGGCAGCAACAGCAACAGCAACTGGCAGCTTTTCACTAATTGCCCGCCCTGTTGCGGCATTTTTACATAAATTTCTGTGCGACACCACAAACTTTAAAACAGTTTAATGCTGACGAACACTAAGCCAAAGAGAAACACTTTATCATTCAAGCGTCCAAGTGCCGGACACTGTACAAGACACAATCGAAGATGTTGTTGTTGTCGCCATCGTTGTTTCTGCCGCTGCTGCTGCTGCTGCTGCTGCTGCTGATGATGATTTTATAGTTGTTGTAGTTGCTGGTGCTCTTCTTCTGGGCACACAACTTCAACTCTTTCATAAGATTTTAGTTGAATAAAGCTTCAAGTGGCAGTGTGACAGTGCAGGGAACTTGAGGCAACCAGGCAGTGGGCAGTAAACCTTTCATAACAATGACAGGATAATAGAATGGATACAGCGTCGAGTGCCCAACTATAGAATGCTCTCTATGAACACTCAATTTTAACGATTAATATGGATAAAAATCACGCAAAAAAAAAGTTGAAATTTATTAACTGCCAAAGCGCAAACTTTTACTTTGGAGCGTTTCTTCTTTTCTTGCCAGCTAAAGTTAAAGCTGTTAAGAGAAAGTAGCTGAGCACATAACATTTGCATAAGTTTAAGGACATGTTAAGCAGCTGTTCAGGACTTAAGAGTCTGCTTAAATTTAGTCGGCTTACAGAAATATAATTTTAAAATTTTATATTTAAGTCAATATAAAGTAACGGTTAACAGTTGAGCAGTGCTGTTAACGTTTTTATCTTGTATTAAAGGAATAGATTTCAATACTCGCCAAGATAGTTTTGTCTGAAACAAAGCACATAATTCAAGTTTCAGCAAGACAACTTCAAAGTAACTCATCGGTGACAACAACAGAAAGGAAAATACGTTCATTTTTCAAGAAAAATCAAAGACAAATTTGTGCCTAGAGATAACAAATAGTCTAATTAGCATGAGGCATAGAAGTTCAAAGCCGAACCCACATACGCACTGATAAAGTGAAGGTGCCCTTTCTGAGGGCATTTATTTTATTGAAAGTGTATGGGGCGAAAAACTTGGCTCAGCATTGAGTGACAAGACAAACAATGGCCAGCAGGACGAAGGACTGCTGCTGCTGCTGCTGCTGCTGCTGGTGGTGATGGTGGAGCCGGTGGTGGTCTCCGTGCTTCGTTCTGCCGCACCACTGCACTCGATTCAAATTCACCAGCTCTCACACTGAGCAAGTGAAAAGTGAAAAGCAAGATTTGTCACGCACTGATGCGTCTTTAAGCGTTTTAATTACCCACGAACGAACGACAGCGTTTTGGGACAAATGAAAACTTTAGCATAATATGCAAACCAGGACAATAATTCACTTTGGCAGTTGACTAACTTGCCGGCCTCACAGCCTGCCTGACTCATCGACTGCCCGACTGTCTGCCGGACTGCCTGCCCGACTGTCTGCCCGACTGCCTGCCCGCCTGTCTGCCTGCCTGTCCATGTTCTTCTTTCCGCTACCACATTCCGTCCAGCACGATGTCTGACTGGACATTTGCAGTTGCATTTGCAATTTGCATTTTGGTGCTGTGGCAATTAATAGCGCAGACGTAAACAAAACAGAGCAACTGCCAGCCAAGGACGTAGCACAATGCTGCTGCTATCAAAATGCAAAGCAGACCAGCCAGGTAATGAAAATGCTTAATGGCTTGCAAAGTGTCACAGTGGCTGCGCCTGTGGATAGGCAAATGCAAATGCAAATCGCCCCCAAGCTTGCAACTTAAAGCGCGTTCAAATTCAAACTGTGGCCATTACTGTTGCACATTGGGTGTTGGGTGCTGCATCTATATATATATATATCTGTGTGTGTGTGTAAATAGGTGTGGGTGCGTGCATTCGGCAACTTGGAAATGTTGGCAGTGAAGTGAAGTGCGCAGCTCAGCGCATAAAAAGTCAATTAAAAGCGAAGCCAGTTGCTATTGCAGCTGGCGCTCAGTTTCGAGTTTTTGTCAGTACGTCTGTCTGCATTTCTACTGCCCATCAGTCCAACTGTCCGGTCTGTCCGCCTATCTCTCTGTCCGCTTTGGCTGTGCCGCCCACTCAGAGGAGTGCGCTTCTCTCTCTCTCTCTGTTTGTGTGTGTCTGTAGAACCCATTTAAAATGGTTAAAAAGGGTATAATGAAATTATGCAAAGTTACTTAGCAGACAGAACGAGGAGAATGATTCCACAAATAACTATAGATATATATATATACATTCTTGATCAGCCTTAACCAGTGAGTCCAGTTATAAGTTATCGTATAGGAAATGCAGATAAAGATTATTTAATTTGTTTGATAATCTCCTCCGATTAAAACTCTTTTGGCGATAGCAATAAAAGACAAATTTATAAAAATATATCTTTCAAGTTGAGTGTATTCCGATTTTATGTTCGATTCAAGGTATCTCCCAGTCGAGCTCCCTCGACCAGAGCCTTCTAGCTTTTTTCCAGATGTGAGTGCGTGCCTTCGAGTACATGAGTGTTGGCCAGCGCTTTTAGCAGAATAAACAGTGAAAGTTGCGCAAAAAGCAGACGCCAAGACATCAAAGAACGGTTGAGGGGTATCGTGGGGGGAGAGAGACAGACAGAGCTAGAAAGAGAGAGAGACAAAGACAGAGAGTGCATGTTGGACCTTTGAACGTGTTGAACTTTCAAATGGCTTTGCACGCGGCTGCCAGCTAATGGCATTACACTACCCATAAACCCTTTGCCACGCCGCCCTGCTCACACACCACCCACACTCACACACACACATATTTATACACTGCTTGCATACAAAGAGTCTAAAGTCTAACTGCAATGAGTGTGCGTGTGTGTGTGTGTGCGTGTGTGTGTGTGCGTGTGTGTGTGCAATTAAAGTGACGTACGCTTTATTGATGCAAACGGCATTTCGCATGCATTAGAAGTAGTTCACAGACCAACACTCACACGCAAACACACATTCAGAGTCCAAGGTAAAATATCAAAGTTGATGTGCTATTTTTATGACATTGTGTGTGAAAGAGTATTTGCACTATGTCTTGAATTTCATATGTGTGCTGTAGAAAAATGGCAGGTTATACTTGAGAAAGTCAAATATCACGAAAATGTGTAGAGAAATATCTGAAATGGGAAATGTAAGAAACTGCTCTGCAAAGCCAAATCTAAAGAGATAAAAAAAAACCCCAATTAAATCTGAAATCTGCCGCAAGAAAGACATTTTAATAGATTTGGTGTCCAATGTTAAATTAAGTCAATGGCATATTCTAAAAAAAGCTTTCCAAAAGTCTTTCACTAACACTTCTTCAGCATCCCATAAAAGTGTTGGTAAACAGTATTTGCTCCCAACTTGATAGTAAAATCGAATACAAACATTGCAAATTGTTTAAACATTAAAACAAATAATCTGGAAAGCAGTTGAATGCGTATCCATTTTAAATGGCTATTCCCAATTGACTGAATTTCACCCACGGCCAACCACTTAAGTAGTATTTTAACTAATACAATCAAGTTAACTGTTTAAAATTACTCGTGAAGAAAGGGTATATTAGCATATATCAACAAAAGTTTCCAGTTTCTGCTCATGTTTGTCGTTCGTCGTTCGTCGTTTGTCGTCCATCAATTATTTCGTATGATAATTGCAACAAGCCAAATGCGATGCGTGGGCGAATAATAATGGACTAACAACAGCTGCAGCATTTGCAACAAAAACAATAACAGCAACAACAACAACAACAATTGAACAACTAGCTGAATCGTTAAAACAACAACTAAAGCGAAGACCTGTCAAATGTCAACTCGGCCATGGAAAGTTAAGCAACGACAACAATAACAACAACAACAACAACAACTGTAATCAATTGTTGTTCGAGCAAAAATCACAAACTACCTTCGCATTTGCCCCGTAATTACTTTCCATAGGTGTTCCCCATGTGTGGCAGTGTATGTGTGTGTGTGTTTTTAATGTGTGTGAGTTGAAAACTTTTGCAAAGCAAACATAATAATAACTACGAAGTTGCAATACTCTGAAAACTAACTTTATACAGCAAAGTAAAGTTAATTAAAAAAGTTATTAAAAATATAAAAAATATATATATGTGAAATTAAAATTGGAGAAGAAATCTCTGAACTTATTAAAAACTGTGAACGCCAATTTAAAGAAATACATTAAAATTTCGATATAAATTCAAAAAAATATTCTGTTTGAAAAGTTCAAATTCAAAGTAAATGCTCTTCAGACACTTCAAGTTCATAAATCGATTTTAGACAAGAGACACAACAAAATCATAATGCTTGCTGAGAGAGTAGAAAAGTAAGCAAAACAGATGAGAAAGGGAAAAAGAGAGAGAGAGATTGAATGAAAGAAGGGTGCAGAGATAGCAGCCGCATCTAATCGCTGCACTTTACGTAAATGACACGAAAATGTTTTCAAATTAAATACGTTGACGATGATGATGACGATGACAACGATGACGTTGACGATGGAAACAGGTAGCCGACAGCAGGCTAGCCCCCGGCCATGGTACTGTTGTGCAGCGCTGTGGAGCACTGGAGCAGTGGAGCAGGCAGAGAGTTGACAGTTCGCTGGGTTACGAATGGGTAACGCTAACGGTTCCAAAAAACACAACAAAAAAAAAACAAAAACAACAACAAAAACCTGGTAGCTGATAGCTGGTAGCTAGCGCGACACATTTAGGGGCACTTTTGTTAACTGTAAAGCGAGTGCCGGCACATTTATTGTTGTTTGTCTTTGCCGTTCTTGTTACCAGCCAATTGGGCTCACGCGGCGTATGAGCAATAAAATGCAGGTTTTAACGGGCCTGGCAAACAGATACATTTAATATGCGCACCATACCGGTTACGATGGGGCATATTATATTGATTACACTTATTTGGCATATATGATTTTGATTTGCCTCTCAAAAGTGTCGTTAAAACGCTTGAATGTCTACTTAAGTTGTTCGAAATCTTTTCTTTTTTGTATTTTTCATCTATTAAAAAGTATTAAAATATTTATGAAAGTCTGCCTTAAAACAGAATAATATAAATACATAACCAACATTTTTCGATTTAAATTCATAACAATTATTTCAAATAATTATCATAAACTTTAAAACTTACATATTAGAACTGTAACAGAAACGGGAAATTCGCTTCCAGCCAATATAATACAAGTTCCACAACAAAGTTAAACCTTTGCAGCTTTCCAAGCAATATGTAGTTCCATTCATGTTTTACATTTTAAACTATCAAACATCTAAGCAACTTTCATTGCAATTTCTATTTAGTTGGTGTGTTTCACTTGTTTAATTATAATTTACTGCCACACGGAGAGAAGTGCGGGTATTTGCATAGCCAGGAACTTTATGTTCAGAGAGAAAAGCAAACTGTATTTGTTGTACATGGTTAGTTGTCCTACTTGCCGGAGGAACAACAACTAACGCAGTTTATTGAAATTATTTACAGCAATAAAAGTTGCAATAATTGAACAAAAGGCATACAACGATGTATTTCAAAAGAAATTATTGCGAAAAGCTCAAACAAAACGAAAGCTTTGCCAATTTTCGCAATTGTGAATGCAACAAGAATAATTCCATCTAAATGCAATATGAAATTTCAACTATTTTTCATCGAAGCCAATTTGCAGTCAGTGCTCAACAAATATTTAATTTGCGAAACAAAAAAAAATAACATATTTGTTGCTACAGACAAATATTTGCATAGTATGAACATATTTACACCAACGAATAAGATATTTCATAGAGAGCCACAATTAATTAGAACAAGGAATTTGTGTACCCTGCTCTGATTTATTGAGTGGCTATAAGGCATATTAGAAAGTGCACTCAGCCCATATAGACATATTGATACTTTAAGAAGTAGAGCTACAAAATCTGATATGCATACTTTGAGTTAATCTATGGAAACAAATGTAAAACTAGTAAGAATGATCTGGTCGAGAGAGCAAGGATACAAGCGCCCTTTGGTATTGGAATGTATTTCAATATTAAAATTATAATTTTTGGTGTTTTTCTTTTTACACCAGACAAATGCTTAACAGGCAAATGCAGAACATTTGGTTTTGTTTGAATACAATTGAAATTATTTTGGTATATTTGGGGATATTTGCGGTAAATGTTTAGCCACGCCCACACGATGTTTGTAGGAGTGTGTGTGTGTGTGTGTGTGTGTGTGTGTGTGTTTGGCTTAAAAGTGTATGTACGCCCACATGGAAATGCATGTGCAAAGCACTTGAATGTAGCTGTACTTGTAGCTGTAGCTACTGTATTTGTATCTGTATCTATAACTGTATCTGTAACTGTATCTGTAACTGTAACTGCATCTGTATCTGTAACTGTAACTGCATCTGTATCTGTAGGTACTGCATCGCACAGATACGCATGCAATTCATATATGTATATTAAAGTGTGCTTAATTTAACTGCTGCCAGATATGTGCTTCTTCTCGCTTGCGTAGATGATTCTACAAATGTGCATAATAAGCGGCACTTGGAAAATAACAAACAGTGGAGGAAGAAGAAGAGAAGAGAAAAAAAAAACACCAACGCACAAAAATAAAAAACAAAATATGTAATAGGGTTTGAGCGGGTGTCAGAGGTGAGGAGCGGGGGGACGGGTAACCGGGGAGTTGAATACATTTGAATCACAAAACTAACAAATAAATAACACAACGAGAGAATGTGTAAGACAAACACAGACAAACGAAGTGGGGAGCGAGGGCACGGGGCAGGGGCAGGGGCAGAGGCAGGGGCAGGGGCAGAGGCAGCTGGGGAAGGCAGGCAGGCAGGCAGACAAATGGGCAAAAGGCATCATCGGACAGCGAAATCTCTTCTTTCAAGAAAAACATATTCAAATTTAACGAAAAAAAAAACGAATTTCTGCTTGATTTTCTTCTTCTATGCATTGCAACAACAAGAGCAGCAACAATGGCTTCCCCCCACACAACCCGCGGGCTCCTCATTGTTGTCGTCGTCGTCGTCGTCGTCGTTTGCATTTTGCCAAAACAGAGCAACGTGGAACTTTTAACACATGTGCCTCTGGGTGGGGGGAGGAGGGGCGGGGCTGTGAATGAATATCAGCTATACGCGATGTGCTATATGTGTATAAATACATATGTATGTGTTTACAGTTAGCGCGGGCGCCAAACCAAGGTGTCGCCGTGCACCCAAAATCGTTTCAGCGTGAATACATTTACGCCACACACCTCGCCACTCCCCAGCCACCCCCTCCCTCCCCTCCATTCCCACACACACATACAGTATCTGTATCTGCGGCAAGCTACACCTCTATCTCTTTCTCCACTGCCGCTCTCTTTTGCTCGCAGGCAAAATGGCGAAATGTATTCGCATTTTCGCAAACGCGCTGCATTAATTACCGCAGCAGTCTCCTCGACTCACATATGTGTGTGTGTGTATGTATGTGTGTGTGTGTGTGTGCGAATGTGTTTGGCACTGGGTATGGGTCTGGGCAGGTGCTTTGGGGCATCCAGAACGAGAAGCAGAACTAAAAGCATAACCAGGGCCATTGCTGATGCGGATGCTGATGCTGATGCCTGGAAACCCATGGTTCGGTCAGCGGTTCGCTTTCGTTTGGTTTGGTTTCGTTTCACTCGCTGAAATGTTAAGCTGCATTTTGGCTTTCAAAAATATCAGGAAAGAAGCAGTAGAAGCAGAAGACGAAGAAGTGGAGCCCCAAAATTGGTGGCAACAACTCTGGCAATGGCAATGAGTTTGCGATGCCATGGGAAATCCTTTCATTTTTTTATTTTTTACCTTGTTTGGACATTTCGTGATGTATTACGTAAGTGCGGCTTTTGTGGCGTACTTTTGTGTATACATATATGCAATTTTCTAAAGAGAGCGAAAGAGAGAGAGCGAGATAGTTGCAAAATGCGTAGAATTGGAATGCTTAAATGATGAAGCGAAATGTATGTTGCTGTTGCCTTTGGTTGATATTGCTGCTTCAGCATTTTAAGCAGAACATATTTTGCATAATGGTCGGGAAAGGAGTGCGTTTGTTATATATATATATATATATATATATAGTAATGCCATGAGCAATGGCAATGATGAATCTGCAAATCGGTTGGGAGTCAGAGCAGTCCAGTTGATGTTCTCAGAAAGTGATTGTTGAATAGTGCAGTAAAGTTCACTGCTTTTAACCTTTCAGGCAATTCCCACAGAACAGTCTCTAAAATAGCGTATCTATTAGTAGTTTTAGCGAATTTTCCAACACTCAAAGTACAGTTCTGATAATGTAAAAAAATCTTATACTAAAGTAAAGATAGTAAGGAATTTAATTAATTTGAACTGAGCATCTTATCAACAACTAAGTTTGATAACAATAATATCTCAGGGAGTGTTATCTTTTTTTAATCTTAAACAACACTTGATGAAGCTTTGCATAGAGTTAGATCTAAATATGATTGTTAAGACTTATAAAAATCAGACAAGCTAAAAACAGTTTAATATGCAATATTTTACACATTTCCAAAAATGCCTCGGCTTCATTTCCCCAAAGTTAGAAATGAGTAACTCTAAGCCAGTGAAATATTAATAAGTAAAATGTTAGGAAATATATTATAAAGTATATTAATATATGCATTAATTAAACATCACTATTAATTCAAATTCCAATAAACATGTATCTAATGATAATTTCGAAACGGAGTTGAACTTGCTTAATTCATTCATTTGTTATTTATGAATGACAACTTAAGCGCTTGCTGGTAAGCATATATATATATATATATAAATATATATTTATATATATATATATATATGAATGTGCCCCGCACTGCGATGGGCCCATATAAATCAAAAGCTTTGCCAACTCCATCTATCATAGTGGGTTACGAGGATGCTTTCGACTACTAGTCCTTGCAGTAACAAGGAGTATCTTTAGTATTTTGCATGCGCACAAACGAATTAAATGTGCATTTGCAGACGCTCTCAATTGCAGACACTTCACTTCCAAGCTCGACTCCCAATTCAACCCAACCAACCAGCCCCGAGTTGCTTGGCCAAGTTTGGGTTGCATTTCACATCCAATTACAGGGCCCGCAAGGATGCAAGCGACGCCAACGCTTTGGTCGCTTTGGGCATTGTTATGTTACCATAATCCCAAGGATAAACGATTAAGGAAACCAAAGCGTGAAACTGGGCGAGCAACTAGAAGAAGAATAAAAATGAAAAAAGAGGATGTTGCAACCAGCTGCGCGTTACCTCCACAGCCACATCCACAACTCCATCTCTACCTTTACCTGTACTAGTTGTAACTGAAGCTGAAGCTGAAGTTGAAGTTGAAGCGGATGCCTGCAGCAGCCAGTTGGGGCAAATTGAAGGCAGCAACGATGCAAATTGGAAATAAGAAAAGAACAGAAAAGAAAAGCCAGCGAGAAAATGCCGAAAATGCTGGCAAACCTGGCAAACCTGGCAGCCCGGCCAAAGCAGCCATTTTAGAGGCAACGCATCCGCGCGGCCTGTCGGCAAATTCAATTCAAATTTTGTTGAGCATTAAAATGCTGCTGCAGAAAACTTGAGCGTTACAAAAAAGGAAGAGAGAAATTATTGATATTAACGGCAAGCCGATTATTATATACCCTTGCAGAGTGGAGTCCACTTGCCATCATTTGTATTCTATTATCATTTTTACTTTTATAGTAATTAAACTGTTGGACTAACTTGTTAAGCAATAAGTTTTTCATACATAAACTCATCTCATCTCTAAGGCATTTTAATTGGTTACAAATCTTGTTTAGGTAATCAATGCCGTTATGGTATTATATAGACTGAAAATACCGGTTTCTATAATTTGAACTTCGATTTCGGAATCAGCACTACAACTTTAAACCAGCTAACACTGAATATAAATTAAAAAATGCAGATGTAGACAAGGTTTCATTAAGATAACTTTAATCAGAAAAGTCCAGAAACAGACGAGCAATATTAGATATATAGATTCTATTCTATATATGATCCAAAATATACATAATTTAAATTAAATAATGATATAATAAATGCATTATGCATACGCAACGACAACAGAGCCAAATCCTCAGCAAAAAGAGTATCACAAAAATAAAGTTGCTGAAGGAAACAGCGCCGCGAAATAAAAGTGATTGTAAGTGGCACAGGTTGGCAGCGCGGCAGTGTGGCAGCATGGGTGGGGGTAAGGAGGGCATGAAGGGCGTGCCACAAAAGCGAAAAAATTTATGAAAAGATAAAAGACGCAGGCGTTCATTCAAAACATAACACAGGTGAGGACAAGCGCCAAAGCCAAGCAATTTTAAATGGCAATGGGGCGGGGACTACATTCCCCGCCCAGCAGGCACCATGCAGCGTGCGGCAAGGACGAGTGCCACACACACACACACACAAACCCATACAACAACAACAGCAACAAGGAGCAAGATGATGAGGACGTTGTGGGCTGCCGCCACTTGAGGCCGCATTACTTCAACTTTGAAGATGCTCGAACGCGTCTCGTCTGGCGCCGTTGCACGTTGGCGACACCTAGCGTGCGCAGCTGGAAACGTCAGCTGTACTTGTGTATGTGTGTGTGTGTGTGTGTGTGGAGGGTACAGCTTACTGGCGACCCACTGTGGGGCTGCAGCTCCCCTCCCCTTCCCCTTCCGCTCACTGCTTTAGTGTAATATGCAAACAGATTTTTTTTCACTTTCATTCGGGGTTGGCTGCTGTTGTTGTTGTTGTTGTTTGTGGCAAACACATAGCAAGCAAACCAATCCCAAACCAATTCAGCCCCACCCCCTCCCACATACAACCACTCAGCTGCTTAGACCGCAGAGCGTTTGTTTGAAAAGAAGTTTTTTAGCAACTCAGCAGAAAAAAATGAAGAAGGAAATACAAAAGCAAGCTGAGTGGCAAGGGGGTTCAGGGGAGGGAAGGAGGTAGGGGGAGTTCTTTGTCCTGTTCGTCAAAAAAAAAGAAGAATAAATTGTAACTCGACAGTGTTGTCTAATGTCTCATGTGCATATGTATCTGTATCTGTGCAATACTTTGTATCTTTGTATCTTTATATCTTGGCAACAGTTTCATTTGTGTGTGACAATAAGAAAAAACTAGGGAAATAGGGGAAAAAGACCAAAGCCAAATAAAAGCTGGCCGACACACATTTAATCACACTTTTGGCAACTGATTCCGAATGCAGCTCTAAAAGCAGGGGATCAAGCAATTGGCAAATTAGCTTTCATTGCAATTCATTCTCGGCAAGCATTTAAAAGATATATAAACACCTGCTATTCAAGCATTTAGCTCCAATTGAATAGCTCTAACTGTGCCAAGGGGCTGGTGGGTAAGTTGTGGGAAGGGGGGTGGGGGTGGGCTGGCGTTGGTTGAAGTGGTGGTAACACTAGCTTCCCACTAAGCAGCCTTAAGCTGTCCGGGTTCGCATGAACTTTACAAATTTGTTCTCTTCATCATGTTTTTTTCTTTTCCAAAAAAAAATGAAAAAAGGTTAATCGAATCAATTCTTTTTATTGGCTGCTAGTTTTTAACCCCTCACTTTTCATTTGGTTATGCCATTTGCATGGCAATTGGTCTAAGCGGGTTTCATTCGGGGAGGGAGGCTAGGAGGAGGCGGAAATGGGGTTGACTTGCTGAATTAGCGATTGAATTCAACATGAATGTAAACCAAAACGATTTCATTTTTCCTGCGATTTTATTGATTGGCTTTTTCTTGTTGTGCCAAAATACCAAAATACGAAACAATTATTATCACAAGTTGACATTTTCAGTGGGTTTTCTAGTGAAATTCACTTGAATAATACAGAAACATTTATTATAAATCTATACAAATTTAACACAACTTTTAAAACTGCTGTGAACTTGTTTCTGAGTTTATTTATAATCTAATATTGGAATCATTTTCAAATTAAGGAATATATTTACCAGCCTGTAGATTACTACCCAATAAAAGTTGATTGCCATGACAAATCCACAATATTACTCACATAAATCACTATTGTCGAGTACACTAAATAATAATGACATCGCCAACAAATTTAATAAGCAATCACATCGAACAGTTATCAAACTGAGAGCAGAGTATCAAGCAGTTGATAACTGCCCCCCGTAAATTGCTGCTGACTTATTACCCACTTTACATTCATTACATCTGCTCCAAACATATAGTATATCTGTAGTTGTTCTCGTAATTTCTGCTTGCATATCGAATCCAACTACAAGTCGCTTTCATAAATTCAGCATTTATTTATGTGTTGTATTTTAACTACAACTTACTTGGCTCGCTGCTGCTGCTGCTGCTGCAAAAAAAAATGGAAATGAATTGGCGATGTGCGGCAGACGAACTATGCGCTATTATACAATATATTCATGTTGGACTCTGTGTTTCGTTCTTATCAGCAGCCAAACACTAAATCAACTTTTGCTTGAATGCCCGCTTTGAACCCACAAAAAAACACATACACACCCCCAACAACCACACACACACCCAACACACATACACCTTACAAAGGCTGCCATAGCCATTTTATGGTGTACACCTTTTATGCGATGTCACCGCAGACTTTTAGCCAAGAGCTAAGAGATAAACCCAAGCCAACAACAAATCCTCAACAAAATCCGCATCAGACAAAAATTCGTCGCACTTAAGCCAGCCTTGCCTTTTTGCAAACGACTCACATGACAACAGCAACAACAGCAACAACAGCAAGAAAAACAACAAAGTCGACAAAAAAAATATAGAAGGAAAAACGAAATGAATAATTGCCAATATGCCACAAATTATTTCAAATGAAATGTGAGTGTATTTATGATTTATACCAACAACAACAGCAACAACACCAACAACAGCAACAACAACAAGAGCAACAGTAGCAAAAGCAGCGAAAACAAAAATATAAGCAAAAGGGCGCAAATAAAACACATATCCCAATGGCAGATAAAAGTTTTGGCCAGATTTTGAGGCGTTCACCATCATTTGCAATGGCAGCTAATATTAGCTAACTCAGCCTTCCTAACCCACCCTCCCTCTCCATTCTCCATCGATGTCATCCCCCACATGGAATGCAAGTCGTGAAGTTTGAAACTTGGCAAGCGGCTTGATGGATTTTTTGCGATATAATTTTCTTCTTCTTCTTTTTTTTGGCTATTGCACAGGAACACTTAAGCGACGCTGCTGCAGCTGCTGCTGATCAGATTGGCGACAGCGAGCAAGGTAAAAAAGGGAAGACGAAGCAGTAGAAGCGGAAGAGTTGGAAGGGGAGCCGCCATTGCAAATGTCTGCGTTGCGTTTCCGTTTGGGGCGTGCATGTGCCATGTAAATCTAAATGTAACTTGAAAGGCAGCCAACAAATTTGGCCCAAAAAAAAGAAAAAGAAAATGAGAGAACTGGGCAATGATAATAAGTTGTTTACGGCGCGTGAGCTTGCATCAAAACAAGCGCTGACATTAGGGGCGGACATGAATATCTCTGCACGACACGACAGGATGCACATGACTCAAAGCAGTTGCAAACTTTTCTTCTATTCATTTTTTTTTTTTGGCTGCTTAGTGGCGCCAGCTGGCGTCGCTTTCGTGCAACTGCTGGCAATAAGCAAAAAAAAGCTTGTCAGCCATTTTTATGAATGAAAAGCGCTTTGGCCAAAGCTCGCACATTTGTAGCACACCAACACACACAGCGAGAGAGCGCAAGCACATTAAGAGAGGGAGTGTGGGAGAGCGCGTGCAGTAAGAGAGTGTACGGGCTTAAGAGCGTGTTACATGTGCAGCAACTGTTAAGTTAACAGAATTCCTTTAACAGCTGTGAAGTTGCAATATTGCATTGTTATTGTTATTGTTTTTGTTTCTGTTGCTCGACTCGAATTGCATTGGTGTTGTTACTGCTGCTGCTGGTAAATGGTGATGGTGATGGTGCTGCCGCCAGGCGGGGTCATGCAACTTTAATATGTAAACAAGACCGCGTGTCTGTCTAACTGCTGTTGTATTGCAATGCATGCTACTCTCTCTCTCTCTCTCTCTCTGTCTGTCTGTGTGTGTGTGTGTGCACCGGAAGCAGACATGTTGTGACACTCTTTGACTTGACCTCGCCTCGCCCCCCTCCACCCACCCCCCAAGCAGACAGACAGACAGACACGAGCTCGAAATGTGCACGCGTGTCAATCAAGGCAACCCAGCTGACATAATAACAAAACACAGACAACAGCAACAACAATAACAATAACAAGGAGTCACTCTTCACAGGTAAACAAAAATTTGTCTGCAGCAAATACAATCATTTTTTCGGTTATGCAAAACGAGTACGAGAAAATTGTGACCCAGTTAAAGGCTAAGGCAAAAATTACGTGAGTGAGTCCTGTGCGATATACAATATGCGGGTGGCAGACTGGAGACACACACACACACCAACACGCACATATATACATAAATAGGCGCATGCGACTGTCTATGTCCGTGTGTGTGTGTGTGTGTTTGTGTGTGTGTGTTGAAGAAGACGCTGCACGTACCGCACATTTCGTAATAACTTAATCGATGTCGAGAGCCGAGTCTAGAATTTTTAGTATATTTGAAATACCCTGTAGCCGATGGGCAAAGACAGGCAACCTAAACTGTTAGAAGTAAAAGTACATATATTAAAAGACAATATTTTATCGATGGTATCCAAAATTAATTAATTTGATTGTTAATATCGATTTTTGCGTTTATTTAGTATACTTTTTTGGGGCATGTTTGTATAGAATTTAACATATTATTATGTAATCGAACTACTATGCAATTGTTTATATTAGAGACTTACAGGGTGTTTACGAATTGGTTGGTTTCATAAATGATAAATATTAACGTAGTAATGAAGCGATTTTTCGACAATCAATGTTGCCATCTATATAAATTGACAATAGCTGATGGCATCATTAAAACTTAAGCTTGAATTTGTGTCTAACAGCTGGGAGCAAACAAATAATCGATAACATATACCCTGTAAATCAGAAATGCCATGTTATCGATAAATGACTTGCAAGTCTCATTGTTATCGATATTATGATGAAGCCACGCAACCAATAATACCAACAATATAAAGAGGTCGCCAACGGTAACCAATTAAAGTTTTTGAGCTCTATAAATAAAGATCAGTTGATAACAAAAATGGAAAATAATCTGAAAACTCATAGAAATTGCACTTATAAAGTTTTGCAACTGGAAATGCAAAGCCCAAAAATGGGCTTTTAAGCCTTGCATAGTATTTTGGTTTAGTGTAGTTTACGAGCTGCTGTGCGTGGTATATGCCAGTTAAACTCGTTCGGCAAACATTTTGCAAACCGATTTTTCAGCGTTGTCGTATTTGTAGTTGTCGTCGACAAAAAGCCTATCAAAAAGGTGGCTGTGTTTGGTTCCGGGCTAGCCGGGACTGCAGGAAGTTGGCAATATATTTGACTCACTGCAAACAGAGGCGCGACTGAGGCACACGTCTACCTCTCTCTTTCTCTCTCTCTCTCGTTCTTGCTCCTCTCTTTCCCTCGCTCTCTGTTCCCTGGTGACAATAGTAGGCAGCAGCAGCAGCAGCGGGCAGAGTTTGGCAAATGTCGCCAGGCGACGAGACGAGCGTCGAGCCTCGAGCAGAAACATTCAACGAACTGGAAGCAATGAAGGCTAAGTTGTTGCCGAGGTTCGGTCGGAAAGTCGCGCTGATAAGCCAGCAACAAAGTAGTCGGCACTCGACTGCGACACACACACACACACACACACACTCGCACACTCGACACGCACACACAACGATGAAAATGCCACAAAAGCCTGGCTAAAGCAACTTGCAACTAAACTGTATGCAACCATAAAATCGAGAACTGCAACTGAAGCCACTTGTAGTGAGCCTTTTTTTGGCAATAAATTTCTCAACTCTCAAATATGCCGAGTGACATATTTAGTTGTACCATTAAATGCGAAGGCATATGAAAAGACAGCACGCAGCCACAGCTAGATTTATGCTCATGAACATTAAATACCCTTTAATTGCCACGAGAAGTATATATCGGATGACAAATCGTTTGGTTTGCCTATTAAAAATGCATTCATATTCAGTGGAACTGTTGCAAGCTACTGATTAAAGACAGAGATATTCATGGGTTTCATATTTTTAAAGAGGGGTATCCTTTGATAACTATTTCCCGTTAGTCACCCAATTCGATATCAATCCACAGTCTTGCACATCCAACTGGAGCATGCTCACTTGATTTTCCATACTAATTACAAGTGTATATACAATTCAGAAAAGAGACCTTAAATGTTTGGCTCATTTATGGTTGATGTGGTTCATAAACAATTTAAAGCATTGTAAGCCAACTATTGAGGAAAGGCGAAAGGGAAATTCTCAAAGTTGCTTTGTTTATTTAGCTAAGCAATCAACTTGCAAACTTCAACGCACCTGGGCTTGAGTGCCAGTGAAATAGTCTTCGGGCGCTAAATGTAATAATAAGAAATGCATCTCGAAAGAAAAAAAAAAACTGAGCTGAAAGCTGAAATTTTCACTTCACAGCATTTGCGTCCGGCTAAAGGCCGAATATAGCTTGCAGCCAAATCAATGCAGTCAAAGTGGTGCGGGTGGGCAAACAACACCTACTACAAAACCAAACGAGGCAACAGACAGAGAGACGGACAGACGGATAGAGAGACAGAGCCAAAAGCAGGCAACAAAAGCAGGCAATATCAACCAGAAAACTAGCAGCCAACTGCAGCAGCAGCAGCAGCAGCAGCAGCAGCAGCAACAGCAACGTCTGCAATTGAAAAGGGGCCCAAAAGACAAGGAAGCGGCGCCTGGGACCGAAAACAACAAACACATAAAGTCGATAACCCGGTTGGGTGCCACCGGCTACAACCGAAATCCCCACAGATGTGTGTGTGTGTGTGGTGTGTGTGTGTGTGTGTTTGTAGTTGTCGAGTGGCAGCTCCTGCCTGCATTGCCTTTTGTGACTGTGCCTCTGTGCTTCATATTTGCTCTACTGCTTTGCCTATTTTAGTTTTTAGCCTGCGCTTGCGACTTATGACTTTCCAGTCACACCCCAACAAGCCACCCACTGTTATATTGGACTTGCTGGTTGTTGACATTCACAGCACTCATTAAACAGCCGCCACATAGCTCCCAAAAAGAGTTTGTTAAAACGTAGAAAATTTTTGTTCATTTTCGTGTTGAGTTTTTCGATTGGCAAAAAAATTGCTTGCAGTTTTCCAAGATATCCCAAGCAAACTCAAAAGCATATTTTGATTAGGTGTATGTGGAGTGATATTATGATCTTAACATATTGGAAACCAAATTGGAGAAAGTATTACGAAAATATTTTATACATTTGAAGATATTCCAACGAAGATATATTCTTACAACAGTTATGAGTTTAATTAAGATCTTAATCTTAATATACAAATCTCTATATCGAATAGCTTTCATAGTCATATTCTCTCCAAAGATGAGTTTATGAGAACAAAACTTTTATCTTCACAAAACTCAACAGTTGTGGGCATTATTTTGAGCATATCATTCAGTTGGATTGTGATTAAACTACTACTATATCTGATGAGACTACAAACTACTTAAAATACCACGCACTACAGAAATCTGTTTGTTTTATAACTCGATAATTAATTTCTACAAAAAGCTAAAGCAATCTCATTTAGCGTGTAATTTTCGTAGTGCGCTTAAAATGAACTACAATTTAGACAGTTCCCTCCCTCCCTATCTCTCTCTCTCTCTCTCTCTCTCTCGCTCTCTCTTGGTTTCTCCCTCTCACATACTCTCTCATAATAATAGCTGTTGTTATTGCATAATTTTAATGTGTCGTCCTTAATTTAAATGCTTCCGCTGCAAACACAGCAAAGCGCACAAGTCACCCTTGGCAGCGTCACGAGATCCATCGGCATGGTTTGGAGTTCGTGCTTTGGGTCCTGCTGCCCGTTTAACTGTGCTGCTTCTGCCACTGCTAGTGCTGCTGCTGCTGTTGTTGCTGCTGTTGCTGCTGTTGCACGTCCTGCAGTACGCTTATTCCAATTTTTGGTTGCCAAAAAATTGTCTATTAGTTGGGCCCAGAATGAACATTCCATGATAATGGCAACTGACAAGCGCCACATGCGGTGGCAATCGACGTTCGAAGCGACTTACAACCACCAGCACCACCACTAGCCCCTAACAACAACAAGAACAGCAGCAACAACAACAACCACCCAAGGCCTTAATATGAGCAAATGCTTATTAATTTAAAATTTACGTAGCATGCATCTAGGCGGCCCAGGCTTGAAATTGCAAAATGCCACCAAAGGCAACGACGACATTTGATACTCGTACAAGTTAATTAATTGTTACCCAGTGTGTGTGTGTGTGTGTGTGCGTGTGTGTTTCTATGTATATGAGTGTAGTGTATGTAAATATTCAAACACCAAAACGGAGACAGACGCCTCCCAAAAGTTGAAAGCCAACATAGCAAGAAGAAGGCGGCAAAACATAAAAATGCAAGTTAGAATGTTGCTGCTGCAGGTAAACAGCTACGAGATACCCTGTAAACATGTTTCGAGCCAAATGGCTTGTATTAGCTTTATGCTAGCAAGCAGAAATGGTTTCAGGATGATGTAAAAAACACAATAATACGCAATATCAAATTAATCGAAAAGTTTTTTATACAACGGACTGAGAGAAGGATATGGCTAAATCGACTCGGCTTGTCAAGCTAATCTAGAATCTATATATATATATATGGAATCATAAACGTCTCCTTTAAAGCGTTACAAATATTACATCAAAATTGTAATACCCTCAACAAGGTTATATAAACCCGAAAAGATGAAACAGGCAACAATGCAGCAAATTAACTTAAATCATTTTATATCTACATCAAATATATTTTTATGGGTGTCTCATTGAGCACAAGGAGCGCAGATATCGCTGCAGATACACAGATAGACACAAATAGGATGCGTCAATTAACGCACCATTTTTCTATATCCTCCCGTTTAGACAATTGTTTTATTATACCCACTCTAGCCACAATCGGGGCAAAAGGGTATAAAAGCAAGGAGAAGACTAGCGCCAAAGGCGCAACAACATGACCAGGACATTCACACACACATGCACATGAATATGTATATGTGAGGGAGTGGGCGTGGCAATATGGGCGGTGCGGCATGTGTGAACTTTTTAACCAAACTCGTGCCAAAGTCAACAAAGCAGCGAACAAGGAGCCAGCTGCTGCTGCTGCTGCTGCTATTTGTTGTTATCGTTGTTGTTGCTGTCGCCAGTAGCCACTTGGACAAGTGCAGGAGGACATTAAATGCAATGCAAAAGTCTAGGCAAAAAAGGAAAGAAAAAACAGCTAGGCAGGAGAGCCAGGCACAAGGGCCAGTCAGCAAAGCGAGTCAGCCAGCGAGGCGACCATCTATCAAAGCGAAGAAGATGCCTTAGGATAATCACATTCAAAAGGAAAATGAAGCGAGCTGCAAAAACATGACCAAAGATTGGCAGCAGGCAGCAGGCAGCAGTAACAGCAGCCGAGGCAGACAGGAAATGTTGCACGGCAAAGCAAAGAAGTAAAAAAGAAGCAATAAAGGTGCTGGTTGTGAACTTTTGACTGATGGACGCACCAAGTCGTTGAGTGACTGATTGACTCGACGACTGACTGACTGACTGACTGATTGACTGACTGACTGACTGACTGACTGACTGAATGTGTCGACAGTTCACTTATTTTATTGACAATTTTTGCTCGCCCGCCTTTCAATTTTAACGAAGCTTGCGGCAAATTGTTGTTAACTGGCTGCCACTGCGTCACCGACGACTGCATAAATTAATCAGGAAATCGAAGCAGCGACAACGACACCCCTTCCCCCGCCCATCCACCGCCCACAGTCTCATACCCTTTCCATTGCCCTGCCACCAGCTTTGTCACCTGTCTGCATCCTGATGTGCTTAGTCGCAGAAGCGAACCCAGGATATTTCAACAATTTTTAGACGCAAAGATTTTTAAAAATGTCACGCAAATATTTTCATCATCGTTTCGTTTCCTGATTGAATTCCGCCGCTTGCACGATTGCCCGTTTCCGTTTCCCCCTTCATCAATAGAAATTGTAATTGTATAAAAGACAAAGTGGACTCTCCAAATAAATCTAATACCAATTTCTAGTTCACAGTTGCAACTATATCAAAATCATAACTGAATTTAAATTAAATATTTGCAGAAATTAATTTATTTACTGTAATCATATAATTAATATTTACCGAGAATTGGGCTTTCATAATAAGTAAATATAGAATCTTAATGCTTAATCGTAATCCGAAAGATATTTGCTTTAGTCTAGAGTTCACACCATGATCCAGAAACATTGACAAAGTTGTGGCGCTCGAAAGTTTTGGCACTTTCCTTGATGATCCTTTAGATCTTAACTTGAATTCTGAGCCATTTTTGTCAGTTACTTACAGTCAAAAAGCTGTGCGGCATTATTGTACAAAAGAAAACAAGTCGTAGGTAATGCTATGGACAAATAAAGCAGCTGCCTTACAAGCTGGCTCCATTTTCATTTGCATGAGACAAACCGATAGAGAGACAGACAGACAGACAGACAGACAGACAGACTGAGAGACAGACAGACAGACAGATAAACAAACAAGCAAAACAAATAGCGGCAAACGTGAATATCGGCTGCATATTTATTTGCGCAAAGTATCTGTATCTGTAGCTGTGTATTTGAAACTGAGTTTAGTTGGTTGACTTTATCGCTAAGCGGCATCGAAATGTGAGCGATATGTGCATAGATTTCCCATTTGTTTTTTGGGCTCCTTTGATTCTATTTGTTTTCTTCTTTTTTGTTATATGTTATACACGAATTTGTTGCATGAGTAATGGTGGTGCTGCTGCTGCTGCTGCAGATGCAAATGTATCTGCGTATCTGAGCGCATGTATAAATAGTATTTCAGTTGAACGCACAGTCAAAATAGCGTGAAGCAAATAGAGGAGGCGGGAAGACGTTTGCCTTTCTGCCCATGGCATAAGTATTGTATTTCAACAAAAATTTTTGTGTGTCGACACACACACACACGCACACACACACACACAAATCTGCGGTGCAAAGAAATGTGTGAGTTTTGAGTATATGGATGTATTATTTCTATGAATTGAACAAACTGACAAACGCTGACGGACTGACTGACTGTCTGTCTGCCTGTCTGCCTGTCTGATTTTGAACTCATCCGCATTGTTGTCGCTGCTGCTGCTGCTGCTGCTGTTGTTGTCGTCGTCGTCGTCGAGTGTTTTCCAGCGATAGCAGCCAAATACATTTTCAATGCACACAATTACAATTCAGTAAACTGCTTGCGAAATTAAAATTAAATTACTGCAGCAGCTGCTGCTGCTCTGCTTGGCTCTGCTCTGCTCGGCACTGGGGTGAAAAGTTCATTAAGTTATGCAGCATGTGAGAAGTCTCTATGCTCTTTGCCTAGTTGACACAAAAATGAATGACACAAACCATGAAGGGTGGGCGGATGAGGGAGGAGGAGGTCTGGTTAGTCGCACTTGGGCACATCATTAAGTAGCCAAGACAATCGTGCCAATCATTAAAAATCTAGAGAGGGGGCCAATAAAGACAAAGAGGGAGTGAGAGAGAGAGTGAGAGCCGCGTACTGCAATGCGGATGTTTGGGGCAGGAGCGGGTGCAACGTTCAAGGGGGGCTGCGTTCTCGGCTTCTTCATCATCTATGCAGTTATCAACACGTACGTTGCCGACGACGACCTGTCTAAGACAGCAGCCTCGAACTATTAGTTGGAAGTGGAAGTGGCAGTGGGTGCAACATGTTTATAGACGCCCTAGATTAGGTCTTTGTCAGCACTTTTCGAGTATCCACTGTGTCTATGTGTGTGTGTGTGTATGGGTGGGTGTGCTCGAGTAGCGATAGCTGGAAAAAATCCAAAAGCATAAGCTTTGGCGAGAGTGGTTTGCCACTTGAGAATGCCTCAAAGCTGCTGAGCCGACTCTTGTTGTCTCTGTCTGTGCCTCTGTCTCTGACTGTCTGTTTCCGGCCACAAGCGACTCCCGTTACTGCAACTGCGACAGTGCGTCCAAAAAGGTTCCTGGCCCGGGCTCAAAGCGAGTCTAAGCAGGGCACACCCAAAAGTTGCCGGCAGCCGCAGCTTGAAAGCGTTGCATGATCGCAGATTGTGGAAGTTGTTAGCGACTGTGTTGAGTGGGTGTAGTGTGTTTGTAGTATGTGTGTGGTGTGTGTGCTTGAACAGTGCTCTAAGGGCATAATCGTTGAATGACCGGTTCACAAAAGAACTACATTTGTCAGAGCTGTCAGTGGCTCAAGTGCTTTAAAACCGTTTCGAAAATGTTACAAACTTATCAAAACCGTTTCAAACTTCCCATTACAATTTGCAATAATCTTGTAACTAAGGCAACCTTTGCAAATAATTGTTGTACAACCATTTTATACCGATTTCATATACATTTTCTGACCATTTTTAATTGATCTCCTAACCAGATCGCAACCCTTTATTGAATCAAAATATAATGCATTTTAAAACCTGCTCATATCTCAATCAAAATCGGTTTAAGCCTGTAGTCTTTTTGAAATTACATTTAAATTAGCAAATTTCTTACTTTCTTTGAGAGTTTCGAAATAAGTTGCTTTGCAGCATGCTATTAAAGGTGTTTCTTATTTGCTTTGAGCACCGTGGGCAAGTCTTTAATTTAAAACAAGACATTTGGCTAATTTTCCAAGCCAACCAGCCAGCAAATGCCAAAAGTCAAAACGGACTGCAAGAAAATAAAAAGAAAAAAAACTGCAAAAAAATCTAGAAGAAAACAATAAAAATTAAAAAAGATTGAAGACTCACACACACACACACACACACACCAAAATGGGTAAAAGATAACAGAGGGCAGAGAGGGCAGCAGCAGAGAATAAAAAGCACATTCGCCAATTTCAAGTTGGGGCCACTATTGAAGAAGCCATTCGAAAATTTGAAAACATTTTTTGGCACAGGTACAAAAAACGTGAACGCGAACACAAAAACAGAAAGAAAAAAAAAAAACAGAAATTCAGAAAACAACAGCAAAAAGTCGAAATAAAGAGACAAACCCAAAGACCGCATTGACTCTTCAACTATTGCGGCATATATGAACGACATAAGTGTGTATGTGTGTGTGTGTGTGTGTGTGTAGATATGCGCTATAGGTTATAATATGTTAGCGTAATGCCTAGTGCCATTCTGATGATGGGCGGAGCCAACAAATTCGCTAAACAAAAACACAAACAGGCGACAACAACACAAAAAGGCAATGCGGCTGACTGTATCTATATGAGTGTTTTCCTCTATGTATGTGTGTGTGTGTGTGTGTGTGTGCGCGCTTTAGCAATGCGGCGGTGGATGTGTTGGCGGCAGCAGCACAGACTGCAACACTCGAAGTTGGCCAGGCCGGGCATCAAAAGGCATCTTGCAGTTTTCCCCGCTTTTATTTCCTCTCCTCGTTTTTTATCTTCTTTTTTAGCTTTTA
This sequence comes from Drosophila grimshawi, assembly GCF_018153295.1. Lineage (NCBI taxonomy): Eukaryota > Metazoa > Arthropoda > Insecta > Diptera > Drosophilidae > Drosophila > Drosophila grimshawi. The sequence goes on along the minus strand of NW_025063240.1, from coordinate 13,552,502 downwards.
TTTCAGATGTTTTTTGGCCAGCGTTTTGAGTGGCCCTTTTTGGGGGCATCATCAAATTTGGTTAATATGTGCCCAGAGCGAAGCCGCCTTTTGATTAGCCTAATGAAACTATGCGGCACAAGCCAGTCCAATTCCCCTCCCTTTCCCACCACCCTTTCAATGTACACCCAGTTGATGCCCATTTTTTTTAGTTTCTTTAGTTTCTTACATTTGTGCAACTGCCGCCAATTGACGTCAAATTACGACGCTCTGTCGTCGGCGTTGTTGTTGCTGTTGCTGTTGTTGTTATTGTTTCTGTTGCCGTTGCTGTTGTTGTTATTGTTGTTGTTGTCTTCGTCATCGTTGTATTGGCGAGGCAACAAAATCTCAAGCATTTTATCAATTACAATTTCAATTTAAACAAAACGCCGTCGCCGTCGTCGTTCATCGTATTCGATCGTCAAATAAACAACTCAAATGCATAATGAATCAATTTGTTAAAGCATTCAAATAGAGATGCGTATATTTGTATATATTTGTGGGAGACTCGACATATATTGTTGCATAATTGAATTGGGCCACACTCTAAATAAATTAATCAAACCAAACAAAATAAAGCGCGATAAGAATGCTCTAGTCGCGAGAGCTCGACTTGGAGAGACGTTTTGGTTTGGCAAAGACTGCATTTCTAATCTGATCTGGTCTATTCTGAAATATGTATTTGATCCAATGTACATCTTCACGACTATATCTTGTATTCCTAACGATTTATATCGATATACGCGAAACGGGGACAGCTATCGATATAATTAAGTCTACGAATTTTGAAGTTCCTCTCATAGCAACTGAGATCGGCTTGTTTATACAGATGGACAGAAGGTCATAACTATATGTATATACTTTCTTGTATCATAATCGCATCATTCTGCCTGTTCCATACTCTTACACAACATTGCTATACAATTTTTCTCCTTTTTAATGGGTTCAGCGTATAATCACAAATCATATTCAAAATATCAAGTTTTGAATTTAAAAATGATTTTTTTCTTGTATGTCGAGTAGCAATTTTACAGATTTCCCTGTAATCTTGCAGATATAAATATTTCATATGGTTTTTTTCTGCATCTCTGGGAATCTTTGCGCAACAAAGGGAAAACTATTTCAACTCACAACCTATCCGAAAGGGAAATGCTTGAAAGAGATGCAGCTTTCACTCGAAATAAATCGCATGTTTTCCAGAGCTCACATGAAAGATTAGGGCTTAATGTGAGGCCAGCTGGTTAGCATAGCGATGTGAGCCCATGAATAGAAATATATAACCATATAAATGCTAATTACTGGTTGGCATTGGCAATTTTCGCGCAACTCGACTAATTTCTTGAGATTTAGTATTCAATGTAGAAGTGGGGCAAGAAGACTTACCTGGACTGGTCTGCCAGCTGAGGCCGCCAATGAACATTTTGCTGTAACGAGCCAAGAAAATAAAAGAATGCATCAGACAGAGGCATTAGCAATAGATATAATAGATATATAAGAGATATATATATATACATATACTAAAAAGATAAATGTTTATATTATGGACTGGCTAAGAAGCCACAGCAAACAACCGTCTGAGTTATGTTATATCAATGACGTCTCATCTGCCATTGTCGACATCAACATCATTACGATCGAGATGATTATGAGCAAAATCTGGGGCATTATCATCAACAGGCAGCAGTTGCAGCCACAGTTGAAGGTGGCTGGCTGACTGTTGTCTTCGTCATTATTTAAATCATAGAAAATAAGCCGCTTTCCCGGCATTGTTTTCATGCAGGAAAATCTCCCAGACCCAGCCAAAAGCGACGTCGGCTTATACAAAAAAATAAAATAAAACAAATAGAAAGAAAGAAGCAAAAAGAAGATTGCAAAAACAAAAGCAAAAGGCTGCGACGGCAACTGCAACTGCAACAACGACGACGACGACGACGACGACAATGATTATGAAAACTTCAACAAACTGCAAAAGAGCGCAACAGTGACAACAATGTTGCACAGCGGAGCGAAGGGTGGAGGGTGGAGAGGGAAAGGGTTAGGCAAGGGTTTGAGGGGGTAGAGGTTATAGGGGCGGCGTGGACTTTGGGTGGTTTTGGCGGCACAACGACACGAAAACGAATGTAAAACACACACAAAAATGCATAGAAACACAAATTTGCAATGAAAAGCAAAATAAAACCAGAGAAGAGAGTGAATGAGAAAGAGGACACGTGAGTGCAAGAGAGAGAGAGAGAGGGCGAATGCAACTAAAACTAAATGAAAATGTTAATAAAATGTGCAACAACAGCAAACAACAAGAAACAACAACAACAAACAGAACGGCAAGTAAGCTGAAAAGAAAAACTAAACCAGCGAACGGAAGAAGCGTCAACAACAAAAACCGTCCAAACCGGGGAGGCTACAGAGGGGGCAGACTGGGTTGCTTAGGTGCAGTGGCAACAAACTTTTTATGTAGGCCCTGCAAACGCTTTAAATGACTTGGATGGTGGCCAGTGTGAAAATGGGTCTAACCATTTGCAGTTGGTTCCATGCCGCACAATTTGTCATTAATCAGTCTATCGCAATAGTTTTGGGCCAAAAGGAAAACTCTAGAAACCGTCCACAAGCAATGCTCACAGTTAGCCAAGAACAACAACAAAAACCTACAGAAAAAACTATTTCATTTACGCTCGAATAACTTTAAACTCAAATATTAAAGCTTTGACATTTAATTGCCAATGAATTGGCTAAGAAACCAACTGATTTCGTCGTGATTAATTTGCGAATTTAATGAGCAATTTTTAATTGATTAAAGTAAAATGCGAATAAGCCAAATGGAAAACATTAAATAGGAAATCAGGTTCTTACACCGTGATCCCATTAAAAATGAATAAATATAAAATGTCACGCATCGAAGTAAGTAAGAAAGGTTCACTTCAAACCATTTCCAATTGAAAATGTTGCAGCTGCAATCAATTAAAATACGCTTATACTTTTTGGTGCACTTCGGCCTGCCATCAACCAATTATGCTGCATTTAGATATCAATGTATTTTAAAGCTTGAATGCAGTATCCGTTTCTGGTTTTGTTTACACAAATAGCAGATTGATAGATAGATATATATATTAATATTTTCAATATATTCAGCTTGCAGCTGAATTATTCATGCGGCGTTTCAAATTTTATTACGATTTTTCATACATTTCTTTTCATTTGCATTTTTTTGGGTGGAGAATGCGTGCGTTTGATTTGTGATTTGTGTGCAGTGCAACAAATAGTGCTCAACATTGAGATCATCCATCACATTTGATTTGCACTTTGTCGCCCCAAATGATGCCCCATTGAAGGCGAACATTCAATGGCGATGACTCTACTTGTGGTACATATGTGTGTGTGTGTGTGTGTGTGTGTGTATGTGTTTGCAACATTGCATCGTCCCACTGATCCGCAAAATATTTGTATTCATTTCATAATTTTTCAGCATCTCTGTCAACGTCTCTCTCTTGATGGGTGTGCGTGTGTGTGTGTGTGTTTTTGTGTGTGAGTGGGCGAACTGCAGGTAACCTTCATGCGCAGCATGGCACTCCCCCCTCTCCACACTCCCAGCTCCCTCCCCGTCCAATATATCCACTGTTGTGCGCTGCCCAATTGCGGCTGCACCAAATAAATGCGACCTTGTCCTACACTGGCAATTTGCGTGTGTTTGTGTGTGTGTGTGTGTATATGTGCTGCTGCAGCTCAACGAACGAGCTGCGTGCTCGGAACTCACTCAGCTCGGAGCTCGGAACTCGCGCTGCCGCTCTGCTGCTGCCGCTGTCGACGTCGCTGCCATCGCGTCCAGCTGCGTGACGCGTAATTGCCGCCTGGCATGGCAAACAAAATAGCAAAAACCGAAAGCCAAACGCAAAGCAAAATAACTAAGAATGCGATAGTTGCCGGGCAGTTTCGATTGACAGACACCCTGCACACAACTTATTTATAGAACATGGCAAAATCGAAACTTGTTCAATGCGAATCTCTTTTATTTTTGTCATGGATTCCATCTTTACTTTACTTCTAAATTTTTGGGCAAAGAGGAAAATGAAATCTTTCTTTATAGTCTTGCAGAGGGTATACCATAAGGTATATACACTTGTTCAGCAGCCGATTCGATATAGTCATGTCCATATTGTCTTTCCAAGTACAAACCGATAATTGGTGTCTATAATATCATTCCTATCAGAAACTGAATCGAAGAACATTAACCGATTTTCATTTTAGTTAGTTGCATTTGCTTTAAAACTATTATTCTCTTGTATCATCCGTTGAGCAATTTAGCAATCATCGTCCAATTTCAAGCAGCAGTTTTCAAAGTGATTTAAAGCCAAACTGCTGTAAAAAGAGATAATAATAATAATTCTAAGATTACGCATACGACGCGGGCAACGTGCAACTAAAAATCGCAGTCGCTGTTATTGCGGTTTATTGTTGTTGTGTTTGATGTTGCCTATCTGGCTGTCTGAGGATATTCTCGAGGGCAATGCCAAACAACAACAGCAACAACAACAACAGCAGCAGCAACAACAGCAACAACAACAACAACATAAAGAACAACAACTTTGATGACGAGTGCTTTGTCTCTTGGGCGACGACGATGGCTTCTAGTTTTTGCAGCTATTTACAGATTTCCCACAAGTCCGCACACATTACAAACACACACACACACACACACAAATATGTCTCAAGTGTGTGTGTGTGTGTGTGGGTGTGTGAATGTGAATGCGTGCTAAGCTGGCAGTCATAAACAAGTCAACGCAACATGTCCGATTAGTAGTGCAACCACCGACTGACATTTGTCACCAATGACGTTGCTGTCCCCCTTCTCTCGCTGCATCCCCCTCCCTCCCTCTCTCTCTCCATCTCTCTCTCTTTCAAGAAGATACTCAGCTGCGACTCCTGCTGTCCGCCTCCGTCTCCAGCTCTGGGCGGGTCTATTTCGCTTGGCTCGATTGCTCGGTCGCATTTGCCTGCATTACGAAATAATTGTAAAGCGCACGTCACTTTTGTAAAGACCTGCAAACGAAGCCTACACTCAGAAAAATATATGTATGTGACCTCATATTTTAAAAATAGACTGATGAATAGAGAGCCCAATGACTACAAAGCAGAACATAGTTTGTCTTTATTTAAATAACATTTATTACAAATTTAACAAAATACAAATATTTTCATTCCAATTTTAGGAAAATTTCTAATAACTTTAACTTTTAATTAATTCTGAAAGTAGACATAAAGAATACATTTATTGGGATTCTGGTTAAAGCCAAGCGTTTATTATTTCTTATATTTATTGTTTTATTTATTACTTATTAATTATTAACAATTGCAAAACAAGAATATTAGTTTTGGTTTGATTGGGTTTGGTGCTTTCCCAGTGCTGATCCAGATTGCAAGCGCCCACTAATCCTCAACCCTCAGCCACTACACCTACGCACACACACACATACACACACACACACACACACACACACACACACACACACACACACACACACACACACACACAGTTATACACTTGTGTCATTCATGCGCAAGTCGTCACCCATTCAGGGCCTGGCTCTCTGCTGGCTCTGCTCTGGCTCCAGCTCTGGCCGGGCTCTGGCTTTGGCTTTGGTTCTGAGCCTTGATGGTTTGAGGCGACTCTGAGCTCTGCTGCTCTTTGTCAAGCGCCTCGCACCAGCCTCACCGCTGCCCCGCCTTCTCCGCAACGACTACCCACCGTTAGCCGCTTGTTTGCCATTCAAAATCCGTTCAGACTTTCTATGCACATAGAAAATTTGTTGCCCTCTCGCTTCCACACACACATTTGCATACCCCCCCCCCCCCAACCGCACCGCACACACCCCCCTCGCGCTCATGCTATTTCCCTAGCGCTAGTTGACGTTTTTCTATTGTGGCTTCATTGTTGAATAGAAAAATGTGCAAAATAGTAACGAAAAAAAAAAAGAAAAAAAGAGTAGAAAAAAAAATAAAATATATATAAGCGAGCAGCAAGAAAATAGCAAAACAGCAAGCGCAACATACGAATCCAGTAACCCCACCCCACCACACCCCCCTCGATCCCCTGCCACTGCTGCGGGTGGTGGTGGCACACGCATGCAGTGGGGACTCGACTCGTTGCGTGGACTTAACGCTGCCACAACACATGGAAATAAAAGTGCAGATCTTGTAACTTTAGTAATTTTTCACATGACAAATTATGTGGCCCAACAAAAGGGCGACGTCTGGAGTACGTGCAACATACAGCCGTTATATATGTTGCAGTTGCAAGTGCAACACAGATAGCAGCACGGGAGGGCAAAGAGTGGAGAAGTCAAAAAGGCGACGAGCTGTGACAAAAGCAAACGGGCAAACGGGCCACAGTTATGCAAAGAGAACTTGCAGATGGTCAGTTTGGTGTTTGGATTTTTTTTGACCAGATAGTTATAGATAAATAGACGAGTGTCTAATTCCCAGTTCATGTGCAATTGAGCGATGCAAGCAGAGCGAGGGAGAGGAAGACAGAGTGGGACTATTGAATTGAAAACCTGATGAGAAAACATGTCTTATTGTTGATTACTGACAAGGGTCTGTGCATCTCTCTCTATCTCTGTTGATACACTTGAAGTTTTCACATTTTTATAACAATAATTTTGACATGGGCCTTAAAAAGTCTTTTGCAACACTTCTTTTAACTCGCACAAAACTGACAAATTTAAGCCGAATCTTAAAGCCGACCCATCTTTGCTTATGATTGTCTGCTCGATTAATTCTACATCTTAAATCAAAGCCATTAAATTGTTGTATTTTGAATAAACCTAATATGATTAAAAAACATTCAGAAATTTGCAAATCAATTTATTTCTATCCACACAGTATTACAATATCTTGTGTGTGGTTCTATTAACATATCGATTCCCATCACAATGCATTTTGCAACACCACACAATTTATTTTTTCTCCTCTTCTCGCACTCTCTCTTGTTCTGCCTCTCTCTCTCTCTCCCTCCTGTATGGGTTGCTCTTTAGGCAAATTTTAAAAGGCTTTTTCAAGCATATAAACGCCTGACCACAAACCCAAAATGACCTGCCCGAGGGCATAACAAGTTTCGCATGCACTTGAGACAAGTCCAAATATCCCATGTATATAATATATACTTATACATATTTGTTCCAATTCCAGTTGTTCCTATTTCCAGTTCCCAATTGCATATGAAACATATAACTTAACTTTCCATCTTTCAATCAGAAATCAGTGTAAAAGTTGCAACAATATTTAAAAGCAATATCTTTAACCGAAATCTATCTGTAGGAACTAAAATTCAACATTGTCTAAGCACCACTTAGCGGAGCATTTATTCCAAATACATACAGATATATTTAGATATATATATATATATATAGATATTTATTTGGCATTGTTGACCAAAAGATCAATTGTGTTTTCAAACCGAATACCGAAAAATAATAAGAACCCTTCCACTTCGTCTAACTGATCCGGAAATCAAATTCCTGTTTCCGTGTAACACCTTGCTTAAAGTAAGTTTAATTAGCTGAAACAGGGCCAGCAGCCGTTTGTGGCAAGTGTATTTGAGCTTCGTTACATGCTGCACACATGTTTAATCTTGTTTACAATTCTTTTTTAGGTTTTCCCTTACACACGCACACACACACAGAGAAAAACGTATGGTGAAGTCAAAACGTCCGATGACTATCATATGCGGCTATCAACATCATCATCAAAATGCGGCAACAACAACAACAGCAACAACAACAACAGCAACAACAAGAGCAACAATCGGAAAATGAAAATGGAAATGGCAACGGGAGTTTGGAGATGGATGATGAAGAGTTGCTGCAATTGCATCGTGGTTACAACCTATTTGTGAGCGAGTGTGTGCGTATGTGTGTGTGTGTGTGTGGCAAACGTTGCGACATGGACAAAACTAAAAACTTGAAGCACTTGCAACACTAGAATGCTAAAGCATAAATATGTTTGCCCGACAATTGTCTGGAGTAGACGACACATTCAGGCCGAGGTGGGAATGGGTTGGGTTAGTGGAATGTTCTACGTAACACAACTATAAGCGAGGGGGGTGGTGGGTGGGTTGGCCGCTGGGTCTGGGTTGTGGTGCAAAAGGAAATGTGCCACACAAAGGCCGAGCCGCAACGTCTAAATGTTGAGCTCCGGCAATGTTTTATATGCACACTTACATGGCCATGGGAGATGGCAAAATCCCTGCTCCCAATCTGCCACACACACACCGCCCCCCCCCCCCAACTCCACCCACTGCGCCTCCCCGCACCCCCACTCTGTGTGTGCGTAATAGAAAAAGAACTTTTACAGTTGCATCGATTTAATCGTGCGGAAAGCTAAATACACCAACTACTACGGCCAGTATAGTTGGGTGGGGCTAAACGGATGGTGAGCTGCGGGCGTGGGGTGGGGGATGGGTAGTGGGTGATGTACCGGCGACTTCGTCTGGAGGGGCACAGGGTGTAGCAACCACAGAGCCTAAATTGGGATACGCTTCGTTCGTTCGTTCCACGGGCATTTGGCTCATTTAAAGCAATTCTGCTCGTTTTGCCCTACTTGCAATTTATGTATAATGAATATGTCTGTGGGAGTGTGTGTGTATGTGTGAGTGTGTGTGTGCGCGTGTGTGTGCGTGTGTGTGTGTGCTGCACTTTGCGCTTGAAAGGATGCATTGTGCCAATGTCGGCGATACATTTTCTTAGACCACAAGATAGAGCAAAACTTTTTTTATTTGCGGTTCTTTTTTCCTTTATTTTCATTTTCTTTCTATTTTTTTGTTGTTGTTTTTTTTTTTTATTGCGTAATCATACGTCGCAGCGGTTTTTTGCGCCATGTCCGGCAGCCGCATCTTGTAGGCGGCGGCATACGGGCGACCAAAACGTAACCGACCCCTTATTTTCTAATAGCGGCTTGCACTTGCTAAGTTTTGGATATATTTCCTTCTGTTGGCTGCTGCCAAAAGTTATGACTGCATTTAGCGGAAAAGGCAAAAGGGAAAAGTTTTTTTTGACTTGCATCTGATTTGAAAAGGGTAATGGAAGTAAATGCACAGACAGGCATATCTGTGTATATAGAGAGGCATATGTGTGTGTGTGTGTGTGTGTTCTTCTTCTTTCAAGCCAAGCATTATGGTGCGCAATTCAAGCGATGCCTGCGAAACGAGCCTGTCAAGTTGCGCCATTTTAATCGAACTGTTTACCCAAAAGTGCAGCTAAAGCAAATGAAAAGTTTCTCAAATACCGCCTCTCTCTCTCTCTCTCTCTCTCACACACACACTCTTCAGCTCTTTCCTTCTCCTGTGGAAGAGATTGTAAATTGAATTTAGATAATGTCAATTGGATAAAAGTTTCTGCTTGCGGTTGCAAAGTGCAACACAAAGAATTGGCAACAGCAACAGCAGCAATAACTGTAACATAACAGCCTTATTTAAATGATACCAAAAACAAACACGATAAAAGCTGAGCTTTAACAACAGCTTAAAGACAGATTTGATTTGCTCAAAAGGCAAATATGAACAGAGATTTAACAGCCACAATAGCAAGCAAAACTGCAACACTTAACAGTATCATGTAAAACCTAATCCTTAACAGCAGCTTAAGGACAGAGTTACAAACATAGACTTTCTGTTAACTGAGCTCGACCAGTAAGCGTGGCAAAATCGCAGGAAAGCAGCCTTAACAGTGCCATATTAAGTGGCACACTGTTAAATTGTAATTGGCCATTAAACATTTGTAAACAACGGCAATCGCATATTTAAGTCAAAGCTAATTTATGCACATGACTAACAAACCTATTTCGGAAACATACTAAAAGCAAATCACAAATGCGGCACGAAATTTAAATGGACGCACAGCAAAAGCTTCGGCATCCGACGTTGTCTACATTTGTGTTTGCTTGCACATGTGTAATAATTGCAATAAACACACACTTATATATATACATAAATATATACAGTGTACATGAAAGCACTTTGGTAAAGCCAATCAATCCATATTTAAGCGCTATTAATTAAGTCACTTGTGGGATTAACTCGCATAAAATACATGCTGCCCAAGCTGAGCTGAGCTGCCGAATTGCCAATTGTTGCTCGACTCGCTGCAGATCGCCTTGCTGAGTTGCAAGAGCTGCCAACTGTTGTTCTCCCACCTGTTATTGATATGTAAATACATTGCTGATCGCTTTGCAGAGTTGCCAACTGTTGATCTCGCTCTGTTATAGATATACTTCGCAGATCGCACTGCAGAGTTGCATAACAGGAGCAAGAGTTGCCAACTGTTGATTTCGCTCTGCTATCGATTGATTGATCGTCTTACAGGAGCTGGTGATGGCACCAAAACAGGCGCTGATTTTTATGTCTGTTTGTGGCAAACGAACAAACAGCACTTTGCTGCTAATGACTGACCCTTTGAGCACAAATTGCCAACGGTCTCATTATGCATACAAAATAAGAGCTTATTGGGCAGGCACGCAGTCAGACAGATGACGCGACGGCGGTCATAAACAAAATGACGACGACAATATGGAATTGCGCACACAGCGACACAAAATCATTTGAAAGCAATTACAGCGGCCAATCGCCGAAGGGGAACACGAAAGGGGGCTAAGGTTGGAGAGTGGGGGGTTGGACAAGTAGCGACCGTCGACCGTGTACAATGAATCAATTTACGAAACGTAACAAAGCCACAATTACAAGCATATACATTGGCAAAGGCATGGGCAGCATAGACGAACGACAAGAACAAAACGAGACAATTACGAAAAGAGCAGCGAGTGCAATTGCATTTCCAATTGCGAATATTTTGCATTTGCACATTTTTTTCGGGGTCCCAAACACACGCGCTAAATGATGATTCCCGGGCTAAGCCGAAAACGTCTACAACAACAACACCAACAACGGCAAACCGCAATGTTTGCGACACTGCGCGCTGTGTTTATTTGTTTCTTGTATGTGTCTCTTTTAGTTTTTTTTTTTGCTTTTTGGACCCGCGTGTCAGTTGTAATGGATAATTGTCGAAGTCGCATGCCAGTCGTACCTCAGTTTCCATATACCCTGTAACTGCACAAGTTGGTCTTATTAGCTAGCCATCAGAATGTGTGATTGCGAAAGAGATCGCAATACTAGCAGCTGCCCAGAAGAAGTAGAAGTGTCCCTATCGACCAACCTCCACAAATCATAAATACAGCAGGAGATGAGATTTACAGTTATTGTGTTTTCTGTTGTACAACACTTTTTCATTACAGCACTTTGAATGTCCTATGAAAAAAGCGTTTATGAAAATAAATCAAGCTAAAATTGATAAAAATGCACATATAAAAAAAGAAATAAGATTTGTTTTTTGAAATAGACATCTTGAACATATTTGGGAGAAAGGCATCGATTCAATCTTACAGATTTCAAGTCGATCGGGAAAATTTAAAGACTTTACACAAGAGTTTCTTTTCTCATGTAAAAGATAAGAATACTTTCTATTTATAAATGCAAAATTGATCACGAAATCATTATTGCCTTACAGGGCATTTGTATCGTGCATCATTTATGCTCGCTTAATGCCTCTCACTTGTTGTTGTTGCTGTATTTGCACTAAAAATACATTGGCAAAGTGAATTGTATTAATAGCAGGGCATTTATTTAGTTATTTCTTTCTATGTTGTTTTGTTCTATATACCTTATCTGTTTCTGTTTTTTTTTATTTTTTGTATTTGCTCATTTCTTTGGTTGTTGGTTCGCATTTGTGTTTATTTACTTTGCCATTTTGCGAACGTTGCCAGCAAATCTTTTTTTTTCGGTTGGCCCTTCAAAAGATTTATAAAGTAGCCGGCCAGAAGTGAAGGGGATATGATGGCATGGAGGGTAAGGAGTCTGGTGGTGGATTGCAGACGCTGAATAGGACGTCCAAAATTTACTGAGCCGTAACGCTCTGCGATCGCCAAAACGAAAGAAACTGTATGAATGGAATTGTAGTCGCGATATTTGCACAGAACTTGCACAACACACTCAGAGTGTGCTTTAGAGTGTGTGTGTCTGTTAGTGTGTGTGTTAGTGTGTGTGTTAGTGTGTATATCTTAGCAGCGTCATCAAAAGGTATTTTGCATTAATTCAAGATTTATGCATTCTACAACATTTAGCATGAGGTGCTGCATTTGCCATTCGCGCCGCCACTCGTTGTGACCCAATGTTGCACCTGCCACCGTTTGCGTCTGCGTCGATTTGGCTTGGAGCTGCCGGCGCAGCAGGTGATCCATTTCTTTCTTCCTTTTATTATTATTTTACTTTTTTCTTATTTGTTTATCCGGTGGCTTCTGCTTCTCCTATGAGACTATTTTTGTTGTATGAGTTTGGCAACAAGATGTGGCAAGCGTTCTCCGCCTTCCCTTTTTTGTGTTAGACAATTTGCAGCGCTTCGATAATAGATAAATATATATGTGTATTTTATATATGTATTTATATGTATATGTATGTGTATGTATACATAATTTATAGGCTTTGCGTGTTCAATGAATTGTAACGACAACGACGGCAACGACGACAGCGAGATGTGGCAAGTCCATATGGCAAGCCAAAATTAACAAATGCCATCTTCACAGCAAAATGGAAAGCGGAGCAGTTGCAGTTGCAGTTGCTGATTATCAGTTGCGACTAGCAGAGAAAAACTAGCAAACTCAATTGAAAATATTGAAGTGGCCAAAAACAACGCTTCAAAACACTTCACATATTTTTAGATTCCCGTTCATTTAATGAAAAGCTTTTTTGTGGTTTTCTGTCATTAAAAGTGTATAAAATGAGGCATGAATCAGCATGAATAACCGAGTATATCTAGTCACCTTTGGCCATAGGCAGATCAAGTCTACATCATTTTTACGATTACTTGCCGATTATCGATAAGAATCGTTTGCCGATAGCAACAGAATACACAACTTTAAATATGTATCTTTCTAGTCGGTATATATATATATACATAACTTGAAATAATATTAGCTTCGGGGTATTTTCTTATCGATCTCTCTCGACTAGAGCATTCTTATTTGTTTTATTGAATAATTTAAAGCTTTTGATTGTTTTGTGCTATAAGTTTCAACTAAACGACAATTATAAAATCATAAATTGCTCTATAAATATACATACCTGTATATCATTTTAAAATTACAATAAATCTAATGCACTGTACTAATGGGTTTTTATAATTCTACACAAGTCTAATTTCGTTATACTTAATTAATGAGCGGTCACAAGTCAACAATAAAATAAATCTGTTGAAATCTTACGACGACAGATTCTATCTTCTTCGTTGTCACATTTTCACATTATTTTCATGCATTGTTTATAAATGATTTCCCGCTTGTCACTTGTGAAAGAAATTGTTATCTTAATTAGACTATTTTCGCACCGATGAAGAATGCCATAAATCGTTGTTATTTGGCTTTGACGCAAAGCAGCACAAAATAAATACTTTAAATAAACGATTGAACTACTTTGATTTGATGGATTGTTAAATCTTGGTTTGAATAGGAAGCATGGAAAAAGGCATTGCTTTTGATAAAGTTATGTCTTTGGTGAGTTTTAAATACACTCATTTTAATCTTAAATTGATATTCAACTCGGAGAATATGCTCTTAAAAGTTTTTGAAAAGCTTGAGAATGGATCTATAAGAATCTTTGCTATCAATCGTTTCACCAGCTTTATGAATAAGAAAAATACGAAGAAAGACTGATGGCATTGCAGAGTTTCATCGACGAAACTCATAAAAATTTCATTCTTCAAAGTAGATGGATGTGGTTATATTAGATATATTAGATATGCTGATCGAGAATACCTCTATATATTCTATGGCATCGGAGAGGTAACGTTCAATGCTTTATAAACTTGATGACAGTTTAATAATACCCCCAACAAGGTTGTATAAAAAATAAATGGGATATTTTCATTTCATACAAATATTTCCGATTTCGCTGAGGCATTTATTGCACCTGTTCATTTACATTTCACACTTCAAACTCATTCGCTCACTCTCCCTCTCCCTCTCTCTCTCTCTCTCTCTCTCTCTCTCTCTCTGTCTCTGTCTGTCACTCATTCTATCTCTCTGTCTCTCACTCACTCGGTCTGATTTGTATTCATTTTCGAATTTCAGTTTGCCATCATTTGCCATTTGTCATTTAATTTTGTTTGTTTGACTTTCGGACAGTTTGCGTGCCCAAAAACAACAAACAACCAACAGACAAAAAACAACAAATACACACACACATACACACATACAGAGAAAGAAAGAGAGAGAGAGAGAGAGAGAGAAAGACAGATAGATAGAAAGAGAACTAAATGCAAATTATGAGCAATGCAGCTTTGCAATTAATCTGCTGCATATGACACCGCAATCAGAACTTAACCCATTTCAAGTGGAGGCCAACAACGATAATCAAATGTTGCAGGAGTGGTGGACAGGAAGGGGCAGAAGGGAGAGGTGGGCGAGGGAGGTTGGACTGTTGCAGTTGGTCTGCAGAAGTGCACTAAAGCACTACTAAACTCAATGGCTTTAATTGAATTTTGATGTCCTTAGCAAATTGTTTTCTAATTAGTTTCAGCTCAGACTCCGACCGGGAGGACTCATCCTGCTTTTGCCTTGGCTTTGGCAGTGGCCCATCGAGTTGAGTTGACACAGAAAAACTTTCTGTCAACAGTCGCTCTCTCTCTCTCTCTCCGTCTCTCTCGCACACTCTCTCTTTCTCTTTCTGTCACTCTCGCTCACTCTCTGGTGGCACTTCAATAATGACAACTTAAAACTAAAACAATTAATGCCACAAACCCGACACTTACCCAGGATCATTGGGCACCTCCGAGGGCGAAACGGGTCCCAGCTCAGTTTGCTGTTGCTGCCCCTGCTGCTGCTGCTGTTGTTGCTGTTGCTGCTGCTGCTCAATCTTGATGTCCATGTTGGCTGCTGCTTCTCTGGATCTATGTGTGTGTGTGTCAGTGTGTGTATGTGTCTGGCTAATGTCCTAAAAACTGTTGTTGTTTTTGTTGCTGTTGCTGTAACTGTTGCTGCATTTGAGTGTGGGAGGAGGGCGATTTCGACGGGGGAGAGGAGGCGTAGGAATAGTAGGTGTCTAAGCTAACTAAGACTGTGACGGCGACTCCAACGACGGCGACTCCGACACCGACTCCGACGACGACTATCAATCAATCGTCGCTGCTTTAATCATTGACTCTGGCTGCTAATTCGCTACTTGAACCGACGCTCGACGCTCTTTTTACTTCCATTTGGCGTTGTTGTTTTTGCTAGCGTTTTTTCTTTGCTTTTTTCTTGTTTGTTTCATTGAAAATCAAATTGTTTATGTAGTTTTTTGTTTTGTTTTGTTTTTTTTTTTGGTTTTATTTCTTTTTTGGTTACATTGCGCACTTTGAATCACATTTCTGGTTTGCTGCAGGCCACTTTTGGTTATTTGAGTTGTTTTAGAAACGTTGCGTTAACTGTTGTTGTTTGTTTGTTGTTTTTATATATTTATTTATTTTTTTGTATTTTTGTTTATTTATTATAAATTTTAAATTGAAGGCAACATATTACTGTAATAAATTTAGCTTAGTAAACCTGAAGCACATAATGCAATTATTTTCGAAAACCACAGCTGTTTTAAATGATTTGGAACGTCTCATCGTAAATCCAATACAATTACAATGCAATCTTGAAAGGCAAAGATTCGAATACATTCGAATGCATATTCGACGCTGCTTGCAAAATATTTTCGATTCCAAGTTGCTCGAAATGCAAAACAAGTGCAAAAAGGTCTTCAATATTGAACAGATAAATTAGTTTGATTTTGATGATGAAGCAGGAATATCGTTTCTTTATCGTTATTTCCAGCAGAGCTGCGTAGAAAGTTAAGTAAAAAAAGCTAAAATTGTTGCTTAAATATTTTGAAATAGTTAGTAAATGTGGATGTAAGCTTTAATCTTATATTAAGCATTAGTAGATATCTTAATCAGCAAAGTTTCCTTTTCGTTTTGCCTCTAAAAAACCTGCCAACTGCATCGAAAAAGGCTCTTTCTTCAAGCTGACCTTTTTGACAGAAGTAGAATTGCTTGAGTTTGCTGTTGTTGTTGTTGATCGGCTATTGGCTAAGATTACATTTAAGCGTTTGATAACTTGAACAGCTTTGTCTCTCTCTATCTCTTTAAGCTGAGCTTTAACTGCTTAATCTTTTGCGCTAGGTATGATAATTGCCATCCATCTCTCTCTCTCTCCTATACTAAGGATACACGCATAGATAAATCTGTGACAAGCTTTCGATTGCAAAATGAGAGCGACAAAAACAAACAACAACAAAAATACAAAATGTGTGTAAGCAAAAATAAATTCGCTTTTGTTGTTTGCTTATTTGCCATTGTTTTTAATACACGCCTTGATCTTTCCCACACCCACACAAATACACACACAAACACACAAAACAGAGTATTGCATGCAATGGGGACAGCGTGTTGACTACCAATCCCCTCACCCATTCACTCCACAACCACAGCTATAACAACAATAAGCTATAATAAAGCGCAGCATGCAAGCGACAGAAAGAGAGAGGTAGAGCGGGAGAGAGAGAGACAGTGATGGATGGGGGGGTGGTGGGTCTAGGCAGTTACGGTACATGCACCGTTACAGCGAGAGCAGAAGTTAACTGGCGGCGGCAGCAAACACGTGACCCGACAACGACAATTGCCACAATTGCCAGAACAAAATTCGCTGCGAAAATCAAACTACAAAAACATAAAAAAAAAAACAATGCATGCAAAAAACGATCGACGACAACGAAATTGTAGCTGCAGCAGATTGCCGCCAGCTGGCGCCACGATCAGCACATGTGAAATACAATGCCAGCCAGTGTGTACACAATTTGCAGAGCTTAAGCTCCTTGTGTTATTGTTTCCTGGCTTTTGCCGGCTGGCCGCCATTTTGTACACGTGCGATCGACAACACTTCATTTTGTGTGTACGTGTTTATTTGTTGTTGTGTGTGTGTGTGTTTCCGGTCTAAAAAAAAACAAATCACTTTGCACACACACACAAAAGCACACAGGCAAGTTGCAGTTTTCGTTTGTCGTTGTTTGTAATTAGAATTGAATGCCGCGCACATTTATATAATCGTCAATTTTGCATTGACACAATGCCCCCCAATGCAAAAAGCCGCCTCAAAAATAAACAACGTGTTTTTGTTATTTTTGCTGCTGTTGTTTGTCGTTGTTTTTTTTTTATTATTTGCCTTGCACGCACTTCACTTGCAACTGCAACGAGCGAGCTGAAATTATTATTATGTATTTTTATTTGAATGCAATTGCAATTTGCTGGCTGCTTGCTTGGCTGCTGCTGCTGCTGCTGCTGGTTGCTGCTGCTGCTTGATTTTTGTGCGCGCACACGAACGCGACAACCAACAAGACGACACTGAGACACGGCTAACGGCCAACGGCAGCCAGCCCCAAACAACACACTGACACCGACAACAGCAGCAGCAGCAGCAGCAACAGCAACGCCGGCAGAGGCAGCAGCAACAACGGGTCACAGTGGCACACTGCATTTGTATTGGTTGGTAGTAGCACTCTACATGTGTGTGTGTGTGTGTGTGTGTGCGTGTGTGTGTGAGTGTGTGTGTGTGTGTGTGTGTGTAGTTGAGCAAAGCTTTGCGGCAACGTCGACAGAGACCTATGCAAAACATTTGTACACACTGCAGCTAGCCGGCTGCATCATGCCGAAAAGCCAGCACAGCTGATAAGTGATAAGCAATGCACAGAGAGAGAGAAAGAGAGAGAGTGTCTGTCTGTCTGTGTGCTTGTGAGAGAGTTCGCGTTATAAAGAGCGTTGGGTTTACATTTAAGAGCATGACGGCAAGTCGCGATGCTCGGTGTATTTGTTTCGAGCTTTTAAAGCTTACACTGGGAATTATTGTAGAAAGAAAGCGCCAATTTCGAAATAAGAAAAAAAGAATAAGAAATATCTAGCAACAAATTAAAATTTTACATTTAACCTTTTGTAGACCAAATCATATATCAGATTTTATTTAATTGAAATTTCAAATTTCTGAATTTTGCCATTATCATTGTATCTTTTTAATTATGTAGTTCCATTGATGTCCCAATAAAGAATCATTTTCTTTCTTTTATATTTTTTTGTTGAAAAATTTATTGTTTTATTTAATTTATTTAAGTAGTTCGTTTTGAGTACGGTAAATTTAGCACAGCTTGGGCCTCCAACTAGAAAACTGCTTGAAACAACTGTAGGGTTGTAAAGCGGTTCGTTATTGGACGCACTGTTCCTAAAAAGGGGCAGGGATGTGGAAGGGGATGATGTAGAAAGAGAGAACATTTTGTGAATGCAAGTTTAAAGCACGTCCTGAATAAAGCGACCCAAAGTCGGAGGACTTCAACCATATTTACTATCTGCGACTATGACTACAACAAAAACAATAACAGCTGGCTAAAAAAACAAAAGAGGAGCCATGTTATCATGGATCTAGCTGGAGGCCGTTGCTGGCTTTGTGGGTGGCGAAGTTGGCGGCATTGCGTCCGTTGTGTCCGTTCTGCTGGGCTCCTCCTTCTCCTTGTTCCAGCTCTTAAGGCCCTCAGGCAGCGTGGTGTCCTCCTCAAAGGAGCCGGTACCCTCGACGAACTCCTCGTACGTCGACTTGTCCTTGAAGGGACGTGGTCCGAGCAGCTCGATCATATCGTCGCGGGACAGCACCTCATTCTGCAGCAGACGCTCCGCAACAAGACGCACTTCCTCCTTGTGCTTGACGAGCAGTTCTGTGGTCGCTGTATGCGCACATTTGATAATATCCCGAACTTCACTATCGATAATCATGGCGGTGTCCTCGGAGTAGGGCTTGCTGAACACCGGATCACCCGATTGGCCCACATCGAAGCTCACCTGACCGACCTTCTCGTTCATGCCGAAACGCACCACCTGGGAGTAGGCGATATCTGTGATCTTCTTGAGATCATCCTGGGCGCCAGTCGTGATCCGATTGAAGAACAGCTCCTCGGCCACACGACCGCCCAGTGTCATACACATGCGATCAAAGAGCTGCTCCTTCGACAGCAGATAGTGATCCTTGGGCAAATACTGAGCATAGCCCAATCCCTTGCCACGTGGTATAATCGAGACCTTTAGAAGTGGATCGGCATGCTCCAGGAACCAACCAGCTACAGCATGTCCCGCCTCGTGATGCGCTACCGTTCGCTTTTCCTCCGGCGCCAGGACATTCGTCTTCTTCTCCATGCCAGCGATGACACGCTCGATGGCCTGCTCAAAGTGCTTCAGCACAATTGAATCCTTGGAGTCGCGGGCGGCGATCAATGCCGCCTCATTGCACACATTGGCAATGTCGGCGCCGGTGAAACCGGGTGTCAACGCCGCCATCTTACGCGCCAATCCATTCTTGTCCAGTTCAGTCTTCAGTGCGCCCAAATGCACCTTGAAGATGCTCGCACGTCCCTTGATATCGGGGGCGGGTACATAGATCTGCCGATCAAAGCGGCCGGGACGCATCAGTGCCTTATCGAGGATGTCAACACGATTGGTGGCGGCCAGCACCACCACATTTGTAGTGGTATTGAAGCCATCCATCTCAACGAGCAGCTGATTCAGTGTATTCTCCTGCTCCGAATGGCCGCCAAAGGTTTTGCCGCCACGCTTTCGACCCACCGCATCGATCTCATCGATGAAGAGGATGCACGGCGCATGTTTCCTCGCCATGGCGAACATATCCCTCACTCGAGATGGTCCAACGCCCACAAACATCTCGAGAAACTCTGAACCGGAGACGGTGATAAAAGGCACATTCGCCTCGCCAGCTGTCGCCTTGGCCAGCAGCGTTTTGCCCGTGCCGGGTGGACCTGTTAGCATGGCGCCTTTGGGTATCTTGGCACCCAAATCGATATACTGTTGCGGATTCTTCAGAAAGTTGACAAATTCCATTATCTCGATTTTGGCCTCCTCACAGCCGGCAACGTCTCTGTAAGTCAGAGATTAGCAATTGGCGGATAAAAAGATGTGCAGCAGACTCACTTGAAACCGACGCCAATTTCTGTGGGATTAATTAGCTTGGCCGTGGACTGCATGACGCCGCCAAATAGGCCGCCGCCTTTGCGTCCTCGTCCACCGCCCATCATGTCCGCCGACTTCCTCATCATATAGACGAGAAAGCCGATGATCAGCAGCGTGGGCAGCAGACCCGTCAAACTGGATGCCTCCACCTCGTTCCGATAGATCACAGGCACAAAATTAATAGACTCCACGCCCTGTTCCGCTTGAGCCGTCTCCAAATTACGCTCAAACGAGTCCACGCTGCCAATGTTGAACCAGAGGACGCCACTATTGCTCTGACTGGGCAACAGACGGACGCGAACCCACTTCTTGTTTACCACCTCCAGTTTCTCAACGACGCCCTTGGCCAGATAACTAAAGAATAATAGACAAAATTAACAATTATATAATCGCAAGAAAAAAATTAATTAAAAATTATGAAATTCGACATATGCGCTGATGAAATAAAATAAAGAGAAACTGGACTTGGCACCTGTTGACAAATTCCTTCCATGAGATCTCCTTGTAGCCCATCTCAAAGAAGGCAAAGGAACCAACGAGGACAACAGCTCCCAGTGCGCCAAATAGTATCCAGCGCTCCCGATCGCCACCGCCACCCTCGCTGAGTGGTCGACCGCCCGGCGCACCCGATCCCCGAGCACCGGGACCACGTGAACTATTGCTGAACATGCCGAAATTCCAATCCGACTTTGTCTCACTCGCTGTGCTCGGCTTCACCGCAGGTGGTCTGCTTTTACTGCTGCTGCTGCTCCCGGTCGTGGGTTTACTTCCCGAGGCAGATTTTTGTTCCGTTTCGGCGGCTTTGGGTTTTGTGGACTTGCCACCGGCCTCGAAATACTTCTCAAAACCCTTGGGCGGCTTCTTGCAAAACATTTGAAACTGTTCCACAAGGTAACGCATCAGAGGTGCCAACTCAAAGCCAGCTCCACGTTGTACCTGCAAGTTATTATGTGAGAAGAGAAGACGGATCTTTGACAACTATTCCATACGCACCTTGTCTGTGAGACCGCCGTGCGAGTAGCTTCGTCTCATTAGGCTCTTCATGGCCTGCGCCGAGCTGAGCAGCCGGAAAGCCATCTTGCTTTTTGGTGGGGCGGGGACGGGGGAGTCGATTAGATGTGTGCTTTGAATATTCGCTTTAGGTTAAATAACAAGAGCGCAACGCTGAAGCGGCGGCAACTTGATATTTTGGGCTCCACTCTGATAATTTGACGATTTGTTTGTTTTTACCAGCTAGTTAAGTATGTGCGTAATTGCCGCCTCATGTAGCACAATTTTGTTTCAAGCTTATTCGGTTCAAAAATGTAAATACAAAATGCTTAAGATTTTATGTTGGGCTATTGTGAAATTTCGATTTTCAGCTAATAGTTGAAGGCAGGGTTGATTCGTTCGTTTAATGACCAGGGCTGGTTGCCGCAAGCAGTGTTGCAAAGTGCGTTACACAAACCATAGCAAAAAATTACCTTAAATAGTAATAGTTAATTATTACAACAGTTGTTGTTATAAGGTAATTAACAAAATAGAGTTAACGAAATTCAAATATATTCCTAGTTTGGCTAGTGCTGACGTCACAATTGCTTTGCAAATTACTTTTGGTCGTTTAGCAACACTAACCAACATGGCGTCCGGTGTTGTGCTGTGTCGTGTGGTACGTATTGCTAGTTGTGAAAATTTTCTTTTGTTCAAATTTGCAAATAAATTAACTTGAATTCGCACTGAAAACAAGTACAAAACGTGTGCCAATCAATATGCTTGTGAATTAACATGAAATATCGCCTTAGGCGCACCGTTTTCGTGCATTATTAACGTTTTTCTCCCAACTGTCTGTGCGAAGGGTACGCAATTTGCAGTCCGAAAAAAAAAACCCAAAAAAAATTTGGAAAAAAAACTTTTTCTACCGACTTCACATTGCGTGTGTGTGCGAGTATTTTTCTGTGTGTGAGTTATGCTTATGTGTACAGTTGGCTGCTAAAAACCATAACAGAAATGTGTAAAAATAGTTTACAAATCGCACTCAAAGCAATTTTGCCGAGGCATCCGTGTGGACTTGTTTGTGAATGTGTGCGTGCAATTTTTTCCGGTAGTAAAATCTCTATGCAGCTGCTGCTGTGTGCGTGTCAATGTGTGTGCGTGTACATTTGCATGTGTGTGTGCGAATTGTACGAGTCTCCGGTTTGCAACACTAAAAATCAATAAAACTGCAGCAACAACAACAATGCCGACTTTTTCGGTGTAGATTTCACTCACTGCTGGGAGGCTGGCAGCTCTATTAAACAGAAATATATATCTATGTATATTTATATATATAGCTATGCATGTATGTATTGGTGTGTGTACTAATTCTTCAACTTTCTTCTCGTTGCAGCTTTTGTAACTAAAACTCCGTTTTGACATCACTTTCATCATAATCTGAATAAAAATAATAATAATATAACAAAAAAAAAAAAAAACACCATCGAAAACGAATCAAAAAGCAAATAATAATAAATCATCTAATAAAAACACAAAAAAAGTTACATACCAACAAACAAAAAGAAAACAAACTACAACAACTACAAAACAAAGCTCAAAAAAGTCTAAGAGGCGTTTTAAAACAAAAATAAATATAAATAACGGAGGGGCATCTGCCATAAACTTTTAGTTTTGAAATTTCCTTTGTTTTCGTTTGCAAATTCGCTTCAACTGAACGACCGACGACTCACCTACAAATCTGCGCTGAAAAGACGAGAACAACTTACACGTAGAAAGGCGACAACAAAAAATTAAAAGCAACAACAAGAAAAAGAAAAGAGGAAACGTCGCCGTCAACGGTGAGAGGCGAAGAGTCTGTTAGCGGGTGTGACAGAGAGAGATATAGAGGAGAGAAAGAGAGAGAGAGACGACATAGCGACTGCGCATCTGTGCAAAAAACAGCAAATCAACAACAACAAAACAAGCCAAGCTTGAAAAGAAGACTTTCAAAAAAAAAAAAAAAAAACCGACAACAAACCAAACAAAATTCAAATACACTTGAAACGCTGTGAAATTAACTCGTCAATACTCAAAGCAACAACAAAACAAAACAAAAACAAAAAGAGAAATCAACTAAAGTAAAACGGAGTTGAAGTCTAATAACAAAAATACAATTACAATCAAAAACACACGCACGCACTAAAAACACAACAACAACAACTACTACAAAAACAACAACAACAACAAATCAAGAACTGTCTTTTAAGCAACAGTAAATAGAACGCGACGCTGAGGCGTTGACGTTGACGTCAAACTCGAATAGCAAAAAAAAATCAACAACAACCGCGGCACACGTTAAAAAAATAAAAACAATCCCAAAATTCCTCATTTTTTTCCTGAAAGCTTTAATTTAATTACGAATTTTTGTTAAGTCAAAGTGAATTCAATTTGCTAAAATTATTTAAAATTAAGACAAGAACAAAACAAAAACGCCGCCTCTACTACAACAACAACAACAAAAAACAGGAACAAAGGAAGCAAGCAAACAGAGAACCGAGAAACACAAACAGCAAAAGCAACACCAACAACAACCAACAAACAACTGAATTAAAGTTTTAAAGTACAAAATAACCGGGAGTAAAAAAAAAACAGAAAAAAAAAAACAAAACTAATTTAAACATATTAACATTTAATTTAAACGCAACATCAATTTAAATTATTTAATTAAGAAACAAAAATATTATAGTCTCTAAGCCCAATAAACAAAAAAGAAAACTTTGTCGCCTGTGCGAGCGGTGGCCGTGCGAAATAAAAGTGCAAAAGCACAAAGAAAGCAGGGAGAGAGAGAGAGAGCTTCAGAGAGGAGAAGCAGAAGGGAGCCCAACTGAGCCACGGGGCGATCGTGTGAAGAGTCATTGTAGAAAGAAAGTTCCGCCTTGTAATAGAACAGAAAAAAAAATTAAAAATTTAATAAATAAAAAAAGAAACGATAAAGCAACAATTGTGCCGCAAAAAAAAAAAACAAAACAAAAAAAATAAATAAGTAAAAACCCTAAAGGAAAAAAATGTACTAAGAAACAGAATAAAACGAGCAACTAAAAACGGTAACAATAACGAAAAACATTTAAAACCAAAAATCTACAAGAATTCTATTAATTTTAAGTAACTTTTACAAACAACAAAAAAACACACACATTATGAACAAGAAGACCCCAGCAACAAAAACAACTGAGTAACACACAAAATACAAAAATAAAAAAAACAAAAAAAAAATATACCGCAACTTTAACTTAGCCAATATTTCAAACAAAATTGTAAATAAATGAAATTAAACAACTCCCAGCAAAAAACAAGAAAAAACTGAAAGAAAAAAACTGCGGCCTAGTGCCCAAAAACCTAACAGTTTTTTTTTTTTTTTAATAACAGACTATTGTTTATTTTTAAATAGTTTTCATTTTTTTTATAAGTGTACCTAGTGAGAAATGTTAAAAGTCTAAATGCGATAACGATTAAAGCAACTGAAACAAAAAAGTAAAAAAAAAAAAACAAAAAAAAGAAAACAAAACAAAAAAACAAATTCAAAGAAAGATTTAACAACTCTGTGATAATTACTGTAAATTTATAAATATAAATAAATAAAACAAAATAAAAAAAAACGCAAAAAAATCTCCAAGCATAAAAAATTACAAAAATGAATACTAAACAAAAACAATGTAATTTTTAACAATAGAAGAAAACAAAAAAAAAAAAAAAAACGAGGTAGAAGAAGAAGAAACGAACGTCTTAACCAACAACAACTTTATACATAAGAGCAAATGCAAATTAAAAGATAAAAACATTGAAACAAATTCGTGATATCTTAAAGGACTTCGATACATATACTATAGTATATTATATATTATATTATATAAACATTAAGTAAATAAGCAAAACAAATAAAAAACAAAAACCCATAAGTGAAAATACATACAACAACAACAAAACACAACACAACAAAAGCAAAATAAAGCAACCCTAGGTTAAAAAAAGACTTAAAAATAAAACGCGCATTCAAAAAATATATATATATATATTTTAAAAAAAAATAAAACAGAAAATCGATAACAAAACATAGGCTTAACGTTCAAAATAGTAAATGAAAAAATAAAAAAAATAAAAACAACAACAATTAAAGAGTATCTATCTATATATATATATATATATACGATACATGTAAACTTCATAATATGTGCATAGTGAATAGTAAACGAAACAGCAATAACACAATAATACAAATCGTGTAACCGAAAAGTAATAGCAACAACAGCGTACAGCGAAAAGGAAAACAAGAAACAAAACAGAACTTAACGGAACACTTGTAGTGTAGTGCGCCCCTACTCGTTCTTCCCTCCCCGCACGTGAACGGACAGGCAGGCAGGCCGGCCAGCAAAGAGCGGCAGCAGCAGCAGCAGCGGTGCGGAGAATGAGAAGAGAGAGACAGACAGAGAAAGAAAGAGAGCGTATTACAAAGAAAAAAAGTAAATAAGAAATAATAAATCACTAATACTTCCTACAACAAATAAAAACCACAACGATTGCCTACAAATAAATATATATTATATAAATGTATATTGTATAGTAATAAACACAAACACAAAGAAAACCAGCAAAAGCGCCCAATATAACAAACATATTAACCAACTCCCCTCCAACACCCCCTCAAAAAGTAAGAAAAAGGAAATCAAATCAATTCAAAATATATCAAAATAAAGCTCTTAATTAACCTAAAAATAAAAATAAAAGAAAAAGAAAAAACATCAAAGTATTCCGTAAAGCGCCCAGTGTATTTTTCTAGTAAAACAAAAAAGAATAGAAAAGAAACAATAACATAAAATAACATCGCAAAAAATAGCTAAAAACAAAAATAATAATAATAAATGTTTATTCATCTAACTACAACAACAACAACAAGAACAACCAACGGCAACTGCAGCAGCTAATGCATTTTTCATCGGAATACGAATTAATATATATATATACATCTATATATTTTTAAACACGAAGCAGCCGCAACTTCAATTTCTTCAACTAACAACCGCAATTACGGAAAACTGAACATTATACATTATTAATCGTAATTTTTACATACATATTACTAGGGGCGTCGTCCCCCGCCCCACTCCCACACACACCCCCTCCATAAGGAAAGTAGAAGAAAGTTGACCACCCACAAGCATTAACAGCAACAACAAATGATTGTTTCTTTATTAACTTCGAAGACAAGGAATTTCAGTGCCTCTTGTGCCAGTGTTTAGCCAAAATATATATACACAACAAATACGTATTTATTGCTTAGTTTTTTTTGTCTCTTTGATATAAAAAAAATATTACACTAAAAATCGAAAGAAAGAAAAAAACGTAAATATAAAAAATTCTATAAATAAAAATCAATAATAAATTAACAAAAAATCATAAAAACAAACCAAACGCAGGTCAGTTTTTGATCAGCTCCCAAAACGCGCTCGCTGTCTTTTTTAAAAAAACGTTCAACATTCTCGTCATCATCATTATCAATCGCATCAATCAATCAATCGATCGATCAATCAATCAATCAAAAAACCAACCAGTCTTCTCGTGCTAGTCGCTATCAGCATTTTCCGTAACAAACAAACAATCAACCAATTAACAACATGAATACGCAATCCAAAGGATACCGGTCTGGCGAAGGTAAAATCCATATTCATATATCCTTATACTATATACTAAATTGAATTTTATTTTAATATGATTTCAAAAGTACGTCAAAAGGTCGAAAAGTATTCTATATAATACTGTTTTTGTCTTTAGTAAAGAATGTGTTTCGCAACTTTACCGTCTGATAGATGATGCCCCTCAACCAGTATCCATATGAGATGGATATGAACTGTTCTCCCGATTCTCGTGAAGATATCTGTAACAGTTGCTTTCAGTTCTTAAATTCCATATAGCCATATAGAATGAAAAAGCTATGGCTGTTTGTAGTATGGCTGTCCAGTAATAGACTTAACCATTAATAAAATCATTTATTATTTTTAATATAACGAATATTCATTATTATTGCCTCATCATACGCTCATCTCTTAAATGTAATTTTGCAGAACTGTACGATAGCTTGCAGTGTTTCGATATGACTGCCATGCACAACTTGAACATCCCCACAACATTTCCGACAATTGGCACCTTTACGCTCGACTCGACCACGTTGGGACTGCAGTCCCATGGACCGCCAACACCATCGGCTGTCCAAATGCAGGTATCTCAACCGCAGCAGCAAGCTATACATCAGCATATGCAACAACATTTACAGCAGCAGCAGCAGCAACATCATCAACAGCAGCAGCAGCAACAACAACAGCAGCAGCAGCAGCAGCAACAACAACAACAACAACAACATCAACAACAACAACATCAGCAGCAACAGCAGCAGCAACAACAACATCAACAGCAGCAACATCATTCAAGCATTGGCATGTTCGATGCGAATGAGGTCAACGATATCATTCAGAATCCGCCACAAATTGGCGTCTTTCAGTCCAACAGCGTGCTGAATGGACCCAGTCCGGGAAGCTCATCGTCCATATTTGGCTCGCAGTCGAGTAACTCGTCGGCAAATGCAGCCAACGATCCGAATGCAACCACACGTGAAACTGGCATCATTGAGAAGCTACTGGTGGGTATCCTGTGCGAACTATTCGCAAACCAAAAAATCCATTCCCAAATCAACAATTAACTTTTATGTGTGTTTGCAGCATTCGTATGGTTTTATTCAGTGCTGTGAGCGACAGGCGCGTCTCTTCTTTCATTTCTCGCAGTTCAGCGGCAATATTGACCATTTAAAGATTGGTGATCCCGTCGAGTTTGAGATGACCTACGATCGTCGCACCGGTAAACCAATCGCTAGTCAAGTGTCCAAAATAGCGCCAGAGGTTGTGCTGTCTGAGGAGCGGGTGACCGGCACTGTGACCACCGAGCTGCGCACCGATAGCGCCAACAATGTGCTCACCTCTAGTGAGACAACTGGCCGGATTAGCTATGAGAATCGTGGCGAATGCTTCTTCTTACCCTATACCAAAGACGATGTTGAAGGCAATGTGAATTTACGTGCTGGCGACAAGGTCAGCTTTCAAATTGCAACGAACCAAAGGTAAATAAATATAATCTACTCAGCACTACATAATATTAACTAAACTAAACCCAACTCGCAGAGGCAACCTTGGCGCTTGTCATATACGCCTGGAGAATCCGGCCATGCCTGTCAAATATCGTGGCGTTGTCTGCTCAATGAAGGAGTCGTTTGGTTTCATTGAGCGTGCCGATGTTGTGAAAGAGATCTTCTTTCATTTCTCCGAGGCCGAGGGCAATGTGGAGCTGCGACCCGGTGACGATGTTGAATTCACCATACAAACGCGTAGCGTAAGTAGATGATTATTGATTCAGTGCCACATCTCTCATTAACAAGAACAGTCTGCCTCTGTGCCACCGCAGGGCCGTGAGTTTGCCTGCAACATAACGCGTTTGCCACCCGGTTCGGTTATCTTTGAGGATGTCGACACCACCATTTACAAGGGTCAAGTGCTCAAGTCGCTCGATCGCAACAATCCGGTGCGTCAGAACAATGATCCGTTGCCCGGACGCATACGTTACCGTGCACCCGATTACTCCGAGGTGGAGGTGCCGTTTGGCGACAAGGACCAGAAGGGTGATTTCACATTGCGTCACGGCGATTGGGTGCAATTCCTGTTGGCCACCGATAGGCGGGATCAGTTGCAGCGCGCCACCTCGATTGCGTTGCTGGACGAGACGTTCAAGGTGTCCGGCGAGAAGCGGGAACAGGGCACCATTGCCTCGCTAAAGGAGGGTTTCGGTTTCCTTCGATGCGTGGAGCGTCAAGTGCGTTTGTTCTTTCACTTTACGGAGGTGCTCGATACGGTAAGTAGATCAGATCAGATCAAAGTAAAACAAAATAATAATTAATATTATCTATTACCATCTTATTTCATGCAGAGTCGTGAAATTGATGTCAACGATGAGGTTGAGTTTACTGTCATTCAGGAGCCCGGCCTGGCCTATAATAACTCGCGTCTGCAGGCCATTCGCATTAAACATTTGCCGCCCAATTCTGTGCAATTTGAAACCCTAATGGCCAGCAACATTGAGGGTATGTTTCTCAAGCGCAATTCATAAACTAGAATTTCTTGGCTAATCTGATTTGTAACGTTTGCAGGCTGCGTGACACGCGAGGCGCCCAAGAGTCCAATTAAATCTCAGGATCGCTTCGAGGGTGGAGTCATCACCTACGAGCATGGCGATGTTAAAAAGACTATTATGTATTTTCTTAAAGACTGCGAAAAACCACCAAGAGTCGGCGAGCGTGTGCGCTTCGATATTTACATGGTATGATCTCATCCCAACTTTGACAAAACTGCTCTTAAACATAAATCTTTTCAATACCACCCTAAAGAGATTAATGTTTTATACAAAGAACGAGAACTCTGTGATTTCGTAGCTTTCGATACAGTAATATATAGATAGTAAAAAATACTAGTTGCAAGTAAGAAATGAGCATTAAAAAACTGAAAACTAGTTGGCATGGACAGACATGGCCAGCTCTATTCGACTTCTCGTGCCTATCAAGATTATTTAAATATTATTATATCGTAGGAGTCGTTTGCCTTAAGCTATAATTAAATTAGCATGCGTCTCAATAGCATCTAATCTGTATCTAATCTGGTTTCGTTCTCCCATTTGCCAGGTCAAACGTAACAAGGAATTTATAGCCGTCAATGTGCAGCAAGTATCGCTGCAACAGCAACAACAGCAGCAGCAGCAGCAACAACTTTTAAGCCAGCAAACAGCTGCCCAACAACAAATGTCTGCTACTAATTTGAATCAGAACGATCAGCTGTTAATCTCGAATGGCATCAGCACGAATGCTGGCTCCATGCAGAATGGTTACATGATGCATGGCAGTCCTGGCGGCGGCAGCAGCAGTAACAGCAGCGTGGGCAGCAATGCCACAACCCAGCAGCAGATTTGCGTGCCGCAGATTGAGGACTTTAAGCTGGAGAATAACAATCATGCGAATGCGGAAGCAGCTAGTGGTCAGTTGTATCGCGGATTTATAGCCGTCATTAAGGAGAATTTTGGATTTATCGAGACGCTGTCGCACGATGAGGAGGTTTTCTTTCACTTTAGCAACTATCAGGGCAATCCCAATTGGCTTGAGTTGGGCCAGGAGGTGGAGTACACTCTGGCGCCCAATGGCAACACCTCCGTCTCTGGCAATTGTCTGCCCGCCGAGAATGTGTGCGCACTGCTCAAGAACTCGATACCGCAACCGGCAGTGCTGGAGACGGTGCACAATGGGGTTGTGGCGCGTCCGTTGCGATGCATCAATCCGGATCAGCAGGAATATGCCGGACTGATTGAGATACTCGATGAGCTGCGCACCACAGTCATCTCGCAGCATGAATTTGGCATCACCAGTCTGGTGAATAAGCGTGATCTCTTGCAGAAGGGTGATCTGGTCAGTTTCCGCATCGATGAGAGCGGCCGGGCGGCGGAGGTGAATGCGGTGCGGCTAAAGAAACGTGCCACTGTCGATTCGATCAAGGGTCAGTTTGGTTTCCTCAATTTCGAGGTCGAGGACGGCAAGAAGCTATTCTTTCACATGTCCGAGGTGCAGGGCAGCACAGTGGCTCTACATCCTGGTGATACCGTTGAGTTCTCTGTGGTTACCAATCAGGTGGGTTACACATCAATTTAACCACATTTTATTTATAAATATTAATAATTTTAATGTTGACGGACTATTCACAGCGCAATGGCAAATCGTCGGCTTGCAATGTTTTGAAAATAAACGATCGTCCCGATCGTCTGATCTCGCGCCTTAAGCTCAATGGCGACGATGGTGTGCCGCGTCTGATCCTCATACGCGCACCCAAGGGACCGCAGGGCAAGGGCTTCTCTGTACTCGCTCGCCATCCACGCATTCCAGGTGAGTGTTGAAATAATACACGAAAAACTATGTGAAGCATATCTAATTTGATTCTAAATAATGCTTATTATTGCAGGCGCCCTGGTGGAGTAATTCCAAATCAGATATTAGATGCAAATTAAAGACAAATGCAGGCATACACATACACACACACACACACACAAACACACACATACATACATTTATATATACATATATCTCAATACATATATATTCTTGTACGCTACAACATAAACAAGGCTTCACGATACCATTACCATTACCGTTACCGAAAACTGAATAAACTAAAGAAGAAGATGGCACAGGAACTGCATAAGCAACAAAATACGCAACTACAGAACTACATTATTGTGAACTTGTCGCTACAACCATATTATGATGTCTACAAAACAGCAAAACAAACAAAGCAAACATACATTTATTAAGTATATTAACTTAGAAAAAACAAACACAAAAAAAAAAAACGAAAAAAAAAACACTATTTGAAACGATAATAATAATTGATAGCAAAACATATGGCATACCACAAATATATAGTACATAAATGTATAATTATGATGAATAACTAAACGGCAAGCTCCAAAACAATTTCTATGTGTCTGATATAAATCTAAATGAAATTTTACGTAATCTTACGCATTAAGCATTAAACCAGGGCCCTCTTCCTAATTGTAATACGCAGTCTATATTTTTTCTGTTATATTGAAGTTGTGCGCTGCTTAAAACTGAAATTCAAGTGTCTGAGAGATGAAACCAAATTGTGTGTAAACGTATACTATTTTTCAACTAGTTTTGCTTTAATTTAATTTTAGCATATATGAAATGAAATCTATAAAACAAAACAAAAAAAAACACAAAAACAAAAAAAAACAACAAAACAAAAAAAAACAAAGAACAATTATTGTATAAATGGCAACGAAATCCTTGCATATGTGCGTTAGACAACAAACAAACAAATACAAAATAAACAAAAGAAACAAACAAACTATATGCCATAGATGCGTAGATAGTTCTTTTTTTCACAACTTATATATGCTCTATTTCTATTACTCTATTCTAATAATTCTCGCAATTGTTATTTCACTGCTTCTTTAAGGTCTTACTGTTAACCTGGCATATATATTTATTGAGTAATGATTGCATACATGATGAACACGATGTGACGGAAGTCATGAAATGAGAGCAACAAGTATTTATATATATATATATTAATATGTATATATATATCGCAAACAAAGTCTTAAATTTCAACACCAAAACACACTTCCGAGTATCGAGAATATTATCTGTGTATGTTGTTTTACGAATTTGATTTTCTGCATTCAAAAGGGTTGCATTAACTTATTACACATACATATATATTATACAAATACATACATACATGCGTACATCTAACATATACAAAAACATATTTATTTAAAAGTGAGTAACAAACAATGGCAAAACAAATACAATATCTAGAAATCGAACTTTGTAACTAACACACACAAAAAAAAAGAAAAAGCGAAAAAAAAAAGAATAATAATAGTAAACAAAACACAAAATAATAACTAAAAGTCTTGTGTGAGGATGAAGAAGAGCAAATGAAATTTGCTGCGCCAAATCTGTTGAACCATTTAATGAAAGATTACAAAAATTAATTTTTAAAAATGTATTTTTAAATATTAAAGTATATATATATAGTAAAAAACAAAAAACAAAAAAAAAATAAATAAAATAAAAATACAAAGAGATCGTGTCGGAAACAAAGAGCAAATATTGTGAAAAAAAATTATGAATTTCAATTACTAAAAAAAAAAC
Source organism: Drosophila grimshawi (assembly GCF_018153295.1). NCBI lineage: Eukaryota > Metazoa > Arthropoda > Insecta > Diptera > Drosophilidae > Drosophila > Drosophila grimshawi. Next base: position 13,519,610 of record NW_025063240.1, on the reverse strand, counting down.
AAAAAGAAAAACATTTAACAAGCTAACAACAAATTTTGGGATCAGTACGTCCTACTATAGCCATGTTATACATATAAACCATTACAACAACAACAAAAAGAAGAAGAAAAAGAACACTAAGCAACACAACAAAATGAACAAGCAAGAATAAATAGTAACTTAAATATGGTTAACGCGCTATATTAAACGAGTATATATATATATATAGATCGTCTGATATGCCGAGATTTATGCAATGCAATGAAATGAACAGCACAGGCACAGAAACCGAACATCAACTAATCCTTATTTATAAAATATAAAACATTAAAAAAATCGTAAAACATACACACACAAACAAACAAAAAAAATGCAACAAAAAAAAATACATATGTGCTTGAATACGAAAGAAAAGATAAGAAAAGAAAAAAAATACAAAAACGCAACTATATAAGTCAAAATAATAAAAACAAAATAAATACATATTTCAATAAAGCTAAAACAAAAACTGTGTTTTTCTATATACAAAAATCTAGATTGCATGCGATAAGCAGTTCTACGAGCACGGCATGAGAAACAAAAAAGCTTTCTCAATGCTCAAAATGAGCTGTTGGGCGCTATTAAAAGAAAACTCTGTTGATTTGTTTTTTGGTTTCTTTTTATTTTTTTTTATTTTATATATAAGAATAATTTATATCTGCTTAAGATTTGCGGGTTACTTGACATGACTATGGTATGGTATCGCAATATTACTTTTCTTTATACGCTTTTCGTTCATATTTGGGACTTAAAACTTGACTGTCTGATTTCTCTTTTACCTTCTTTTTTATTGCCTGATGACTCCTTTCTTTCTGTTTTTTTTTTTGTTCTTTTTTTTTTGTTGTTGCTATGTTCTAGTACATATATGCTATTTTGTATTTGAACGCTGATGTTCCTTAAAATTCAAATATATCGTAAATAGTTGTTGTTATTTCGTTTCGTTTGAGGTTATGTAATGTAAATATAAGTTACTTATAAATTTACGCTTGCAGTGATTTGTTTATAGTGAATATTGCCTTGATTACTTTGTGTTTGTTTTGTTACGCATGATTATATCGCCCATATATATATATATATATATAAATATATATATAGAATGTATATATATCGTATAGAGCAAGGGTTTTTGTTCTTTAGTAGATACTATATGTAAAAAAATTGCGTGTAGGGGTTTAAGAAAGTTACCGACGAATTAAAAACCGATTATTTGCATTATACATATAAATTCTGTAAAAAGGGTTTATCCGTAATACAAACTTCCTTATCCCGTTTTCCAACTACCGTCTTCCTCTGCGTTCTATTTTTTTATATTTGTTGTTGCTGTTGTTGATTACTTTTTCAACGGATACTCGCCTCCGGCATAAACTTACATATACAATACTATTACAAAAAACATTGAGTTTTGTATAAAAAATCGAGGTAAACTTTGATAGTGCATCGGATTTGTTGGTGTTGGTTTTGTTGTTGTTTTTTGTTTGTTTGTTTTTTTATTCGTTTGGTTTTTTGTTGGTGTTACACGGATAAGGAAACTGAGGGCTATCCACTGGAGACAGCTTCAAAGGCATTTTATATTCAATAAATGTGTGTGTGAATGTGCGAGTGAGTTAAATGAATCTTAAAGGCTGTTCCTATGTTTTAATTATGATTGCCGATGCACCAATTATAATTTTATATCGATTCTTTAGTTTTGTTTTTTTTTTTTTGGTGAGGGGCCTTATTTGTAATGGATTTGTATGTTTTTGTTGTTAGTTTTATTTTTTTTTTATTGGTTTTGTCTTTTATTACGAAAGAGAGCAAAATTTGAATTTGTTTTTTTCTCGGGGTGGGCAAATTTTTGATTCATTTCGAACTGCGTATATATATATGTATATATATATATATATATATATATATATATTTGTTGTTGTTTTTAATTTGCTTACTAGGCAGAAGTAGATACATCTTAATATATGTGTATAAATAGCTATATTTGATATAAATGGGTTTGTGCTTAATTTGCTTCTTTTTTTTTTCTTTAAATAGAGTGAGAGAATTTGACGACTTGACTTGACTTTTTTTTTTTTTAGTTTCTATGCTGGTTTTTATTTATAATATATTTTTTTTTTTTTTTGGTTTTTGTTAAAGAGAACGAACGACTTTTTTACGCCTAATTGCTTGTGCTGGCTACGCCAAGATTGGATGTGTGTGGGTGTTGTGTGGATGAGGTGTGTGTGTTTTTTTTTCATCTTTTTTTAAATCTTTTTTTGGGTCTGTTAACTTAGCGTAACTCTATATGAAGTGTGTGTGTGTTTGTGTGTGTGTGTTTGGGAAGGGGTGCTCTTAAAGCGAGATAGACAAATTTATAAATATATATTTATATATATGTATATATAGAAGTATATAGATAGATAGTTAGAGAGAGAGAGAGAGCGTAATGTGAGAGTTTCAAATTATGCTAATGATTTATCATTTGCCTTTCTTGCATTGTTTCTTTGGGATCATATCATCATCATCATCATCATCATCATCAAATCAACTATCGCTAACTCCTCCTAAGGGATCACACATAGGCTGGCATTTTTTCAGGCGCTATTCTTGGAGACAAACTCGCGCAAAATATCGCCAGCCATTTCGATGTTATTCCTCGAGATGCCCAGAGCTGTGATGGCATTCTCCTTGGAATAGCCGGCATTCATCAATCGGGCAATGTACTCCAGATTGATGTTCTCGTAGGGCACGGAGCCGCAGTCTTTTTGATTGATCGTCACGTTCGCATAGAGCAGCGGCTGATGTTGCTGCTGGGCAGGATTAGCCGGCACTGCTGGCGTTGGCTGCTTCAGCGTCATCTTTGCCAACTTGCCATTGGCCAGCGAGGCAGCTGCCGCCAGTGCCGCCGCACTCGTTGTTGTTGTGCACAACTGTGTATAGTGTGAACTGGCCGCATCCTGTACTCCAGCACCTCCACCACCACCACTACCACTACTGCTGCTGCTGCTGCTGGTGGCGGTGGCGTTGCTGCTGCTGATGGTGCTCGGCTTGGGCAGCGTTCCACGCGCTTCCAGCGGACGTGTATCGATCACACCGCTGATAGTCTCCGCGGGACCCACCTCCACCATCATCTCATCGAGCAGCGACAGCACTGGCGATGTGGTGCTACTAGCAATCCTCTGTTGCCGCATCAGATCCTCAGCCAGCGTATCCACACTGTTGCTCACATGGGGCGGAATGGGCGGTGCTGTCGTCTGTGGTGGCACATTGTCCAAACTGCATTGGATGTTGTCAATGCTCTTGCTGCTCGATGGCTTGACAGGTGTCTCCACGCCCGGCGATTTGCGTGGCGGCAGCGGTGGAGCTACTGCAGCGGCTGCGGCAGCGGCAGCAGCAGCTGCACCTGCTGAGCATGAATTGGAAAGGGAGCTGGTGCTGGCCCCGATGCTGCCATCCTGTAGATTCTGTAGTATGGCATAGGAGCTGATCGAAGCGGTCTCACTCGAGATTCCACTGTCCGTTCGACTGGGCAACTTTTGTCCATAGGTCGAGTTGATCACACTGGAACCCATCAGCGGTGCACTCATTCGATTTGTGCTCTTTTGCGTGGAGCTGCTGCCAGCTGAAGATGTTGATGTGCCCACACCTACTCCTCCAACTCCAACTCCAATTCCTGCTCCTCCTCCGACTCCTCCATTGCTGATCACTGCGGCTGCGGGCGGCGCTGAAGGCTGCGGTTGCTGTTGTTGTTGCTGCTGCTGGTGTTGCTGCTGTGATGGTTGCTGGTGTTGCTGTTGTTGCGTGCAGTTTGTTGAGGAGGATGAGCTGCTGTTGCTGCTGCTGCTGCTAGGCAGACTCAGTGCTGGCCCACCGCCGGCATAGAGATCATTTTGCACCGCCATCAAGCTGGGCGTGGTGCTCCGCCTGCCCAGACGTGGCGAGGTGTGCGGACTGTGCTTCTCCATCGAGGATTGTGAGGCTGCCGATGTGCTGAGCGCATGCAGCGACGATGTGGCAATGTTGAAGTCACCCATATCCTGCAGGACGTGTGTGGGGGGAGGGGGGGAGGGAAGTTTTGTAGTCAGTTCTGGTTTCGCTTTTGCAGATAGATTTCAATTTGGGATTTGTTTTTTTGGTAGTTGTTAGGACGCATGCCGCTAGAGCAACGAAACTGCAAATCAACGTTCTTTTTTGTTGGACATGCACAACAAACATGGATCATAAATAAATAGGAGCAACAACAAAACGCAACAAAATTTGCAACTGTAGACAAGAAAACATAAATAAATAAATAGCAGCACGTCAAACAAATTAAAACCAATATTTATAAATATTTATACATATATATATATATATTTTTTTTAATGTTTTTACTGTTGTTTTTTTTTTTTGTTGTTTTTTTTTCGTTATGAATTAGGCATTTGTAAAACTTATTAAGGAAATCATCAAAAATTATAAATTTAATGCTAAGAACTTGATGTAATCGGTATTTGTATAATTGTATGTATACATATATATATATAAGAATTGCATTAGGTGTATTACATTAAACATAAATAATTATTAATTGAAATATGCTAAATCGATGTATGATGATTTGAAGCCTATATGTTAAGGAAACGAACTGAGCCGAAAGATTTAATTAAATAATAATTATAATGAATGATAATATAAGAAGAACGCATACAAATGACAAAACACACACACATTCACACAGATACACTCAACCAAACACACAATGATTGAAAATGTTAATTTCTTTGCTAATACTTTTAACGTTTTATATAAATTCTGGCCTAGGCTTGTGACAGTTAACAGCTAACTAGCTACATTAATGATAACAATGATAAATGATAATTATACATACATATGCATTGGCCATGGCCATAGCCATTTAAATATTAATATTAATAAATTACAGTCTTAAGGCTTACAAAAAAAACATACATACATACATCATGTACTATATATATATTTATATATATGAAAAACCGAATTGAAAACTAAAACAAACAAAAAAATCATAAACTAAATATATCTTTGGAAGTATCAAACAATAAACTAAAATGTGAAAAATACCATAGGTGTTCTTTTTTTTTGTTTTTGTTTATATATATATGTATGTGGATGGGTATATACTGTAGGAAGAACAGGGTTCGATTACAGGATGAACTTCAGACAGTTTTCTTTTTTTTTGTTTGTAACTCACTAAAAAGTACATTACAAATTATACAATAATAATAGCTAAGTATTTACAAATGTGTAATAAAAAAATAAGAACAAACACAAATACAGCATTTATCTGATATTGTTGTCGTTGTTGCTGTTGTTGCTTAATGATAGATGTTTACGAATCGAGAGATGCATTCATATGCACGATAATAACATACTATTAAATGAATCATAAACAGAGGCGACGAGCGAGCGAATGAATGAATGAACAAATGTATGAATGAAATGTGAAAGAGTGAACAAGAAAAAGAAGAGAAGCAACCAACAAACGAAACAACAACTACAACAACAACAACAACGAACAGTGCACAAACGAAACGGATGGAAAAAACAAGCGAGCGTTGATAAAAGCTGATGAGTAACTTCCGCTCAGCGTACATACTTCAATTTATGTACAATCATTTGCATATATACATATATGTATATATACATATACAGATATACATATATATATATATACTCTCTATATAGGTGTCGATTTCTCTGTTTGTGTGCGCACTGTTTGTTAGTTGCATGAAAATTTGGGCTAATAATTTACGTATGAATAATAAATCAAAATCGCTAAATATTAAACTTAATATAAAGAAACGTCTATGCTATACATATACATATATATATATACACATATATATATACATATATATTTATATATATAAATGTATATATATGAGTGAACCAAAATTAGATTTGATTGTAATCGTAATAAGAGTGATATTTGTTTTTGTTTTATATATATAAATATATACATATATGTATATATACACATGTATAAAGATATACATATATCTATATATATATACATATATATAAGAGATAGGCAGCACAGGCGGGCAGCGCGGGGCAGGCGTCAAAGGCTTTATTATTTCAAAAGCGCTGCACAAAACTATACCTCTGTATCGTCATCGTCCTGCTGCAGCTGTCTTCCATTCGTTGCGTTGCGATTGTGCTGCTTCCGTGGATCGAAGGCATCCACAACGATCTGTTCGGTGCCCTTGATCTCCGCACGACAGAACGGGCAGCCCTGCACCAAAGTGATTCATTGGGAATTGGATTTAAACTCAGTTTTTGATTGCAATCGGCGATAGCGTTGCTTACCTGTCCCTCCGAGTCCACCTGCCAGGCGGTGAGGCAGGGCGTGCACAGCAAGTGTCCGCAGGGCTCGATGCGTATATCCTTATCGTTCTCCGCACAGATTTTGCATAGCTGAAATGTGCTGCCTGTAAAAGTGCAAAAGTTGAGTTTAGTATTGCAGAATGTGGGCGTTTAGTAGCTTAGCTATTTCTTAGCTCACCCATTTCACAGTATAACTCATATTGCTCTTGTGTGACAGTAATGTGATCCTCTGTTGGACTTTGCACCGCAGACGACAGATCCGGATTGTAGGCCTGACCATCGGGATATAGGTAGAAACCCTCGCTACATAATCAAGCCGGGTATAGTTTAATAAATACTGTTGAACATATATATTCTGATTATGTCTAATTCTTACCGATGGCCATCAAGCAGCGCCTGACAGAGCGATTTGTTTTGCGGTATGGTTTGCAGTATTTCACCATCGGCCGTCACATAGCCGATGGCCCATTGTCCTAGCCGTGTGCAGGATAGGCGGAAAACGTAGCTGCCTGCCTTGTGGATGTAGCGTTGCAGGCGCGCTTTCACCTCATCATAGGTGAGAAAAGCCACATAGCCGGGATGGGTGACGGCGAGGATTTGCCAATTGCGCAAAAGCGTCACCCACGGCTGAAATAGACGTGTAAATACATCGAATTCAAAATTCGATATATAATCATTGCACGTCAAATCGATGGTCGTCTTCAGCGCCATCGCCTCCAAGCCCGACGATATGGGATGCACTTTGTTCAGCTCCTGACGGAATATTTTCCAAGGCACCAGTGTACTGCATCAAGAATCACATATATTGGTTAGAGAACGAGGGGTAATCCTTATTGGATTTTTGAGAAAAACTTACCTGTTGCCAAAATTGCCCTTCCAGAAATCGGCCGCATCGGCTTTGGTGATTCGAAATTGATCGCCCGCAAAGACACCGTTGGGAAAAATAGCTTTAAGCTCGCTCAGCATGTGGGAGAAGACCAAACTCAGTTTGGTCAAATTGCGTCGATAATGCGAATTCTCATCGAACATCTTCTCCTTGCCCTCCTTGAACAGTTTAATGGCCTGTTTGCATTTACGCATCAGATTATTGATGAAGACATTGAAGTGCTCGTTGGCATGAAGGAGATGCATTTGATCCTCGTTCTTGGAGTAGATGAGACGCAGACGCTGATACGTGTCCGGCAGTATGTCCAATATGAAGGGGGGACTGTTCTTTAAATTCATTTTCGACTGTTGGCACAATTTGACCACTTTGTCCATCAGTTTCCACGTCTTCTCCAGCGTTTTCTTGTCCGTCGACAGGCGCTGTGAGACGCATGCCTCCGAGATGGCTCCATGTAATTTCGATAAGATTGAAGGAAAAATTTTTGGTTGTGATTGTATGCGACTTGTGCGACTCGTCGCCATCTTTTCTCTCAACACTGCTGCTACTGCTGCTGTTGTTGTTGTTGTTGCTGCTGCTGTTGGTGTGGCTGTTGTTGGTTTGGGGAGTAAAGTTGTAGGTTTCACTCTTCACACACACGCGCGCACACACACACAACACACACACGCACACAACATACACACACACATACACGCACAACACACACTTCTACGCGTTACAACAGCGACAACATGAATTTCTAGCTCCCCAAACAGCCAGCGCACCAAAAATAAATTAAACGTTCACTCTGCCTTTAGCACTATGCATCTGCATTTGCACAATTTTGCGCGTTTCGTTTGTTAGTTTTAGACGACTTTTTTCCCACACAATTCTCCGACTTTTTCAATGAGTGAGCCAGTGTGTGCGTACATGTCCGTGTGTGTGTGAGTAGCGATGTAAAAGGTTCTATCGATAGTTATGCCATTATCGATAAGTCTGCACAGCAACACTACTTGACAGTGCTGTGAAACCTCTGCCAGTGTTGCTCTAAAAAATTTATATTGTATTGCGTGACGGTTAAGTTTCAAAATATGATAAAGAGCTGTGCATATTTGCGCACTCAATTTTAGCATGACAATGCGAATGCAAGAAAATAGTGAAAATCAGCAAATAACTGAGCATGCTGTATGCTGAACCATCAAATTTTAATTGGCATTCGCACAAGCCATAACAACCACTTGTGATTTCCTTCTATCGCGTTTTGTTGTTTTTTCCCTGAGTCTCTATCATCACATTTATATAATACTTTCAGCTTTTTCATTTGTCATTTTCCTAGCCTATGATTAAGAAGCGAGGAAGACGCGAGGACTATGATTAAGAAGCGAGGAAAACTCGCACGACTTGCAGAACAGGTGCGTGTTGTTGTTGGTTATTGCTTCTAGCTTTTTATTACACTGTTTCTTTTTTCTGTTTATGTTTTTAATATGCACTCGGCACTGCTGCATCTACAATTTTCACTTTCCATTTTTATTGGCAACCACAACATCAAATCTTGGTTGTGGCCAAAAAGAAATTGCACGCCTGCCAAAGGTTTTTTTTTCTGCCAAGCGCGGCTTTCTTTTAATTAATTTCTTTGCAAGAGGTGGCATTAGATGATGCATTTGGTGGTTGGTGGTGGTCCCCAGCATAAGTTCTGGGCGGCTGCTGGTGTCACGGCTGTCAGCTTGTAATGTTGTCGTCTGCCTGCCTGCTGCCCAAAAACTAACTGTAAATATTCCACTTACTGACCTATTTTCAGCTGGCTGCTGCTGCTGCTGCTGCGGCTGCTGCACCACTCAATTTTCTTTATGCTCGCGAGCAAACCGCCAAAGCTTGGCTGAGTATGTGTGTGTGTGTGTGTGACCCTTATTCGCAACGCCACTCAGGCGTAAAATTTATGGCTTAAAAGTCGACAAGTCTATAAACACACACACAACACAAACACACACAGCATCCAGGCTAGCAAACGTCTGCTGCAGCGGTTACTTGCAAGACTACAACAACAACCAACTTCAAAATGCGCGCCAGCGCACTTTCTACGGCGACAGAGTTGCATACAGATCGTGTCTGCTTATGTGAGTGCGTGTGTGTGTGTCTGTTATAATTTCAAATGCGGTTCGCCTTTTTGGTTGCATTTTGCTGCCACTTTTGGCAAATTAAATTTGTACGCAAAACCGATTAGGTTTGCGAGACAACAACATGACCAAGTTGTTATTTTAAATACCGACAACTCCATTTAATCAATGGCTAAAGCGCAACCAAAACTGATGCCAAAGCAGCGAAGATGTATCACTAACGCACAGTGTGCCCAAATCGTAAGAAAAATGTTTCTGGTTCCGGCTTCCTGTCAAAGCTTCCTGTATAAGTCAACAGCTTAGAAAAGTTTAGCTTCTTATTAATAACTTAATATACATTGATTTATATTTCTTGTAGAAAATAAAAACTGCTAAAATTTGACGAGAAGCTATTTAGGCCCGTGTATCCCACTGCGGGCCGTCCAAATGTTTCTTTGATCTTAAATCCGCCTATCTCTTTAACCATGCAATTACGGAGGTGAAATTTAAATTCAAAATCGCACTTAATTTAAATATATATATCCATAAAAAAGAAGCAACACAAATTTAATACCTAATTTTATTGCTGCTTTGACTGAAAGTTTTACTAATTGAAGAAAAAAACAAAATATTTAGCAAGCACAAAGAAAAACAAAAGAAACAACTTATTTATACCAATTGGATATCAATTGTAAGTGGCCAACTGAGACCAAAAGTGATGTGTTTAGAATGTCTGCCCAGTCGGTGCTCACCACTGTGCGGCGCCCGAAAGACGTCGGCTGCGCAGCGACTGCGCTGCGGCTGCCTTTCACTCATATAAATGGCATTGCAAATTCGAGTGTGAGTGTCATTCAAACCTTTCTCTCGTGTCGTTCGCAACAGCAGTAGCCTTCTTTTTGCGTCGCATACGAAATTGGAGCTGGAGCTGCAATCGTCTTCGAGTTGATCTCGCACAACAAAAGACGCAGCTCAAACAATAAAAGCTTATAATTTTTATGAATGTGTAAAAACCAAAGCACGCGTGCGTGTGTGTGTGTGTGTGTAAGGAGCATAAGTGTGCTCGAGCGTAAGTGTAACTGTGTCTGTGTGTGTCTGCGCGTACGTCGCATATGTTGTGTGTGTTCATTCATTGAAAAGAGTGCAGCGAGCACAACAATAAATAATGCAGTCGCTGTAACGTCAACGCTAACGTCAACGTCGACAGCGAGGCGGGGAGCAGCATCTCCACAACACAACCACAATTCACATTCACAGCGATCACTTCGCATGCGAAACTCAGCGAGCGCGCATCAAAATCAAATTCAAACGCTTACGCTTAGGGAATAAAATAAAATAAAATAAAAAAAGAGTAACGAACTACTGAAAAGAACTCTGATGAAAAGATACTTTGTGTGCATATAATAATAGTAAAAAAAGAAAAGAAAAGGCAACCGCAGAACGAACGACTGAACAAACGGTAACTGTGGTAAAACTTCAAAAGCCGCACTCGTAATTGAAATCGAATTAAGGCAACGTGCAAAAATAAAAAAAAAAACTAAAAAAGAGGCAGGGCGATAAAAAAGAAATTATGCTACATTGTGCGAGAGGTCAAACCGAAGAAATACACGTCGAGTGTTAGAAGCAGCAGGAGGAGTCTTTCATGCGTAATTGCTGCTGTTAAATATAAACCGCAAAGCGTCGCTTAATGCTTAGTGCTTAATGCTTAATAGGCAGCGAACGAATTAACTCATAAAAGGGCAACAGGCGCAAAACTCTCAAATGAGCGAGAACCACAAAGAGAGCGACAACCGTTAATTGTGAGCATTGGCAGCAGTAGTAGCAGCGACGCTAGCATCGCCAGCTTCTGCCTGAAGCTTGCACCAGTTCGCTTGCATAGCAGGCAGAGGGAAGAGCTACTGGAAAAACAAACGAAAAAAACTTTCTTTAACGTAAGTTCGAAGTCGTGTCGTGATCTTTGCACGCCGTCGCATAGCTAGTGCTGAACTTGAGAAGCAAGCAACAGCAGCAACAACAATAGTAACTGCTTCTATTTCAATTGTTAACGAGCGAAAGCGTCGTAGTCACGCACACAATAATATACAAACACGCACACATATATATATACATATATATATATACATACATATATAGTAGACGTCTAGCCTAGGCCAGGAAAGTGCAGTCGACAGTGAAAATGATGTGCCCGATCCAGCCGCAGTCGCAGCCTCAACAATGGCAGTCGCAGTACCGCTTTGGGCTAAAGTACCAACGTCAGCTGTTTGGCGCACTGCTGGCTTTCATGCTAACGGCAACGCTTACTAATGGTAAGTCATAATTGTATGTAGCCAAACCATTACACTAAATTAACAAACCATGACGTCCAACGGGAGCTGTGCACAGAAAAATATTATATGGCTAGGATGAATTTTGATTGATTTGAGATGGGTTCTGATAGATTGTAAAATTTCGAATAAATCCTTGAAATGATTAGCAAATTTTTAGTGAATTAATTTTAAAAAATTCATAATTTAAAGTAAGTAATTGGTCTGATTAAAGCTTTTAAAAAGTGTGGTCGAAAAAACTGAACCTGCTCAAAATTTCCAAAAGATTTGAATATATTGTAATTTAAGTGCAGCTACTTAAAGTGCCCTTTTATTTTTGTCAGTGTGGCAAGATCATGATCAACAGCTGTGCCACTCAGTTGGTAGAAAGCACAACCAACAACGCTGTTGTCTTCTGCTTAGCACCGGCGGCAGCAATTAATATCTAAGGTACGAGTACAAAGTGAATGTAAAGCTGACACACATCAGAGACCCCCTCCCCTGGCGGGTGAGTGTCTGTCTGTGTGTTTGTGTTTATGTGTGTGGCATGTGCCCATGATCAAACCCCCCTTCCCATTCTGTATAAAACACAAATCACACACATACACATCGAAGTAAATCCAAACAGGCTCGTAAATTTGTTGGTCGTGCACAATTTGTCCAACATTCAAATAAATTCATTAAACTTGCTCTTGTGCAGCAGCGCACAGCAAAAGAGACTTGAACCCAGTGTGGCACACCACATGCCACAGTGTTACCGCAGCCGGTTGGAACGGTCTCAAATTGGAGTGGAGCATGTGCATTGAGGAGAGCAGCGAATCATTTGGTTGATTGCCTTATGAGGTCACCCCCAAAGAGGTTGACCTGTGGCAATTGTTACAGTCAGCGATTTGTTTATTCTCTACTCGTTCGACACGATCGTCATTCAATTAAATATCGAAATTCTTCGGTGTAAAGATCACGACATTATTTCATTCATCACCAATTTAACCAGATGACTAAGTGTTCCTGCTGTGTTGTTGCCAGTGTGATTCTGTGATAAGCAGATCAGCAATCAGATTGATTGCAATGGTTGTTTTTTATTTGTAGTGTAAATAACTCCCTTATTTATTATTCTCAAACTTTCCGTTTTATATATTTGTATTATATTTCCTTATATTCGTGATATCGCTTCAAGCATTGTCTGATTATTTTATTAAATATCTAAACTTACTGATTAAAAACTGTCAATCAGTTCCAACAGCGCTGACTTTCTCTCATTTTTCTTAGAAATATTTATAATTTTTCTAATATATTTTCTATATCTCTTGCTAAGTTTTATTCTGAAAGTCTTTCCTTCTATGCTACTTTATACGAAATCATTTATTATACTCAGAACAAAGTAAAAATGGCAAAAGGAGTGTAATGAAGTTGTGAAAAAGTATATGAAAGGCAGAAGAAAGTATAAATATTCTTTTGTTCAGGATCAATAGATGACTCGATCAAGCCATGACAGATTTTGTATTTTTTTATTGAACAATCGAGTATCAGCAAACGTAATATGCATTTAACAGCTGGGTTAAGGTCAATCTCTTCAGAATGTATGTGTTCGGTTCTAAGAAGAATTTCTCCTGGCACAAATAAGCAATAACCTGATTGTGGCAATTTGAATCGGGTATTAGATCGCTAAAAATATCTTTCACATTTCTGTCCTTTCTATGTCTATACTCAAAGCCAGGTATTTTTGTTTTTCCTTTCTATTAATGGCTCTTTGAATTTCCTGTTGCATTTTCCAGCACCGCAATTTGGAGTGGCTTTTAGCTAATCACTTAATAATTATTGCCTGCTGGATGTTGGCTTTGCAATTGTTGCATGAGAATCTGCGCCCACTGTGCGACTGCCATGATATGTGGGGGCAGCAGCAGCAGCAGCAGCAGCAGCAGTTGTTGCAGCAACATAGATAGCGACAACATGCACACATATCATGTCGTCACTGGCCTAAGCCTGCCCAGCATCTGTGCTGCGGCTGCTGTTGTTACTTTTGTTGTTGGTTGCCACTTTTGAAAATTATACGTTATGCGCTCTTTTTTTAGTTTTTGTTTTTTTTTTTTGCAATTGATGGCATCCGATAGCAGGAGCCAGAGTGTCAGAGCTGTGTGCCTCTTGCTCTTGGAATGTGGCACGTAGCATGTGGGGGCAACACTATGGACTATAAGTATACATATGCGTACTCGGCATGGACCTAGATGTCTGTATTAATTTCTAACGCCGCTTAATTTTCTCCACTTGTGGGCACTAAAAATGCCAAGAATGCGACTTCGTCTGGATTATGTCTTTTGGTCTTCTGTTTTTTGTTTTTTTTATTATTAATATTTATCTAGCTGCTTTTGTTTTTAACGCAGCTGGTGCAAATTGAAATAATGAACGTGGGTTCAATTATCTCAAGCAAGCAATCGCAACGCTAATAGATTTCTACATCTGCTGCTGCTCTCGAGTCTATTTTTCCTCTGGCATCGTCCGCTTTCTTTGCAAATAAAAAATCCAAACGTAGGCTAACATCCGATCACGACGACGACCACGACCACGACGACGACCACGACGACGACAATGGCGACTCTAAAGACGGAGATTTTTCGGCTGGGGCCGTTGGCAATTAGTGTGAAAATTTCACTTGCAATTTTAGCAGCTAGATTTCTGAATGGGGATTAGCGAGCGTAATTATAGATGGAGGTCATTGATAGTACCCACCATAGTACACACGTATCAACTAAATACTTGTCTGTTTGTGTGTGTGGGCTTTGTGCCGTTAATGGAACGCTGCTCTTAGTGATTTCTCATAAACCATCTACTAACTCCCAAGCTAATGGCGGACTATGCAAATTACACAACTAGTCGTCGAAACCTGTACGTGATCAAAAACTTAAGGGGAAAGGTGTTGGCAAACTTATAACTGTGGAGCATACGAGCCTATAATCGATTTTAGTTTTTCTTTTTAGTAAAAAAACGTGTTTCCAATCATAGTTCTGGAACGCTTTGAATTTAAATGTAGTATTATTTTAAGGATCTAATCATGAACCAAAGAAAAACTCTAGTTTTTGAAAGTTATGTCTGTGGAAGATTTGGACCCTTGTTTTCAGGCACTTTTTGAGCGTATAATTTCCAGCTTGAACTAGAGTTTCCAACTTTAAATGTAGTATTATTCTAGGGTTCAATCCATAATTAAAAATCCCTTGCTTTTCAAAATTTAAGTTTTGACAGAGTTATGGCTGTTTGAAAACTTGGAAGTGTTCCCAAGTGGATTTCTTGGGATAGTATTTTGCGATGAGCAGCACTTGCGTGGCACGACACGCAGCCAGCTGCCCCATGGGCCAAGCAACAAATGTGAAACTGGCAACTGCGTAAAATACTTTGCCTGAGTTGGAAGCTAATCCGAAATTGATATGCCCAGTGGCGGCTCTTCCGCATGTCGAACGAAGCAAACAGAACAGAACTGTTTCCCCCCTCTCTCTCTCTGTCTCTATATCTATCTCTATCTCTCTCTCGCTCTCGTTCTCACAAAAACACACACTCTCTTTCATACTCTGTGTCTTTGTAGGCGCCGTAACAGACTCGCCCATTAAGATTATTAGACTGCCGGCACAGGCGCCTGTGATACGCTACCGCAACGCGGATGCAGCGCCGGATTCGCTGTTGATCCAATATCGCCAGGATGCACAGCCTGAGTTGTCGGCGACGCTGATGCAGGCGCCAGGAGCAGCGGCGGCAGCACTAGAGAATCTGTTGCAGGAGGAGGCGGATCAGCAGCAGCAGCTAAGTCTGGGCCGGCAGCATCGGGCGTCGAGTGCCTCCAGCAGCGGGGGCAACAACAATTGTCCGCGGTCCTGTCCGCCCAGTTTGACGGTGGGCGCTGAGCCCGTCTGCGGCAGCGATGGCCTCATCTATGCCAATCTTTGTGAGCTGCGCAAGAAGACCTGCTCCCGCAACGGTGTCTCCCTGATCAAAGATGTACGCGATGGCTGTGAGCGTTCCAAGGGTTCCGATTGCAAGCATCGCTGCACCACCGAAAAGGATCCAGTGTGCGGCACCGATGGACGCACCTATCTAAATCGCTGCATGCTGCGCGTGCAATCCTGTCGTGTTGGTCTGGCCGCCGTCAAATTGTCGCATGTGGGTCCTTGCAGCAACACCAGTGCTCAGCGCGAGTCCTGCCCCGTTGACTGCAACAGTGCTCCCAAGGATGGACCCATTTGTGCCTCCGATGGCAACGTTTACAATTCCACGTGCGAGATGAAGTTGCATACGTGTGGCCAAGGTGTGGTGAAGACCAGTCGCAAGCACTGCCAATCGACGCGGATGTGTCGCGAGTCCTGTTGGCGTGTGGCAAGGCCCACCTGTGGCTCCGATGGTCGCCTCTATGCGAGTCCCTGCAAGATGCGCTCCACCAACTGTGGCAAGCATGTGTTCGAGGTGCCGCTCTCCTTCTGCATGCCACAAGAACGACATGGCAGTCAATCGGCAGCCGAGACGTGCCCAACCGAGTGCCCCAAATCGGATGCGGATGCCACATCCCAGTATGTGTGCGGCAGCGATGGCAACATCTACTCATCACTCTGTGAGCTGAAGATGCTCAACTGTGGGTAAGTCTTAAGCGCATAAATATGCAGTTAACTAAATTATGTAGTGCTGATTCTAAATGCAATAGTTACAAACTGTATTCCAGACCGCAACGCAAGTCCATACAGAAGATGAGCATGGATAAGTGCAAAAATCGCTTGACACGCTGCAAGC
The DNA here is from genome assembly GCF_018153295.1 of Drosophila grimshawi. Classification (NCBI taxonomy): domain Eukaryota; kingdom Metazoa; phylum Arthropoda; class Insecta; order Diptera; family Drosophilidae; genus Drosophila; species Drosophila grimshawi. Next base: position 13,503,258 of record NW_025063240.1, on the reverse strand, counting down.
AGCTACCGCCCTGCAAGGACTTTAACAATCTCTTTGGCTCCATATTCAGCTCGAAGCGCAACGACAAACTCTGCGGCACCGATGCCAAAACCTACAATAATGAGTGTGAACTCGCCCACGCCACCTGCTTGTAAGTGATCAGAGTATACCAAAATCCTTGTTTGTGTTTGTATCGTTGGACTCGTGTTTGTAGACGCGGCGTTAATCTGGCGCATATTGGTCCCTGCACGGATCTAAATTCACCGGCCAAGGACTGTGGAGATGCGTGCACACGTGCCGATATGCGACAGCAGCCGGTTTGTGGCTCCGATGGCAACACCTTCGCCTCCATGTGTGAGTTCAAGCGACGCACCTGCAATCTGCGCGTGGTGCCCGTCTCCTTGAAGAACTGCGCCCTAACCGTCGACTGTGACTCCGATTGTGATGCCCAGCCGCCGAATTTTGTTTGTGGTTCGGATAACAAGTTCTACAAATCCGAGTGTCACATGCGCAAGGAGAACTGTGGCAAGCATGTGTTTGTCGTGCCACTCAAGCGTTGCCTGGCTGCCTTCCAGTTCCAGGGCTGTGCCCGCATCTGTCCCCGGGAATTTGAGCCGGTTTGTGGCAATGATAACAAGACATATTTGAATGACTGCTTCCTGGACATCGAGAACTGTCGCACCAATAGCACGGTGGCTGTGCATCACTATGGCGCCTGTGGACGCCCCGAGGCGCCCTCAACCAATTTCCTTTACTAATCGATTGTCGGGCGTTATTTACAATTTTACAATGGCATTTAATATTTTTAGGCTACAGTCTATTACGTATTGTATTGTATATTTTTTTTAAATCGATATTTATTGTGTTGGAATTAAAAAGCCGAACGAACGTATAAATTTGGGAATGGTTTGCTGCTATCTGCCTAGGCAGAGTCATCGAATAGCTTGCTAAGCATTGCATTTATCTCGTGCGGCCGATATCTGACATACTTATCAGGATTCTTACTAAACTGCACAGCGGCATACCTGCAATATACATATAAATTTAAGTAGTTAAATGCAATTGAAGTCAACTACTTTCTAGCTTACATCTCGAAGAAGCGATTGTAATTGGGCAGAATGTGCTCCACATTGTCCCGCTTGATGCCCTCACGCAAGATGACATCAGGTATGGAAATGCCACGCTGTATTTTGCAAGCCTCCTCAAAGTCTTTGTTAAAGTTCTGAAAAACAAAAATTTGTTAGAAGTTGTTGACTTAAGTTTGGGTCAAGCATTTGTCGCACCGAGAAGCGCTCCTTGAGCACACTGCGATCCTTGTCCTTAACCTTGCCAGCCACTGGCTTGGGCAGCTCCTCGACCGAGTAAATACCCGCCAACATTTTCGACCAAGTCTTCTGATAGCTCGTCTTTAGCTCACGTATCATTTCCAGATAACTGTGCTCACACTCCGGCTCTGCCAACGTGACCAAATCAATCAGATTGGAGCGTTGCAGTGATTTGAGTATATAATGTATGTTATTAAGTCTAAATAGATGCTTCGTTGCCTGATCATTATACTGTTCGCACTTGTTCATTATGGATAGATTGAGCTCGGCGAGCGCTTTCTCTGCAAAGCAACAAAAAAAAAAAGAGATACATTAAATACATTGATGATAGTAGATACAAGAACTGATCTCACTTATGTATATGGCCAAGAGTGCCTTGTTGCGCTCCTCGCCGGGCAGTGCCTTCTTCATCAGTATGGTATCCAGCTGCGTGGAGTACAATACATCCTGGGCAAGTATGGCGCCAATTACATCAAAGTGCTCATACAAATGCTCGATGAACCAAATCGTATTTGAGGTCAGTTCGTGCACGGTGGCATCCTTGGGCACATTGCTCTGGCCGACAATGTTGGTGCTCGACTCGCCCTTGACAACGTCCAGGAAGTGTTCCAATGCCTTGGCGCCAGTCTGCTGCAGTTTGTTCAGCACTTTGGTCAACTGTTGTCGCTGGGCGGCATCGTAGGTGCGCTCAATGTCCGGCTGCAGGAGGATGACACGTTTCAGTGCCGAGAAAATACCCAACGCTGAGGTCCACTCCTTGCGTGAAATGCAGCGTAGGATGCGCTGTGTGATGACCTCCGCATCCTTCACCACCAGCTCGATGGCATTGTAGGCGAGACGTGCAAAGACCTCATTGTGCTTGGATTGCGGTATAATGTCGCGCATAATGGCGCGTTCCCAGTTGAGTAAACGCTGCAGGCCGAGCAACATGACCAAATACTTGTCCAACTCCTGATCGCCATCGAGCATATCCTCGGATGTCAGATGATCCGAGTGTGAGGAGGCCTTTTTAATGGAGAACCCGGTGGACTGCTCAAACGTTTGTGTGGCCCGCAAATACAACTTGTTGGCCTTCTTCTCAAAGCTGCAAGACAAAAAGGTATTGAATCAGTTGCTATCGTTAAACATCTGCAGATGAGGAACTCTTACATTTGCTGCAGTCGCGCCGAGGTGTTCTTCTTAGGCTCATTTTGACGACCGCTGTGACGTGATCTCTGTAAAAATCAGCCGAATAAAGTCAAGAAAGAGAAGCCAATCAACTTTTGTAGTGTTTCCTATTGAAACTTTATATATACAGTAATCATGCGATATTGAAAAGACTTTTTAATAATGTGAGGAACATAAAATTTAATAAATTGGAATTTATTCCGTTGTTTACAAAAATTTCGATTTAATTCTTAATAGATATATAAAAATGCTGGATAGCTTGGCAAGCGGATCAGCCGGCGATAGCTTGACAGCTTTGGGAATACAAAGATCAGATATCATTGAGGGCTTCTAGTATGCGATTGCAGTCTTCATCCTTGCGCACGCCTATTCTTTTGAGATCATCACGTTTCATGGACACCAAATCGATCAGATCCATATGCGATGCATCGAATTTATCCAGATAGGTCTCCAGGCCGACAAGGATCAGCACTTCCTTCACATTGGTGGCATGATTGAGGACAAACGAGTGATTCGTAGCTTGCAACGAACGACGACGCGTCTCCCGGCACAATGATGTTTCCGGGGTGCCGGTACTTGAGTCATCCAAGAAGTTGTCCAAACTCATGTTGGTATCTTCATCCTTCCCATTGCTCTTCTTTCCTGATTGCTTTGCCATAGCTGCCGACTTTTTATCTTGTTGTTTATTCAATTTTCTAAAAATCATTGGAGATGCTGGACTTATCACCGTGCGCACATCATTAATGGGTGACAAATTGGGCGATCGCACGTGGCCCAAGATGGGCGTGGAGCAGCGCACATTGAGGTTTCCCACGGTCAGCGTGTTCCGAAAGGTCGGCTCTTTGGTCTTGTTCGAGCGTCTGACTGCCAATGGGCATCTGCCTTTCGGTGAGCAAAATTCCGCCATTTTTTTTTGGTTTTTTATCAATTTACAATTTACACAAGACAAAGACAAAAATCACAAACAAAAAAAAACACGATGCGCTCTTGAAAAGTGTTCAATTAGTAATGGCGACGAAGTTTGAGTTTCGTTTGCAATTAGCTAAAGCTTTTGGGAAAACTGCCGTTAGACGAACTTTTTACTAAATACAGTGTTGCATTCACTATAAAACTACTTCGCTCTTTGAGCAACAAAGTAGAGTGGCCCACTCTTAAAATATTATCCAAATAGTACTCACCAATGCTTCGTTGCCCCAGCTGCTGCTCTTTTGATGATCCTTTAGCAGTTGCAGAGAGCGCAAAACGACATCTCCACGCTCCGTTGCATAAATTTGTGTGTATTCACGCATATTCTGCTCCAGCCACAGCGATATGGTGAATAGCTCCTCGCGAGTGCTCTGCGATAGCTGGCGAAATGATGTAAACTCATCGCTGGATGAATCATCCTCGATGTAGATCAGATCCAATAGTTCCACTGGCTTCAGCGGTGCACTGTGCTTCTTTAGCAGCATGCTGTAATGCTGATTGAGACCCTCGCAGCCAGTGTTAAACAAACTGGTCACGTTCTCCAGTTCCACACTCTGTGAATTATTGTGCAGAAAGTAATCCATGGCGGCACGCAGTTTGGCCAACGCGTCCAGAAATGCTCCAATGTTGCCCTCGATGGGGCCCTGATGAATGAGCTGGCAAACCTCCTGTGACACATCGTAGTGGGAGAGCACGCTCTCCAGGCAGTTCAGAGTGGCCTCCAAATCTGGAATGAATGAATGGGGCGTTGTCAACACTAAATTGCTTTCAGTTATCATTTTACTTACTCTGCTGTCGCTTCTGCAACTGTTCCGTTTCCTGATAGACTGGCAGAATGGTTTGCTCCAAGTTGCCCAAACGCTTCTCGAAGATCGTAAGTATGCTGGACATTTGCGTGGAGAGATCATGATACTTGTCTACACGATCTTTTAGTAGTACTAAATTGGTTGTTTCCTTTTCCAATTTGTTATGCGCTTGCACCGAACTATCCAAATTATTCATTGTTTTGATTTTGCACTACACCAGCAAAGTGAAACACACTCATACCAGAGTCTTAACAGATCAGCTGTTGCTTAACATTGCTATCGATACTTGTGTTATACTCACCACACTTATCGATACTTGCTTGGCATTTTGGTTGCCATGGCAGCTTTTATTGTTTTGGCCACAAACAAAACGTAAATAAAATGGAAAAACTACCGACTATATGTAATTGCAATAAAATATAAAATGCGTGGCGTGCTCAAATGGTTAGAGCGCATCGAATTCTCGAATGCCAAAGATGAGAACACCAGGTAACATCAGAGATGAGCATAAACACCAGTTGCTGTGATTTGCATTTCTGTTTCTATTTTGTAGTGTTCATTCCGTTTGCTATGCTCCGGATGGCAGTCAGTTAGTGGTTGCAGCAGGGGAGCGTCTGCTCATCTACAATCCCAATGATGGCTCGCTACTGAACACATTAAAGGCCCACAAGGATGTTATAAACTCGGTGGTTTATTCCCGCGATGGCAAACGCTTTGCAAGTGGCGCCGCAGATAAAATGGTCATTGTGTGGTCGCCACAACTGGAGGGCCTCCTCAAGTACTCGTAAGTGGAGCAGGTTTTCTTATTAAAATTATCACTTTACTAATTCTCCTTCCTGCAGTCACGGCGACTCTATTCAATGCATGTGCTTTAATCCCGTCTCGCATCATTTGGCGTCGTGTTCCACATCGGATTTTGCCTTCTGGTCGGCGGATCAGAAGGCTGTGCAAAAGTACAAGATCGGATCGCGTGTCAATGGTTGCGCGTGGACGAATGATGGACAGTATTTGATACTTGGTCTGGCAAATGGCAGCATATCCATACGCAGTAAATTGGGTGAGGAAAAGGGACGCATTGATCGACCGGGTGGAGCCAATAGCTCCATCTATGCCGTACAATGCTGTCCGGTAAATGGTGCTGGCAGCGTGGACACCATTGCCGTTGCGGATTGGTCCCAGACATTGTCGTTTCACACGCTCAGTGGCCAAATGATTGGCAAGGAGCGCATTCTAGGATTCGATCCGCTCTGCATGTCATATTTTCCCAATGGAGAGTTTTGTGTCGTCGGCGGCTGCACAAGCAACTTGCAATTCTTTACCCGAGACGGCGTGCGATTGGGCACTCTCGGTGATGGCTTCGAATCGTGGATCTGGTCGGTGGCACTGCATCCGAATGGACAATCCTACACGATTGGCTGCCAGGATGGCACTTTGGCCTCTTTCAACATTGCTTCGAGCACGGTGCATGCTCTGTATCGGGAGCGTTATGCCTTTCGTGAGAATATGTGTGATGTGATCATTCAGCACCTGATGTCGGGTCAAAAGGTGCGCATCAAGTGCCGTGATCTTGTCCAGAAAATAGCCATCTACAGGAATCGTCTGGCTGTGCAGTTGCCGGAACGTGTTGTGCTCTACGAGCTGAGTTCCACAGAGAATGAGCCCATGCACTACAAGGTCAGGGAAAAGATCCAACAGAAGTTCGATTGCAGCTTGCTGGTCGTCTGCGGATTGCATATTGTCCTGTGTCAGGAGAAGCGACTGCAATGCCTGGACTTTGAGGGTACGCTGCAGCGAGAATGGATCATGGACTCGTTCATACGTTACATTAAGGTGACAGGCGGTCCGCCGGGACGAGAGGGTCTCATGGTTGGTCTGAAGAACGGACAGGTCTTTCGCATCTTTCTAAACAATTCCCTGCCACTGCTGATTACGACGGCAGTGTCCGCAGTCCGCTGTCTGGACATCAATGCGAATCGCAGCAAAATCGCTGTTGTGGATGACGCTGGACGACTGGTGGTGCGGGATCTGCTCAACGATAGCATTCTCTATCAGGATGTGGGCGTAAATAGTGTCACCTGGAACACACATCTGGACACGATGCTCTGCTATACACACACCAGCGGTGGATTGAGCGTACGCGTTGGCAATCTACCGCCCAGGGCACCGCAGAATATGCATGGCGTCGTTGTGGGCTTGTGTGGTGCAACGGCCTTTTGTCTGCGTGGCAATATAATGCATAATACACCACTGGCTCTGGGCGCCACAATGTGGCAGTTCATCGAGGCGGGCCTGTTTGAGTAAGTAGATCCTTAAGGGAGGGATACTTGGATATATATATAAAATATAAACAAAATGTATTCCGCTTTGCCGCAGCGAGGCATACCAGGTGGCCTGCCTGGGTGTCACCACCAGCGACTGGGAGGGCTTGGCACAATCTGCCCTGGAGGCGCTGCACATCAATATTGCCCGGGATGCGTACGTCAAGGTGCGCAATTTGCCTTGGCTGCAGGTGATCAGTGAGCTGCGAGAGCAACAGCAACGCGCCACCGTACCCAAGGAGGTGCTGCTGGGCGACAGTTGTGCCTTTGCGGGGAAATTCAAGGAGGCAGCGCGTCTCTTCCTCAAATGCAATCAAACGAATCGAGCGCTCGAAATGTACACAGATCTGAGAATGTTTGATCTGGCGCAGGAGTATCTCAAAGATGGTAGCGAACTGGAGAAACGGGATCTGGTGCGCAAGCGAGCCGAGTGGGCCTACTCTGTCAAGGAGCCGCGTGCAGCTGCCGAGCTGCTCCTCTCCGCGGGCGAACACCAAAAGGCCATTGACATTGTCGCCGAGCAGGGTTGGGCAGATGTGTAAGCTTAAGTTAAAATCTATTTTTCGAGATCTTCCATTTGATTTAGAACCGTTTTGCAGCCTCTATGATATTGGACGACGTCTGAGCCTCAGCGAACGCGACGCTGTCCAATCGGTGGCTCAGAATCTGAAGACACTGAAGGCCTTACCGCTGGCCGCCGAGATGTTCAAGAAGCTGGGCGACGAGGCGCAAGTGGTGCAGCTGCATGTCGAGGTCCAGGACTGGACCGAAGCCTTCCGTTTGGCCGAAGCCTTGCCAGAGCTGTTACCCAACGTGCATTACCAGCATGCACAGTGGCTGGCAGAAACGGATCAATTTATTGACGCGCATCAGGGTGAGTTGCGCCACAAGTTGCAAAGAACAAGTAGGAAATATAATTCTGTTTTTTTTTTTTATTTTTCGCAGCTTATCTAAAAGCTGGACGCACCAAGGATGCAAATCGTCTGCTGAAGCAACTGAGCAACACAGCCATTGTCGAGGAGCGCTACCTGGATGCCAGCTACTTTTATTGGCTACTGGCCAAACAATATCTGGACATATATCACGAGAAACCGTAGGCATCTGTTATATATATATATAAATTACAAAATCTCTACTAAGCTCTTTTATTTATTTAATTGTAGTGAGCAAAATGCCATTGATCATCATCTCAACGAGTACAAAAACCATTTGCGCATTGCAAAAGTATATTACGCCTACAGCGTCATCTTCAGCTATATGAAGGAGCCATTTACCACCCATTCACCCGTCAGTCTCTTCAACGTGAGCCGTTTCATTTTCAACGAGGTGGAGAACAAGGGCGCGCCAAAGGGCGTCAGCATGTTGTATGTGAAGCATAGATAGAAATATGTAAATATTTAATACACAACTAATTGTGAGTGACTTCCAGTTCGGTGCTCTTCACGCTGGCCAAACAAGCCAAATTGCTGCAGGCCAACAAGCTGTGCCTGCTGGTCAACAAGCGTCTGCAGTCACTCAAACCGCCTGCGGGCGTTCAAGAGCAAATCGATGTGAGTTGGGGGCATCTAATTATTCACAGGGTATCATTGACTCAGAAATCATCACTTAATCCACAGCTGAATTTCCTGAACAGCAAGGCGTGCAAGAGTGGCTTCAATGATCCCGAGGAGCTGCTGCCGTTATGCTACAAGTGCTCGAACTATAGCCAGCATTTAAATAATAATACCTGTCCCACCTGCAGACAGGACTATATATTTTCCTTTGTTTCATTTGGTAAGTGTGCGAATCCTCTCATCAATCTATAATTTATCTGTAATATTTATGGTGTCTTGCAGAAATCTTGCCTTTAGTACAATTCCATCCGGAGGTGGATATAACCGATTCCGAGGCGGAACGTTTGCTTTTGGCGCCCGCCAAAAATCCAGAGGATGCAGATCCATTCAATGAAGATGTCGCCAGCGCGCTTCCTTTGAGTTTAGATCGCCATGCGCTGCGCGCTATTGATCCCAATCATGTCCTGATACTCAAGCGAAAGCAAAGACGCAACATTTACTATCGCAATATACTGCCCGATCTGCAGGTTACCTACTGCTCCGAGTGTTTGCTGGTAAGTCTTTGCTCAGTTAGCTTGAATTTAATTCAATTTAAATATATTTGCAGTTATTCTACGCCGAGGACTTTGAGCTGCAGGTGCTGCAGAAGGGCTATTGTCCTTTCTGTCGCACCTCCACGGACAAGCTGCTGGAAGACTTTTAAATGTCACACAACAAGAATTAGGTAAACTGGTAGTTAAAGTACATATCATATTGTTAAAAGTGATGTATTTACAAAGTCCGTCCAACAAATTGAATATATAAACTTATAATTATGCATTTGTAAACTAGGAATCAGAGAGATAGTTAAATACTCCTTTGGTCGGTTAATTCTTTAGGCCCAGGTTTCTTCCTGATAGCGTCGCTGTTTTATCATTTGCTCCATGTAGACGGCATCGTTGTCGAGTGCCTCAATGAATGCTTCCCTGACTGCTTTTGGCATATTGTTCGAGCTGCCTGCCACATAGACATAAGCGTTTTCTTCACGGATGAGCTTAGCTAGAAACGCGGCGCGCTTTTTGATCAGATGCTGTACATAAACTTTATTCTCTTGATCTCGCGAGAAGGCAACATGCACCTCAACACTTTGATTATCCCGCCACGTCTTGAAGTCTTGCTCAAAGTGATAATCCTGGGTCTGGTTGCGGCAACCAAAGAACACAACGAGTCTACCCACATTTCTCCCCGTCTGATCTAAATGCAACCTGTGCTGAATAATGCTGCGAAAGGGCGCAATTCCAGTGCCAGGTCCAATCATAATCAGTGGTGTGTCCAACTCCTTGGGCCAGCTCATCGTGCCCGGCTTGATGAAACCACGTAGCTCGTTTTCTGTTTGCAAACCACTCAGCCAATTGGAGCATAGACCCAATCGTGGCGCCTGCATTATGGTCTTATAGTTGACCACAGCGACCAATAGATCGAGTGTGCCCGTCGAGACATCGGAGGCAATGGAGAAGCTGCGCGTTTGTATCAATGGCATCATCTCAAAGAGCTGCATCAGCGTCAGCTTAGCCATCGCATGCCTGAAATCCTGCAGCAGCTCCAACACCATGCGACGTGGCCTATTCACATAGGCTATTAAATCCTCTAGACCTTCGGCTGTGCAAAATTCCAGGAGTTTTTCGCGTTCCAACTCATCCTCACAGTTCTGGGCGAGCACCTCGAGAAAGCGCTGCCGCGGCCTGGCGCTCAAATCCCAAATATATCTGGCAGCCTGCTGCAGTGAGATGGGCGACGCATAGGCCAAAGGGAGAGGTAAATCTTTGTGGGCGCTACTCACTTCGACCACAGTTCTGGCATTGAAATCGAGCTTGTGTTCCTTGAGCAACTCAAAGAACTCCCGGACATGTTCAGCGCTGTTTTGTGGCTGCACGTCGAGAACATCGCCAGGTTGCCAGGTTGCCTGCTCGTTGCTGAGTCGTAGCAAATGCACATCCTGAAAGTGATCCGCGGCAGTTGTGCGCTGATTCTCGATCAGTTTAAATATGAGAGACTCCTGCCTTTGTGTCCAATGCAGGCGCTCCTCATTCACAGCAGGCTTTTCTTCCAGCACACGCACATTCCATCTCCTCACCTCGGTGACCTCATCTTGCTTGTGCACCGCCAATGTGCCACTTAGCGTCTGCCAGAGATCCGCTGTCCAAGCAAGAGATGTGCCCAAATGTCCGTAGTCATGCTGATCATCACACAATCCCAGGGGACACACAGAATTCGCACCCAGATTCAGTAAACGTTTGTGCAACTTTTTGGCGGCATAGTTGAATTTTGAGTAACTGGAGTCACCCAATCCAAGGCACGCGAATTGCAGACCATCCAGTGAGTTGCTCGGCAAGCTGCGCTTGAGTAGAAAGCGCCAGGCCTGTTTCATATTGTCAGGTTCCATGCCATCACCCGTTGTGGCCACCACAAATATCACGAGCCGCTCCTCGATGAGCTGCTGTATATTGTAGTCCTCTAACGCGAGCACTGGGCCCTGGAAACCCCATTGGCGCGATTCGCGCCATATCTGTTCGGCCACATCTTGGGCGGTGCCAGTTTGACTGCCATAGAGTACCAATAGACGCATAATTTTTAATTTCAACGAATTTCGAAAAACAATGTGAAAACTGCACACAAGGCCGGCTTGTCAGCTGTTAATGGGCATGGTCTGCAGTGTTTAAGGTAACGCAATGCAGAGAGCATTTAAAATGGTAGAACAAACATAGTAAGAAAATTGCATGCAATTTAAAGAGAATATGCCGCTGCAATAATATAAATATATTAATACATTTTAAATACATTATTATCGATCTTAAAATTGTCTCTGAACTTGTTGCGCTTTGTCATCTACGACGTCACAGCATATCCAGTTATCGATTTATTAAAATGTAGTCGGCAAGTTTGCATGGCCGTATTGTTTTCTAAAATGAGTTTCACAAGTTAAGTTAATAAGTTTATTCGCGCAACACAACACATTTTCGCAAGTGAGTCACAATAACAATTGGCAATCTATGGTAATGGATAAAACATACTCGAATGTGCAACTGAGCAAGCAACTCTCATGGCTGCTGCGTCATGGTGCACAAAAGGAAGGATTAACAATACAGCCCGATGGATTTGTGAGCATCAATGAGATTTTAAAACATTCGCGCTTCGGTTCGCAATACACCAGAGAAAAACTGCGGCAGATTGTCTCAACTGATGCTAAGCAGCGTTACACGCTGCGTTCGAATCCATTAACGGGTGCTGAGGAAATTCGCGCCAATCAGGGTCATTCGCTGAAAGCGGTGCAGTCGGAGGTTTGCATGGAACGCATTGGGAGCATCTCCGAGCTGCCTTCGGCTGTGGTGCATGGCACCTACTATAGCAACTGGGAGCGCATCAAAATCGAAGGCCTCAAACGTATGCAACGGAATCATGTCCATTTCGCATTGTTCAACGGCGATGGCGATAATCGTGCAGTTTTAAGCGGTTTTCGTAGCGATTGCCAAGTGCTGATTTATTTGAATGTTGCCAAAGTGCTGGGCGATCAGCTGCCAATGTTTCGATCCAGCAACAATGTTATTTTATGCGCTGGCATCGATGGCTGCATCGATAAACGATACTTTGAGCGCGCGATTGAGAGAAGATCGAAGAGGCCGTTGTCTTTTTAAATTCAAAAAACAGTGTGATCATTGTTTGTGTGAATCGAATGTTTTTAGTTTTTACTGCGTCCCGTAAATAAATTGTTCCAATTTGTTTGTTTTCAAGTCGTTGCTTTTAAAATTTTATTATTACAGAAATGAGCGACACAACAGCATCTCAAGATAATGCGATAGTGATTCACTGCAATTTGTGTGATGAGCCATTTAGCTCATTCCAAGATTGCCTTGCCCACAGGCTGGCAAAGCACAAACGTCAATCACAGAGGAAATTGCGCGATTGTTTGGACGCCGTCGCAAAGCTCTTTGCCAGCGAGCAAATCCAATCCGAACGTCGCGATCTGAAATCGCTGCTCGCCCAAAAGCAGCCCGGACAACAGTTTTCTACTCTATTGTCTTATTATTCGGGTAATTGCAATATGATGGCGCTTTGTTTTGACGAGGTGCAAGATCGCATAACTCGGCTTTTGCAGGGCCGTGCAAGGGTCTATCCCTTTGGTTCCCTTGTAACAGGATTGGTCTTGAAAGGTTTGTAAATGCCACACTTCATATGTGCGTTTTTCTTACGCTTCACTTCTTTCACTTTCTAGATAGCGACATTGACATTTACCTAGAGCACACGGACACCAGTTCAAATGCCATGTCTCACCGTCAATTGTTCGACAGGATCCTTGGTTATTTGCGTCGCAACGATTGCTTTGATGATGTGGTTGCCAGACGACATGCTCGTGTGCCCATTATTCGCTTCATGCATGTTGTGAGCGGCCTCAGCATCGATATCAATATGACCAGTCCGAAAAGCACCTACAATTCATGTTTTATTGCCGCGCTATTGCGTCTTGATGTGCGCATACGCGAGCTGTTCCTGTTCCTCAAGTTGTGGGCCAAGAAGTTGAAGATAATTAACTGCAGTGGCAGCATGACTAGCTATTGTCTGGCTGTCCTCATCATCTATGGCATGCAGCAGCGAAAATACTTCCCGTCCATTAGGCAGATGCAGGCATGCTGCCCAGTGCAGGAAGTTATGGGCATTAATTATGGCTTCAGTTTGCAGCAGGTCCCACAGCTGCCGGACAGCTTGACCACTTTGGATCTCATCACCAGTTTCTTTCAGCTATACAGTCGCATGGACTTTGATAAGAAGCTGCTGTCGCCGTATTTGGGATATGCACTGGACTTGACAACACCGTGCTCTTTGTCTCAGAATTTTCCGGAATATGAAAAGCAATTGAAAACCATACAGAAAGTGACTGGCGAGCAGCCAGAGCCGTTTCAAAGTGAACGTTGCATTTGCGTACAGGATCCCTTTGAGTTGGAACACAATGTAGGCCAGTCCATATCGCCAACAAATCTCGCCTATCTGCGGCAATGTTTGAAATTTGGCTATAAGGCTTGCACCGATGCAAAGCTTCTATCATCGCCTGCTCAGCTTTATGACTATTTGCTTTTTGGCTTGGCCGATGAACTGTTGCAGGCCCAGCGTGAGAAAGCAGTGCATCCGGCCAAGATGAGCAGACAAATGCGGGAGGAGATGCCAACAGCAGCAAAAACAACAAGAACAAAACCAGCAGTTGCAACAACAACACCAACAACAAATTCTGCAGCTGCTGAATCTGTGACTGAATTAGCTTCAACTGCAACAGAGAGACTAACATCCAGCAGCTCGACCGACAGTGGATTGCCACTGATGCATTTCTGCATACTGAAGCCCTCAAATAATGACCTGAAAGGGTTGCGTGCTGATTTTATTAAAAAGAATCCAAATGCAAAACGATCAATTTTTTACTACTGGACGGAATGCTATGTGGCTGCCATTAAGGATTTTTTGGCAAATATTTATAAGTTAAAGATGACGCTAATTGATCCAGAAGAACGCTTTAAGCCCAGTGAACTGCCGCGACGATTTACCTGGCTAATTGAAACCCAACTGGATACGTGGAGTGGTCGCAATTTTCAACGCTCCACAAAGATTTCATTTTTTGCCGTACAAACGCAGCAGACTCTTGACTTTTTGAAAACACGCGCCAAGAATGGGAACAATGCAGTTAATCTGAAAGGTCGCTTTTCGCTGGTTATTGCGCCGGACTATAAGGAGCTGCGGTTGGAGCTGCAGCCAATGCCTGGTGACGATCTGGGTCTACAACGACTTAGTCCGCTGACCAAATTCTTTAAATCGTTGAAAAACATGCTCTGCAATTACAACTTTAAGGATAAGTTTAATAACTTAAAGTATCAGCGATGAGTATCAAGCGCAAAATGAAACGAAATATTTTTATAAACGACTTGCCAATTACAACAGATTATTGTGAAATCAATATATATATATATGCATATATATATGTATATAGTGAAATGAGTTTAAGAGAATTGCAATATCAAAAAGGCCAAACTTCTAATTATTGCTTAACAGTTATAAACATATCACTTGTCGTTTATATATCTTTAAAATTTTAGTTTACTCACACATCGACCATTATTTGAACAAATAAATCTATTGCAATTCTCGACTTCGTTGTTGTTATACATATATTTTCCACATGAGCCAGCGCCAATATCTATATGAACAGATATGTATTTTGTTCCTTTCGAATTAGTATTTTGTTCCTTTCGTTTACTCATGAAATGCAAATTTGTGTTCATTTTTTAAATATTTATTTACGAGTCAGGGATTTCCTACGAATTAGCTCATTTTTTATAACAATCCAATTATTACATAATACGATAATATTTTTTAAGTATTAGTTTCGTATTTCATACGACAAACTTAGTTTTGAATATGCAGTTAATTGAAATCTTGGCAAACGCTTAATTGGGAGATAAATATATGGAATTAAATACAGAGTATATATTTAGTATGTATTTAAAGAGAGTCTAAGGAGTGAGCAAATATGTATCTAGCTTATGTACATTATATGTATATGTAAATATTATCACGTTGCTACTCTGGAAATGTATCCGAGTCTGGTGTTAACGCCCACCCGGCACTATATTCATTAAAATTCGTTTTCTACTGTTAGCCCTACACAACTACAAATAACGGCACTTTGGGGCTTAAACATAAGTGAGTAATAACGTTCAATTCAATCTATCTAACCGCCTTTATGACGACAATAGCAATATTTCTTAATGGCAAAGTCATTCATGCAATCAGCCTCTCCATTATAAGTATTCAGACGACTCACAGAGCCGGTAACCAGTAGATTATCCTCATCGGGTAGGTTTTTATTATAACGCACTGTTGCCTCATACAGCGCCTTATTGGGGGACGTACTGAAGATCAGTCGATAGATCTCTATGTGGCTGGGATCGTTATCATTGGGTTGCGCCTTATAAGCAGTACTAACGCTCTGCAGCGCAAGTGGCACGCAAAGATGCGCCAAACTGCCATTACGGAAGGTGGTCACATAATCATTCAGATAATTTACTACCCGCTTTGCCAGCTGACGCACCACCTTGGAGTTTTTGTAGACGCTGCCATAGGCCCAGCAAGTGCACCAGTGATCCGCAATGGCGACATCCTCGCAACTGCGACTTAACGTCACCGGCTGAAGCAGACTCTGGCATTTGGGGCAGTCTTTGGCGCCGCCCAACGACTCCAGGCTGCCAATGCGACCCGAGAGGCTAAGAATGTGCTTTAGTGTAATGTGAAGATCATAGGGAGTAGTCAGACGATTGCGATTCTGCCGCAGAGCTTGAACGAACTCGGGATGTGCCTTGCGCACAAATGGAGGCAGCCAGATGAAGAGAAAGGGCAGACGCTCTTCGAGGTGACCAGACCAAGTGGCTCGGGTGGGGCCAAAGCGAAGTCCATGATCGCTGAAGAAGACCACGATGCTGTGCTCCATGGTGCCCTGGGACACCAGACGCTGCAGATACCCTCTCAGATAGTCGTCCATGGAGCTGGTCTGCGAAATGTCGCTGTGGCTGTGTGTGTTCGTCCAGAAGAAGCCAAAGAAGCTATCGTTGCGATAACGTTTTGCAAACTCTAGAGCATAGTTATAAACGTGCTCCGCTTCCGTCTCAAAGCCGACACAGTGGGGCAGTCCGAGCACTATGTTGCCCCCAAGTAATTTCTCTGCTGCAGAGAGATATGGACGCAAATAGTAATCGACTGGTGGTTGCTGAAAGCCCTTCTTTAGGTAGTTGAAGGTGTTGATCTTTACTGCATCCTCTCCATAAGCAGTCACATAGCCATGTTCTTTAAATAGTTTCCAAATGAAGTCACACTTATCAAGGCCATTCACCTTGTAGGGACTACAGTGCTTCATGGCATTACTCAGATTGTAGCCCACCATTAGGGCCATTATGTTGGGAAATGTATTGTCATCTATCTGTGAAAAGACGGGAAGTGGGGAATCATTAGATTGTTGACCTTATGGTAACACATCTTACTCACCTTGTTATAGCCCGCCAGTTCAAACCAATCGTTGTCGTAGAGATACTGTGCTGTCTTGGGCATTGCACGTATGAGATTCACCCGGGAGATGCTGTCAATGCCAATCATCAGCACGCTAGGCACAAGCTTCCGTCGATCCTTCTTAGCCCACTGGTCAAGTCTCTGTCGGATTGCTTTTCGCTCTGGTACGGTAGGATGTGCATTGATGTAGATTTGGTCATCATTCGTTTTACACTTGACAACGACGCTGTCCGTGGTATTTGCAAGCTTTGCTTCGTTTTTGAATGCATGGCATGAAGTATAGTTGACATCCGTTTCACTTGCCCGCACCACACCCTGGTAGCAGCAACTGAGATCGTTGCCCACCTTGTAGGATTTTAAGGATGCCTGATTGATGCTCAGCACGTAGCGCTGAATGGTGTCGTTGTAGTGCACATGGGTGAGTGGGGGATGTGAGCGGCAGGGTTTGTAGGAGACGCGCTTGAAATGACGCATTACGTCACGTTTGTACGGATCGAGATCGACAATCCGACAGTGGTTGCTGTAGACGAGATAACCTTGCGGCAGAATGGTGGTTCTCTGATCAATCGTCTGATTAACTATTTGGTGTTGGTGGCGTTTTTGTTGGTAGTTTTGTTGGGGTTGTCTTGTCGACAGCAGAACACACGACAGGTTGAGGAGGGTGAACAAAAACACAATAAGCATCATGCAAAACAGATATAAAAAACAGGAAAAAAAGAAACGGTGCACACAAAAACAGAATTAAAAGAAGACAACACACAACAGAGATGAGAGCAGTTAATCCAAAAAATAAAAAACTCGAAATAACAAATATGAATATCGTATTCAAGTAATGCCCTCTAAGTGTTTGTGTACCTTCCATGTCCAATGCATACGACTGATGATGGACCTGCACATTTTCCAGATCGAGCACATCGGCCGGTCCGATAAGGAAGTAGGAGAACACAAAGATCACCAGCAGGCCGACGAGCAGTTTACGCCGTAAAACTATCTGGCGGCAGTACCAGATGAGAGTGGGTGAAGCACCGGGTTTGTAGCTCACTCCTGTCAAGGTTGACTCCGTGGCGCAATCCTTTGCCTCATCATCAGTGTATTCAAGTAGCGGGCGTTTATCAGCCATCGCTTGTCCTATTTTTGGATGACTTGTGGAATCATTTTAGGATTGCCCTATCGTCCACAATGAGTTAGGGAGAACCAAAAAGTCAATGAAATTAGTTAGAAACTGTTTAAAACAAGTAATGAAGATAATTAGCCGCCTCACGCGAAAAGCTCTTTAAAATTGACTTAACAACTATCATCGCATGTTTCACAAAAAAGTTTGACAATGTTAAATATATTATTTAATACATACACATGCAGCTTTGTCTTGTGCTTCAAATACATACAAAAAAGGTTATGATTTAACCATGAAAGTATTTACCAACATAACTATAACTTACCAAATTTGAATTAATCGAGTTATAATGTCTTACGAAATAAAGGAGATACCATCTAAACTGTGCCGAAGTACTCTTCGGACTAATGATAAACAAATAAGCCGTGTTGCTTATTAAGCTTGTTTTGTTTTTTAATTTCTTGAGTGATTATTGTTTGTTGTACATTATGCTTTATGGTTATTGTACCGTAACAATAACAATTGCCTTGATTAAGCAAGCCAAAATAAGACCTTCACATTTTTAAATTAGTTTTTAGACTCAAACCCACCCATTCGTTTTAAAGTTTGTGTGTACTTCCATGTGGAATACAATCTAACTCAATGCTAACACAGCCAAATAAGAGAAGCAAACTTATTAATGAATAACAGGAACTGCAAATTCACAAGAATATGTTTAGCAAGTAGAATTGCTGTAGTCGAGTGAGCTCGACTGCGATATACCCTGAACCCAGCTGTTAAATATTTTCTGGTTTTATTGGCAAATTTTTCTTTAAAAAGTTTTGCACCCAGATAAAGCAAACTTGATCTGCGCCGGGTATACGAGAACTATATTCCAAATTTGAAGTCTCTAGCTCTTATATTCTCTGTGAGATCCGCGCGTTCATACAGACGGACGGACGGATAGACGAATCGACAGACGGACTTTGCTATATCGACTCGGCTGTTGACCCTTGTCAAGAATATGTATACTTTATGCGGTCGGAGATGCTTCCTTCTGCCTGTTACATACTTTAGCACAAAACCATTATACCCTTTTTACCCATTATTTAAATATGGTCAGATCTTTGTATTTTCCGGCTCTACCTTGCTTTTAGAATTATATTTCTAAGTTTATTTGTAAGCTGTATGTTAGACCACTTGAACACTTACTCATTTGCTGTGATTTCCGTTTAATGCGCTCTATGATTGAATTACCCCTGCAATTATTGCACTTATTTTTGTAAATCTATGTTTAGATTTTAGACCTCACCGCACATTCACTGCCAAGACCGATTCAGACAACTGAATTCCGCAATTCCACTTTGTGCTTGTCTGCGTAAACATAAACTTTGTTTATTTTCTATTCAATTTCACTTGGGCACATTAATAATAATATCAATAAACGACAGATGAGCAAGTTTAGCTAGTTTTGCCAAGTGTAGAACGATTTGAATATTTTAGCGTTCTCGCGAGTACATTTAAACTATTTAATGAGCTCGCACAGCGACATATTGACAACAATTTAAATGTACACAAATGAGCAAACAAACCGTGAAAGAGCTGCGGGCCGGGACAGATCTGCGAGCCAAATGCGACGAACGATCCGTGAGTGCTTAAGAGCATACAGCTACTAAAATGCTTGTAGTATTTGCCGACGAACTCACACAGCTCTTCTACTGCCTACCCCCCACCGAGGATGGTGGTCCCTCGTGATCGTAGGCGCTATTGCTCGTGCTAATTTTGATTAATCACGATGCTATTCGTCCGACGACGACTATTTTTTGTATTTTTATTATTTGGTTTTACCCTCGGCTGTAGCTCGGAAAGTGAATGAATTGCCAATTGCCAATTGCCAATTGATTTGCATTTGTTTATCACAATGGCAACATTGTAATTATGCTCGCAGTGCATTTTTTGTGATGTAAATATTCTAAAATTAGATGGGCAAACATAAGCAATGTAGTAATGGTTTAATGTATAGTCATTAATCTCATATAAATCAATATTCAAGTTTTTATACATATCTTGAAGTATACTTTTTTCTTCTACATCAATTGTTAAATCATAATTTCATAAATTACAGCGAATTTCGTGGCTCATCACCTTGAAGGCTTTGTGTTTCTAATGTCATGTTTTTTTATTTTTTGGTATCCATGAGCTAAGCAACAAATTGCCGAAGCAATAATGATTGCAATAATTATACAATGCTCAATGCGGGATTTTTAACATCACGATTTCCGACTCTGACACAACAGATTGTTGTTGAAGCATCGAAAGATAGACGAAAGTATAATTGAAAATTAAATTAAGAAAGACATAAAAACCTGCCTGTATGTATTACTGTGTGCAGACTTCACGTGATAGATCAAATTATTTGTTTAACAAAATAAGTTCCACTGTTGATAAAACCAGTCTTTCTACGCATATGTTTTAAATTATGCTAATGAATGCTGGATGCCAAAAATAGTAGGACATAGACGTTTGTTGGTTCAAAATCACATTTTTAATAATTAATATACATCTTTTGTTTAATTACAAACACACACAGTGCCCATTTTTCCCCATAAGGGGGATAGATTTAAGTTTGTTGTTTGCGTGTTGGGTGAAAACATTTCTACTTGTCCCATGTCGATTGAATCTCGCTAAATACTGCATACATGCACTTTTTGGCATTAAAACAGTTTTATTTCAGTGCATGACTCATTATCAGCATGTTTAATCTACTTCAAACACACTAATCATAAGTTCATATATACTGTGTGCATATGCACAATTCTCACTGGGATTTAAATGACGCCCCAAAATGTAAATAATAAAATTCAACAATTGATTACAAAGCTGAATAAACAAACACAATTTCAGCACACATGCAAACCAATATGCATTGCTCAATTGATATTATTATTTATATTCTTGCTGGGTGGCAAAGTACAGCATTTCTGCTGTAAGAAACAAGCAGCAAATGAATCAGTTGAAGGGTTCCGTTACAGCTTACTACGTACGTATTTACACGTATTTACTTGGATACATATGTATAGGTATGTCGAGGACGTAGTGACGTAGTAAAAATAACAAACACACACACACACACACAAACACACACAGAGGCTTCTCAAGTAGTTCTATTGAAGTATTTTCAGTTGCAGCGTCAGCGTAAAAATTGCAAACACAATAGATACTAACAAGCTGAGTGTACTCAGATACACACCAACACACACACACACACACACATATACGTACACACACACATAGAGAGTCACAGGAGCACAAGTATAGAGAACTTTTTCGCAATCCTTTTTGTATGCTAATATAAGTAATATTTGCACTCACTTGTATTCATTTTGCAATTGTTTCGCAGCACTTTATTGATTGCAACCAAATGTAGCACAATGACAAATGGTGCATTTCATATTTTATTTTGCACACAAACACAAACACACACAAACACACACAGACACACCCACACGCACAAATGTACAATGATTTGAAGCGACTACCGCGTGTCCTGCTGCAATGGCTGACAAACAGATAATAACAACACAGAATACGCTGTACGCTGGCGTCAGCGAGGCTGAGGCGTCTGATTGTGTCGGTGTGGGAACTTTCACACATTCACACTTCAAACGTACGAAGTACGCAGAGAGAGAGAGAAAGAGAGAGAGAGAGATAGTTAGTCCAAGAGCGACAATCGAAACACAAATATAAACAGCGGCTGCATTTTGTGAGTGCCGCCTAAGAGTATGCAATACTAATCTGTTTGGGCCTTTTACAGCGACTGCGCAGTCAGCGCTTGCTCTCAGTCAGCGCACACAACTGTTGCATTTCCCATTTCCCATATATAAAATTCGTCTCCTCTCTGCCTCCGTTGCCAGGGCGCTGTAGATGCTTGCGTGCAATTTTCGGCACGTGCTTGCCCAAAACGAAAACAAAAACAAACCACTCCAATTCGTGAGTGGGAAGCGGGGGAAGTTGTACATGTTCCTTTAGCTGTGCAGTACAGTAAAATATAGCATGCACAATGGAGCAAACTGAAAGTACAAAAACACATAAGTTGCCATTTCGTTTAATCGAAACATGCAAGTAAAGCAAACGTTTTTATGGTTTTCTAATCAAACTTTATAATTAAAGTATTTTCCACAAATTGGGTTAGCGTCGACAGTGACAATATTTCTCAATAGAAAATACTTTTACGCATTTGGGTTTACTATAATATCCATCTAAACGACTCGGAGAACGGCTAATCAGCATATTGTCCTTCTCTGGGAGGCTACGATTATAGCGCACTGTTGTCTCATAGTACGCATTATTGGGTGACGTGTCGAAGATCAGCCAATATATCTCCATATCGCTGTCATCAATTTCATTGGGCTGGGCTTTATAAGCTGACTGGATGTGCCCCAGAGAAAGTGGCTCGCAGAGATTAGCCAGACTGCCATTGTCGAAGTTGCTCACATAATCGTTTATATAGTTCACTACACGCTCGGCCAAGTAAGTTAGTTGATTGGAGTTCATATCATACTTTTGGAAGTCCCAGCAAGTGCACCAGTGATCCGCAATGGCGACATCCTCGCAACTGCGCTTCAACGTCACCGGCTGAAGCAGACTCTGACATTTGGGGCAATCTTTGGCGCCGCCCAACGACTGCAGACTGCCAATGCGACCCGAGAGGCTAAGAATGTGCTTTAGTGTGATGTGAAGATCATAGGGAGTAGTCAGACGATTGCGATTCTGCTGCAGAGCTTGAACGAACTCGGGATGTGCCTTGCGCATAAATGGAGGCAGCCAGATGAAGAGAAAGGGCAGACGCTCCTCGACGTGACCAGACCAGGTGGCTCGGGTGGGGCCAAAGCGAAGTCCATGATCGCTGAAGAAGACCACAATGCTGTGCTCCATGGTGCCCTGGGACACCAGACGCTGCAGATACCCTCTCAGATAGTCGTCCATGGAGCTGGTCTGCGAAATGTCGCTGTGGCTGTGTGTGTTCGTCCAGAAGAAGCCAAAGAAGCTATCGTTGCGATAACGTTTTGCAAACTCTAGAGCATAGTTATAAACGTGCTCCGCTTCCGTCTCAAAGCCGACACAGTGGGGCAGTCCGAGCACTATGTTGCCCCCAAGTAATTTCTCTGCTGCAGAGAGATATGGACGCAAATAGTAATCGACTGGTGGTTGCTGAAAGCCCTTCTTTAGGTAGTTGAAGGTGTTGATCTTTACTGCATCCTCTCCATAAGCAGTCACATAGCCATGCTCTTTAAATAGTTTCCAAATGAAGTCACACTTATCAAGGCCATTCACCTTGTAGGGACTACAGTGCTTCATGGCATTACTCAGATTATAGCCCACCATTAGGGCCATTATGTTGGGAAATGTGTTGTCATCGATCTGTGAAAAGACGGGAAGTGGGAAGTGGGGAATCATTAGATTGTTGACCTTATGGTAACACTTCTTACTCACCTTGTTATAGCCCGCCAGTTCAAACCAATCGTTGTCGTAGAGATACTGTGCTGTCTTGGGCATTGCACGTATGAGATTCACCCGAGAGATGCTGTCAATGCCAATCATCAGCACGCTGGGCACACGCCTACCTCGATCCTTGTGAGCCCACTGATTAAGTCTTATTCTTACTGCCTGCCGTTCCGGAATAGTTGGATGTCCGTTAATATAAATTTGCTCCTTTTCCGAATAACAACTGACAATGATGCTGTCAGTTGTATTGGATAGCTGAGCGTTAGTTGTGAATGCTTGACATGGTGTAAGGCTGACATTTGTCTCATTGATGCGCTCCACATCCTGGTAACAGCAACTCAGAGTGTTGCCCACGTTGTAGCTTGGAAACGCTATGGGATCAACGCTTAACACGTAGCCTTGAGTGGAGAGATCGTAGCGCACTTGGGTAAGGGGTGGGCGTGTCTTGCAATGGTTGTAGGCAATGGGGTTGAAATGGCGCATCACTTCCCACTTGTAGGGATTCAGGCTGCTAATCCGGCAGTGGCTGTTGTACACGAGATAGTTCCGCGGCATAAGGATTGTCTGATTTATTGTCTGATCGAATGGTAGCGTTGTTGTTGGGCGTAGAGTGTCATCGGCAGCTGGACGGGACAGATTGTCGATTGGTCGATGAGCAATAAAATACACAAGGAAAACAAACTAAAACTGTGTCAAAACTGAATCGATTGTCAAAAGACGTATAATAACATACCGTCCATTACCGGACTATCAAATTGAGAATGAACTTGCGCGATAGAGAGGGACTGGAACTCAGCCATACCAATTATGGAATAACATATAAAATAGGAGATAATAACTAGCATAAGGATAATCGAATACAGTAAAAGGTCCAGAATTCGTTTTCGGGTCCGACATCTTTGCAGACAGATGACAGGGGATTTTAATTTAATATCTATTATCCAAGAGTATGCCTTTGAATCCTGAGTACAATCCTCTGATTCATCGTCAATGAATTCAATTAGCGGCACTTTATCTGCCATCAGAAACCTTCTAAGGGGTTTAAGGTTAACTTAGTAACTTTAGGTAAACTTGGTCTGACCTGTGTTGCAGAAACTATGAGTCTTTTAATCGATAATTAACTTCAGATATTTTAGTAAATTTTACGTATTTTAAGAGTAATAAAGATCAGAAAATATTTTTGAAAGATTTCGCATGGAAATCGATACAGATTTGACAAAGGGCGCAATATCTAGTTTTAAAATTCCAAAGGGCGCAATATCTAGTTTTAAAATTCCAAAGAAAAAATGCGTGTTTTATTATTTTTAGACACTTTTTTTTATTTTAAAAATAAGTTGCTTTCGTTTTGTTATTATAATTATTGTTATTATCATTTCATTCATGCATTATGTTGTTTTCTTAATTGTGTGTTTTACGTTTTTGTTTTTTGATGCGTTTTGACTTGAAGAAAATGTATGCAACTACATATATGCAAATTTATATAGATATATATATAGTAGAGGGTTTGATATTGGTACATTAAGCCTTACAAAATTCATTCAATAATTTTAGTCATTTATCATCATGTACATCAAGCATTTTGTTAACTTATTTACAAACAAATTAATTGATAATAAAAATGCATCATTTGTTTTGTCGCTGATCGATTTGCCTGGCCATAATTTAAATAAATTAGATAATTTCATAAAACTAACCTAGGTGAATGAAGTGTGTTTTTTGTTATTCCTTTCTTCTTCTTTTTTTTTGTTATAGTTTTGTTTTAAAGTAGGGTAGTGAAAAGTGAGAATAAATAAATAGTTCAATGGGCACATGAGTAGAATAAATAGGATGTGTGGGTGAATATAATGAGAATAGATTGGCGATATGCATAATTTTTTTCTTTTTTTTGATGATAGGTAAAAGGGGGTGACAGGGGGGTTTAGGCGGAGAGAACACGCATAGGGCGCACAATTGTCAGCATCGCTGGGTCAAAGGATCTTCGGACATCCTTTGCTAGCAAGGGGGCAATTGGGCGTGGCAGGCGTATTTCTCAAAATAATAAAAATAAATAAATAAATAGATTTTACATCGACTTAAATGCTAAACAAAATTTCAAATATTTCAAATTGGTTCACATAGTGTTGTTGCTGTTGTTGTGGTTGATGGGGAAATAGTAATGTTGTGCGAAGGTAGTGTTGCGAAACCTTTCAATGGTAATCCGATATAGTTTACCACAGCGGCATGGGGCGTTTTCTGGCCAAATAGGCGGCCAGTCTAGGATTGGAGGCGGGACAGCCTGCAAGAAGAAGGGAAGTGAATTAAATGATTATTTATTGAAAATAAAATTCAATAATGCAGTCAGCTTTAACTTACGGCAAACGGCGCAGGTCTGTTCATCGGTGCCATCGCCGCACCCATCGCGTCCGGAGCACACAATTGCCGTGGATCGGCACAGTCCATTGCTGCAGCGATGCGGACAGTAAGCATCGGGCTCATTGCGACTGGCCAGCAAACCACCCGCCTCGATTAGCCGTAAGAAGAGATTGGGCATGGAACGGGAGCCGCACAAATGCGGTGGCTCATCGCTGCCATCCTTGCAGGAGACAATCGCATTACAGTACTCGTACTCGGGCAAACACTCGCCGCTCTTGCAGCGGAACGTGTGCGGCGGACAGCTGTTGCCACCCCGCAGATGACCATCGCAGCCAAGCTCATCCTCGCCATGTGGGCACTGCTTGCGACCGTCGCAGAGTGCCGCACGTGAGATGCAGCGGCCGCTGCGCTCGCAACGGAACGCCTCCGCCGGACAGGTCTGGTTCAAGCGGGCATTATGGGTGCACTCTTCGTCCGAGTCATCATTGCAATCGGCACGACCGTCACACACAAAGAACCATGAGATGCAAACGCCGCTCGAGCGACACTGCAAACCAAAGAAAAAAACAAGCACAGATTAGGAAATTGGTTAAACAGGAATAACTTGTGTGTCTAGTTGCCCTAAGTGGTAGTCATAAGCTCACCTGGAAAGTGCCGGGACTGCATCCTGTGCGTTCGGCACCGCATTGTTGTTGTTCCAGGCTTGATGCGCAATCGCAGACGCCTCGCTTATTGCAGACCGTATGTGGATCGGCCAGTTGACACTGACGATTGCTTGCACAAGGCAGACCCAGTGAGATTGCTTCCAGACCAAGATCGACACGCTTGCGCAGCTCTGAGCCAGGCTTGCCGCTCAGCAGTGGCAGAGTGGAGACTGCAGCGAGAACGGGAATCTCGGATGAGAAGCTGGCAGCTGGCTGTGGTGTGGCCTCCTCAGAGGGCATTAGTGGCTTTAGGGTCGTCACCACCGGTGCCGCGGGCTCCATGAGCGTTACACGACTGGCCAATCCCAGCATTGTCTGTGTGGTGATCTCTACAATGTCAGCGGGATTGGGTGTGGCTTCCTCGTGCGCCTGACTACCAGCTGAAGTTTCCTGCTCAATGTCATTGTTTTGATCGAGCAGCGTGTCCAGTGTGGTCGACTCCAGGATCAAACTGTCCGATTCCAATTGTTGTAACCTAACCGGACCAGAGCCCTCGCTCAAATCGAATGGTAGATCTTCCGGAGAGAGTGTGCGATCGGGCTCAGCTTCTGCTGCGTCCACAGTGCTTGACTCCGTCTCTGTTACATCTTGGTCGGCGGATACATCGGGATAGAAGGTGATTAAGTGCCCATCTAATTCATTCTCTGATGTCTCGGTAGCTGCTTCGGTTTCTGATTGCTGCTCTTGTACCTCTTCCTGTGGTTCTTCCTGCTGCTCATGTAACTCATCTGCCTCCGCTAGAAGATCAGGTATGGCGGGCACTTCAGCCTGCTCGTGTTCCTGTTCTTGTTGCAGCTGCTGTTCCTCCACTATCTCGGTTTCAGCACCAGCCGGAATTGGCTTAGTTTGAGAGGGTTGCTCACCAAATGGCACGGGAGGAACGGTGCTATCACCCTCCAGGATCAGATCACTGAGTATGCCCGCAATGCTCTCGCTCTCTTTAAAGTCATCCGTTTTCTGTTCCTCACTCACAATTGGCACCTCGGCTTCAATCTCTGGTATCTCTGTGTCTGTGGGATCAGTCCTATCCTCGGTATCGGATTCGAGTATAGATAATGTAGTTTCAGTTTCAGTGTCTACTGTGGATTCATCCAGTTGCTGTTGCTCAGGCAGCTCCGTCTCTTCAGGTTTAATTTGGTGCACGGTCTCCACTGCCACTTGCTCTTGCTCTGCATCGTTGGCCTGGTTTGGCTTTTGTTGTTGATCCACATTTGGCTCCGCTCCTTGTATGATGTTATCATTTTCATTTTTGTCCATTTCCGTTTCAAAACGCTGCTCGCCACTTTCACTGCTGACTTCGGTGACAGTTTCCGTCTGATGCTGCTGCTCTTGCTGCTCCGTTGCTGCTTCTGTCTCCTTTAAAGCTTCGGTTGTTTCCTGCTCATCATGGTTAATTGGCACTGTTTCAATTGCCGCACCTTCATCATGATTGGTCTCCGCCCCAACAGCATCCACAAGCGACACCTCATCATTAGCAATGTTGCTTGACTGCTCTGGCTCCGACTCAGCGACCTCCTCTGCCACCATCTCGGTCTGTGGCACATCTGCATTTGTTTCCGACACTTCGGGCGTCTTAATTGCATTTGCATTTAGCTCAGACTCGCTGTTGTGACTGAGTTGCTGTTGTGTCTCGCTTAAGATTTCTGGTTCAGCTGCTGTCAGTTGAGTCGTTGCCTCCTCTCCATACTCCTCATCTTCCTCGTGCTCTCCTTCTTCAGATAGCTGCTCTGTAGTCAGCTCTTCGCTGTGTTGCTGTGGCGCCAATTCATCATCATTTGTTGGGTAAGTCAATTGTTCGTGTTGTGCTTCGCTGATTGCCTCCACAGCAGAATCAACATCAGCTTCACCCTGCTCCGGCTCAGTCTCATTCTCAGTTTCAGTCTCGGTGTCGATCTCTGTCTGTGTCTCTTCTATATTCTCCCCTTGCTCATTGATTGGCTGCTGTTGTTCTGCTGCTCCTGTCTCTTCTTCAGCAGCTGGTTGCTCTTGATTTAATTGATTGGCTGCATTTAAATCATCTTGTGCACTTATCGGCTTAATGTCGGCACTTTGTTCTACCTGTTCGAGATCAGTATCCAACTCTGTATTCTCTGTGTCTTTTTGCGTCTCGATTTCAGGTGGATTCTCGGATTCTGTTGCGCTCTCAACTACTGCGGCTTCAGGTTCAGTTAATGTATCTGCTTCTGTTTCTATTTCTGCTTCGGGTTTCTGTGTCTCCTCCTCCTCCTCTTGATTTTCCTTTTCTAACTCTGACTCTTTTTCACTAGCTTGGCTTTCGCTATCCTCCAATTTCGCTGGCTCCTCAATTTCGGTTGCTTCTGTTGCTTTTGTTTCGGATTGCGCTTCGTTGTCTGTTTCTTCTTGTTCAGCTGGCTTCTCAACTGGCAGCTCTTCCACAACTTCATCATTGACTGTTGCCAGAGGTGTTAGCTCCGTCTCAGACTCGATCTCATGATCACCCGACTGTTCCACCTCCTGTCCATTCAGCTGTTCAACGATCTCTGGTTGCTTCTCTGGCGCATTGGTCACACTTTCAATTTCCACCACCTCATCGCCATGAACGGGTATCAAATCATCATTAGCAGTAGCTACAGCAGCAGGCTCCTCCTCCTCCTCTTCTAACTGATGCGAATTCTGAGTGACTGTCTCCACATCAGTCTCGCTGTTTTCCTCCTCCTCATTTTTCTCGATGGGCACTCCGCCAATTTCGGGTTCTTGCTCATCATGTTGTGGCTGTTGTTGTGGTCGTTGTTGTTGCGGTTGCTCCTCTGTCTCTGTCTCGCTTGGTGTCTCGCTTGGTGTTTCATAATCGAATTTTATGGTATCATCGGTAGTTGTTGTGGCAATTGGCTGTGCACCTGATGCTTCTAGCTCCTCCTCATGCTCAACATGTGTTACGGGCTCCGATTCCACCTCTGGCTTCGCCGCCTCCACTGGAGCCTGTACTACCTCAGGTTCTGATTCGGCCTCCGTTTCTTGTTGATCCTCTTCAGGTTTGATCTCATGCTCCTCCACGTACTCATCATCAATTTTGTACGGATAGTCGTAGGCGGGTGCTGGCTCAGTTTCGTGCTCCACACCTTCCATAGCTTCGGTGGCAAAATCAGCGGGTGTTAATAGCTGTTGTGATCCAGTTGTGGACTGTTGCTCCTCTGAGGGCTGTGATACCTGTTCAGGCGCCACTACTTCTACATGTTGTGGCAGCTTTTGCTCAATGATTGCGGGTCCTGTTTCTTTTTGCTGCTCAACTGCTGATTGCTGCTGCTCAGCTTCTTGCTTCTCTTGCTCCTCCTGTTGTTGGGTTAGTTCCGTTTCCTCATGGGCCATATCCAAAGCTTCCACTTTCTCGCCGTTATCCACTTCGGTGATTTGCGGTTTGAGCTTCGTAGCATCGGTATCGTCTTCCTCTAGGATTTGCTCCTCCACGCTGGCAGGCAGCTCATCCTCTGACAACACTGGCGCTGATGTTGTTGGCGTTGTTGTAGGTGCAGGAGTTGTCGTCCTTGTTGTTGTTGTCGTCGTGCGTCTTGTTGTGGGTGCTGCTGTTGTTGTTGTTGTCGTCGTCGTTGTCGTCGTCGTTGAGGAGGCTTTCTCAATAGGTTGTTCCTCTGGTGTTGCAGTCTCATCTGCCTCCGGTGCCACACAGAGTCCTCCCACCATGCGTGTGGGAGCCGTGCACTGGCAACGTCCAAACAGATTGGGTATTAGGAAATCGCAATGAGTGCGCGTATCAAACATTTGACAGTGGGCGTGGCTGTAACAAACGGCGCCAGGATGAGCCGCTATATTAAAAACATGGAGAGATAAGACAGCGGATTAATATTTGGCTCAAATTTGAGAGAGTTTCAATAAGAGAGAAGATATAAACCTCTATGTGCTATTCACCTTTACCAAGGGCTATCATTTTGTATTCGTATCAAGTTGTAAAATCATCAAACCACAGAATGCATGAGATTCTTCAAGATTCGCATTGTAAAGGTGGTGGGAGGGAGAGGGTGTGCGGGGTGTGTTGGTAAATTGCTGCACATTCTGTTATTAAGCTAACCGTAAAGCGTGCATCAGTCACCAAATGCATATTAAAAACCCATCATCATCATCAACCAGAACAGCAGCAACAACAAACGTGAACAACAGAGAACAACAGACATCAACAACAACAAGAACCAGAGACAACTACAAGAAGAGACAGCCACAATTTGTTGTTTGCAACGAGCTGTGGTATTATGCCAGCAATGTGGAAGGCATTAGACCGCCTTCGACATGCCTAATAACCGTCAATATAGTCAACCTGCATCAAGCTGCAACAACATAGACGCTCAGCAAATCAGTAAAACGTCGCTGATGACGTCGCCCATTCGTCTACCCTCCCCTCTCCTCCCCTTCCGTCTCCACCTCACACCACTCCACTCCACTTCCCTTTAGTTGCCAATTCAGCAGTTCTCGTTTCCTACCTCATCAGCATTC
This sequence comes from Drosophila grimshawi, assembly GCF_018153295.1. NCBI lineage: Eukaryota > Metazoa > Arthropoda > Insecta > Diptera > Drosophilidae > Drosophila > Drosophila grimshawi. Next base: position 13,472,950 of record NW_025063240.1, on the reverse strand, counting down.
CAAAGCCTTAGCGCCCGTCCCGAATATGGTGCGGTGTAGCTACCGCACATAACTGGCCTGCCAGCCACCTGAATCTCAGCTAGAGCTGCTTAGCGACGACTCCCCCTTCTCCTCAATCACCGCTCTCTGACTCGCTGACTCTCTGACTCTGACCCACTTTCGGGGCAAGCCGCCTGTTGTTGCTGCGGCTGCTGCAGGCGCTCAACTTGTTTTCACTTGTTTCGTTTTGGCGTGGCAGGCAAAGCAACTGCAACAAGCGACATGCCACAGCTACACCTGCACCACTCGTTGCAGCACCACTTGCCCACTTCCCACTTGCTTAGCTCGGCGTCAACATTGCCCTTAGGGCTGCGTCTAGCTGCCCATCTAGCCAACCAACCAGCCAGCCTGACAACGACAATGAGCCAAGTTAAGGTGAGCTGAACTAAACTGAACTGAGCTGAGAATGCAGTTAGCTGACTTCCCGAGTCAGCTAGGCGCCCCAATTTTCGTAGCAGCTGAGAGGTGGCTGTGATTTTTAATAAAAACTGCAACTATTTCTTGCTAAGAGAGGTGCTTACAAAAGTCACAGTTTTGTGTTTAGATATGGAAAAGTTGAGCTCAGCAAATGCTCACAATTGTGAACATAATTTTGTGGTTGTCATTGCATTTTTACCATATTACGATCTAAAAGAGGTTTGCATCTTGGAATTTATGTAACTAAATTCAGCTTAATTTTCACCTTATCTGCTGAATAGTTAAAGTCATAAAATCGATATCTTTCAAGTGACTCTTGACCATATCACAGAATATCACTGTCTTTGAGCTGGTATTTCACTTGACTTGCTGACTGGTAAGACCAAAATACTTAGCAACAAAACTGCAATATGTGAGAGAGAATTTCAAGTATGAGTGACTTTCATAAATAAATATGTGTCTTTCTGATTTAAGTGCATGTAATGAAGCTATCAAAAAGCGTGACTGCCGCAGAGTCACAGGTATGCGCCAAGCACGTGACGCGTACTTCAGACCATTAGAAAAGTAATGGTTACAGCTGCTGCTCATCTCCAACCAGAGTCGCTAAGAATTTCCCGCAGTGTCTTAAGGTGGGGGCGAGGGGGAGTTCAGCTAACAAAGAGTCAAACGATTGTCGGCTTTTGCACAAAGGTATTTTCAGCAGTTTTAGGAACCCGTTTGGCCTCTGCACTTAAAAGGCACAAGCATACACATGGCGTATACTTAACGAATGCGCCACTGACACTGACGCTGGCCCCTGGTTCCGACATTGACTCCGTCTCCCAACTTGCATCAGCATCAGCATCAGCATCGACTTAAACTTGGGCAGACAATGCACCATTCCAAATGCGAGTAGCTCGAACGTATCGCTGCAGTTTGACACCAATATTGGAGCCGAGAGAGCAGCCAAAGATCGAGCCAGTATAGAGCTAACCAGAGGCATAGACAAAATCCAAATAGTAATGCCGCGTCTTTCACTTTTATATAGACTACTATCAATAATGGTGGCCCACCCGGGCCACAACTATGATGACGACGCCTCTGTGCAGCAGCAATAATCGATAAGCTGGTGTAATTCCATAGCCACTTAGCAGAGAGGCAACCCTCCCCTGTCTCCCCTACTTTTCCTCATCCCCTCTCAACTCAACTCCCCACCTCTCATCTCCTTTCGAAGAGAGACTGGCGCACCGGTGTGACAGGTTGCATGCGAATGCGGCACGACTGCATCTGGTAACCCACTTCGATTACGGCTGCGCGTGTGAAAATGCTTTGGCTCAAATCGCAGCTGATGCCGTTTTTTTTTAGTAGCAGCTCCCGCTACTCATCAAAAAAACCCCAACAACAACAACGATAACGATCAAAAATCAGCATAAATTTTAGACATAAAACAGAACTGTGTCAACATTTTATTGGCCAATTGAGAGCCGCATTCCTGTGGCTTTAATAACTCAATTTATGTTAATTTGCCTGCCAACTTTCATTGCGAAAAATATAAAAAAAAAAAACACAATCACAAATACAATAACACTGTTTCTAATTAATTGCAGACATTTTGCTTTTTGGTATTCGGTTTCATTTTGTGGTTTTGCTGTTTGTCAAGTGCGTTTAAGTCCAATCTTTGAGCGTCACCTCTTTCTCCGTGCGGCTTTTCATTTCTGTATTGCTTCTTTTTATTGTTATGGCATTTCTTTGGTTATTGTTTGCGGAAGTGGTGGCAGCTGAGTGGAACTGAAACTGGTCGTGGCTTTAACTCAAAGTCTAAGTCTAACTCGAACTCTGGGACTGTTCCACATAATTTGCATGCAATTTGGCTTCTGGCGCAATTTAACCAAATGGCCACTCAAAACACATTTCCCCCCATAGCTCAAATTAACACAGTTGTACTATTGTCGGTTGTTTTTTTTTTTTTTATTTCATATTGTTATTATTTTTTTATATTTATTTTGTTGGTTTTGGTGTCCCTAAAGCGGTCAAACGAAATGAAATGGGATTTTTCTCTGTTGTTCGTGTCTTTGTTAAAGTGGCATGGAAAGTGTTTAGCGTTGACCAACTAAAAATTGGCGAATTTTGAAATCGAAGATAAAGACTTGAATTTCAGTCGAGAAAAGTGAGAGGCATGCAGCGTTTTTGTGTTCGCCAAAAGAATGTTAAAGAATTTGCATAACGCTTTCAGATCAAATGCTGTCTTCAATACAAACGATTGATCATCTTTGAGTTTGTCTTAGGTAGCATTAAGTAGCTGTTCGAGTTTTTAATTACAACTAATAAGCAATTTTGAAATAATTAATGGTGTTCTGTTTTTCAAAATATAGAAATTTAGCATGGCAAGCAGGGCGACCAATTTTTAAATGATCAATGCTCTAATAGAAAATTCTAGAACTTGATCAGAAAAGTTGTAAGTGGTTCTCTTCCTCTTCTTCATTTTCTAGTAAGATTTATAATTGAAGTTTCAATAGTCAACATATCCCTGCGTAACCTGCGTATAGCAAATCCAGCTGGCCAATGTCCAATGATTCATTCACAGATCAGCATTAGCTCCACTCCTCCTGCAACTCTGTATGCAACTCCACGCAGTGAGATCTCAATCTTTGAAATTTCTCAAGTCGCTTTGCAGTTTTATTTGTGTTTGCTGTACGTTTTGTAGCATGTCTGTACGTCTTCGTCATGGTGAGGTTCTCGGTTCTGTTGTCTGGCGATATATATATGTGTGAAGGTTCATTATCTGTTTTGGCTACATGCAGATGTTCGTGTGTTTGGCATACTTTTCCACACATTCTCAGTTTGGAGCATGGCAAATACGTTGTCATATATGCATAACTCATAAAGATCGCTTCGTTAAAAGACAGCGGCACAAAAATGTATCTCCGAAAATGGGCTTGGGTTTCAGCTGTGGGTTAAGGTGCATGGGAAACTGGAACAAGTGGCAACAACAACAACAACAACTACAGCGAAAGCCTGCACACAAAAAAGAACTGGCACAGCTTTTGCTCAACTTGACCCGACTGTGGACAGAGGGGACAGAGGCAGCGACAGAGAGAGCCCACTTTTGTCAACTGTATCCAAACGGGAGTCGCAGTTGCAGTTGGAGTTGAAGTTGAAATTCTTGGCCAGCTGGAGTCAGAGAGTCAAGAGTTCTGGAGCTACTTGCTGCTGCTTGGCTGACAACGCTAATTGGACTTTCTTTGGTCGCTGACTTTCTTTCCACATAATCAGTGCAATTTAATTACAAAACCATCTACAGTTCGGGCAATTAGGCATGTAAAGCAGTCGCAGTTTTGCATTCGGATAGAAATCGACAAAGAGGCTGCCAGCAGCTTTGTCACAGGACCAGGAGCAGCAGCAGCAACTCGAACTGTGGCTGTGACTGCTGGTGAAAGGTTCTGTTGCTCCTCTCATTGCTGCTTGGCTTTACTGTTTCGCTTGCTTTTTTTTTTTTTGGTGAAAGTATCTCATAAATGCATTGCAAACTTGCAGCAGCAGCAGTGGCATTGGAGTTGCATGCAGCTAGCAGCTTGGTCGACCCGACCACATGTCATTAAAATTATTTTAATTAAATATTATAGTCAGTTGTGCCAGCTGTTGTGCCACGCCCACTGGGCGGCCTTTTGCATTCAGCGTGCATTTAAATGCGCTATAATTATGTCGCCAGCAACAGCAACAGCAGCAGTAGACTGCAACAGGTGAACGGCAAAGACACGAACTGTAACAGTTGTCCAAGTCCAAGTCGAAGTCGAAGTCGAAGTCACCGTCCAAGTCAAAGTCGTGTCTGCTAAGCACCAGGGCAAACAAATGTACCGCAAGTCGGTTCAAGCTGACAATCCGCTCGAATTCGAAACATTCTAATCAGATTAACGCCATTAGGCGCCAATGTGCCAACACGGAGGGAATGCGACGAATGGACCAAGTCATTGATCCAAATCGGAACAGTTCAAGTAGACAACTGTCTGTCTCTCTCGCTCTCTCTCTCTCTCTCTCTCTGTGTGTCTCTAACTATCCATCTCTCTCTGAGAGACTTGTAGCTGCTGGAAACTGTCATTTGCCTAATGGCCAAATCACACTTGAAGATATTTTCCAAAGAGTTCTTTGATCTTAACTGCAGCTGAAGTATTTTATTAAAGGAAGTAACTGGGCTTACATTTTTTTTATGGTAAGTGCTTTTATTGACTGAAGTTATTGCTATGCTAAGTGCAAGAAAGTAAAGTTGAGAGAGCCAAGATTTATGCTTAAGCTGATTCAACCCAAGGGAATTTCAAGTTCACAATTTAAGAGTGCAACAGACGCAATATATTTAAAAGACACTGGTTCACATTACTAATATTTTAAGTCCAATTAATGGATAATATTTATTTCATAAGCGAAAGATCTTAAGCAATTGGATAATCTTTATCCATTCCCTCTTATCGAGATCTTTCTTCTCTATTTTTTTTTTAGATCTATAACTGGTTTGACTGGTGATCAATACTTTTACATTATACAAGCTTATAATGTCGTGATAAGTACTACTTTTTCAAATAACCCATAAATATTTCACACATTCCAATCTGCCAATTGGCAAACACTTGGCTGAATAATACTTTCTGTACACATGCCATAAATAATTCAAAATGCATTTACATTTCTCATTTTACGTTACAATTTATGTTTCACGCTTAGTTTGTAGATTTCTAGCAGCTAATGCTTCGTTAGCGGGTTCTTAGAAAATTAACCAATTATGCGTTTAATTTGTGACACGATTGTCTTGTTAGCCGAAGAATAGCAATTGTTATTGTTGTTGTTGTTGTTATGGCCATGTTAATTGTTTGTGTCAAGTGGCGGCAAAAGAAAGGAAAATTGTTATAGAAGTGTTAACGAACGGCAAACAATCCACGGAAATGAATGAATGAGATGGTTAAACAAATTGAAAAAACAGATCGCAGATCGAAAGATATGTGCATGTATCTGTGTAGCTGTGTATCTCTGTATTTGTGTATGTATCTATGGAAGAAGAGGCTGCTGGAATCGGCTTGCGTGTAAATCCTATGATAAGCAATCAAAGTTCCATTCTTGTGTTGTTTTATTGTTTATTGCAATTTACCAAACACCAAAAGAGTTGAACGAACGTCCATAAATGAACTTATTACTATTATTGTTAAATGTTGATATATATGTGTATGTGTGTGTGTGTGTTTCGTGTGGAGTAATTATGAAATTCCATGCAATTTGGGCCACAATTGGTCAACAGTTGTCTGATACTTACGTCCCAGACATGTGTGCTTGCGGAATTGCAAGAATCCCTCGACGCACCTACAGGCACCATCTAGGCAGCTGCTGTTTGCCACCTTCATCGAGCACTGCTCGCTCAGCTGGCAGTCGCCTCCCAATAGTTGAGCTACACAGAGTGGGAGAGAGAGAGTGTATATGAGTAACGGTTCTGCATATAAGCAAACATCTTAGGCACTTCAAACAACAACAACAACAACTACAACAACACTCTTACCAATAAAAGTGATGCGTCAATGTTGTTGTTGATGTTCTTGTTGTGTTTACCTCCAAATGGAGGTTAGTCAAAGATTGACTTTGCCCAGTTACTATGCATATAGTAAGTAGTTGTATATGTTTAATTACTCACATGACAAACAGCGCTTGGCATCCAATTGGACAAAGTAGGGCGCACACTCGCAGTAGCCAAGCGCCGAGCAGCTGCTGCCCTTGATGAAATCTGTACAGTCCATGTCATGCTGACACTTGTCGCCCAACTCCAATCCCTGTGTGTGGTGCAGTAGTGTGAACAACACAAAAATCTAAAACATATATTAAAAAATTCACAAGTTATTTCTCTTGAGCCGAGGAAATTGAAAAAAAAGAAACAAAATATGAACTTCATTCTAAAAATATAGCAGTCAATTGTGCCAAGATCTTCTGATCAAAACTTAAAGATTGTTACTCAAATAGTATTCACTAAGTGATTACATTTTTAGCTACCCAAAATTATAATTTACTTTCCCTAAATGATCATATTAGGCAACTACTGCTTTTGGCAACTGCCATCATGTGAAAAAGGCGTTCTTACGTCATTAGTCTAATAATCTCAAATTATTATGTATGCCGCATGTAAATGTGCCAATGATGATTAAGCACTTTTTAGTAGCATCATCAATTCCAAGATTTAATCCGATCTTACATAATTGCCCAGCAAATGCAGATATGATATAAGAAATCAGATTAATATACAAATTAAATAGTCTGCCAAGCATAAAATTTGAGCGGCGCATGCAAGGCGTGAAGAATTTACCAACACTACTCGAAAGATGAGAGAGAGGAGGGAGAGGGTTTGGGTCTTGAGAGTCTGCCGACTAATTGTTTGAGCACACGAAACTGCCGTTAGCCAAAAGTCTTGGCCATAAACAACGAACAGCAACAACAAGTAGAAATACGATGCGGCTGCTGCTCATATAATTAATTTGTGTAGTCGAAAAATCGCACGAGATACGCGATACAAGATAGAATACGAGGCAGATACTTTGTTTTTATGAATGAACACACACATACACATTCTACACACACACACGCACATACACATTCTACACAGGTGTGTAAGGTTTGTAACTGACAGTTAGATAGATAAGTAGACGAACACGTTATAGATGCTCCAAAGCCACAAAGCAAGGTTGTAAAACAAAATTAACAGTTGCTTAAACACAACACACGCCCAAAACAACAAGCTGGCAACGAGGCAAACCGATTTTTCATTCCACACTGAGGCCAACAAGCAGAAGTAGTCTGAAACTGAACCCATTGGGCTCTATAATTAAACAAGGGTACTACAATAACAAGATACAGTTTTGTATTATATGTTAGCATATTGTATCTTTTGGGGGCTTTTCAGTTAGAACCGAGTATCTACTTATAAATAAATAGAAGAAGAAAAAGAAGAAAAACACGTCAAGAGTACAATGCACTCGTATGGAGGCAGAGTGTTAAGCGCCACACGCCATTAATTATGCCAACTGCTGGATATCTACACATACATTTATACCCAACTTGGTTAACTCACCAATGTTAGGTAACAAAATCTATTTGCATACGTTGGAGTAATATATACATCTATGCATACGCCTCCAACTACTTAAAAACGGTACGGCGAAATTTGATGTGTGTAATTATGTATTTAATTTCCAACTGAAATTTACTGAAGCATTAAATGCAATGACAATATTAAATTGTAAAAGATACTCTTCTCGCTCCATAGAACAGAACAGAACTCAAACTCAAATTCAATCGCAATTCCAAATAGGAATTCCACAAGCCAGCAAGCCAACTTCTTGTTCGTTAACAAATTTCAACCACTTGAGACATAAAATTACAGTTAGTTGTTGTTGTTGTTGTTGCTGGCTGCAGGAAGCGCAAAGAAGTCGAACCGGAATGCCACGCTCTGCAGCAAATGACGCAAGTTTGCCCACATTTTTGTTTATGTCAATAGATTGTATGTTAAAAAGAGCTATAAAGATATTTGCAGCTAATTTTTATGAAGACTCAATTACTGTCGAAAGATATTTTCTCTTATTCAGATTATTGAGGAAGCAGTATAAAAAATATATCTATATAAGAAATGAATATTATTATATCGCTGAATCGAGAGATTAAGTTAGTTTTCATTGGACAAAGTTACAGCTAGAAATTGGAACTGGGCTGTATGCACTTTTGCTACAATCACTTAACAACCACAATTTCTACTTATTTCCAATTGGATTTTTGTTGCTGTTGTTGTTGCTGTTGTTGAGAACTGACACAAGCCGCAAAACTAAATGTGGGCTCATAACAAAACACTCAGCAGCAGCAGCAGCAGCAGCAGCATCAGCAATTGGTATTCGAGTTTGGAAAAGAATGGAAACCTGGCAGCAGGCCAACAGAATTGAAAGATACAGAATCTCACAGTTCCATTCTCAATTTGCCGCAGCCTCGGTGGCGGCATCAATGAAAAAAAAGTCAATAAAAATTGTTTAATTATACTTTCGAGTGGCTCTTAAGCGCGAGCAGAGAATGTGATCATTGTTGTTGGCCCATTAGAGTGTCTATCTTTTTCTATGTGCCTCTATCTCTATTATTCTTAATGTGTGTGTCTTTGTGGCAGGTTGACCCATTAAGAAACCAAAGCTACTTTCATTGGCAGACGTTATGCTGCTGTTGTTGTTGTTGTTGTTGTTGCAGCAACTTTCATGAAAGCTGTCCCAATAGATGCCGAAAATATAAAATATTTGCAACTTGACTGCTTGGGCAAATAATTGCCAATGTATGTCCACCCAGTTGATTTGCAAAGTGCCGACCTGTAATTCATCTTGCCACACAGGCACAGAGAACAGCAACAACAACAACGTAAAGCGAACATCATTCATCATCAAAGCGATGCTGCTGCATTCTCGGTTGATTTATGTTTTGTTTATGGCCACTTTGCAATTTTACAATTCCGTTGCGCTAATGAAGAAGTGGCCTGAACTTCCAAGTCCAACTCGGTACACGTATTTCACTCGTAGGAATCGTTAAAGATCAGGACGAAGCAGCAGCAAAACAAAAAAAAAAATAAATATAAAAAATTAAACACACACAAGAAAAAAGTGCAGCACAGGGGAAAACAGCAAATCATTTTTTGTGTTTTACAAATTACTTTTGTACATTTTTCCTTAGCTTTTTTTTTTAATGATAGTCGGGCGCCAGACTGTCTGCTGACCTTTAACCGCCAGCTGCTACGGCTAAGCGGTAAACGGAATAGAGCAAAAGACTGCATCAGACCAATACATTTGAAGCAAATATAAAGTAACCAAGCCACAGGCAGACACAAAAAAATAATAATATTAAATAAACAAATAATGGAAAAGCAATAAATAATAATTAGCACTATAACTTGGCATAGGCGGAAAGTGCGAGGTAAATTATTAATTGAAATAATCGTTTTTTAATTGTACTATTACAGTTAAGGAATTGTATACTTCTAATAAATATATATTTTTATTCGATTAAGAATATTAATTAATTTTATTAGCTTGATAAGAATGTGTGCATCAAATATAATTTTTTAATTGCCAAGTGCTGTTTAGTTCAGAATAAAGTATTTCTTCTAAAATTAACTAAAATACTTTTTCAGCCCACATTTATCCGAAATCTCGAAAGTTCCATTAACATTTTATGAAGGTAATAACTTAAAGCTTGCATGCCAACCGCCGCACTGAGGCATAACTCCAGTTCCCAAGGTTTAACTCAAATAAAATCAACTAACTCCCACCTTTTCATTAGATTAATTTGCCTACATTACTCTCAGCGCTCAAGTGAAGACTCCCTGTCGAGCAGTAACGAGAACAATAACAACAGCAAATAGTCAAGTCAAGAAGAAGATACTGAGGAACATCATCATCGACGCCTATCCATCTATCAGGCACAGTTTGACCCAATGGCCGACTTCACAGCTCTTTCATATACACACTCTCGCACACTCACACTTATACATAGAGCAAGCTGAGTGAGAAAAACTTGGCCGACGGCCCACGATCAAAGTTAAAGTCAAGTTAAAGTAAGTGCCACATTGTATAAACCCCAGCCCACGCCAAAAATGTACAAGCATGAAGCAGAAATATGTGGATAAGTACTATATATATATGTATATATATATTGAAGTTTATAAATCTATGTTGCATAGCTGAACAATGGGCAAGAGTTGACAATTTTTTTGGAGCAGTTCTCATTGGCAACGCCCCAAAAAAATCAATGGCATTTGCAAATTGAGTTATGATTGTTGGCATTACTACTTTTTATAAATAAATCTATCTTCAACTTATTTATATATGTCTGTATATATTTGTTGTATTTGGAGCTTTGTTCGTGCACACTTACCGCTAAAAGCCGCTTAACCGTAAAAGCTTTGCTGAGCATCGCGTTATTTGCAGGTTGCTTTCTCGTCGCAGTCGACGTCGCTGTCGGCGTCGCTGTCGCTGGCATTGTTCCTGTTGCTGTTGTTATTGTTGCTGTTGGTGTTGTGGTTGTTTTTGTTGTTGTTGTTGTTGTTGTTGTTGCTCTCGCTTCCAAGAAGTTTAGTTCCAGCTATATTTTAGTTGTCAAATGCAACTGGCTTTTGTTGTTTTTCTTTATTTATTTGGTTTTTGTTGTTCTTGGTGTTTGTGTTATTCTGCTGTAGGCACAACCTTTGAACTTGGCGGGGGTCAAAACGGAAATGAAACGAAAAACGAAACGAAAGCCAAACGAAACGTTTAATGCGTGTAAAAAAGACAACAAAAACGAAATGTGCGCTCAAAAAAAAAAGACCGAATAATTAAAAATAATAATAAAAATAATAATACTAATAATAAAATATGTGTGAATGTTGTTTTATTTTTTGTAAACTTTTTTGATTGTATTTTATTGTGTTTGCCGGCCGGCTCGCACGCCCCTCATTCGCATTCAGTGGGGCGCTGCTCGTGCGCTCCACTTTAAAAAACGAAAGACTTAGGCAACGAACTTGAAATTAACACCTGGCTGCCTATAATTGTTTTTGTTTCCTACGTTCATTTTTTTTTCTCTTAAGGTTTTGTTGTTGCTGTCACTATTTTCACTTGCTGCGACGACCTCTGTCTTGCCTATCTTTTGTTGTTGTAGTTGCTGTTGCTGTTGTTGTTGTTGGAATTTGGGTTTTTCGTTCTTTTAGTTATAAAATCTCATTTTATTGCAATGGGAATGTGGACGTCAAGTTCTACTTATACCGTTATGCGGTTGTGTGTCGCTTTGCGTTCGGCATTCAATTTTTTGTTTTGGGCTGCTTCTCAGCTGTCTAGCTGTTGTTGTTATACATTTTTTTTTTATAACTTAATAATAAAAAAAAAGTTAAGAGGCGTTGCCGTGCTCCGAGTTCCGTTTAAAGTGGGCTGAAACGCTGCGCACTAAAAAAAAAATTGCCGCAAGCTGTGCACATAAAAATTAGTGAGCATCGGACATTTAATGTTGCCTGTGTGTCCCATTAAATGCTTTCGAGCTGAGCATAACACACACACACACACACACTCACACACACACAGATACAGCACAGATTCACACACAGACAGGGAAACGGTATATACTGCGCCTAGCCATAACCTATTGACCAATAATGCTCTTAAAAATAATAGCGCTATACACTGAGCGAAAATGTGCTGAGTAAACTCAATTGGCTTATACCTTTCTCTGTTGTTGTGATAGTCAATAAATAAATAAACAGTACATGGCATTAAAACATATTTCTAACCAAAAAGCATAAATAATTTAACTAATATTTGTGAACTGATAGATTGTGTATATATAGTACATTTTATAGTGCATTAACTCAAGTACGGACTTTAAACACTTGACTACTTTTCTACAATAGTGTCTGGCTTTAAGCACTTCTTTTGCTCAGTGTAGTCACGTTGCAAGTGCCGCTAGCGGTTTATATAATTTTTTTTGTTTTTGGTGAGCAAGTCCTGCAAAATGATGATTATTTGCATTGCGGTCAAAGTGCAACAGCAGACGGGGCTTTAACGCCGAGGGGCGTGAGAAGTGCTGGCATTTTGAATCAGCTTGCAGCAGCTGATTGGGGCAAAGGAGCAGCAGTGATTGCGGCAGCAGGATTAAGGATGCGAGTTGGCAGCTGACTGAATTTATGTGTCCGCCAATCGATCAGCGTTCGCTGCACAAGCAGACGCAGCAGTGTTTGTGGCAGCAACCGCAAAACTGCAAATGAAGTTCGCAGATGAATGCAGTTCTTTTGCTCTCTCGATATATGTATAAAAATATATATTTATTTTTTTGCGGTTTTTGCTTGATCGCACTTTGGTCGGTCGGTCTATCGGTCGCTGGGTCGTCATCAATGCAACAGCAGCAGCAGTGGCAGCAGCAGCAGCCGTAGATATAAACTTGGCAAATAAAAAACTAGGCACATACACAAACACACACACAGACAGAGTGTGCACAAAAGCTGTGCTAAGTAAAAAGCAGCGCGATTTTTGCACCGTTATGCCCCAATATGGTGTTGCAGCGTGCGAGAGTGAGATAGAGAGCTAGCACATGTGGCTGCTGCTGCTGCTGCTGCAGTTGCAGTTGCAGTTGTTGCAGTTGCATCTGCATCTCCTCCCAAACTAGCCATGGCAGGAGTGTCTTCATCCCAGCAGACCCCCTTTCGTCTCCCCATTGCATCTGCCTGCAACTTTGCGCTGTCTTCACTTGACTGCGTACCATGTTTGTTTGTTTGTTTGCTTTTTCGAGTGTGTGTTTCTATATATATATATATATATATGTGTCTGTGTGAGAGTGTGTGAGTGTGTGTGTTTTAGTGTTTAGAATGCGCAAGACAGAAATTACAGTCGTCGCTGGCCGCGCCTTGGACATGGAACAACTGCAACTGCAACAAACACACTCAGACACACACACACACACACACACAGAGACTACTGATGCTGGACATGGGCAAAGTCAACGCCGCCACAGCCCCAAACGGCAAACAAACACACACAAAAACCCATTGAGGAGACGTTGTTGAGATCGTAAAGAAAACGCAAAACACACACAAGCAATTTGGAGAAATTCTTTGGCCAGGCAAAAAGAAAAATGTTAAGGATCAGCAATCAATAAGTACAACACATTATCCCTAATTATTATTATTATTATTTTCGTTTCTTTTTCGATCATTTTTTTGGTTTTTTCTTTCTATTTTTATTTTTGTCAATGTGAGTTTTTGCACACGCGTCGCGCACTGATTTGGTTAAAATTTTTTCTTTTTTGATTTACCATTAAATGTTAAATATATATATTTGGCTTGTCTATTTTATTTTCTGGGAGTTGTCGATGTTGTTGTAGCCAAAGCAACAACTGCAACACTGAAACACGCTGTCGTTATTTATTTCGTATATTTGTATTATTGTGTTGGCGAGCTTGGCACGTCCGCACGTTACGTTGGTCAGCAACGAACTGAAGAGGAGCACGCCAACGACGGACTTAAGAACTAAGACAGCAGCCGTTTTGCAGACACGAAGAAGTTACCACAAACAGCGACTGAGGCAGCGACGCCGCCGCAAAGCGCAACGCGCAGCTTAAAAGCTCTCCAACTCGCCACGAACAACAGGCCAAGGCAAAAGCAAAGTCACACAGTCAAGGCGGCAGCAGCAGCAGCAGCAGCAGCACAAGCAGCAGCAGCAGCAGCAGCTGAAGCAGCGGTAGCTGTAAGCTTTGCCAAGTCGTGGACGTCAACGCTGCGCAGACGTAGACACGACAAGTGCCGTCCACGTAGTCATCGTCTCTGCTGCTGCGGCTGCTGCTGCTGTTGTTGCTGTAATTGTTGTTGTTGCTGATTACTTTGTTGCACTATGTTAATGTGTATGCTGCGACTGCGACTGCGACTGCGCTGCTGTTGTCTGTTGTCTGTTATGCTGTTATGCTTTATTTGTTTCTTTAATTATGAGTGTCAGGTTGGCGACAGTTGTAAGCGCAGATTAAAGCAGATAAACGTAACCTACACACACACTCATACACACACACACACACCTACTTTTTTTGTTTGCTTCGTTCGCTGCGCTTCCGCCTGCCACAGTTGGGCAATCGCTACAAATTTCAACTGCCAAACTGCCTGCTAAGTTGTCTGGTGAAGAGAAAAAAAAAAAAGAACATGGAACAATTCTACTCCGAAAATAAACAAAGCGTCCGTGTCCGCTAATTGAATAATGCGTTTGGGTGTCTTCTGTTTGGCGCTGTCCGCTCAGGGCTCAACTCTCAGCTCTCTGTAGGCTCTTTAAAATTTAAAATTATAATTTAATGGCTTTAAATTGGTCGCTTGGGGTGTAATTTTCGCATTTGCGTTCGTTTCCAGCATTCCACGCCACAATCTGACCCAAGAAATTTGCCGCTGCTTGATTTGTGAATTGGGTGGTAATAGGGGTTTTTAGTTGTCTGAGATCTCAACTAGATATGCAAGAAGAAAATCAAGATTTAGATATTAACATAATTAGGTAGTATTATAACCACTTAATAAATTTGAAGCTTCTGTAATATAATTATTATTGTTATTACTATTTTAAGTTTTCACTTTTAACCAAGGGAACTTCTCAATTTCATATACAATTTTAATATAACAATTGATTTGGTTCAACCCACGCACTATAAACTTCTTGTACAGCCCATGCAGCTGCACACACACACACACACACACACAACGTGTACACACTCTGAGAGCAATCGCCTTTGCACAAAAAAAGAAAAAAAATAAGCGTAAAGATCTTCTTTTTTATATTGTGCCAAGTGGGCACTTGAAAGCGTTGATCTTTTCTGATTTCGTTTTCTTTCTCCGATCTTTCCACAAAAAATTGCTTCGATTTTCGTTAATTTTTTTGAATAACGCAACAAGACAGAACTTAATTTGAAGATTTATTTTCGAGGACCGGAAGGCGTAAGACGTTAATTTCATTGTCCCACAGTGCAGAACACCAAAATATACAAATGTCTGTGTTCGAATCGATAATTGACCCTGATTGTCCATGAAATGGGGAAATGATCTTCAGTTTTATTATATGCTGGGTTGAGGGAACTGTGAATACACATGCTAAATAATGAAATATATAAGCTAGGCGTGTTTTCTTTGTTAGCACAATTTGTAATTTTGCATTTGGAGGCGGATCTTCATCAATAGCCCAAGTCATTAATTAAGTCTTCAGCATTTTAAAGCGTACTTTTCGCCTTGTTAGCGAAAAACGGCGCGATTTTGATTGTAGTCATTTATTTTGTAAATGTTAACAGTTACGATAAAATCATTGAGTCAAACACTATAATTCTTTATGGATTATAATAAGCTTCTCAGTTTAAGTTGCTTATAAGATTTGTGTGAATAGAATTTAAAAATGCATTATAAAATGCATTTTTATTGCTACGCAAAACAGTCTGAGAAATATTTTAATAATAATATTTGTTTAATAAATTTTAAGTAAACAAATGTAATGATTTTAGAAACGATATCATTTATATATAATATCTTTTGACTGCAACTTCTAGTCAGATCTCTCCCCACCCAGCCATAGTTGGCTTCTCCAAAGCGAATTCAGCGTTAAAAAGCATAAAATTGTTATTAAAGCCTTAACAGACACAATAAATGCCCATATGGGTAGCCAATGATGTTGCTACTGCTCCTCCACCTCCTCCACCCGCTTTACTACTACAGCTAATCATCATCGCATTGGCGGCACTATTAACAATGAAAAGCAAAAGTAAATCGAAATCAAAGTCGCCTGCAATGGAGAAATGGGCTTCAGCAGCAGCATCAACAGCAGCAGCAGCAGCTAAACAATTGAAAATTGTTTTGTTGTAGTTTTTGTTGTTATTTTTTTTTTGTTTTTTTGTTCATTGGCGGCCAACACGTGCCGGGTCTGCTGTGTGGCGAGTGTGAGGAGTGGGTTAGAGGGGTGAGGAGCGGGGGTGGCATGGTCAAGTGCCGGCGCTGTACAACCTGTCGCTGTGCCACAGGCGCAGTGTGGCAGCCACCGTTAGCTCATATCAGAGGGGTGCTCTCTCACACACGTCTGCCCTGCCCCACAAACACATAACACAGAGAGATAGACAGACAGACACATAGACGGGCAGACGGACGGAGAACAGTCCATGGAGATCTTAAACTTTCATTTATACAATTGTCTTCAAACTGCGCAGCTATTGCCGCTTGCCTCCAACAGTGGCTCACTTTTTAGTCTCTGTGTGTGTGTGTGTTGTGCTGCTCCAAAATGAAAGTCGGAACAAAATGGATTTGCTTTTGGAATTTTTGTTCAACAAAAATACATTTGTGTAGTTGCTGCTGCTGCGTCTGCGACTATTGCTGCTGTTGCTGTTGCTGCTGCTGCTGCTGCTGCTGCTGCTGCTGTTCATTCGATATGGGCCACAAGCGTCAAGCATTTGCTTTATTGCAGTTTTCATATGCTTCTGTGCCAAAGGAAAGGCCACGCCGAACGCGACTTGACTTGGGCCCAATATCTCATTAAATCTAAATGGACGTTTTTTCATTTTTTTCGACTGCTTTGTTTTTTGGCCCCAAAAAACGTTACCAAAAACTTTCGCCGGCTAACCGATGGCACGGCGAAGAACAACCACCACTCACTAACCCAGCACCAACCCCGCCCAGCACTCTTCCACCCCTTCTCAGCTCCTGCTGACCTTGCGTTGTCTCCTCACGTTTTTAATACTGCGTAATCCCCCCCACCCGCTTGCCAGTTGTATTTTTTTTTTGGGCCCTTTTAAAGTGCTGGGTCATTGGCCTCGCTGCCAAAAAACACACACACACACAAAAGTAGCTAAAATAATATATATATATAAAGAATCCCAAGTTTAAACTGGTTATTATAATTTTCGGTTTCGCAGAATCCACGCAGGCAAAAAAAGACAAAAAGGCAGAAGGCAAAAAGGCAACCGAGCAGCGAGCAGCAGCTGCCCATTAGTTGGCCTCATTCTTGGCCAGGAAATCTTCGCATCCATGGGCAAACATACAGCAAGCAACCAGGCAGCGTGCAGCATTCACGGCATTTCGGCTTCGTGACAAATATGAATATTTCGAACTTATGAAAACGAGCCAAAAACTACAATCAGCTTAGAGAAGCATCGTCTCTCTCTATCTCTCTCTCTCTCTCTCTCTCTCTCTCTTCCTGCTCCTCTTCTGTATTTGCAGCCATGCACTCTGAAAAAAACAAAAAATGAAAAAAGCGAATTTTGTACTCGAATCGAATTATTTGCAAAGAAATTTTCTTAGTAAGAGAGAAGGAAATTTTAACAATTATTCACCTAAAAGTTCTAGTTATAAAAGTGTTGCGGTCCTTAAGTATGAGAACCAATTTCTTTAATCAAACATTAGCTTTATAAGCTACTGAAGCTCTTAAGCCAATCCTGACAGCTTGATTCAGAATTTATCTTTCGCCTTTTAGTTCAAGTAAAATTATTTTGCTTGGGTTAGCATTGTTGTTCTTACTCAACATTTGGTTTAAAAAAAAACATTTTATTTAAGATTGTTCCCAGTTCTAAGTTTTAAGACTACAACATTTTGATTTTTAGCTCGGCTGTGCCTGAATTTAGTAAATCATGTTTTTTTCGAGTGTAGAATGCAACGAACGCGACTGCAACGCGGAAGTATTTAACGTGTTTGTTTGTCCATGCCAATTCTATGCCTGCTGCTCCTCCAGCCACAGTTCCAGCTTCAGTTGCAGCGTCAGCTTCTGCTTTGTGGCAAGCGGTCGTCGCTTGGTTGTTGTGTTTCGTTTGGTGAAAAGTGTTTTGTATGCAAATCATTGAAATTACATATTATGGCCAGTTGGCAGTCGTAAGTAGCAGTTGGCCTGAAAGTCGCCTGACATGCACCAGAACCAACTGGACGACTGCAGAGCCGAACCCGAACCCCAAACCAAAACCAAAACTAAAACCAAACCGAACCGCACAACAAAGAGGCATTGAAACGCTTGCAGCTGGAAGATTCCAAATGCAATCAGCTCATGCACATGCACATGCACATGCTCAAACCGCAAGCCGCAAGCCACATGCCACTGGGTGGGTCCTCACATCTGCAATATGTGGATGCCTCCAGGCGGCAAGCAGCTCAAAGCAGTCATGTCACAGTTGTATACATGCATATGCCTGGACACAGCGAAAGCTCATAAATTCATTAGCGTTCGCAGGTTGCAACCAAATGTAGCAGCTGCCAAAATGCCCACGCATTACACAAGAACGATGCCAAATTGTGAGAGAGATCGAAATCAATGATAAGCCCTACGGTCTTCGAATGCTTAGATCTCGACTATTTTTGTCAAGATTTTTTACAGCAATATAGTATATAGACTAAATCAAGATCTAGATATAAATATTTATGGATGTTTGAAATTCAGGAAAGGTATTTCGAGGTTTGAGTGCATACATTTTAGTTGCAGATCCAATCTATACGTTAAATCATGATCAAAAACGCCACGGGCTTCAAAATCTCTACAGTTTTGGCAAAGTTGTGGGAGTTTGAAGCCTGACAGGTATAAATCAAAGAACATTTCAAGTCAAATTGTAAGTTTGATGTATTTGTTGTAGAAATTCGTATCATTTCATGTTTTTGGCCTGGGGAAGTTCAGTTTCAATTCTTTGAACAAAAATTTCGCCAACTTTTGTACAAATATCAAAGGTGATTCCGTCTTAAAAAAAAAAAAAATCAGAAATTTCATTTGTGCAAAAAAAAAAACAAAAGCCGCTAAAAATAAAAATAAACTGAAAGAAATACATATTTCGCGAGCCGTGACAGGCGTGAAGTTTTGGTAAACCCTTCATGGCATGGATGGAGGATGACTTTTAACTTGCAGGGTGAAAATCAAAAGAAAAGAAATTTAATTATAGTTTAATGACAGCACGCAAATAGTCGACAAATGTGAGCATTATAAGTTCGGTTTTGGTTCAGTCGCAGTCGCCTCGTGGAATCGTCCGCCTCTCAAGCTATTATTATTCGATATACCCTGTAATTAGCGAAATGTGTGAGAGGAAGTATCTCTTGACCACAAACCTATACTTTATCTAAGAGAGACTATCTGAAAAGAGACTGTAAGCAACGTTCAAGATATATTTAAATGCGATTTGTTTACAGGGCAACTTTCCGGCAAGTACTCTTGTCAAAGGGCATTCTTATTTTGACTTTTTATTCGTCGTCGAAAGTAAAATTTCCAATTGATTTTTGTTGTGCTTTGTGTTTTACACGCTTTTCGTTTTTATTATGCGCATTGCGGACACATTTGGCAAACAAAAAAGAAATAAATAAATAAATGGTAAAAAGACAAAGTAAATGCCAACATCATTTGACTACTATCATGGAGCCAAGGAGAAATGATGGCACAGCCAACCGGAGAGCAGTGAGGTGGTGTCTGTGGCAACCAGGCAGTGAGGCAGCCAGGCAGGCATTCAGTCAGGCACTTTCATCGGCGCTTACGCAGCATGAGATTCAGATCTGTTTTGGGTACCGTTCGGCTTGCCGGGTAAGCAAACTCCAAATCCCAGAGGCCAGGTTGTAGTTTCTTTGGCTCGTACTCGTACTCTTATTTGGCAAGCCTGGCTTCTAGCGGCAACTACTAATACAACTACTACCTTGCCTCATTGTTGGCTCTCGCGTTTCGTTTTTCATTTTTGAAAGCTCATCGTGCACGAGGTCACAGAAGAGCAGCAGCAGCAGCAGCAGCAGCAGCAGCAGCGGCAGCAGCATTGCTCTGTGGCAGCTTCTCAGAATTGCTTTTTTTTTGCTACTGAGAACGCGCTGATAATCCTTACTAGCTGGTACCCTGTAATCAAGGTCTAATCCCGACTGGCAGGCCTGAAAGTCAAACTGCATTCGCAGTTGGTGCTAGTTTTAACAAACATTTATTTATAGACTTGTAATTGAAAGTTTTCCTATATTATTTTAAGCACATATGCTGCAATCGAAAAACTGCTCAAAAAACTCTTGAACACATTCAATTTTTGCCTTAAGTCGAACAATATTTAATTGATTATTTTTACTGTATTTAATTGTATGTATTTTATTTGCAATTAATAGCTTTTGATGATTTTCACTGAACCTTCATTAAGAAATAATCGTATTTTATTTATTGCTAGTCTCTTAAAAGTACACTTTGATAACAATTAGTATGAAATATAAAATAAATAATTAAATTTTTTTTTTGTTACATCATTTCACGTCATTTGGGCAACTTTAATCACTGCTCCCCTAACTAACTGCCTCGGAGGGTGGACTCAACATGGTGGTTGGTTTTGGATAGTACCTCGACTCGTAATGATGTGCTAACGATCACTGGCTGCGAGTGCTGACTGTACAGGCAATTAATCTTCTAAAGTTGCTTCGTCTCGCTTATTTATTCACTCAATTTATATATGTGAATGTGTGTACTTGTGTATGTGTATGTGTGCTTTGTTAATTGATAGCAAAATTACACGAAATTGAATGTTTTTTAGACACTTTCACTTGTTTGTCTTGAAGGTGTTACTACAAAAGCTGCTACACTGAAAGACACGTTTAAAATTGACAAAAAATATATATATTTCACGTCTAACGAGAGTTTTTATGTTTAGTTTTTGTGTGTGTGTGTTTTTTTTTTTTTTGGCAACTGCTGAAAGTGTTAGCTGAAATGATAAATGGTGTTTTTGGAGCTCAAGTTGTAGAGCTGGCAAAAAAAATTAGCTATGGGAGTAGCTTAAGCACAAATGCTATTGCAAAAAAAAAAACTAAAAAAGAAGCTATATTAAATCTTATAAGTGAATATGCTTAGTAACTGAAATGGAGAGCAATCAAATATCACTTTGGCAAAAAAAAAAGCCTTTCTACTTTCATTAAATAAATCTCAATCTGTCTCTACTGTACAATGAGATGAATGATGAGAGATGAGTGCTAAATACCTACCAATTTAGCTCATAACCAGCTGCATAAAAGGTTATGGTTAAAGAAGATCAAAGCTAAGCTTCAGCGTTAGCTAACATCAGCTTTGAAAAAATCTACATAACTTTCTTAGGCAGTCACCATAACTTTTACTCTTCTTTTTGTTTTTTGTTGCCTCTCAACTCAACAACAACGGAAACATAATAAAAATTCCCCTGTCATAATCCTTCTAAATGATATACTTACATTAGCATAATCCAACTATAGACTATCTCAATTAAACATTTATGTAAATGTGGCAAGCAACAATAAGCAAATCGCTTAGGCGGTCAATTAAAATTACGTATACGCAATTTGTATTCCATATCTGTAGCAGCTACAGCTTTTGGCTTCAGCTGCTGTGTGGCGGGGTCTTAACATATCTAAATGTGATGACTTTTTACATGTTTTCACTTTTAATGCACACACACACACACAAACACACACAAACACATGCTCACAAATGATAGTGAAACCAAATACACAAACGAAATGAAATGAAACATTCGACAACATTACAGTTTTAGTTTTGCCTTTTGCCATAATTTGGCTCTGACTTTGGCTTGGACTCTCTAACTGTTGGCATTTTTTGGCATTTAATGATCATTGTTGTACATTCACCGTATGAGTGTGGCTCCCCTCCCACCAGCTCTCCATCTGCATGCTGAGACGCCCTCCCATTCACACACACACACAGATGCTACTCATCTAGTCGTCGTGTATAAATAAAAAAGCCTTTCATAGCCTGACGCGGTTCTGCTTCATTTTGTTTAATGACAATGAAAGATACAAAACACACACACACACACAGATGCATAAAGCACATTTTGCTGCTGCTGCTGTGTGTGTATGTGTGTGTGTGTGTGGTGTGTCTTTTACATTTTTGCTTTCGTTTATGAACTTTCACGTGTGTTCAGTCTGTAAAAATTGTAGAAAATTACATTGAAAGTGCCTAAAGCGGTGATGCCGTCGTCTTCGTCTTCTTCGTCGGAAGTCGCTATGAGAAGAAGATTTAAACGCTTAAATGCTTTATGGAATTACCTAATTTCGGTTACGAAACAAATCAATTAATGCGTGTCAGAGAGTCTCTCTCCATCTCTACCTCTCTCACAGTGTCCCACAAAAAAACAAAAAAAAAAAAACAAAAAAGTAGCTCAATCTGGGCAACTGGAACAGTTCTGACCACATACATAGCCCAGATACCGACTTTGAATGTGGGCAAGTTTCACTTGACTCAGGAAACTATCAAATTTGATTGTTGCATTTTAATGTTCAGTTATCGTTTTTTAGCAGAGGATATCGAATGGCGATGAGTGCCATTTAAATTTCCAATTGTGCTAAATAAAGTCATAAAAACAATGATGTCGTTTTAATATCAAAGCAATAATTCGCATTTCGGTTGAGAGAACTGATGGTGATTGCATGGGAAAAATGAAAACATGGAATCTTGTCATTTGATTGCCAGTTGCCAATTCATTTACGATTTGTCTTTTGGCTTCTCTTTCTGGGACGAGTATCTGCGATCACAGTTCGACTGAACATGGCAAACGTGTTAGTTTTTGATTAGGTTTCACGAATAACCAAAAATAATGCCTTGAGCTAACAATTTATGCTGAGGTTACTGAGGTGTTTTTTTTTAGCCAATAAGCGATTCGATTTTATTGCACCAAATTAACAAAAGTGTGCCAAAATTTATGAATTTCGAATTAATATGTTCATTTTTGTATACACACCAAAGTTGATAAAACTTATTGATTCTGCATTCAAGCTGGAATATTCTCTCCATTAAAACTTAAATTTCATGGTAAATGCTTTTCAAATATTTCAAACATTGATAGCTTTTGCAAAACTGAGCCGCTTTTCAAGGCACATAGATACATTTGCGAATATCCCCAACGAAATTCGCTCCTTATTCGAATGTGAAACGCTGAGGCTAAAAGTTTAACTGGTTATCTGTAATCAACTGGTCGCTTGTAGTCTGTCACTCAACATCCATGTGTCCTGCAGCAGGCAAGAAAATGAAAAAAAAAAACAACAAAAAAATAAAAAACATTCAATTCTAGAAACAATTTCCATTTGACTTTCAACATTTCCGCGCCGAAGCTGCACTAGAATTACTTTTCAGATAGGATGTCAAGCACAAAAAATTAGCATATAAACAGATGGTGGCAGGAATTAATATTTGGCTATTGGCCATATTTAGCTGACACAACAATAGAGGCCTGCCTGGTAGCCAAGCTGGTTGCCAGCTTGGCCAGTTGGCTGGCTAGTTGGCTGCTTGGCTGCCTACCTGTTGTACAAAGGTTCGCAGCATGTGAAAGCCGCCAGCAAACATGGCCAAGCAATTTGGTGAACTGCGAGCGCATTAATGATTTTCACATGAGGCTGTAGAGTTGGCTTGGATGCGTGCATTGGATGGGGCTTGGTCTACAGCTGGGACTGGGACTGGGTCTGTGGCTGGGGCTGGGGTTTGGGCCAACAACGATACATTGACCCAGTAGACATTTGGTATGCAACAAAGTCAGTTGGCAACAATTATGGCGACTGCGACTGCTGTTGCTGTTGCTGCTGCTGCTGCACTTCATTAGTAAAAACGAACGCAAATGTTTTTGTTGTTGTTGTTGTTTCTTTTACTCTTGGCTTGGCTTTCGTTTTTGCATGTGCGGCTGTTAGCTGAGTTATTTTTTTTTTGGAAAGCCATTGGCAGCTAGTTATTGGCAAGGTTTCCTTACGCGACGCATAAATGTATATATATATATATATATATATATATATATAATATAAATAAATATATATTGGCAACGCCTTTCACTGTTTGCTTTTTGATTTGCGGCTGGACCTGCAGCGGAGCTCAACAGTTCAAAGCTAAACACAATGTGAACAAATCAACAAATTAAAACCCAATCAATTGGATGAATCGGTAGCCCCTAACCCACATCCCAAAACAAAAAAACAACACACACATATCTGTCGCTGAGCTTTACATAAATTTGCATAGACATAAACTAAACAGACGACATAACTGTAAACATAATCAAATCGAATTTTGTGTTTTTTTGTTGATCGAAACAAGCGCTTAATAAATAGCTTAAGGCCCACACAAAAGTATCTAGGTGGCAGTGCTCTAGGCGACTATTAGATACTTTATAAGCAACCACACGAGATTTTTTGAAAAACAGAATATTCGAAATTAGACAGTAAATCTGTTTGTGAATAGTAAATAAAGTTGATCTGAATGCAAAAAAAAAGCAAAACTTATATTTTATAAGCTAGGCTGTTCAAATTTAGAATCAATTAAAGATTCAAAGATAATTTATTTAATTATTTAAAAATAAATAAAATTAGTCATTCGTTGAGTTCAATAAAGTATCTATAGAGACTTTATTATTTTCTACAAGGTATTTTGCGCTGACGCACTTCATTTGCATGCTGACGGACTTGGTGAAATGGGAAAAATGAGAAAATAAATATGTGCCGCACATGCCACATGATCAGCAATACGATTAAAATATCAAGTGTAACCGGAGAGTGCTCTGCGGCAGGCAGCGATCTTAAAAAGTCGCCTCGAAAAGAATGGGACGACGACGCTCCACAAAGATAAGCTGCATTGAAAGCAGTTGAAATGGAAACTGGCTGGCTAACCGACTAACTGACTGACTGACTGACTGATTGACTGACTGTGTAACTAAATGACGAACTGACTGACAGACTGACTGACAGCTGCGTCTTTAGAAATGGCGCACAAAAGCCACTGACGCCGGGCACTTTGACGAAATTGACTTTCTCCATTCAATATAATTAATAGTAATATTTTTGATGCTTAGCCGCTGCACGTCTTCGAGAATTGTAATGTCGGCTGCTGCTGCTGCTGTTGCTGCTGCTGCTGCTTCTGCGGAATGTGGCCCAGGAAGTAATTTATTATTGCAGGCGTGCAGCAGTCACTTCAAAAAAAAAAGGTGAAGAAGTACTAAGAAACCCATTTATATACACTTCAAAAAGACGTGAAAAATAAGTCATTATGTTGAATTCGCAGCGCTCCACGGGTCGTATGTGTAACAAGTGAAAAGTCAAAGTCAAAGTCGGCTTGTGTGGCAGACAAAACATAAAACACAAAATGTATAAATAAAATAAACAAAAACGATGCTCAACATTTTACGTGCATTTTTGGTTATTTTTGTGTATTTTTTTTCTTCTCGGTTTTTGGTTATTTATGCAAATGGTTTTCCAGACTGTAGCTTCTTCACTTTCAAAAGGCTTCGAAAAAAACTAAAAGCCAAAACTATTTTTAGCCAATTGTAGTATATTTTAGCATACCTGCTTCGGCTTTTACTTTTCTTTCGAGTGTCGCTGAGCTGAAATTGAAATTAGTTTAGTTTTGGCCCAGAGTCGCTTCTGTTCGTCGATTTTTTTTTTTTACATAACAATCAAATTAACAAATAGCATTAAAGAAATGCTTGTAGAAACATGGCACGCATTTTTATGGGTTTTTAGATGCATGTGTACTTTACAACTACTGCCACACACTCGTTTCACGTTCATTGGCATGGCTAATGGAGGCAACTTGTTCAAGCTGCTCCACGCTTGTCAAATTGTCACTCTTGGTAAAAAAAAACCAAAAAAAAAAGAGTTTCGCCGGCACGCGCGTAAAGTACAATAACTTGAATTTCTTATTTTAAATTGTTATTTAATGCAGTGGTTTGTGGCTCGATTAAAGCTGGTTATAATTAGATTATATAACAAGTTGTTTTTTTCTTTCTTTTTCGTTTAGCAATTATCTAATTTTACAAAAGAAAGCGGCACATGCTGTGCTACCAATTAGACAAGTTCGGCCATACTTTATTGTGTTATATTTTGTTGTTGTTGCTTATTTCCTTTGTCGTCCGATAATAATCGATGGCATATGCTAATAATATGCATTAGCATATGTGTGTTTATTTATGAAAAGAATATACCGCATTGCAGAATTTATTTGATTTTGATAGCATAAATAGCATAATGTATGCAAATACTCTTTAACACATTTGTATTATGTTTATGAGGTTTTTTATGCGCCTTAACTACAGACATGAATCTTCACTTTCGCACATTAAAAATGCAATAAAAAACTCTTTTGACTTCAAACAATGTATTCATTTTTATTTGCGTATTAATTTTTGGTTCCTTTTTATTTCACATTTCACTTTTAAGAGTAAATTTTGACAAATCAATATAAAAAGTTCGTAAAAAGTCCAATTTTTCTAAAAGAGTGTCTGCACGAGGCTCTTAAGCTGCACTATCTAAATCTTTCATCTTATAAGACCTTTGATCTTATATGAGAAATCTATTTTAACTTATATACGTTAACTTTAATTTCTTAACACACATTTCAAAGATCAAAATCCCTACGAACCTATTCAAGCCTCACTTATTTAACCGTCAAAAACTTGAATTCAAAACAAAAATAAGGTTTTGGCAATTTGCTTGGACTGCACACTAAAAGCTGACTGCTGCAAGACTCAACGGCACAGCTCCACACCAAAAGCTTATGGCGCGCAGAGCTGGCATATTGTTAAAGCTTTCGAGCAGCACCAAACAGCTGCTCGCCGAACTTGTATTTATCTAGCGGCTTATCTTTATACACGCGCACACAGTCAGACCATTTCTTCCCTCCATTGTTTTCGTTTCAAATCAGTTCTACGCAGTGTCTGATTGGGAGTGGTTCGCCATCTTGCCGTCTACAGAAAATCAAAAAAGAAATCGAGTGTTCGCTTTAACAACCGGCAATTGAATTTAAACTTCTAAAAAGGTGAGCGCATTGAATAATTATATAAAAGCTGTATATTTAATGCCAATTAGGATGTCAATCATAGATAATATCGCTTAAGATAATAATATCTCAACACACTTTTAATGCTGAATTGCAAGAATTGCAAATTGAAATATATATATATACATATATATATATATGTATTTCTGTATAAGTAGCTTTCAATTCAAATTGGGAGGTGTACTTAAATGAATAATTCGCGTTTGTTTAAGCTTTGAATAACCTCTAGAATTCCATTTATTTTTTGTTGCCTACACTTTTTTTGTTCGTTTTTGAGTTGAACTTTCGCCAGCATACAAATACACATGCAGCAAAGTCTACAACTCATGTTTGTTTTTGTACGTTGTGTGTGTGTGTGTGTCTACATAGCATGTGTCTATGCTAACACACTCATACATATTCATACATTGCAATTTATCTGGTTGTTTATTTTGTTTTTTTCTTCACAGCCGGTTTTTGTATGGCCGGTAAATCAGAGATGATGAGAGAAAGACAGAGCGAAAGAATGAGAGTAGATAAATAGGGAGAGAGAGAATAATTTACACGTCCCCACTTGTATAGGCTTAGCAACCTGTGCCTCAAATTGTTTATTCGGTTGCGTTCAAAGTTTAGGCTTGACTTTAACATATGCATTGTCATTATTTAATTGCACATTAGATTGTTCGAGAAATTCTGAATGGTCGTCGATTTCATTGTAATATTAGCACGTACGACAAATGCCAAATCTTATCAGTAAACGTGAATATCTCTTTTTCTTGCTGATAGTGTACAAAATGTATATAAACTCAACTTAAGCTATTGTTAGAAAAAAATACATTCGGTGAAAGCGCAGACAGACTTTGTTGGGCAGTTTTGTTCTCTACAATTTGTCGGCGCATCTCCAAATGGTTATGGCGTGATTTTTAATAACCGAAATCACGCCACTTTGCATGCAGATGAGCTGATTTGCAAATATTGAATTCAGGTATCAGGCTTATTAGACTATAGCGAAGATTCATGTTAACAAATGGTTAAACTATTTTGAAAGTCGACAAATATAGAAAGCTAGCTCATTATCAATTAGCACGTTTCTTTTATATAAGCTAGCTGGATGCTAAAAGTTATGCAATATTTCAATTAGCTGATAAGTATTCATCTCAATCATTGTCAAATTGTCTAGACCATTTGGCGGCAGATTCAAAATTCAAAATTATGCAGCACCGCTCCCAATGTCAAAGTGTCAGCTATCGTTATCGATACTGATCGTCCCTGCCATCAACTTTGCTTTAAATAAGTGTGGCCATGAACTTGTCATAAAAAAATCACTTTAACAAGCGAAAGAGAAAAATGAAAAAGTTCAGAAGCCAACCTAGTGAGAGTGAGATAGAGATAGAGATAGAGAGATATAGTGTAATAAAAAGTTGATTGACATTCACTTTGCTGTGCGGCCGGCAAATGCGATAACGATTATAAGCTTGAGGCATACTTGTTTTTCTCTGTTCTCTGTTCTATGTTTTACAATAAGTGTTATTAGTGAGTTGCACTCGTTGCAAACCAAATTGACAGAGAGAGGGCGAATTAAAGCACATACATTAAATCTTTTCTGATAACGCGACTAAATTCTATTGTATAAAAAATGTGATAACAGCGATTGCGCAACGGATTTGTAACCAGTACACTCAAGATTAATAGCTGAGTAACGGTGTTCGCAATTAACTGTTATCAGTTACGCAGCGACAAGCGCATCGTGCACAACACGTTTGTTTTTCTACGGTTCCTTCAGAGTGTCGGTTTGTGCTGGGCAGCGAATGTGAGCAACATCCATTCTTCATCATTCAAGTGACAATTGGAAAATGTTTGCCCTACGCCGCACCCTCAAAATGGCCAGCCAGCCACAGACTTTGTTTCTGCGCGCCCCGTTCAAATCAAATTTCGGTGTTTGTGCAGCGGTATGTTGTTTTCCTTAATACTCTGCTTGCAAACGGTCAGAGGGGTATATTGGCAATTTTAGTTCAGCTTTCGCTTAATTAATGTTCTTTTGTTTTACTTTTATTGTTTCAGTTTCATTCATGAAATTTGCTTACTAACATCTCAAGCGTATAAAGATTAGCAGCTAGGAAAAGTCGTATAAAGATTAGCAGCTAGGAAAAGTCGAAACAGAGTAGCTTAGTTAGTTATTCATGTTTTTACATTAATCGGAACAAAGTTCACTTTCAGCTCTGCTGCTATGAGCTTTGTTTCAGTCATTTGAAAATTATTGTGTTTCCAGGCAAAGATAGTAAATAATATTAACAAAATGAATTCAATCAATGAGGTGACGTCTACATTTAATCATTATACCACCATATATGTGTATATATAACACTGTTCTAACACTCAGCGTCCACTTGTGGTTTGCTCTCCCGCACAGATGGCCCAAAAGATACGCGCTGGACCCGTTGTCGATGTGCTCGGAGATGAGATGACTCGCATCATCTGGCAATCGATCAAGGATAAGTTGATCTTGCCCTTCCTGGACATCGAGCTGCACACATTCGATCTGGGTATCGAGCATCGCGACAAGACCGAGGACCAGGTGACCATCGACTGTTCCGAGGCTATTAAGAAGTACAGTGTGGGCATCAAGTGTGCCACGATTACACCCGATGAGAAGCGTGTGGAGGAGTTCAAGCTGAAGAAGATGTGGAAGTCACCGAACGGCACCATTCGCAACATACTCGGCGGCACCGTCTTCCGTGAGGCAATCATTTGCAAGAATGTGCCCCGGCTTGTGACCGGCTGGGAGAAACCGATCGTCATTGGACGTCACGCCAATGCCGATCAATACAAGGCTGTCGATTATGTGGTACCCGGTCCCGGCAAGCTGACGCTCACCTGGAAGGGCAACAATGGTGAGGTCATCGAGGAGGTGATCAATGACTTCAAGGGTCCCGGTATCGCCCTCGGCATGTACAACACGGATGATTCCATTGTGGACTTTGCCCACGCATCCTTCAAGTATGCTCTGGAGCGTAAGATGCCCCTGTACATGAGCACCAAGAATACGATTCTCAAGCGTTACGATGGTCGCTTCAAGGACATCTTTGAGGATATCTACGGCAAGGAGTACAAGAAGCAGTATGAGGCCGCTGGCATTTGGTATGAGCATCGTCTGATCGATGATATGGTCGCCTATTGCATGAAATCCGAGGGTGGCTTTGTCTGGGCCTGCAAGAACTACGATGGCGATGTGCAATCTGATTCCGTTGCCCAGGGATACGGCTCATTGGGCCTGATGACCTCCGTGCTCCTTTGCCCCGATGGCAAGACCGTTGAGGCTGAGGCTGCTCACGGCACTGTGACGCGTCACTATCGTCAATATCAGCTGGGCAAGGAGACGTCGACCAATCCGATTGCCTCGATCTTTGCCTGGACCCGCGGTCTGCTCCATCGCGCCAAGCTGGACAACAATGAGCCTCTGAAGCAGTTCGCCGAGACGCTCGAACAGGTGTGCATCGATACCATCGAGGGTGGTGCCATGACCAAGGATCTGGCCATTTGCATCAAGGGCAGCATGGCTGCCGTCGAGCGCAAGGACTATCAGGAGACCTTCGAGTTCATGGACACACTGGCCAAGAACCTGCAAACCGCTCTCGCCAGGTCCTCGCATATTTAAGTACCCGATTTGTCTTGTCCTTTATATATATGTATATGTGTAAATGTGACGTGTGTGCATCGTGTACATCTGAAAGAAGCTCATACTCTTTTGGTTCGTTTCTATTCGTTTCCATGTTCATTGTCTCTGCGAGACCCCATTCATCACAGCGTCTTGAAATGTGTTTACCACCCCCCAATCCCTCGTCAAATTTTAAACAGAAATTTTTTTAAATAAACATATTTTTGTACCGCCAAAATTTCATTTGGATTCAATTTATTCTGTGCAACTTGCAGGTTACAAGTTAATATGGGAATGCGTCTTAATTGAGGATTTTAATTATTTTTATACATTTTTTTTTGGAATTTTAATTTCCGTGAGACTAGTTTATTGGTCTAAACGAGGTCTTTAACCTGACGCCCACCCAGAAAACGTTGCTCGTCGATTTTGTTATATAGTATGTAAATGTAAATGGGTCACTTGTGCGGCTTCTGCAACGAGCTCTTGAGCTGCACAGCTTATTGGATTTGTGGCAGTCTTGAGTCAACACTCGTGGACAACGCATCCGTCCAACAATTAAGACGGACAGTCGGACAGACAGGTCGGGAGCAACGTGCAATGTTGGCCAAAGCGGTGGGCTATGGCTACTTTGTGGCCTATGTGCTGGCGCTAATCAGTTGGCCTGGCGAGGCATATCCAGCGAATAGCTATCGGGATCTGGACATTTGCAATCACTGGAATGGCAGGCGACACTTTCTGGAGCTGGGCGAACGTGGCGAGCTGCATGCTCGGAATGTCAGCACCACAGCATATCGAGTGAGTGCATCCACAAGGATTTCCTATTTCCCTTTTCCTTATAATGCCAATGCTACGCAGAGTTCGCCATTGTTGCTCAAGAACGAACTGGCCGCCGGGGATGCGTGGTATCAGTGCAATCTGGAGCTGGTCACCTGTGCCGAATGCGTCATCCGTGTGACCTTCACGCACGCCAACTTCTCGAAGAGTTGCAGCAACACGGGCGGCAAGTCCAACATGTGTCCCTGCGAGCACATACAGTTCTCGGAGCCGCCGTACGATACGACCATATCGGGTCAGGAGTTCTGTGGCGATGGCAAAGTCTTTCGCAGCAAGACAAGAACCTTACAGCTTAAATTCTTCTACAGGGCCACCAATGCACATGTCTTCTCGCTGCAGTACTTCTCGGAGCGTAAGATGAATAAAGAAATTAAAGAACTCAAAATTTAACAACTCAATATAATTCCATGTTCAAATTAATATCAAATTCTATCCACAGGCAATGTCAAAATTGTCAGCGGTTCACCAAAGCAGTCCATTGTGGGCAGTGGCAGTGGCAGTGTCAATGTTAAGTACATGCCACAGATTATATCGACGCCCTATTTTCCCATGGCCTATCCAAGGGATTATGCCATCGAGCACATACTCACCTGCGAGGCGGACAATTGTCAGGTGCGGCTGGACTTCACAGATTTTCAGCTGGGTCTGGCCTCAACGCTGGAGATCTTCGACTCGAATGGCCAGATGCTCGACTCCTACACGGGGGAACACTTTCGTCCGCCCATAACTGTAAGCAGTGGTAAATCGCTGTTGCTGCAGTTCCGCGGCAATTCCGTTTCGGGTGTTGGCTTTCGCGCCGAGGTTAGCTTTGTCTCCTCCAAGCAGCTAAAGGACGAACGAGTACCCTACACGGGTAAGTGGGGGTGGGTCACTTGAGGGTCTGCAATTGTCATATTGATTGACGGGCTCAAACTGTGGGGGTGGTGGGTGTGGGGTTGGTCGTTGTATAAATTTCAATGTCACGACAAACACCAAAGTAAAAACATAAGTGAGAAACAGGCGACTTTTTGTTGGCATGGTCTAGTTTGGTAACGCAATCGATATTGTTGAGCCAGGTGATAAGTGGGACTTACATAGCCAGATGCCATAAGAGCGGCTAATAATCTGAATATATAACTAAAGCAGAGCACCGGGAACTGAGATTTGTTTATAAATATTAATAATATTAGATGGGGAAAGTTTCTTGTTTGACAAGGCATAACTTTAAGGGTAGTTTAAAGTAAGGAATTATATTTTGAAAAGACTTATATACAATTAAAAGTAAGAAAAATAGGTAATGAGTAGAAATAATTTCATATTTGTTTACGAGGTTTCTATCCTATTCCCTTTGCAGACTGCGGCGGCATGGTGACTGGACCTGGTGGTGCCATCACCATGATGAACATGATTGAGAATGCCACAGATGTGCGACTGTTTGACTGCATCTGGATTATTAAGCCGGGTAATAACTATATGATGATGAAGACGCACATCTCGCTGCGTGTGGATGACTTTTATGGAATGGCAGCCCGTTCGGAGCTGACAATTAGGCAGGGCACCACCTCGGAGTCATCGGAGATTGAGAATGTGATGTGGCCGCATAACGGTCTCAGCAAGGAGAATCATATTGCGCCCATCCTAACTGGTTACTATATACGACTGCGTGGAGTATTTGGCATGTCCTCCAAACTGGCCATTGTGTATAGCGTCTTCAACTATTTGAGTGAGTACTTTGAGTTTGTCTTAATCCCCTGGATAGGTGAGTGCTGAGTGGTGATCTCTTTCACAGATTGCTATATCGGTTCGGAGTTTCTGTGTGGGAACAATCATTGCATCTCCATCAGACTGCATTGTGATGGCTTCGATCATTGTGGCGATGGCAGCGATGAACCCGATTCCTGCGAGGAGGATTGGGCGCACTTGCATCACGATCGTCGCTGGTATTCCCACAAGCCCAACTATTACTTTCCCAAGATCGATCAGTATCCGGATCTGAAGACAGCCACGGGCATCTTTATCATCAGCACCCTGGGCATCTTTGGCGTCCTCTCCGGCTGGATGGTCATACTCTATCGCATGGGCGTCCGGGCGCGCCATCAACGTGAACTCCAGAGTCACTTGCAGACGATCAGTGAGTTGCTGGACCGGCAGGATGAGGAGCGCACACCGGACGAGCCGCCCAGCTATGAGGCGCCGCCCGACTACGAGGAGGTCATCAAGGTGGGCATGCAGCAGGAGCTGCGCGAACCGCGTCGCCAGCGTCGACAGCGTCAGCGGCAAAGGGAACGGGATCGTGATCGTACCTGCAGTCGTGCGCCGAGCAACTGCACCATGCAATCGATGGTGCCGCTGCATCGCAGCTGTAGCCTGGATCAGGAACAGCCCAGCACCTCGGCGGCAGCAATGACGCGAGCCGTGGCCTCCACGGATACCTCACAGGATGCGGCGCAACGAATGCTGCTGGCCACTGCCATATGTGGTAAGGTTGCTTTTGCCAATCTCCTTCACTCCTGCCCACCCCCTGCACTTGCTAATTTACCCACAGAATCTCATTTGCAGGCGCTGCAAGCGCGTCTGGGAAGGCAACAGCGCTCCCAGGCGATGGCAGCACCGGCAGCACCGTGGGGCTTTCAGCGTGCCCGGCAACGTTTTCCGCTGGGCGTGAACTATCCGCTGCCGCTGGAGCGGCACAGCCGCAGACGCCTGGCAGCACGGCGGACGACTGCACCGACGCCTTTCGCGACAATTCACTCAATATATCACTCACTCTAGGACTGCCCAAGAGCAGCAGCAACACATCTGGCAGCCTGGTCAGCAGCACGCCGGCGCCAGTGCATAACCAGAGCCTCATCAGCAACTGCACCGAGCATACGTATCTGAAGCGTTCCTGGCTGCTGGTGCAACAGCACTCGCCGCATGGACAGCGATGTCGCGTGCAGCGATTGCGTCACACTTTCTCCTCGCCGGAGGCATTCAGTGCCCATGAGCTGCATTTGCCGTATCCGGATTTCCTCAGTTATGGCACCAATTTGCCGCATGAGCGCAGCAGCAGCAACTTTGGCTCCGAACTCTCCAGAGATCCCTCCAGCTACAGCGTGGGGAAGCGTGCTCGACTCGCCGCAGCTGAGCCAAGTGAATGCCAAACGCCAACCAATGATCTCGAGTGCTCCGACAGCACGTTGCAATCAGAGATGACACTCTCGCAGCAGGAGCTGATTGCGACGCACAATGACAGCGAGGCGGAGCAGCAGGTATCCTGCTTTGGCACTGTTTCCCAGCGTCCCAAGCGGCATCGCGTCAGGAGTCGCTCCTTTAGTAGTTCTCGAGTGGGCAGCGGGGGCAGAAGACGCCTCAGGCAGCGCAGCTCTTCGGCGGATCTGCTGATCTATGCTGGCATGCAGAGGGATTCGGATGTGGAGGCGAAAACAATGCAGCGATTGTTTTTTATATGAGGTGCCGATGAGATGAGGGGAGTGGAATTTTATTGGAACGATAGTATTATGCCTGGTGTGATGCTGTTCAGGAGCTGGTCTTAATTCGTATTTATAAAGGTATTTTTTTAATTTGCGAATATCATTTAAATTCTATTTGAATATCGAATTTACGAAAATCCCACAAAAAGTAGTCCGTAGTAAAATATGATTTCATATTTTGTTTGTCTCTAATAACTATTTTCTATACAGATACAAAAAAACAAATAATATTAATGATTGTAATATAAAATATGTTCAATTTAGTAGTTACTATGGACAAATTTTTGTAGGCTTCGCTGATATTCTTTATTCAAAAGCGATTTAGCAGAATTATAATAATAATAAAGTTCTCAGAACAAAATTAAAATTAGCTTTAAGACGCCTAAAAGATTGAAAATATATAATTTCCCAGTGATCTGCAATTTCCTAGTACTGTAATTATATATATAAAAGTTATAAACGTTAACCAAGCTAAATAAAAGTTTACACAGTTTGTTGCAATTCTTTGATATTTTATATATATAGTATGTATATGTTTATTGTATAAGTTTTTAGCGTTTTTTCTTTTGGGCTTATGCAGTGTATGCCAAACTGTATGCACAGGCAACTTACAGTTGGACAAGCCTAGGTGCGTTTAGGTGCAAAAGTAAACAAAAAATGTTCATTATAGAAACCAAGGAATGCATATTATTTAAGTACATATACGTGTGTGTGTAGACTATATTTGTATATACTGTATATAAATATAGACGAATACGATACATAATACCAAAGGCGTAGGACTGTCTGCTAGCCAGATCGTTCTACATATACATATAGATAGATATTGATATCTATATGTGTATCTATGGCTGCGATTGCAGTTGATGTTTGAGATTCTCGGCGAGCAGCGAT
Source organism: Drosophila grimshawi (assembly GCF_018153295.1). Lineage (NCBI taxonomy): Eukaryota > Metazoa > Arthropoda > Insecta > Diptera > Drosophilidae > Drosophila > Drosophila grimshawi. The sequence goes on along the minus strand of NW_025063240.1, from coordinate 13,437,416 downwards.
TTGCCCGTCTCCAGCGGGACAACAATATTACGCAAACTATCGATGCTGTTCCGCAGCTTGGTGGCCTGAAATTTAGTCGGCAATTTGGGGGAGCCGCCAACAGATGCAAATGCAAATGTTTTGTACTCCTAAGAAAGGGGGAAAAGTATTTCATTTATGTATATAAAGTTTTATTTGCAGCAGCAATAAATGGTCAGGAATAAATCAACTAATCAATAAACAAACAAACTCAATCAGGTAAACAGCAGTTAAGGTCAATGTATGTAGATAGTTTATAAATCAACTGAATACATATGCATATGTATAAAAATATAAATTCTTCATAGTATATGTGTGTTGCAAATAAATAGGCATGATTAAACAGTTTGATGATAGTGCATGGAAAATGAAATATGAAAATAATGGCAATGCAGGCTGCTAAATTGTTGTATTTGATACAACATTCATTTAAAGCCATTGCAAACTTATGAGAAACAAATCAATATATTATACTTCAAACTTCAAAACTTAAAAAAATAGTATTAACCATATTAATATAATAAAGATAATAATATGCTGGGAGAAACTTAAAAAACTATTTGACGCTTCTACGCTTGTCAGGTCATATTTCAATTTTCTGCGCGTTTGGAATCAGATCAGGTTACCTGATTGGCGCTGGGCGAACTCGCCTCACTGACTGTGGCTGGTGCCTGGCCCATGTACGACTGGAATGTGGGAACGGGATGATCACCGCGATGTGTGCCACCTCCGCCACGTGTAGTCACCTTCTCCTGTAGCGAATTGAAGGTCTTGGAAAGCCACGGCTGCCAGCTGTTACGATTGGACTGCAGCTCACTGAGTGTATTGTTGAGCTGATGATTCAAGTCCTGATTCTTGCACTCGGCTTCAACTTGAGCCAACTTGGCCTGCGCAAGCTCCAGCTCCAGTTCGCGTATGCGCTGCGAGGCGATATTGAGTGGATCCAATGGACCCAGTGGCATCTTATTCGCATTGCGCAGTGGATGCGAATGCCTTTTGGCTGTGTCCAGCTGCTCCTGCTTGGCATTGTCATTGCCCACTTCGATCTGCTGCAAGCAGTGCGAGCACTTGGAAACCGTTTGCTGCAAGGGTAACACAGATTATCAAAGATTCACAACTACATTCATTTGACTAACTTACCATAACCTTGCCCAATGTTTCGTTGAGCGAGTTCATTCCCTGCTCATGCCGCTGAATGATCTGTTTGTATTCCTGTATGATGCCTGTGTGCTTCTTTTCCTTATCCACGGCCCGCTCATTGGCAATGGTCAGCTGCTGCATGAGCGAGTCAATCTCTGACTGAAGTTTGCGTCGCTCCTCCCCAAAGCGACTCTCATAGATTTTCGCCTCCTTATCCAGGCGCTCCTTGTGCTGTTTCTTGAGTAGAAACTCCTCTTCGTACTGCTTCAGCTTCTTGATTTTGCGCTCACACGCCTGTTTCATAACCTTAAGCGCCTTGTTGGAACTGCGGCACTTCTTGGGCAGAGTCACCCGAAAATACTTGAGTATGCCCTCGAAATCCAGTTGACGCAAATCTGACTCACAGATCGACAGCAATGTCAACGCTACCTGAAAGAGCACTGGCAAACCGTCCAGCAGGAATACGTCGAGCACATGGAATACGAAGCAGAGCGGAAAACGTGCCGTGTAGAGTGTGAGGAACCACTGCGAAGCATACATGTGCGTCTCAATGCCACAGGCTGTGAAATGTTCATGCAGCCGTGGCAACTGATCCTTTATGAGACGCTCCAGCTGATAGAGGCGCAAGTAGAGCACCTCAAAGCCACTCTTGTAGAGATCACGCAGTCCGTAGTCGTACATCAGAGAAACGAGCACACAGAAAGCATCCTCCTCGGGCATCTATTGAAAAATATATGTATTAAAGGCAAATTTATATAGAAACTCACTTTTAAAATCAAAACCTTTTACTCACATGCAAAAGCAGGCTGGCTGCTATGAAACTGAGGCCCTGGCAATAGCCGACCTCGCTATCGTGGACGGCATATGCTTTGGATACTTTGAAGAGAGCATCCTGACCAGAGCCGCCTGTCTCCTTGAAGCATTGGTGCGCCGGAAAGGTGCGATGTATGTCACGCTGAATAACTGTCTCGCATTTGGTTTCCTGTACCATAAACATGACTATAATTAACAAGCGAAGCACAACGATAAGATTTATTACTCTTTACCTTGGTAATAAGAACCTTGTACATGTCATTCATTTCAACCTTGCGCTCCACATTGGCCAACTTCTGCCAAATATTTCCGCGCAGCGCCTCTGGCACACCTAGACGCACTAGGGCGGCGAGGTTTTTGGGCCGCTTCTCACTATCCCATTCGCGCACAATGGGATCCCATTCATTGAGTGTGTCCTGCGAGCAATCCTTGGAGACTTCACCGGTACCGCTGAGCAACGGCTCATCGCCATCGCTGCTGTAGTCTGAGGGGTAATCATCCTCAATGGAGGCAATGGACGAGCTGCGCACAATCCGCGATAGATTATTAATGCCCAGTTTAATTAGGGAGGATCCCTGCTGTCCGCTTTGCTGCTCGTTAATCTCCTCGGAGGGATCAATGCTGTTCACCTTCCAGTTGAGTTCATCGGTGCGCTTCAGATGCAAATAGAAGCGCAATGTCATCGGCCTCTTTGACATGAAGTGATCTCTGAATGATCCCTCCGACTGAATGGTCACAGGTGTCTCAATGACGAAGCGCACAGGTTCCTGTATGCCGCGAATCACAATGTCGACGGCAACAGTAAGATTGGTTTTGGACGTTTCTTGATTCAGTTGTTCGAAGGCTTTCTCCTGCGACTCCCACTGGGCGCTTATTGCATACGCACTAAGACAGGCGCTGCTTGAATCCGGCTCAATGCCAGCAGTGCCCTGGGTGGCGGGCACATAGCCCATTTTGATCAAATCTATGAGATGCATATCCTTCTGTACAACGAGCTTGCCGGGTGCAACGAGTACGCCAAAGCAGCGTTCAATATACAGTGGCTGGAGTACATTTGATGGCGTCTGCTTGACGGTAATGCACACCCGCTTGTCCGTATTGGCACGCAGCTTGAAGCAGCCACGGTCCCGTGGCACAACCGCATACGTATTGTTTGCCAACTTTTCGCGTATCTCCAGCGATACAATGAACTCATAGCCAGCGGTATTCAGCGGATTGCCGCTTACGTCGGATGTCACCGAATTGGCCATATCAACAGCTGAAGTGAGACTGCAGCTCATGCTGGGCGCATACGTTTGGAATGCCTTCTGGAAGCACGCTGCAGCAAGCAAGGTAATTTTAAATATGCTTCAGTTTGCGGTTGACAATCGAGGCACACACTTACCGCTCACTTGATTCACTGCTTCGGGAATATGGCAACGGAATACATGGCATTGGAACAGCGCATCTCCGTGCAGCCACGTGAACGCAAAGCATCCATTCTCACTGGTATCAACGGGGCCCCGATAGTACAATATAATGCTCGATATTTCATATGAGGCAATAATCGTATTGCTCTCCGCATCGTGCAGACTGTAAAATAAACAAAAGCAGTAATTAATTTAAATATGATGTCAGATTGAATCACAGGTCAAGGGTCATTCTAATTATTTTTATACATAAAAAATCAAATTATTAACTCACTACATTTTCAATATAAGTTTCCAAAGATAATTTCACATCGCCTTGGAATGTTTTATGTTCGAAAATTCTTATATTGCTTATCATAAACAGAGAATAATTTGTGCAAAATTTTAGATGCAGTTGTTTTCAAGTCCTAAGCAATCTCTGTATTATGAGTCACGTAGATTGGGTTATAGTGTGCCCAGCTTTTGATGCGTCACATTGACATAATGTATAATCCGGCTTAGCATGCAACTGGCATACTGATTGCTGCAGAGCACGTGTTTGCTCATAGATGTTGATATACATTATTCTCTCAATCGCAATACTTACACGACTAGACCATCGGAACAATTGGGAATGCTGACGGTAATCTTGAGGCCCACCGATTTGGAGCCGCTGTTAAGTTCGTTCATGATGCTATACACATCCGCCTCGGATTTGGGTACATTGATATTAGCAGCGCCCAAATAGGTCACACCAGCAAAGATAGTGCAGCCCTGATCGATCTCGGAAACTGGGAAAGATAAAGTTTAGAAATTTGCACAAGAATTTGAATTGATTAATGGACATCTTACCCTCTTCATCTGTGGTATCGCATTTATCGGGTTTCATGGCATCCTGTTTCTCTTCAATGCACGCCGGACTGGCATCGATGCAATCATAGAATACAGATTGACCCACACGATTGTGCTCCGAGTTGGAGGCATCCTCCGAATCATCGCCGACTTTGTTTGGCGAGAATAAGTTGATTTTGAAACGCATCTCAGTATCGCCACCGGCTTCCGTTTGTGTTTTGCGACCAGCTAATGGCAAAGTCAATGATTTCTGCTGTGGATGTTGGGATCGCGTTTGCTGTTGTTGTTGCAGTTGTGGCTGTTGTTGCTGTTGTTGCTGATGGTGACGCGTCTTATCAGCTGCAGCTGCAAAATGTTAATTGGCATTTATGACAGAGTGCTCTATTGATGGAAATATCGATATACGATACTTGTTTCTTTTTTATTGGTAGCTTAATTTGTATGTTTTGTTTATTTGTATTTGTTGCCATGACAGCATGAATTGATATTCAATTGAATTCTATATATGTAGGTAGGTATGCAGCTCCTGCCCCGATAAGATTGCGCATTCGGCTTACTTAAAGGGGCTTACAAAAGAGGGCGCAAGTAACCCAATTTTGGAAGCTACGCAACGTTTGTGTGTGCTCAGCTGGTGCCTGGTAAATAACAACTGACTGCGGCGCACATTCAACTTTTATTGTTCACAGTCAGTTATTCAATTAGTTTAGTTCTGTGTCTCGCACTCACCAACATTGGCGGCGGCCAGGGCACTCCGCTCGAGTTCCAGGTCGCGCAAGGCATCCGTCATCTCGTGCTGAATGTCGCTCAGATTGCGATTGTGCGCCATGTCAAGAGTGGGCGAACGATCCCCGCCAACTCCATCCGGGGACAAAGTAAGTGCACTCAACGATTCTGAGACTTTTGCGACAACTGTGGCGGTGGCAGGCGATGGTAGAGCCACCTGTTCCAAAGGTGTTGCCACATTACTATCGGTCACAATCTCGTATTCGCCACTGGTTGTAATCGAAGACTCCGAGGATTTTGTGCTCAGATTATCATCCATTATGTAGTGGGTGTATGTGTGTGAGTGTGCGTATATCTTCAAGGTTGTTTTTTTTATTATTATTGTTTAAACAGCAACGAATTTTTATATTTACTGATAATTTTCGCGTTGCTTACGAAATGCGCATATTCGTGCAGTTAAGCAAGACGAATTTCGATTTGTATTCAATTTTCAATTAAGAGTTCTGTTTTAATTTTCATTGCACCTCCACTCCATTGTTTGGCTTTTGCCTCAAATCGATGACGAATCGGAACGTTTCAGCTGGTGGTCGGTTTGGGGGGCGTCAATTGCGCTGCATATGTAAGAAAGTATGTGTGTGTTGTTTGCTTGACACAAAAACCACAGTTTGTAGGGTGGTGCTAATGTCGTAAATGCCGTCGTATTTGGGGTCAATAGTTTGCCTCTTTTCCTTTACGGTACTATGTATAGATTTTTGTTTACATATTTTTCCCGTGCTGGTAAGCGTACGCTAGAATAAGTGTTGGTAGATAACACACACATGAACTTAACTTATAATCCACAATATGTGAAGGATAACAACTGAAGGATTTTTAATATTCCAAATAACAACGAACAACGAATAAATTATTTGAAGATTTAAATTCAAATTTTATAGTAGATAGAATTGATGGAGAGATTTTTAATATTATGTGTTCAACTGGAATGCATAACACATCATAACATCAAGACCTACATACTTGCGATCCATAAAAAAATCTACACAGCACTGTGCAGCACGATTGTGAGACTTACACAACACTAATAACACTGATAGCTATCGATATTGGCGATAGTATTACCGCGCTGTCTGACAAAAAACGTGCGCGTGCTGCATTTCATTTGTAATATATATATTTAATTTTTAACTAAATTGCTATCTTGTCAGACTAAATTGTAAACTGAAGCGAGATGTGGCCGCGTTTTGGCATTAAAATTGGTAACAGCACACTGTGCATCGCTTACGTAAGGGCCGATGGCAAGGCCGAAGTCATCGCCAACAAGCAGGGCGATCGCGTCTCGCAAGCGTGTTTGCTGTGGAACGGTGACTCCGAAACGGAATGCGGCCTTACGGCGAAACAAAAGATGGCCACACGACCCAAGCAAGCGGTGGCTCACAGTTTTCAGCTGCTGCAATCAAAGTCTGAAATTACCGAGGACAAACTGACGAGTGCCCTGAAGGAGGTGCCGTGTGAATATGACAAGGAGTCGTTCGTGTTCCGCATGGAGCACACAAAGCCAGCCGATCGTGAGGATCAAGACGATATTGTAGTAACGAAAGAGATGAGCGCATTTCAAGTAACTGTTGAACTGCTTCGCGCTGAACTGGAACTGGCGCGACAATATCACACGGCCAGCGATCAGGCGCCGATGGCGGTGCTCTCTATACCCAGCTATTATCCACCGCAATCGGTAAAGTTACTTTCGGACGCTGCCAAGGACGCTGGCTTTCAGGTGGCACAGATCATTGCCGAGCATACAGCCGCGGTGCTCTGCTATAAAATCGCCGAGGAGCAGCTGGAACAGTCGTTGGATCGTCAGCACGTGCTGACCATCAAATGTGGCGGTCTGTACAGCGATTTTGTTCTGTATGCCGTTGAGAATGGCTACCTAATTGAGCTGGCTAAATATGGACCGTTTCCCATTGGTGGGAAGCAGTTTACCGAGGCTCTAGTGCAGTTCATCTGCGAGGAGTTCAAGCGCAAGTACAAACTGGATCCGCACGAGTCACGTCGTTCGCTGGCCAAAATCCGCACTGCCGCCGCTAATTGCAAGCATATCCTGACGACGCTGCCCTCCACGCAGCTCTACATTGATTCCCTAATGGATGGCGTCGATTTCAATGCGCAAATGTCGCGTGCCCGCTTCGAGAGCCTCATACAGCCGGTGATCAACGGGCTGATACAGCAGCTCAGCGAATGTTTGGAACGTGCACAGCAGGCACATCCGGAGCTGAAAGTCATCGATCATATTGTACTGCTGGGCGCCACCATGCAAATACCAAAACTGCAGTCGGCGCTGGCAGCTCGCTATCCGGATGCCAAGCTGCATAACAGCCACTCGACGGACGAGGTGGTTGCCATTGGCTGTGCACGGCAAGCGGTTTTCCTGCTGGATCCGTTGCATTCACAGCTGCAGAAGGCCGACGATTGTGTACTCGTCGAGGATGATTTGTACATTTGGCACGGCAACGATGACTCCAATGCCAAACTGGTGCTCAGCAAGGGCAGCATACTGCCGGCCAAGATCAAAGTATCGCTGCCCCAGTCCGGCCAGGCTGATGCCAGCGATGCCGCTTTAGCCTCATTCAAGCTGCGCACTGGACAGAGCGAGATAATGGCCCATCTGCCGGATACGACGCCCACCATTGACGATGGCCTGTTCCAACTGGAGGTGGAGGTGGACTGGGACGACAAGGATGGTAACATAGTGCCTCTGGTGCGGCTGCGTTGTATGTGAACTCAAACATTTAGTCTATTTATTGTTGGTAGCCTAATACTTATCATAAACGAGTATCTAATAAATTCAAAAAAGCATCAATCAATTCTAATGGGATTTTTATTGAAATGCAAATAAATTCAAATTTAACTTTGTGTTTTAATTTAATCCGGCTCAAAAGTCCATAGATTGACTCTTAAAATTCCGCTCGAGTTTGCGCAGAAACTCCTCGAATACCACAACGCCCTTGAACATGCTGGTCTTCTTATAATCCTTGATGCGACTCTTATCTTCGGGCGCATCCATATAGCTTTTGGTCTTGTCATCGTAAGCGTTAATCTCTTGCAGCAACTGGGATATGGTCGGCACCGTTATCGGATCAAACTTGGCGACAGCGCTGATGCTGAAGGGTATACAGATCTTGCCCGTGGCCGGATGTATGCAGAAGGGCGCCTTGAGTAAGTGATTGAAGCCCTTGGTCACATTGATGTCCAGACGAGGATAGAGCAAGCACAGCTGCACCTCCTGCACAATATGCTTCAGTTTACGACTCCACACATTGGCGGCACTGGTACGCATCGAGTTCGCAAAGCGCACAAAGCTCTCCCAGATCAGTTTCGAGTGGGCGCCATCCTCGTGCGTCTTCTGCAGATATGCCTCCAGCTCGTTGCGCGCACCCTCATCGCTGACCATTTGCAGCAGCTTGTTAATACCCTTGGGCGTGCCAAACAGATTCTGATCCTCTAACACAATCTCCTCGAACATGGGCTCCACAATCTTCAGCGCCCGCCGCAGACTATGATGCGTCCGATCGCCTATTTGAACGCGTGCCGCATTATTCGTATAGCTGAGTATGTTGAGGTACTCGGTGACCGCTGCACGTGCGCGTGCATCCAAATGGCGTGCCGTGTGATCGCAGACCCAGCAATGGATGCCACGACGACCGGAGAATATCCACAGCATGTGCTCAAAGTCAAAGTCCTCGCGCAATGCGGCATCGAGAACACGTGCTGCCAGCACCATGAATTTCCAGCACTTGAGACACATTTCCGCACCGGAACAACAGTTGCGTATATCATCGTAATCCGTTGCATCGATATCAAAGACCAATTCACGTTGCACAGGCGTCAAACCGCCGGCGACGGTTCGAAAGTTCTTTGGCCTGGTGGACAAAACAGCGCCAATATCAATTTTGTACGGATTACTTGAACATATCTCCTTTTCCAGCTCGGCTTGTGTCTCAAAGCACAAGTAGCGTATGTAGATATCGTCGTGCAAAGTAAAGGATATCTCCCGATTCACAAATATGTTATCTTCCGCTGCACGGTACAGATTGATTACTGTGGTCATCAATTATTGAGAATGTTTGTAACTTACAGTGTCCATAGTTGAGCCAGCGATAAAAGGGCTCATGTGGAAAGAGACGTCTGTAGTAAACGGGCAGCATATCTGGCAGTATGTTAGAATCATAAACGGGCACTTTAGTTTGTTGTGGTGCCTGTGGCTGAGATTCCTGCTCCGCGCTTTGTTCCGGCATCGTCAACTAGTCTATAAGCCAAAAGAATTAATTATCATTCGGAGATAAATGTCTAAGTAAGGAATGGTATCGCTTATGGAAACCTACACGAAAGATTGATGGTGCTACATAATCATAGCTCAATGTGTTTGCAGCAATTTATATATGTTATCTCTTGCCTTTATCAAAAGATCTATTGCCATAAATTTCTCTTTTGTATATATTTATTACCACAGCGTAAACATAATGACAATAATAAAAAAAAACTCAATTTTTTGTCGAAACCTTATTACTATATTTATATATATTTTTTTATGTTTTTTTTTTGTTTCTTTTTTAAAGAGAAATACACGTTTTGAGCTTAAAATATTTAGATATTTTAACGACATGCAATTAAAAGTCTGTTTGCTAATTAATGTCTGTAATGAATTGAGGGCGAATCCACACAATGGAATAATATAGTAGAACAGCGGAAACAATATGGTCAGTGAGTCGTCTGATAAATTTGCTTATCAGCTATATAGAAATTCTATAAATATAATTACTATAGATACTCGTAAAGTAACTACTAATCATTAAAGTCTAGGTTAGATCATTTTTTTTGTTGTAGCTTATAATTAGAATCTTGTAGCTTCACATAGCTCACAGGACCATGCTCACACAGACACACACGACGAGCCGGCACAATCTTAGGCGACAGTCAGGCGAATGTCCTGCATTTTGTGCTGCTGCCAGGTGTGTGCAGGCTGTCGCGGTGGTGCCGTATTATAAAGCGTCACGGATGCAATGTGATTATTTGGCATAACTTCAAATATTAGATCCTGATAGCCATAGCAAAAGGTTGAACCAAAGGGATTCGCAGTGTTTGTGGAGCTGGCACGATGCAGCACAACTGGACGCTCCGAGGTGGCCAGCGAGCCGCTAATCTCATCCCATTTGGTGTAGGCAGATATATTGACATGATCGTGTTTATTCTCACTCTCGCCAGTCACATGATGATCGCTTTCCAGTTGAAACTGAAACTCGCAGCGATGGTACATGTTGAAATTAAAATGGCCCGGATAATTGGTGTGCAGTATGAACTTTTTGCAGGTTTGTGTCCGGGCATCGAACAACACATCGATGCCCAGTGTGAAATAGTTGAAGAATATGTCGCTGCGTTTGCTCTGCACTTGGCGATTTACACACGAGCTGTGTATCTTCATTTTGTCCTCGCTCTTGAAGAAGATACGGTTGGGAGCACCCAGATTGGTGGCCACATCCTCACAGCTATCACCGAAGAGCAGCTCACGCGTGAAACACTGACGACGTGGCTCCAAAGCGCGGCCAGATCCCTCCGTGTATAGCTTGAGCTTCAGACCCTTGGTGTGGCCATAGATAGTGCGCAGCACCGTTGCCGATTCCAGATACATTTGACGATGATAGCAGGACAGGGGCAAGGCTGGTGGACGATTTTCGGCCACATTGCTGCCCGCATAGAGGGACATTTTGGATACTACCGGTGAGGCGCCATTGAGAAAGACCAGCGAACCCAAGCCATGAGCATAGCCGGAATGCAGTTTACTGTCCACCGGGAAATAGAAGCTCAATCCACGAAAGTGGAGCGCAAAGAGCTGTTTGGCCGCATCGTAGACACCCGGATGGGTGGCGCCAAACGAATGCTCGATCTGTTCAATACTGGGCAGCACTTCGGGTGAATTGAAGTAGGAGCTGCAATATTTCAGCTTCACCAGTTTCATGTTGAACACTTCAATGGTTTTCAGGCGTTGAACAATCGGATCAAAGATCAAACGCAGTCCATCCTGAGGCAGATTTATAATGATGTCCACGCCCAGCGGATCCGTGTCCGAATAGAGCACCTGTACGCCCTTTATGATGCCCACCTGGGATTGTATGATCGCTATTGCTTGTGAGAAATGCATTCCCAGCACAAACTCCCAGGCATCGCAGCCCAGAGAGATTTCTGGGACTATTTCCAGGTCGAGCATTATTCTGTGTGGCAGACAATACCAAAAATAAAAATGTAATCGCTTTTTCTTTATCTTTTTTTTTTTTTTGCATTTTGTTCAATTTCTGCCACCTTACTGACCTTGATATGTGAAATCAGCTGCGACCCACGAAAATATGCGCAATTTCGTGTTGTTTTTGTTATTGTTTTGCCTGTTATTTGTTCAAGTCCGTTTTGTTTTTTCTCGCTCCTCTTTTTGCTATATGTTTGCGTTGTTGGTGTAGTCGCTAGTTCTTCTATTATTCTTGGCTATTATTGCACGTTCAATTGTTTGATTGCGTAAACGTGTAATCTTGGGCGTTTTACAATTAATTGTGCTGTTTGGCGTCTTTTCTTAAGTATATTGTCGTTTTCTAATACACACTCCGAACAAAGGCAAAAAAATAGGCAAATGCGCAGCAGAAATACAAATGTAATGTAATAACAAAGTGTCGGTGTTGCCAGATCGGGCTAACAGCTGATTTTGCCAAACTTATGAAATTGTCTTAAATATACACTAAGACTTAAGCTGAGCTTAGAATTAATATTAATATTGTATTATTTATGCATATATAATTATAGAAATGTGCATAAATAGTTTTTATAACTATTTTTTTAGTTTTGCTGAGCGCAGGTGGCAACGCTCGGTTAGAACGCAACAGCTGAACATTGAGCAGCTGCACGCTCATTTTGGCGCGCTTTTTTTTCATTGTTTTCGCTCACCTTTTGTGTTTATTTGGAATGCTTCTATTACGCAAACTATTTGCAGGCAATTGTTACACTTTCTACTTTTGACTTATGCACTTTAAGGTGATTGAATTAATCAATAACCACGTGAATAAAGTAAAAAACCGACGGCCAATCCACACACCGCGCACACAGCTATATACAATGTGACCAGATCACGATGATACCAAATTGCCCAGCGCGCCAATAGAACACAAAAAACATTTTCATCGATTCCGCATTTTCTGAATAATATTTAAAATCTAGAGTATAAAAGTCTAGCCACAACAATCAGACAATCTGTACACCATCTTCTAGACAGCCAGCACCACACTTAACACAACAAAAGTTGGCGTCCGTCAGGAAATTAGCGCTTATGCAGTAATAACAATAAATGTGCCCACAACCCATATGATGCGGCAGCGTTGGACGTTCTCCACAATAAGTGCATGTTGTATTTGTTGTCAATTTGGCGGCAACAAGCTCCCGTTGGATACTTTCGCGCCGCAGCGAATTTAGGCCCTCCGTGCCAAAGAAGGCAGCTTTCAGTAGGCGGTTGATTTTGCGAAAATTTATAATCGGCAGAAGCAGACCAAGAAATTCCTGCAAGTTTATCAAATTTTAGTGAGTTGTTTTGTTTCAAATTTTTGCAATGGCTGCCTTACCATAAAACCGCCCCAGAGCAGCTCACGCGTGAGATACTTGTAGCCAATGTCGCGTCTTTGATTATTGCGCAAACTAATGTAGTCCAGACCCAATAGATAGTCAATTAATGTGGGCTTTCTTCCCGTCTTCAAGAACCTAAAATAGTTGAGCACGTTCAAAACCAGAGCACTATTCTCCGCCCACGTTATTGCCTGGCTGAACCATTCGACTCGGCGGGACAAGCGGCGCTCCTCCCAGCTCTTCACATAGCCAGGCAGAACAGTGAGGGCAAAGTGTAGCACCAATCGGGAAAGCGTGAGTTTCTCCGCATCGTAGGCCAAAACCAATAATTGTTGGCCAAATGTCGAGCAACGTTTGCCAACGGAGCCAAACCAAAGCGCCGATTGTATGAGCAGATCGAGTTCCGGTTGGACTTTGATAAAAAGTACGGGCTACAGTTAAGATTAGTTAGTAGGTCATTTATTTGTTGCAAATGGGGGTTTATCTACCGATATGGCCTGTAAATTCTCCAGCAGGTTATTGCGTATCAAGCGTGCAATGTCCTTGTTAAGGTAAATTGCATCTATCTGGAATTGATTTTAGTTATTGAATCGTATTGTGGTTTAACTTAGCTATTTACCTGATTAACACGCGGCACATATTTATTTTTCTCCAACATTTTTGTTTACTTCTCATTTGCCCCTTGTACTCTGCCCTTTTGTTATTATTTTGCTTGTTTATTTCAGCTGATGTGTACACACTGGCAGCTGGCAGTGCACAACGTTCTTAACATGTGCTCAACATAATTGCTCCACACGTTGTTAAGCGCTGGCCGTTTAACAGCTTTTACATTTAAATACTCTTTCAGAGATATTTCAGCAATTCAAGTTGTTACACAGTATTTTGAACTCTTTTGCAGCGGTTTTTCAACTATTCCAGCTTTCAGCTAATTAACTAAAAATGCTGCCAACAATTTATTTTGTTTTTTGACCATTTAGGAAGCAGTCGGCAACTTATGTCATTTTCAATTAAAACAAATACACAACTCGTTTTGAGGCGGAAAATGTCTTTGACTGTTTCTTGTAATCCGTTTTTATTGATTTGATGCCGAATAAACCAGTTGAGCATGTTGCACATTTAGACATTAATCTAAAAAAATTGCCATAAGTGCAAGTTCAATGATTGGTCAAGGAAATACTGAAATAATATTAAACGAAGAATTGTTTTTCTTGGTTTTATAAAAAGTACATAATTCACATTTTTATTAAATTACAAAATTTACACTTCGTTTGTAATTAGTTGTTCTCTGTAAACAAATTTTTAAACATATTATGGATATGCAATTATGTAGTTTGTAGATTGATAAATTCGTCTGAGCGGAATGATCTAGCCTTCAAAGAGTGAATAGTGAAGTAGTGACTAAGAAACAGTTGAGGAAAAATTAGATTAGAATAGTTTAAGTGGAAATTATTTGCTATCACAGAAATAAAATATACGATATAAAAACGTTATATGAGTATTATGAAAACGCATGCTTGGAGTGCATGAATGTTTGTCAGTGTCCTAATTACGAGATATGAAGCTGATTACATTTACATGGATTGATCATAGTGTACGTATATGTGTGAGTGTGTGTGTATGTTTGATGATGAAGCTGCATTAGCAAAAAATTTGGCTAATTCTAGTACACAGTTTTAAACAATAGTTATGGTCTCTCTCTCTGGTTTTGTTTTTTTTTGTTTTTTTAAATCGTCGTTTCCCGCTTAGTAGTGATGTTCATGATGATCGTGTTGCTCATGGATCTCCTCATGATGATGTACAGGTGCTGTCTTATGGACGACAGCATTGAAGCCATTGTGCTTGTCGGCAGTGTAGTCAACGGTGCGAATGGAACCATCGGGCTCCACCAGAGAGTATTGGCCCTTAACGGTATCGCCATCGCGTGTTTCGTGCTGGGACTTCACATCGCCAGTGTGGAAATCGTTGACGCCATACTTGAAGGCATATTTGGGAGGAGCCTTAAACAGAATCAGAAATGATGAAGAAATTTACATAACTGAATTCCATCGTTTAACTCACATAGTAATCGACATGTTCGTCCTCGGTATGATGTTGCTCCACCTCATAGTGAGGTTGCTCATGACCATGCTCCTCGCCCTGAGAGATGCGCTCCACCTGATGCTCATGTCCATAATCGTGTATGGGCTCGTGCTCTTGGTGGGCCAAATGCTCATAGCCGCCATGGCTATGCTCGTAGTAGTGATGGTCCAGCGGATAGGCGAGACTCAGGCACAAAGCCGACGCAAAAATTAGATACTGCAATTGCATAATTGAGTGTCGGTTTTAGCTAATTGTTTGTTAACATGACTTGTTGAGGTCTCGCAATTAGCGTAAGTTCAAACAACAACCACAACTTTGCGGAAAACCAGCCAACAACCTGCTTTTAACACTCTTTTTTTACCCGTGCAATTTTAATGGAGTGTTGTTCGCGGTTGTTTAGTGGTTTTTACTTTCTGACTGCTTGTTTTAATGATTTGTGGCTTAAATTGTAACATTTACTTAAACTGTGGTTAGTTGGGTTCGCTTTTGCAGTTTTGATTTTTTTGTGTTAAGAGTTATGATAATCTTAAAAATTATTGATTGATTATTAAAATTATTATGTTAGTGGATTAGATTTTAAATAATTAATTTTGGAAGCATTTTTAGTTGTCAGCTGTCATTTAATTTTATTTTACAAGTCCATTTACTTGAACCTAATGCTTGTAGGATATATATTTGATAGGAAATGAATTGAAAATGGAAAATGGAATGTCTGAAACGTCTTCAAGTATTTCCAAATGAATACTTTCACAGCACTTTTAGGCGGATTATATGTAAGTTCTGTTACTCATTTAAATCATTAAAACACTTTAACACTTTTGACATAAATTATATCCTTAAAGGGAGCACTTTAAATAATTGTTCACACTTTTTAGTATCCTTTGAAAACTGTATCCTTTGGCTGTTTGCTCACCTTAAAGGCCATTTTAAATTTTTGTGTGTGTTTGAGTTTTTCAGGGGATCGAAATTAAATTGTAGTTTGATTTTTGTTTGGTTGGATTGGCTTTATCGACGTTCCACGAGCTGCACGCAACAACTGAATAATGTGGTTGCAACGAACCACGGCCGCTTTTATATAGTTAGGAAGAAAGTCCACCGACGAAGCCAACGTCTAAGCTGCCGTCGCAGTCGACGTCGACGTCGGTGTCGGTGTCGGTGGCGCAGTGAGCGGAGCAGCGGATCAGAGATCTGAATTAATGTAAAACAATTCAGTTAGTAACTGTTGATAATGTGGGGCCAGTAACTGTCATTGTTAGGACATTGCCAGTGTGAAGGTGCCTTGGCTTTGCAAATTTTGGTAGCCAGTTAAGTTTACAGTGTTTGTTAATATTTTCATGATATAGTATAGTATATCTATATTAGATTGCCCACGCTCTGCTGCATTTATCTTTCATAATCGCTTGACAGTTACGAATCCCATCATAAAGCGCAGTTTGACCTAAATTTTTGGTTAAAGCTTGCTATGATTTTGATATTGTGGTTGCTGCTGCTGCTAGGCAACTTTTGATCTTCTATCTTTTACTTTTAATGCGCTAATCGTAAATTGTAAATTGAGCATTTTGGCCACAACAATAAACTGAACTATAAACCAACTTTTGTAATATTTAAGTGTTTCTCTTATTGTTGCTGCTGCTGCTGTTGCTGTTGCTGCTGCTGCAGGCCTTTTTCGTTCGATGTATTTTCATTAGCTGCACGTCGTTTAGATTGTACTTCAAATCAAAGTTAAGTGCAACAATAACAGCAGCAGCAACAGCAATAGCAGCATTGAGAAATTTACCAATTATATTGAGTCCATTTTCAATTGAACGATTTTTCGGAGCGCCCCCAAGGAGGTATCTTCAAACTGTTCCACACACTCTTTGCTAATTAGGCAACGGAGCGTATACTCCATGCATTTTTAACAATCAGCTTGGTATGTCAAGCGGTTGTTGTTGGTCTTGCCTAGAAGTATATCTCACGTGTCTTTGATTTGTAAATGTATTGGATTACTCACTATAGACTCACCAGTTAACTATTCCTATCAACTGTAGAACTAAAATACGATTTGGTAATTGCATTGCTTCGAATGTGCTGCAATGAGATGTAATGAGCTGGAATGTAAGTAGCCTTGATGGCAATTGAAATTTACGAATTGGTTTAAACGGGCAAATTGGACTTGGATACCAAGAAAATACGTTTGGGTTTCAAATTTTAGAAAGAAGTTTAAGAAATATATTGAGAATATAACATTAAATTGTCAGCTTAAATAATACACACTTGTACATCAACTTAGTTGACGTATACATAAAATTCTTTGCACATACTTCAAGTTATGCAATCATCTCTTTCGAACCCTATCCCAAATCTCACGTTTTTGGCAATCATCCCAGTTTGCTTGAATTTGTTTACCAATCTCAAACGTATCTTTGCAACATCATCGTCATAGTCATCGTTGCCGTCTCCCACTTTTTATAACCCCAATTCTCAAGATCGAACTCTGTTTACCTTAAAGCGTTTATTCGCGGGTTAATGTTCGTTTTAATACGACCACATTTTTAATTGCTAAATTTAAAGTCGACAACATTTGACAACACGGCAAAGCATGACAAGCCAAACAAGCGAAAAACTAAACAAAAAACGAAAATGAAAATGAAAACACATAAATAAAAAGAAAAAGAAAATACATTTTTTATGATGATTACCAATCCGCAAATCTCGAGTTCAAAAAGCATTTGCTCGTACTACAAGAAATATGGCAAATCAAATAAATGCTTAATTATGGTCGACAGTGGAATATCCACATACATGTTACAATGTGTGTGTAAGTGTGCGTGTGTGTGTGTGTGTGTGTGTGTGTATCGTCGGTGTTGCTGCAGGTGGAAAATATAATGCAAGTCAACATGCGACCACAAGTTGAAGTTGTAAGTTGTAGCTGGAGCTGTAGTTATTGCTAGAGTAGCATGCCAAAAATCCAAGTCTCCTTGCGAGATATTTTGCAATTTGGCGAAGCGACGCAATTAAACACAATGTTGATACAATTTTTCAGTGCTCGGTCTCAATGCAGCTCTTTATTTTCATTTTTTGGCGCGAGGCACATCCACGAAGCGTATACTCTATAATATAAATAATTAGTTGTAAGATATTGTCGTGAGTGTCTGACAATATCTGTTTTAACAGTTATTTTCATTTATTTATAATTCCAAATCTAAAGTCGATTCTCTCATAGTCCCTGAGCTGACTATATCGATCAAGAATATATATATTTCATGCGCTCGCTGCAACCTGCACATTCTTTTTTGATCAACCATATTCTAGTGGAACTATTATTATTAAAGTTGTTTCAAAAGTAAAGCATTAGCTAATGTACTCTAACGGCTCTGCGTTTAGTAAGCATAACAATACCAACAGTTTTTCTATTTAAGTTGATATTATTCGAGTGCATTGTTGTTTGGTTAGCTGCCTATATACAAAAAGTTGTCGTCATCGTTACAAACGGCGCTCACATATTTTCATTTTCATTTTAATTTTGTTTTTTGCTCATTGAAGCATCTCCTGTTCCACGCTGTTGCTTTTACACCTCCTGCAGGTGTTAATTTTTACTTTGATTTTTGGTTGTAGTCAAAGTTTTAGTTTAGCTTCGCCACTCAATCAAATTGCTCTCACGAAAAGTGAAAAGTCAAAAATGGCACAACTCGCCATTTTCAGTTAAACTGTGGGCATGTATAGCAACGCAAGTACCAGCACCAGCACCAGCACCAGCAACAGCAGCAGCAACAGCAGCTGTTGCTGGTGGCAGTGCCCGGCAATTACCTAGTAACTCATATTTACTGTTGGACATACAGTAAATGCATTAAGTGCGGCTGTTGTGCATGTGCAACATGCCTGCTGCTGCTGCTGTTGCAGCCAGCATGGCCGATTGTCTGGCATTTGACTGCCACAGTAACAGCAGCAACATGAGACAAACAACTTTTGCCTCATTGTCTCATATTTATTTAGACTCTGGGCTCCTAACGAGCCGGGCACAGACGCGTGCATCTTTCCAAAGTTGTCGTGGGAATCGTTCGCTGTTGTTGCTGTAATGCTTATCCTTTTATGCAGCCCGCTTGCGCAATATCAGCAACAGCAGCAGCAGCAACATGTTGCTGCTGCACGTAATTGAAATTACATTTCGGGTGCTTTAGCAAAAGCCTTTAGACCATGGCATAATTTTACTGCCTACAATTCATATTCATTGTTGTTCAATTGTTTTTAGCGATTATACACGCATTCCTAATGAGTCTGCGTCTACTCCTCATCTTCTCTAAATGAGCTACGCTTACAACTAATAATTTAAAGTGGCACCCGAGTGAACAAAGATGCCAGCTTATGCGGCGTATGAGTAATATTATATAGATAACAAAGAGGAAGTGAAGATTGAAAAAAGAGTGAATATGGGCAGTCCGCAGTCTTTTTATTGGAATATTTATCAAATATGACACAACCAAGTAAGTCGAAGCAATTTATTAGGATTACGAGCTTGAAAGTAGTATTAAAATGCTATTATTATTATGTGGACATTCGACCTAAACTGACTTTCGCTTTAAAATCCTGTTTATAACTGTAGGTGCAGTATTAATCTGGTGGTCAAGCCATGATTAAAATGCCCTGATTTTTAAAAATCGTATCAATTTAGGCAAACTTATGGCTCTGGGAAGTTTGTCTCATCAATATTAATTTTTTGTATATAATTTTAAATTGCGTTGTTAAAAAAATTGCGTTGTTAATTTTTAATGTAGTGTTATTTCAGGTGTCCAACCATGTAGACGAATCCCTGGCTTTTGAGGAAAGTATCAATTTTGACAAAGTTATGTCAAAAGCCATAGAAGTTTGGAATTTTTACAGGGACAAAGTGGATTATATGCAATCTATTCTAATTTGTATCTGCAGTCGAAGCACAATAGCTCCATTGTACACGTAAGTTGCTCCGAAATCTGGAATCCAAACAAAGCGAAATGTTTGGATAAATTGGAAGCGGTAGTTGTTGGATTGCATTGGAATTCGAATTCAGTTGTCTCGGCTGCTCTCACAAGTTGTCATCGCTGTTGTCGTGTCCAACGTTGACATAATAAATAGTTGCAGAAATTAATTAAATGCAAATTGGCAAATCACATAATCATATCATATGGCAGCTAAGACTCACACACACATACACATTAACATCATGTGTTGCAAGACACGGAAAACTTGCAGCCACCTGAATGCAGCAGCGACTTTAGCTGGAGCTCAGCGGCAGATTTTTCACCACTCGCAAGACAATTTCCAAGTGGCAATTTTCAATTGAAATTAAGTCAGAGTGGCAAGTTATGGTCTAATTATGTGAGCGCTAATCAAAATACTATTTACGACGTAAAATAAGCGAATCATTTAAATTCGAGTGGCGAGTGCAGCTTTCACACATTTCATACATTTCACACGAGGAAACTCTTCGCTTTTAGCCACTTCCTTGGATTGGTCTCTTCTGTTTATGTGTGTGTGTGTGTGTGTGTGCTTGTTTCTTTACTTAGACAATTGGCTATTGGAATGACATTTATGGTCAGACCCTGACTTCCTACAATGAAATGCGCCTAAAAGTTGTTCGAAGTAGGTTAAATGCTTTTACCTTATTTTATCAAGCTTCAGGTTTGGATAATTGACGTAAGTTTTGGAATCAGCTGTGAATGGTTTTTTTCACCTTTCATCTTATTTATTTTACTCTTTTTTTATTTTTCTCTCTCTTTTGTTTTTCCTGTTGGCTGGCAACCCCCAGCGTTTGACAATTAACAACGTTTCAAGCGCGTTGCAACCGGATGTTATGAAATTGACCAGTTTTGCTGGCCCCGTCCTGGCCATATCAAGATTATAAATTTGGTAAATTTATGCAACCGGTGTGTCAAGGAGATAAACTGGCTTGGCTACTCCTCCAATCAAGTTGTCAGCATCGCCTCGTCCGACACATTTTGCACTAATAAATTTGACCAAAACAAGCGATTATTATTCGACAAGCTTACGCGTGCAGGGACGAAATGCGATCAATGTTAAGTTGAAGTGCACCATCAGTTCCACTCCCAATGATATCTTCATTGCGTTGGCCACTGTGCGTATACGTAACGCAGACGTGAAGCGCTCCACGTTACGTATCAGCAGAGAGAAGACTTTCACACCGTCTACGGCTAAGTACTGGGTTCATTTTGCAACTGGCTGACTTAATAATAAGAAAAGAAAAGAAAAGAAAAAAGTGATTACCTCAGCGGTCTGCCAGCAATTAGTTAATGACCAAATATGTATGCCAAATAATGCAGCTGAAATGAGCTGAAAAAAAAACAGCCGAAACGAAATGAACGTAGCAACAATTTAATTAACATACAATAAAACACTTGAATGCATATGAAAGTTGGCAGCAATGCAACTCCCAGCACTCAGTACCACATGCCGCGTGCCTCTTGTGCCGCCACATGCCACTCATTCCACATTTTCCCTCAAATAAAATCAGTGCACGCGCCCCTTGTGGCCATATAACTGAATAGAGTTATGAACGTGGCTAGTTTAATTGGCACACAATCGACAGTCAAAGAGAGTGAGAGAAAGATAGAAAGAAATGTGTATTGTAAAATCCTCAAAATATTACGAAAACTAGATTTTCACACGTAAATAATATTTGGATGTCAAATATTTGGATGTTAAATCAACCGGGAAGACTTAAAAAGCAACGCCGCATAGAATCTGCCAACTATATTGTCTTACGCCTAGGAATATATTTCACTATATATCTGGTAGCTTTGCCAGTTAAAATGATTTTTCTGTTTCGTTACTGATTTAAAAAAAAAGTTTAACTTAGAACGGAAAAAATTAAATAGTTTTCATTGAATACAATTTGTATACCAAATCTAATTCCAATGATAAAATCATATTCTATTTCATCTTACCATTTACTTACTTGACTTTACTTTCTTCTTACCCTTTACTTATGTACAGCGTTAAATCTTTAATTGAGTAATTTTATTAGTAATGAGCTTATAATTATGAATCTTTTCATCAATCATTTATTGCAACGAGTTTCTATTCATACAATTTATATATAATTTCTCCATGGAATTGAACAATAAAAGTGAATGCACGAAAGACATCCGATTGATAGGCACTCACAATCAAGAAAACAACAAAAAAAACCCAATCATAAAAATGTAAAATGTACAATTTATAAATATCGAATACAAGTTTAGCTATATTGTTGTTGCTGGCCGTTGCACAATCCGAAGACAATTCCCAAATAAGAGTCGGGTGAGGCGAGGCAGTGTGCGTGATTCAAATTAGAGCTGCAATGGAATGGAATAATATAATAAATCAGCTTAAATATTCATGAGGCAGTGCAACAATGATGTATAGTGCAAAAAAAAAGAAACACCATAAAGTGAACAAATCAAAATGCAATACATTTCCTTCCGTTTTTGGCAAACGCATTTCGAACGTTTCCTGATGTCTTTTTTTTTTTAAGTAAACTCGAAATACAAATATATAATAATGTTTTTATATAGGTACATATATATATTTGTGGACTTTACTGCCAACCTGTTTGTCGCCCACACTTTTTTTGGCTCAGCTTTTAACCCATAAATTGGACAAAGTCTTAAAATGCCGCCTTTGATCGCTGGAAAAGGTCCAAAAAAAATGCATAACCATCGCGATTAGCGATAAAAGACTTGCTCCAATTTGTGCCTGGCAAACCCGGAAGATATGCGAAATATGCCACAGAGCGGTCCATGTCTATGTAGTCGAGTGTAAATTGTAAATTGCAGCTTTTGCGATTGTTTGTTGGGCTTATGCACTTTTATTCAAATTCTTTTTGCTGAACTACTTGTGCAAATGCCAGCTAAAATGGTTTATGAGTCGCGCGAAAAACTTTTTACGTATAGAAAAGTGAAAGATGTTGCCTGCTCACTCTTACCTAATACTTATTAATCGCTGAAAAGGGGGCGTGTCGGCATGGCTAATGGTTATAGTGGAGCAGCCACTTTTAACAGATTTTTGTGTGCCACATTTCAAGCATTAGCTTCACTCAAATTTGGTAACTGCTCAAGGAATTGACGACGATTTGCCTGAATGATTTGCTGGTACCAGTTGCTCTCGTTTGAGCTGCTGCTAACTAATGGTTTCGGTGTTGGCAACACATTGGTGACTTCAGCTGCCACCTGTGGCGCCTTCTCATCATTATTGGTCTTGGCTTTGTTGTATTTTTCATGCATTGGCTCAGCACTTGTTGTTGTGAGTTCTTTTGCCTTCAGCTCAAATGGCACCACCGGCAAATTGTTGGGCAAAAAGTCTTGCAGTATTTCAAATGCCAAACTGCCATTGGGCTGTCTTTTTAAAGGCGTTCGGCCATTGACTATGTCAAGAGCTGTAGAGTGCAGCAGATCCTCTGTCACATTGATGTTGAACAGGTCCAGACCATGTTGCTTCAGATGATCTGCCACAGTTTGCTCCACCTGATCCACGCTCACATTCAAATGATTTCTGGCATCCCAGCTAACATTTTGAGCTGGCTCCAGTTGGTGCCTATGATTGAATAACTGGGGAAGCTGTTGTGGCCAAATTGTATCCACTTGTTGATCCCCAGGGGAATAACTCTGTGAATGTGCCAAGTATCCGCCATTCTCATCGGTTTTGTAGCGTGTCACCTGTACAAGTCCGTCTTGTCGCACAAAACCATAACTGCCCGCAATGCTGCCATTTTGATAACGGCTCTCATCTCGAAACTGCACATTGCCCGTTTGTGCATCGTCCACCTCATAGCCAAAGGCATACGTATTGGGACCTGTAAGGGATTCATATTGAAGTTATGTTTCACGTTGTGGTATTTATTTGGCCTACCATATGGCTGATGCAGAAAATAGTTGCTCGTTTTGCTCGGCTTGCTTCGATTTTCCTTCAATGTCTTTGAGTATGCTGTACTTCCATCTCCAGGCAGTGACATGGCCAACGCGGCGTATACTTTTGTGCTCATTAGCAGCATCAGCAACTGTAAGAGACGACAAATAATATTGCATACTCTAAGGCAAACAAACTAGAGCTTTGGTTACTTTTAGTAACGGAAGCATGGCTGAAAAGCTTTGCCCAGTTTAACAAGCTGTTTTTGGTTAAGTTTTATGCTTTTCCATTTAACTTAGATTCGTTAAAAAATAGACCAGTTGCCAAATTCATCTAGAGCACAAACCATGATCAGAGAGGCATATGTCCACAAAAAATTGGTTCAGTTTAGAAAAACAAGTGATAAGTTTACTACTTTCGAATCTGTTTTTAAATTCGCTTTTATGTATTTTTGGGCTATAAAATTAGAATAATGTCACAATCCGGTTCAGATATCCTAGTAGTAGAGCTTTTCCTTTCTTTTTATTTACTTGTTTTTAAATATATATAAGTGAATTATGAATGCTGATCAACCGTTTAATTTATGTTTTGAGAAAATATTTTATTTTGAAGTGTACAAAAATTATTTTAGAATTTCAACATTTTTGTAATATTTTCTCAACTAAGTGTTTGCTAGATCACAATGTGTCAATGTTTATATTCATTAAAAAGAAAAATATATTTTGTTTTCTATGCACTTCATTAATAAAAGCAAATATCTATGGTCATCTACGTACTTACAACACGCCATAGTCGAAATAATTTTGACAAAGTTCCCATACTGAATTTTAATGAGATGCGAGACACATTTGATGTTTGCCACTTGCTTTGCTTTGAATATTCTTATCTATGCCTATGTTTATATATCCGTATATCCGGCAACTTGTGCACACTTCCAGTGGCAAAATAGAACTGAAGACACCTTAGACTGTCGGTCAAAACATTATTGAGTGCCAAGAGCTTCGAGCCCCAATTAGAAACCCAATGTTGGCATGCTAAATTTTCTTTCAGCATGTTCATTCAAATTAATATGGTTAATGGAGAGAAGCTAAGCGAAAATAATAGTATTGGTTGTGTATTTTCGTTACCTTAATAATGACATTTGCTTGACCCTTGTAAGTGTTCTGAAAACCGATAAATATAAATTTGTAAGCTTGAGCATCTTTTTTAATTAGATTTTTATTCATTTTTTTGTAGTTTTCTATTAATACATTTTTATAATTCGATAATAAGGTTTTTCGCATTTCGCTTGCTGTTTGTCGTGTTTTGTTTCGTTTTTTAAGAATTTATACAAAATATTACTCAATAAACATTGAGCGTGAGAGACATGTGAGAGTTTTTTTTTTTCTACAGAGACAACATTGATGCAACAATGATTATTTTTTTTGTGATTTTTGTTTTAACATTTATATACATATATATATATTGATATTATAATTAAGCGGCATAATTGTTTATAAATATACAATACACACAAATTGTGAAGAATACTAAATGCAAAAATGAAACTAGATACAAAAGTGTCAGACTGAGAGTGAGTATGTGAGATAATAGAGAGCGTCAGTTGAGCGTTCGAGGGTGATAGATAAACAGAGTGAGTGAACGTGGGAAAGAGAGACAGTTGAGTGAGTGAGACAGTGAGTGGGTGAGAGTTATTGATAATAAGTATGTTTAAAACGTAACTGAATGTCTGAATTAAGAACCAATAATTGTTTTCCCACTTCATGCGTTCCAAGTTATGCTGCTTGTTGCCCAGTGGCTGCCAAACTGTAGTCCAACCGAAATGGCACAAAATGCTCCCGTTGCTTAAATATTAAACAATGTTGACGGAGCTTGCACGCCCCCCTGATGTTGTGGGCGTGGCAGTTCTTGACAGTTGGCCACAGTTTGGCGCAAAGGCATCCGATAGTTGAGCTTACAAAAAAAACTCTACATAAATATATATTACAAAAGTTGAGCAATGGAAATGAAGAGTTTAAGTAATGAGTTTGTTGAGATAGTCAAAGGCTGCACATTAGATTGCACATGTGTTGGTGGGTAGAAGTTCTTTTGGATGCCTTTTGCGGTGAGCATTTACATCTGCTGCAGAAGTGTTGTTCTCGATTTTAACTGGCCTTGGAACGTTTTGGGGTTAACGGTTGATGCTTGGTAATATGGGCGAAAATGGTTACACATAATATGAAACGTTGATTAAATATACAAAATATACATATCTAGAATAACTTTGCCTCGTTTTCTACTGTGCTTTCTGCTGCTGTTTCAGTGTACGCTTGATATAAAACATTATTATCGTTCACCATCGTCATCATCATTATCATCATCAAACTATGATCAAGATCAAGTCATTGCTTTTGTTTTGTTTGTTTGTTTGTTTTCGTATTTCCTTCGTCCATGCCATGCCAGATCAGCCGGGTGCCGGGCAAATACTAATATTGCCCGTTTTCTACTAAAACTTCTTAGCTACATTTTACTTACTTACAAGAAAATTTACATTCATTTTTGTTTAACGATTTTTGTTTCAATGGATCTGTTTTATCTGCCTGTTGTTCCTATATATTGCTGGTGATTGTGGTTTGTGGTTGTTGGGAAAGCACCTTTCGTGACTCGGCGCCTCCTCAGTTTTGTTTAATAGTGGTGCAGTAGAGGGGCATGTGCCAGCACGGGAGCGTGCACAACGGGCGCATGCTGAACGATCTTGGGCGCGGTCTTGTGGACGACGGCATTGAAACCATTATGATCATCGGCAGTGTAGTCCACGTGGCGCACTGAACCATCGGGCTCGACCAGCGAGTAATGGCCTGTGCAATGCGAAGATGGCAATTAGTTAAATAGTTAAATAGTTGTTTATCTTATGGCAAATTTGTTTCATTATGAACATAAACAATAAAATAGAATATGCACAAAATATTTGTTTGGAAAATAATTAAATCACTTTTTAAGATATGAGAAAGTCAAACAAGTATGTTTGTTGCCTAAGTCTTTTTTTCATCAGCAATCTTTAATCTTTAATAAGTATGTTGCCTAAGTCTTTAGTTTTTTTAACACATGATTTAAGTCTTATATCTTTGGTAAGTCTTTGGTATATATAAAGTTTTTTTTAGATTGTTTTAAGGTACGTGATGAGAAATCTAAGCTTGAAATCTTTTGAAAATATTATTAAAGAGCTTGAAAACCAGCTCAACTTACCCTTTACAACATCACCATCACGCTCCTCAGCCTGGGACTTGATGTCGCCGGTATGGGGATCCTTAATGCCATAGTTGAAGGAGTATTTGGGATAGGCCACCGGCTCTGCATGCACAGCATGCACAGCATGAACGGGCGCATGATGCACCTGCAGCAACGATGGGGCATAGTGGCCCAGTTCAATGGGCACAGCTTGAACGGCAGCGAACAGCAGAGCGATGGCAACAAAGTACTGTTTGTGTGTGTGTGTGTGTGTGTGTGTGTGTATGTATTTATGTTTGTGTGTGTAAGGGTACGTGAAGAAGAGGCAAAAAATGAGTCCTTGCTGTATGTTTATGTGATGCGCAGCGTTTTGTTATTGCTTTCTATGCGATATTGCATACCTTCATGTTTCTATTGAGCACAGACGACGACGACGCACGACGCGAATAAAATGGACGAAGGATTCGTTTCAAAAATTGAACTGGAACTGAAACTGAAACTGGCACAACTGTGAGTTTGGATACGGCAAACTAAGACGCTTTGGAGGACCGTTTATAGCACGAAATCGTAAGCTGAACTGATGTCTGCAACGATGACCAAAAGTATTTATATACGCGCAGGCGATGCCAGCAAGCAGCAGCAAGCAGCAAGCAGCCAGCAGCGACGACAACGACAACGACAACGATTCGACTCGAGTCGAGTTGCAGCTGCATGAGGTGTGCATGAGGTGCGGGAGTGAGGGCAGGCAGGAGACGTAGTCATAGACATAGAGTCATAGAGAGACCACGCATGTGCTGGCTCAGATCGCTGCTGCTGTTGATGCTGCTGAAGTTGCTGTTGCTGTTGCAGTTAGAGTTGCTGCTGGGTGCGGCATTTTCTTGGGCTCATAGATTTAAGAAGGCGTTGCGAGCATTTGGTGACTTGGTTTTCGGCAGTTGTGCGCAACTGTTAAGGACAGATAACGCTGCAATTGAAAGTGACACTTTGCATGCGACTTTTGTAGCTGTTTTTTTGTCGTAAGCTGTTTATTTATTGATCGGTGGCGGTAATTACGAGTCACAGTCAGAGGCAGCTTTTAATAGCCACTAAAATAGAGTGCGGTCTCTGCCAATATTATTACCATATCTGTGGCAGTCAGCGGGCGGCGTTATAATAACCGCAACACCAACAACAAGAACAAAAACAACGAACCTCACGTAATTTCATACACGACATTTTTTTGTCAAAAGAACTCTCATGTGTGTGTGTGTGTATGTATGTGTATGTGTTTGAGGAATTTTGGTGTTGCCAAATTTTGATTCTGTTTTTTTTTTTACGCATATTAAGCGCCGCTCGTTTTTCAATCAAAATTTTGTTGTGGCACATGGCAATTTAAATACAAATTGGTTTGTTCTCTGGCTTTAAATATTTATGTTAATCATTTTTTTCTTTAGCCTATGCAGTTTTTTAAACTTACAATGAATGACAAATAAGTGTAAAAATATAGTTTATTTTTTATTGGAGAAAAAATGTACTGCATAAGAAAGGCGAAAGTGTATTTTAGATGTTGATACAGTGTATCTTTTAGCTCAAAAGGATTCTTATTATTATTGTTCTCTGCAGGTTTTGTGAAAGAGAGGAGGAATCCTCGATGCACATCCTGGTAGAATGTGTCGCCTTAATTAGAAGAAGAAGCAGCATCCTAGGGGCGCATGTTTTGAATTACAAAGACATAGTAGACCTCAACCCAACAAAGATCCTCACGTTCGTAAGGGAGTTGGGGCTGATGGAAGAGCTATAGGCTCAGAAGGGGGGCACAATAGATCAAATAGGTCGCGGTGCAGCTTCCCCCCTAATAATAATAATAATAATAATCAAAATATTGTAAGACTAGTGTCAATATTACAATGCACAATAATCATTACTCAACTAAACAGCTATAATCGTATCTGAGGTAAAGTTGATATTAGTTAAGTTATGTTGCTTAACATATTGCATCCATCATTTAGACATGTACGGTCAGACAGCCAGTTAGACACCAAATAGGTATTACCCAATTCATGCCCACATGGGGCGTTAAATTTTCTGTGCCCATGATGTCAAATTTGGACACATAGGCTTTAGATTTTCTTGAAAACGCCCCCACACAGTCAGGCTGCATTGCATGCAACGGGCATGCAACGTGCATGCAACGTGCATGCAACAAACAACAAGCAAACAAATACAAACACAAACACTCAACGACAAAATGTTCTTGCATGACATATCAGAAAATTATTATTATATCTTGTAGCCAAAAGAGCATACAATTGGCCAAAATGATACAAACAAACAGACGTACATGTGCATTGGCAACGATGGGAAAAAAGCGTTTGCAGTCCCACGAAACAAAAGGTGCAAAGATACTTGGCTAGAAAAACTGCACTAAAAGTAACTAAAAGATCATTTGTGGCTCGTAGCGAAAACAGAATCGACTTATATAAAATGACTTTAAAGGCGACACATTTACACGGCACACCAAAAAAACAACAAAAAAAAACTATACAAAGAAAATGCAAACATTTGCCACAGAAAATAACAACAACAAAAGCAACAATTGCAGGCTCGAGGTTGGCAAACAAGTTGGCCGCGTCACGATCGCGATCGCACTTTGGCCGATTTGAGAGACGAGCTTGTGCATGGGGGGAGTGGCGGGGGAAATGGGCCCCCTTTGCCTTTGCCGTTTATTTGGTTAGCTGGTCAGCTTTGTCTTTGCTCAAACGATTGCGCAACAAATGCGCCACAGTTTGAGCGTCATTGCAATAAAGTCTTATTATTTGTGGGGGCGACATCGACGAATGCGTTAATTGCTTGTGCTCAAAGGCACTTGTTTCGACTCTCGACGCATGCCACAAAAATGCAGCCACGCCATGCATCAAACTGGATTCGCACATTGCATATTTGAAAATCAGTGCCTCAATCGTCAACGAATCACAATCGGTTAGCTTTGCCCGTCGCTCGATAAGTAGAACAGAGTTTTAATCTTGATTTATGGGCTGCATGCAAATATTTGGACAATGGTTTATTTTCAACTCTGCTGGCGGTTCACTTGAACATTTAAACGCACTTTGCTTTGCTTTTAATGACTTGTCAGTTGCGCATTGACATTGATTTATGCTCCCACAAATGGTCACTTTTAGAAAGGCAATCAAAGTCGCCTGCACAAATGTAACTTAAGCCCAAAACGAATCAATTGTAAATCGTTGCAGTACACTGCGTATGCGTAATGTGTCATTTCCGGCTAACAAGAGCTGCTCCTCTGCTGTTCAACACTTTGCTTCCCATTTGATGCACATACTTCACGCTTCCTCTGGGAAGCAAGTATACATTTCATTTCCCAAATTGTAATACAAACCACAGTAAACAATTTACACACTCGCAACGTTACCCATTGAAAATGGGTAAAGAGTGGAAGTGATGGAAGCATCTGCGACCCCATGCTGCTACTGGTCTTAGATTATTATAAAATCCTTTAATAATATATAGATATTTGATATAGCCCGCCGCTTGCATAAAGAGTTATGTTGTCTGTGACTATTTGGTTGCAATTGTGGCTAATTAAAACATTTTCGTCGGCATTTTTGCACGTTTGGCCAGACGCATGCCGTCCAGTTTTGGAGCCTCTTCTGTCATTCTAAGCGGCACGCCATAAATCTTCACAAAGTTGCCGCAATGCAGCAACTCTGGGGATGTTATTAGTGAGAGATTGATAGGTTGGAGGAGATACGAGTAACTATACAAAGTATAAATCGGTTGTCAATTAGGCACACGAAGTCCAGCCAAATGCCAAAGAGCTGCCAGCCCAATTGTGTCGCCAACTCAATTGTGAGATTACTAACTGCATTTGGTCACGCTGCTCTCCTCCAACTTTGTGGCGCCTCTAAGTTCGGTCAGTTTCGGTGGTTGGTGCCATTTCGGAATCATTACCGCATCGTCTCAGACCCGAACTTGTTTGATCTCATTTCGATTTGCGGTTTGTTGTGTGCATTGCAGCACTCCCCGTCCCCTCACCATCTATCCCCGTTCTCGTTTTTATATTCGCACATTTAATGCAATTTTGCGCATTTGTGCGTATGAATTAAGCGAGTGACGAAATTGACTCGGCTGCCAGCCTGTTGTCAGTCGACCAGTCTGCCCCAAGTGGAGCAGCCAGCACACAGAAAAAGCCCGAAACCGATTTCAGTTTTTCATTTTTCAGTTTTTCAGTTTTCAGTTGTGTGCCACTTTCCAGCAAAGTCGGCGCTGCCTGGTTGAGGCAATTGCCAATTGCTGCGCCTGATTGATTCCGATCGAACGCAATGGTAAAACGCACACGCTTCGATAGCGACTACGACCAGCTCCAGCCAGTTGGATTACGCAAAACCATTCCCAGCATACAACACCGCAAAATCAATAGATAGATATTTCAATTAGCTTTTGCTTGAACGTGTTTGTTTTTGTTTCTGTTTTGTGAGTGTATATTTTCAGCTTATATAAACAAACTGTTTTTCTATAACACACCAATATTAAAATTAATTACTATTTATATTTCTTAAACATTCTTTTTTTGGTGAGAAAAAAGTTGTACAAATTTTTGTATGGTATGTTTTTGGCTTATGACATAGAATAGGAGAACTCTTCGACATCGTAGTTTATTCTAATTTGCAAACATTTCTATATATATTTTAGGAAATTTGATGATTGGATCTATAAGCAAATTCTATTTGCTTTAAATAGAAGGTTTCCACCTTTTGAGCCACATTTAAATTATATGTTAAATTTTGATAGTCCTCATAAATTATTGTGATATTTTATCGGTACTAATACTCTTCACTATCCTCATTATCTTCCTCTCGCTGCTGACTATGCGTTTTGGCATCCTCATAGCCCTCCTCGCTGCTGCCCTCATATTCCTCATGATCGCCGCCGACCTCCTGCTCACCTCCTCCATCACTTTCACCCTCGTCCTCACCAGCGCCTTCGTCTTGGTCCTCATGCACCTTATACTGGCCGTTGGGCTTTTGTGGTGCAGCGTTCTCATCATCATCGTAGTCATCCTCCTCCTGCTGAGCAGCATGCTCATTCTCATCCTCATCTTCATCAGTCTCGTGACCCACTTCGTTGGCCTGATCGTGCTGCACCTGCTGCTCCACATTGGCGACACCACCGCCACCATCATCATCACTGCCATGGCCATGGAGTCTGGCAACGCCATTCGTGATCACCTCGGCCTGAAAGCCATTGGCATCATCTGCAGTATATTTGACAACGCGCAAGGTGCCATCAGGATCGACTACGCTGCGTGTTGACGTTGTTAATGAATGTGTGAGTGGCAGAATGGCAGCTGCACAACTGCACCACTCACCTGTAGACGCCGCGCACCTCGTCCCCCTTGCGTGTCTCTTTGCGATTCTGCAGCACGCGCGCCTGTCCATCTTCTATGCCATAGGCGAAGCTATATTCGGGCCGTGCCACATAATCGGAGTGCGTGCCACCGCCATAAGCATTGGGCACAGTAACCAGACGCTCTGGCCCCACCACCGGTCCCTCGAAGCGTGTATACGAATATCCAACGGCCGAGCAGTGCGTCAATGTGGAGAAGATTGACAGCGTGAGTAGCAAGAGATGCCACTCAACGCGTGCCACTTCGAACGTAACGCGGAAACACAAACAACAAGTTGCAAATGTTGTTGTTGCCGTTGCTTTTGTTGTTGTTGTTGTCATCATTGCTTTTAGCTTGGTGTTGATTGAATTTGAAATTCAATTTGTTTTTTATTTGCTTATATTTTGCGCCTGCCTCAACAGCGCTTTGGCTTTGAGCTATCTTTAATCCTCGCTAGCGTTTCGCATTTGCCGGAATACTAAGCGTGAAATGTGGCACTTCTCACTTATTTATATATGCCCCAGCTACTGGGGAAAAGGTTTGCGGGCACTGCCACAAACAATCATTTTGCATATTTCCGCACAAATTATGCGCCTCAATGGACACCGCAATCGAAGTGGAACTGGCCAAGAGCGACAGTGATGCGGTCGCCCGATGCCCAAAGCCCAATGTCCGGCGTCTGATGTGAGCTCCATTTGCCAGATTGCACATTTCCTAAAAGCCAAATTTATTGATGCTTTGATATACAACTTTGAAAATTGTTACTTTATTTTTTTATGAAAATAATTTGTGTAATTAATAATAATAAAATGTCTGCTACGATTTCTCACAACTAATATTTTATGACAATTTTAGCTATAATAAAATATCAGAAAAAGGCTTATGGCAATAAAAAAAACCATATATTTTATTTCTTAATTTTATTTTTCAAAGGTTTGGAAGTATTTCTTTTTGTGACAGTTAAGATGAAGCAATGAGCATTGTAATAAATGTGCAAGACTTAGCCACTGTTTATTGCTTACACATTTGCCGTAGTTTGCTGATTATAATTAAAACCATTCATTGTTGACCAATTTGTGCAGCATCATCTTGAGTACATCTGTTCGCAAATACACCAATGTAAACTTGCAACCTACACTCGCCACCCGCTCATCAATCTATCCACCAAAAAAAAAAAACATGGAAATCGCTTTAAGTGCGTTCAGCTGATTAGCAACCGACTGCAGCCGATGCTTATAATACCTGCTCAAAGATTAAACAGTTCGTGCCTTGATAAAAATGGCAACAAAAAAAAAATACAACCAGCCAAAATGCAGCTGCAATTTTTGGCCGGCTGTTGTAGCTTTGACCTTTTTTGTGTGAGGGTTCCGCCAGAGAAAAATATGGCTATTATTTTGACTACTTCTAATTTATAAGCGATGGCGTATTATTTTTGTTGTTGTTGCACTCTTGTTGCACTGTTGCTGCCGCTGTTGCTGTGGCATGAAAAATGCATATATCATTGGCCTCTCGTACTTGGCAGCAGTTTGTTTGGGCTTTAAAGCGCGCAGACAGTAGCCAAGACAGGCAGACAGACATGGAGACATTCAGGCAGCCGGGCGGACAACGCCATCGTGGGAAAAACTTGTTGATGCTTGTTCGGACGATTCGCTTAATTACCCATTACACAAATATGCTGCTATAGCAGCATCAAGAATCGCAATTCGTTGGTTTTTTTCGTCGAGGCTATTAACGTCATTTCGCACTCGTAATTAAGACGCAAACCTGCAAGCAACCAGGCAGAAAGTCATGTCTCAGTTCGTTGCCTAAGTTTTTCGTTTTGCCCTTTAGCGGCACGCAACCGAATGAGCTAAATGTGCCATTGCATTATGATTTATCTTGTTGCTGTTGCCATTGCTGTTGGATTTACTGCTGGCTTGATACATGTTGCAATGCAAATCGTTGTCATTGCAGTTGCTGTTGTCCGTCGACAACTGGAATGAGGGACAAACATCGCAGTCAAAGACTATTAAAAGCAAATCTAAGCCACATGCCAAAAAATCATGTTGCTGACCAAACAAACACACAGACAGTTAGCCTAAATACCCGCTAGACACCTGGGTGGTAAACAGTACGAGGGGAGAGGGTGCAAATCTGTTCACCGATTTCTTTATTGCAATAAATTGCATATAATGCTCAAAGCAATCCATGCTGTGCTCTGTTTCTATTTTTGCGATTATGTAAGCCAAACATCGTTCCAGTCGCACACACTCAGCCTACTATCTCACAGCCTCACATCTTGCAGAGTTGCCCAGTTGTTGTCCAGATTGCAGTTCCCTCATCTCGATGCGGTCTCCACAGTTTATTTTATTTTTTCCTTTTTTCACTACAGCCAGCGGCGCTGCTCTCGTTTGTCTCGCTTTGATTTCGTTTTCATTTCGAGTCGTCTGTCTGGTCAGCTCCAGTGATTGCAACAGTTTCAAACAACAACTAGAGACAAGTACACACACACACATACATCTATATATATATACTTACATACACACATACCAGACACTTGCACACTTGTAATGAAATTGAAATGCGAGTCCAAGTAAAAGCGGTTCCATTAACGACTTGTTATGTCGAAAGTGTTCTATATTTACAATAAAAAATGCTAAAATATATAAATAAGGCAAAAAGACTTATAGTTGTATTAATGTGAGATAAATTTATGTCAAAATGTCTTTATTTATGACTTTGTCAAAAAAAAAAATGCAAAATTCGGGCAAAATTAATCCGCATGATGGCATCTTAAAATGTCTATTGCCATACTTTGTCAAAGCTCGCATTCATTTTGTATTAAAATAAATATAAAACCACAAAGATAAATTGCTTGTTTGCATAACTAATGCAACAGAATGTTAAATTTTTGTAGCCATGCAACATGTGTAACTCATGTCATATTTTTTTGCGTGACAATGCTTCATATCGATATCATGGCTGTCGGCCAAGCTGTCAGCTGGCTAGAAGCATTTTGGCCAACCGTGTTACAATGTGCGAAAACCAATGCGCGTATTTGATATTTGACAATGCTTTGTGCATTGCGTGGCATGCGTGGCACATAAATTTCAACGCAATGTAGCATTCACTATCAAGTGCACCTACATACACACACACACACACACACACAGACACACAGCTGATGTTGAGGTGCCAATTAAATCAACACGAACCGAAACCGAAATAGAAACAGAAACAGAAAATCGAGGTAAAATCTTTTCATTTGGATTCGTTTCACTTGGATTCGATTCTTATGCACCTTTGACATGCAAGTCGAACAGGCGGCGACTCCAAATATTGCACGCTAAGTCGGCACAGTTTACACGTAACTACAAAAGTAACAACAACTATAACAACACCAAATGCATTTTTTCAAGCAACATTACGAAATTTTGTCGTCTGACAAAAAGTGCAGCAAACGTTATAAATTAAATTTACAATTTTGGTGCTCATTAAATGTTGAGCAGATCGGTAACAAAATGTTTGTCGGCGCTATTGTTTTTCTTGCTGCTTTTGTTGCCTGTGCGAGTATTTTGTCCAAAATTAGAACATCGCTCTGGGAAATCGCCAAAATGTATTTAATTGTTGTCGATTTCGAGTTGTATTTTTTTTTTCGCTTTTGCCGTACGGCTTGGCCGTTAAATTTTCTCGCGATTGTCACAAATTGAATAATGTCTCAATTGAAACCACAACAGAAATAACAACGACAAAGTCAACATTGTTTGCAGTTGTTTGATCGGTTCACAGTTAGCCGCTTAAGTCGCTCAGTTAATTACGTGCTAAAAAGAAAAAAAAACATAAAAATAAAAGATTAGTGTGTTTTTTTTTCATGTATACAAGCTATTGTATAATAACATCCTGGCAGCTGGTCAGAGCTTAGTGCTAGAAAGTGAAAGGCAAACATGCAAACGCCCACTTGGCACTTAGATGTGGTGTACCTAATATATGTACATATTTATATATATATATATATATATATAGCTCAATAAAACTCGATTTTATATAATTGCAAGTATTTTTTGACTAATTTGCCTGATAGGCAAAACGAATGACTTGAACAGCGAACGAACTTGCCGCAGAAGACGCCAAAGTGTAAAATTAGAGCAAGTTACTAACTTACTATTAACCACCTTTAGCGAACCGGTAGCCATTTGGCGAGTCTGTCTGCCAGCCAGCCA
Organism: Drosophila grimshawi; assembly: GCF_018153295.1. Classification (NCBI taxonomy): domain Eukaryota; kingdom Metazoa; phylum Arthropoda; class Insecta; order Diptera; family Drosophilidae; genus Drosophila; species Drosophila grimshawi. The sequence goes on along the minus strand of NW_025063240.1, from coordinate 13,401,108 downwards.
GTCTGCAAGCCATCCAGTCAGCCACTGGTTATCTGACAATCGCACCACTGACCAACATTTGACATAAAGCAACAACAATAACCGGCTGGCAGCTCAATGATCGATACGAATATGGGTCACTATATGTACATATATACATACAAGCGTCGTGCACGTATACATCTGATAATCTATGCAGCAAATGCAATTTTAATTGCCAATCATCGATGGGCACAAAAAGCTACCGGTTGTATAAGTAAGTGCGAGAAATGCTTAGCTTGGCGCAATTATGATTAGGTATCGCATTTATCTAATTCTGGGGTAGGTGCATTTACCATGTGCTTAGATATAAATATCTAGTTGTTGTTCATACTTTTGTATTTTTAATTAATTATTAATTGATATTTTAGTTGGCAGCAAACACAAGCATATTATTTAAGGCACTAGGAAAAGAGTATGCTTTGCTTGCAAAACAAATATGCCTTGTGTTTTAAACACACTATTTTGTCTTACAAATCCCACAGATATTTTTATTGACAATTCTCCAACGCAATTCCTATTGGTAACCTTGTATTTCAAATAGTGTATCGTTTAGTCGATCACCTGACTAATCACTCGTAGTAAAGTTATTAAAACTAACAAGATTAGCGGAATGATAAGCATTTTATTAATTTTGAGCTACCAATGGTTTTACATAGAACAGTTTTATTGCCTAGTTTGCCCCAGAAATGTCGTCAATTATCTAAGAATCTCAAAGTGCTGCACCTCCAAAAAAATGCAACGCGCATGCGTAATAAACTTATAAAGAACACGCCCACAACTGATTCACCGCCCACATGATTTGTTAATAAACGCCAATCGGATTAAATGTTAAATAACTTAATTATGCGCAGTTGGAGGTTACATTTGCATGCAAGTTGTAAAAAGAAAATAATAGTCTGAGTAGTCATCGTGGAATATGAATGGAAAAAATGGCCTTAATATATATATTAAAAATAATGCATTTAACTATACAACTATAATTAACAATACGGTAGCCAAATAGATTGTTAATAGACAACCAATTAACAAGTTTACTTTTAAGTATATACCGTTAGAGCCAAGATCAAATAATTGGCTTGATTAAACTGCGCCAAAAGCTAATGTTAATTGACATTTGAAAACAAAAAAAAGTAGGAAAAGCAAATAGCAGATATTCGAGTTAATAACGATTGCGGGGGCTGTTCGATTTTGGGTACAGCTGTCTTTAAATACCAAATAACTGAGGACAGCTAAAAGGCATTGCTAATTGCATTGACTGCATGCAACAGTTTGGCGTCGTTTATTTTTTTGTGGAAATTGCAGTTTTCACATGCTCGACTTTGGTTTTTTGCGCGTTTGTCCAAGATTTGCATACGCAGCCAGCTTATTCGTTTGTGTGCCTTTGCGGCGCCACAATTCTCAGGCTCCATTGGACTGTGGGGCACTTGTTGGTTAGGGGCAATTAATATGACTTGCTAACGGGCTGCATAAATCAGCCTAATTGCTATATTTAAATTAAAAAAATTGGTTGCCTTTTTTTTTGGTGGGCGCATGCTTGTCGTGCAACTCAACTCTTTGACCCGACATGCTGAAATCGTACATTGGCTTATATGTTTAATTTGCATGTAATATATGCAAATATTTAGCTTTAGTCGCGGGCATGTCGGCCACGTCTTACTTTTATTATATTTTCATTTTATTTTTAATTGCTGACATTGGGATTTAGCGACTATCAAATGTTGGGCTTAAACTGCGCGCCAACTGTAATCGATATGCAATAAGCGTTTTCGCACACTGCCACCCCAGCTGTTACTCGTTTATAAACTATCGATAAGTCAATGTCAAATTTATCGAATTAATGCACTATCATAAACAAAATATTGTAAAAAATAATTGAAATGTTGCTGACAAACCAAAGCGAAGATGTAAATAAAACGACAACAAATGAAATCTCAGCCGAAAGAGCTAACAGCATAGTCGATGCAGCTGCCATGGAAACGGATAGCCAAACAACAAAAACGACTGTAAAGCATGAAGCACAATACGATGCCGACAGTGAAATGAATGAATCCGGCTCCGAAGACGCTGCAGTAAAGGAGGATACGAATGCCGAGGACGACATCTCCACAGAAATTGCACCGATAAATCGCTCGAAAGCCGAACCGAAAAACAGGCTAAACTTAAAATGGAATCTGCGAGCAATAATCTCGAATTTGTACATGCAAAGCGAGCGTCGCCTGCCGGCTGCCCGGGTGCCTAGATGCCTGCACAATACGAGCCAGTGCGTCAGCAAACATCGGTGTGCCATGCTCCCAGATGCACCCACCATTAGCGTTGCCCAGGACCTGCGTAACAATCTGTACAATCAGAACTACGATACATTTCTGGATATGCTTGAAATAATGGCGATGCAATCTGTTTTTCCCGATGAGGCAGTTTTCGATCGACTTTTCGATATGGTTATGGTGAGCGTGTTAAATAAATAATGGTTATTTAATACTAATATGCCTTAATAGGTCCTTACGTCCAAGTGCTTGACGATGGCCGAATTATTTGATAGATACATAAATGTGATACGCACCTTTTATCTATTAGTCGACGCATTTCCACCCTGCTGGACAGCATTGCGTCCGTACTACTTAAATTTCCTGGGCGTCAACAATGCTACCGAGGAGAAGCCTCAAAAGCTGCAGTTACTCCTGGATTTGCTGGAAGATTGTTTGGCCAAGTGCAGCGACACTGAGCTACGTGAGTACACGAAGTTCAGTGAAGAGTATCTATTCGATTTTGCCGAGGAGGAGAAGGGGAAGGAGGAGGAAGTGTTTCTGCGTCATGTGCAGGACTACGACTGGCACAGCGGCAAACCGTGGGTGAATGATTTTAAGAAGATGTCACCATCAGTGCGGCTAGCCCGTGTTTGCAATGCTCTGGACATGATTTGCTGGGTGCTGGAGCGTCAGTTTCTGGCATGGCTGGATCACAATCGTCTGCAGCAAGCAGAACCTGAGATATTCCAGGAGGAAACGAAGCCCTTTGTGCTCATCGTTTTCGGCATGACGCCCAAAACGCGTCTCACGAACATAACGCGACAGTTACTGCGTCTTTACAGCCGTGCAGCATCCAAATCAATGTATCCAAGTCGTCTACGCATATTGGAGGTAGAGAGTAGAATAACCCTACTCTATTTACTATGTTACTAATGTCATTTATTTTAGCGCTATATATCGCTTATCATGGAGGCTAGTAATACCGCTGAGCTGCAGTACGTAGATAGTTTTGTGATTTATCCCAGTTTGGGTGAGCAAACACGTCGTCTCATTGGAGAGTTCTTTAAGATATTTAAAATGGAAAATCCCGCCGAAGTTAACACCTATATCAAGACCATTCCACAATTGAGCCAGCCCTATGTGCGTTTCGAGTTTGCCGATCAGTTTCTGCAGCTATTCTACTGTTCCAATGCTAAGTTTAGCCCGGAAAAGGTGTGCGAGGAGCACAAAGCAAAGCGTTGGTCCAAGTACAAACCGCGCAGTGAAATCGATCCGGCTGACAATGAGCAGTTGTCGCGTGAGGACTACTTCAAGATAATGCTCAAGGCTCTACAGGATTATTGTCTGTGGTTTAACCTGCAAGCATGTTGGGCTTACATTAAAACCAAAACGCCCGTTCAGCAGCTACAGACTAGAACAAACAGTCCGCTAGCCACGCCCGTGGGCGTGGTCACCGGCGATGTGGGTAAAATATTTATGCTCGATGAGATGCAAAAGGAGGCGCCCAGCTGGAAGCAGCTGATGAACGTAAAAGTCTGTCTGGCCAGGCCCAAAGTGAATCTGCCCGTGGCTCGCATAAATGTCAGCAGAATGGCCGAGTGCTATGGCGTCGATCTTCGCCAGCTGCGCTATCTCCGTCGTCTTTTACTGGCAGTTATGCGCTTCGAGGATGTTCAGGATTGGCTGGACTATCTACATCAATTCTTGGGCGAAGATGAGCCACCAGCTGTAAAGTAAAGAATAGTAAAAGAAAAATGAATTTATGTTGCATCCAAAATGAAGAATTTTTATATTTTCTATTTTTGTTATTATATATTTTCATTGTATAGAAAAACCCAGAATTCTAAAAATTAAAACTAATGCAAAAAAAATCCCCAAAAGTCTTCCGTTACAAGCTCGATAACCGTAGGCAACGCAAAGTGACGTAAGCGCAATGTGAGCAACGTAAGCGCAAAATGCGCACTGCTTTCATCGCTTAACAGAGAGAACTCCTCCACTTAGCAGGACGAAATTCACATTACTGCAGGATAAAATCCTGTCTGGTAAAAAATACTTTTAGTTGATTTTAGCAGCACAACCCCGTCGCAAGCAGCAGCAGGAGCATTCAACTGCTCACGTCGCGACAAAATACGCATTCTCTCCAAGTGTCCATTGAAATAAACTACTAACAAGTGCAAAATAAAATATATATATTTTACGTGAGAAACAACATCGCCACAATAACAACACAACAAACAAAATGTGCCGTGCAATATAGTGTATAGGAAGGAGTAGCAACAACAACAAACAACAACGTTGTGAGCACAGTGGTTAAGAAAACGGAAAATAAGAAAGCATAACGCAATAAACATAAGCAACAAAGCCAAAATGTCGACAACTGTGGAACAGGTGAGAGAAATGGCAAGAAAAGGAGCGGCAAACTAAAATTTATATAAGCTTATCAGTAATTAAGGCAATCTTACGGTATTTTTAGCGTAGCGCAATGCCGACAACTGCGTAACATACAGTGTCAGTGTCTGTCTGTTTCTGTATGCGTGTGGATGTTTGTGTGTGTGTGAGTGTATGTGTATGTCTGTGCGTCGCTCTGTCTGCCATTGTATGCGTAGGTGTAGTCATGTAGCTATCCCTCTTTCTCTCTCTCTCTCTCTCATAATGCGTATGTGTGTGTATGTGTGTATTGGCATGTGCTGAATGTTTTGCATTGCCATGCCAACGGCGACGCTTGCCACTTCCTTTTCCTCTGCTGCTGCTACTATTGCCTTCGATTTGACAGTAAAATTCGATTAATTCCTAATCTGTACATCAGCATGACAAGTGCCAAGCACAGACCCAGACCCAGACTCAGACAGCGACAAATATAAATAGCTGCCATTTTGTCAGCGAATTGAATTTCACTCACTCACACTTGCATACACAGAAAACCACCCACACACACACACACACACACACACACTCAGTGCTGACGCGACATTGCATGCAAATTTCATTTGCATATGCCTCAAATTCAAACTATGTTTGTGATTTGACATTTTGTTGCAATAGCTACACCACCCCCACTTCTGATGCCACAGGCTTGTTAGCAAATTTCAAGTGCTGTTATTTAAGCTATAAGCGGCAAACTGTCCGGGAAATGCATACGCACAAACACAAGTTTTCACTTTGTGCCTAATTGTAACTTAATTTTATGCAAATTATGGGTACGTAGCTTATGCGGCATATCTGTAGTCTTGCGTATTCTGCCACTCTGCTTCTTCTCGTAGTCATCGTCAAAGTCACAAAAACTTTTTGTTGCATATTTCAAGGCGCGCGTGTAGCGCGAGTCATTACATTTTATAGACTTTATACGAAGTTTGCCTGATGCAGTTTGGTCAAAAGTTTTTGCTGCGCTGCGTTGCCAGGCAACTGCTCACTGAATATATATATATATATATTTTTTTTTTTTTTATTTCCATATTTATATATATACGTATACAAGTGAATAGATATCATGTGCAAAGGAGATTGAGTGGACAAGGAAAATATGCAACCAACCAACTGATTTCTTTGTTGTCAGATTAAAGATAATCGTAAAGAAAACATTTTCAAGCGTTTATGGCGACTCTCTCGTATATTTAATATCTTCTTCTGATGCTGCATGGCTTTGGGGAAGCAAAGTTGAAAAATCAAGCAGAAATCGTTAAAGGAAACTGAAATTTGCCGTCTTCTTTTTTATGAGTTTAACATTTTGCATACGTCATTAAACTGATTTTTATTCCATACTCTGGACGGGTTTGCAAAGCAGAATAAAAATGTTGAGCAGAAAATAGTGCTATAAGATATAAGTTTGAGCTTCACAAGAGTTATGAGTATAATTAAACGATGATTAGTTTCTTGAATCAAAGCTTTGTTCTTTTATTTTACAATTAATGCTTTAATATCAGAATTGTGTCTGCATGCCCCAAAGAGTATGCTATACTTAAGAAACATTTTTAAAAATATATTTCATTCACTTAAAGCACGACAGAAAGCTTACTTTTTTTGTTGTTGTTACTATCCCATTTAATCTTGAACATAAAATATCGTAATTCTCTTTCTCAAATAAGCCATTTTATTTCATTATCGCCTTTTATTTGAATGCATAATAAAGTAAGATAAATATCAGATTTGCAATGAATAATGTATTGTGTATGATGTGTGAACATATAACCCCCCGATTTGTAACGGTGCATAGGCTAACTAGCGATACTCATAAAGCCACACACACTTGCACACTCAAACACACACAATCGCATACATTTGTATAGTTTGCGCAGTTACGTGAGAAGCTTCCTGCTTTTTGTGCACCATTTTACCTGAGCATAAATTACAACTTCAGAGGTTACCTATTCTACACACACATACACACACACACACACACGCACATACATATGCTTTAGGTACACGGGTTCCTGCCTCGGGATTTGGGGTCGCTGTTTGCTGCCTTCTGGCTATCTGAATGCCTTCCTGCCTAGCTGCTGCTACTGCTGTCAGTGTCGTCGCCGGTTGCTGCTTACATAATGTTAATGATGTAGCTTGCCACCCGGTGCCGGGGCTCATTTCATGCTGTTTCGCAAAAAAACAAAAGTCAAACAAGGTGCAGAGGGGAAAAAAAGAAACAACAAAAACAATCAGCAACAGCGACACGTGTGATGTCGCGGGGTTAGGGGCAGTGGCGTTGACCTCCATGTTGCACAATGGACGCACTGCATCCTGGTCTAAATTGTTTTGCCATCCTCAGTCTCTTGTTGTTCTTGTTGTTGTTTACTGTTTGTTGTTCATGTGCATATTATTTCAATTTGGCGGCATAATAAAGTGCTTCCGTTGCGACTCACATGGCGTGCGCGTATTTGTGCAACGAGTCAGCCAGCTGAAGCAGTTCCATCCCCAAGGATAATGCCTTTCTACTCAGCTTCGTTATGCTTATTTGCTCAGATGCACACGACCAAATGACGGGGAGCGGGGCGCTACAAACGTTGCCCCTCGACAGTGCCACACACACTCACAGCCGCAAGGTTCATGGCCCTCACTGTTCCATTTTTTTTATTTATTTTTTTTTTGTCGTTTTTATCATGTAGTGGCCCCCAAATGGCATCTCCCATTTATGTCATTCAAATTGAGCTCGCTGTGACCATCGACGGCGCCTGGCTGTCCTGGCCAAGGTCAAATTTAACTGTTTTGATTTAATTTATTGTTGCACACATTTGAAGCACTCATAAAAGTCCAAGTTCATATATATATTTATATATATATATAAATATATATACTGATATGTACACCTGCTCCCGCTGCTGCTTTTTTTTCGCTCGTCTTCTTGCTTGTGCGGCCAGCAAAGTCAATATTTTGTTTGTCTGCCTCTGTTTATCTTTGTCTTTGTTTCTCTGTGTATGTGTATTTTGATTGCTTTTGCCCACACCTAAGCTCGGGACAAAACTCACTGCCCCCCCACACACAGTCATACAGTTGCCGCCACGAGGTGACTCAATGTCTTGCTCATTTCCTTCGAATGGACGAAACTATATTCAACACAGCCGCAGTTTCTTTCCACATATATATATATATCTATATGTATGTGTCTGAGGGGGTTGCAAAGAGATTGGTGAGATTCTTTGTGGCATAAATAGGGGTTTTGTTTTTATGTGAGAGCTGGCATAATGTACATACATATGTATATATATGTATATGTACACGTGGATGGAAAAGCGCTGATTCTAAATGATTTCGTTTGCCATTTCGTGAAAGCGCTTTATAGCAAAAAGGATTGAAAATTGGTCCCACACTGGTTAGCTGTTGGCTCTTAACCAAATTTGTATTCTTAACTTCAAAAAGCTTTTTAAATCAATTTCAAATTGATTTTATTTTGTGCATTAGTACATTTGTACAAAAAATGCTTTTATTTATTTATTCAGAAATTGATTTATTGTGATTTATTCATAGTTGATAATAGACTCTGAAAGACTAATTATTTGTGCATTCACATTTTTAAAATGACAAACAAAAGTCATTCTTTAAAAGCTTTGCTTAACTAACTGTAGTTTTCAATTAAAAGTTGGATTTTGTGTTGTTGTTATTTTGCTCTTATTTTATTGCCATTTTCATTCCACTGTAAGGACTTTGCACTTTGTACTCATTAACTGCTATCTCTGTTACATTATTTTTGTTCGCCCTCAACGATTGTCTGCTTCTGATAGCAATATTTATTATACTCTTCATTGGTTTGTTTAACTATGGCAGGATAAATGTCGCAAAAAGACGAAAACATTATTTTCAAAATTAACCAACAGCTCGAAGCAACTCCTCGTTGAATCTGAATTGAATATTCATAAAGTTCAATTTATTGTTATATATCGATGTGTGCGTACATTAAACTCTACTTTGGCAAGGGCAATAAAAAATTGGCTTTTCAAATAAGGCTTTTGGCTTGTCTTACACATACTTTTTTGTTGTTTTTTTTTTTGTTTTGCTTGGCTCATCTTACCGAAATGAGAATCATATTGCGAGTGTGTTCTCGCTTATACACCACATACATATATGTATGTGTGTGTGTGTGTGTGTGTGTGTGTGCTCATGTGTGTGTGTGTTGTTTCTTTTCTCATTTTCTTGATTTTATTACTTTTACTTTTTACGATTTATTTGCCGAAATTGCTTATTTCCCTTTACACAAAAAGCCAAAAGGAAATTGGCGTATTGTTATTGTTTGGAGTTTGTTGTTGTTGTTGTCGTTGCCGGTCCTGCCACTGTTGCTGCTGCTGGTGCTTCCGTTACTATTGCATTGTCTCCCACAGCATCGCAAAACGCAATTTTGTGGCAAATTCAATCAGCGTTTTTGTTAATCGATTCTGCATAACTTCGCTCTGCTTCACTCCTCTTCTCTTTGTGCCCTATCAGTTTTATCAGCTTTCTCACTGTTTTACTTTGCTATTGCTGCTGCTTTTTCGACTGCGGCACACACACACACACAGTCACACATATGTGCACAATTTTTCATTAATCATACGCCGTGTTGCACCCACACAGGACTCGCGCTGTCGCAGTCTCCGTCTCTGCCATCTGCAATCACTGACTTGCAACTGACATTGCACACGGATTTTCCAAGCTTCTGCACACGTAGTCACACTCGGTGGAATAAAGTTCAGGGGAAATGCGAACAACCAGCAGAATATATATACATATATATGTATATATATGGATTTTGAGGAACATGCACATATGCGCACATGACAAATATCAATCGGAATTATCACACATATTTTTATCAGCATTTTCCACTTACTTCCGCTCAATAAAATGTCAAATATATATTCAATGACAGCTAAAAATGAAATTGAAATAAAGACAAACGTGAAACGCGAAAGAGTGCAAAATTTAGTTTCACAATAATTTAAATATTTGCTTTATATTTGATGCAAACGTTTATTTAAGAATATTATCTGTCTATGCAGCCTACTCTCTATCTCTCTATCCTTCTCTCTCTCTCTCTCTCAGTCAATTTAGTAAATTGCGCATAGAGTCGACTAAAAAAAAAAAGAAAGAAAAATACGTTTGCTGCCTAAACAGGTTATCTAAATTGCAAATTTTGAGGCTTGCGTAATTGAAAAACATAAACCGACAGCAGCCGGCAACCAACCACCACGCCTGTCACGCCTCCCACTTATCCATCATTGCATGCCCATCCCCCATCCCCTAATTTACTCATCTCATCTTTCATCTCGCTTACGACTACCGTTCGCCATTTTAGTTATGCAGCATGGCTAGCAAATTAAATGAAAATGCCGCTAAAAATAGCTAGCAAATGTGTCGTTCTCTCTCCTTTTTCCTCTCTCACCGTCCTTGTCTCTAATGCAATTACAGTAGCGCCATGCCAAAATGCCTCAATTTACTGCAAAATGACTGTCATCGATTTCCGCTTAAATCTATATGTATATATATGTATATAGATATATGTTATTCAATAATTTTGGTGCGTGTGTTAACGAAATCATTCTGAATGCGGTTCGATTTACACATTTCAGTTCTGGGCATTCAGTTTATTATTTTTGCTTAGCTTTTTTTTATGTATTTGACATTTTGTGTAATACGTTCGAGTTGCCGTCAAAATATGCATTAATGTGTTAGTGTGTGTGTGTGAGTGTGTGCGTGTGTGTGTTCCCTGCTGACACAGAACAACATCAACATGCAAACAGAAACAACATTGTTAACTGCCACATGAAGTTCAATATTTGCTCGCGCTAAACCGTAGATGTATTAACATAATGTGTCAGCACAAAAAGCACAGAATGTGAACTAGCACATACATATTTATTCACATATATATATATATATGTGATGTATGTGTATATGTATGTAAATATACAGGCATGCTTTCGACATATTTGTATTTGAGTCGAGGTCGCGAAAGCACATTGTAACTTGCCTAACATAATAATGGATTATTGAAACTAAACAAAGTCGTTCATATGTTTTATTATCTTTAAAATTGTATACATTTTAAGAATATGAACTTTAATTATTATCATTATTTTTCCATATATTTAGAATAATATATTCTTTTGTTCGGGTTCTAGTAGAATTTGGTCCATGCCCACTGTGCATTAACAGCATCGAGTTGTAAATGCCGCGCTAAACTTCTTGTCGTTGAAAAAAGAAATGAAAAAAATATGACGACAACTGTTAGGCAACGATCCAGAGGCAGCCATTTTTCCAGCCGAAAGATCCGAATTGGCACACAGCACCGGCTCCACTTCCTTTTCTGTCGCTGGCTCACTTCACCCGACTCCGGCTGCTATTTCGCTCCGTCCCTCAGCTTCAGCTGTCAGTTTGGTGCACATCGCACTTCCGCCGCTTAAGCAACGTTCAAGATACACAATGCGACAGACAGAGACGGAGAGAGGCATGTCACGTATGTTTGTGCCTAAGCATTCGCATAAGCATTCGGTTGCCATCGCTGTGGCACATCTCATATCCATTCAGCACTGCGGACAGAGAGACATACCTATACATTGGCATTGACGGGAGCGTTCCCGTCGTTTGTGTTAAATGTCAGCGATGGTGATGGCACTGGCAGAGAGGCAGAGACAGTGGCAGTGGCAGAGGCAGTGGCAGTGGCAGAGGTCCCTTGGCTGGGGTCATAGCAATTGACCTTCCATTCATCAGAGCAACTGGCGCATATTGTTTACCAAGGCTCGCACAACCGTTAGAAAACTCTATTGATGTTTACAAAATTCATTTATTGATTACGGCACAAAAGTTTTGGGTTACTAAAACAACACGAGCGAAACATGAGTTTTGGGCATTCTCCCCGTTCGGGGTTGCTTGCTCTACTGTAATTATCCACTCAAATGAGGCTGAAAAAGCAGTTGAAGCACGAACTGTAACTCGCTCAGTTCCTTTTATCTGGTCCGCCTGCTAGCTGTAGTTAATGATGAGTAGACAGGAGTTTTCCATATGGCGACTTCCGTTTCATTTTTAAGCCTTTTCGCATGCCACCCAAAACACAAAACACAAAAAAAATAAATAAAAGACAACCAAGTAACTGTAAATAAGCAGGCTGCCGTGGAATGTGACAACGAAGATGACGACGACAACAACATCTTCTGCCTGGCAGTCGTTCGTCCTTTCGTTGAGGCAAATTTGTTTGGATGCTTTCGCCTTCACATTTTCGCGCCGCACAAAAGGCAACAAATGAATGACAAAAATATTTTGTAATGAAAGGACTTGAGAAATATAATAAATAATGACAAGTCCCCAAGCAAAGTGAAATGCAACCATGAGTAAGGCATTGCCCGCGACACATTCCTATAGTCCCCACTGCCACCTTCGACTCATTTCCCTCTCTTATTACAGACCCCCTCACATTTCCTTGCTGTGTGCTGATGTGCGTTTAAAGCACAATGACAATTAGAAAATCTTTGGCTCAGTATAAAAGGGTTTCCATCTTCTGTTTTCACAGTGCTCATTTCGAAATTTGTTCTTCCTTTTTTTTTGTTTTTTTTTTTTGTTGTCATTTCGCGTGAAAAATGAGCTGCAAGCCATCCGCTGAAAGATACAAGAAAAAAGAAAACAAAACTGGAAACTCTTTTCAACTGCATTTGAGCGTGCAAAAGATTTATGGTTGGGTTTTACTTTTCATTATCATTGCCTTTCGCAAATCACAATGATGATCCAATTGATGAGGAATCTGTGCAAAGTCGACTTCTTCATTTACTAATTGCTTTTGATACAGTTGGCAGATTTTCAGCTGAATACATGCATTACATTATATACTCAACCAAAACATCTGAAAATAACAAATGAAAATCTAATTGAGCTAACTTCAACCCATACAGCAAATTATTTATAATGTTTAAGCCTGACTAAATTCTAGATTTCCTAGATTTATAATTTCCATAAATTGTGGAAGCTAAACTGATTTTGCTTAAACGCTTGAGTTTGGCAAGTAAAAGTTTTGTATCTGTACAAATGAAAACAGATTTGAATAAAAATTATTTTGAATACAATTAACTTGTTTTGCAACACACAAAAATCACGTTTGTTTCTATCACAAAACACTTACTAACTTAATAAAAATAAACAACCAAAAAAAAAACCACATTCTAAAAACTAAATGACAACAAAAACACGCTCACTGCTTGAAGATACAAAAACCACATAAAATGTATAAAACTTTATGATCATTTTATGATGAAAGCCAAACAAAAACCCAAATTTAAATTGCATTAAAACACATGTAATTAAAGAGGAGCAAAATCTCAGGTGTTATTTTGTCCGTTTGATTAATAGAAAAGAACTATTTTTATAATTGTCACAACCGAGCTCCCACATGACGAATATTTGGAATTAGAAATTATGACAAAGTTATGACAGTGAAAACTTTAGAATCACCTCTATAATTTCTTTTTGTGCATTCTTAATGTAGAAAATCGGAGTATTTTTTCGAAGGAATTTCGGAACCATCACCAAGTCGACTTTAAATGCCGTTTTATTCCAGAGGTCAAACCTCATGACTACGAAGACCTGGTTTTTGGAAACCAGTGAAGTATGCCAAAACAAGACCAACAAGGAATGGCTTTTGAAAGTCGATTAAGTCTTGTCGAAGTGATTTCTGTGGAAATTGTAGCCCAATATCACTTAATAATGAGTACATTGTATGTCTGTAACTCCAAATTGCAGGACCGTACTTTTATTGCGGGGCTAGCTTTAATTGGTGAAGTTTGGTTTGTTAGGGCTGCTGGCGAAATTAATTAATGGCTTCAACTATGGCTGGCAATATGCCACCCGAAAAAGCGACACCCATCGAAAACTATAAATTCAATTTTGCTCTGCGTTTGCACAAATACGAAAGTAAACACATATATACTCGTATGCGCTAAAGACAAGGAAAATACTTCGAGCATTTGAAACGCTGGCGCTGCACAAGACATCCTGCAATAGAAGCAGTAAGGAGACTGAAAGGCCAAGTCAGCGAAGCCAAGTAACTTTTGCACAGCCTGAAAATCCTTTTTTAATTAAATTTTCTGTACATTTTGCAGTTTTTAGGTTTGAGTAGACAACGAACTCATCGCCTCATATATGTCAAGCGAGTCCTTTTACCCTCCTCTCTCTAGCTCTCTCTCCCTCTCTCTCTCTCTCTCTCTCTCTTTGTATTTCTCCCGCTGAGACTCTTCTCAGAGTTTGGTTCGTTGTCTGTGACTGTAACCGAAGACAAAGTTTTAGCCTGGCAGCGTTCTGGTTGCTTTCCTCGTTGTTGTTTTCTGTCAACTAAATCCAATTACATGCACACATGCTACACACACATGTTGAAATGTACATATATATATATCGTATAAGTACATATGAGTGTAGTTTTCACTTTGATTTTAGTCAACCGTCTCCTGCGGTTACCCCTTTCAGATCATAGTCGTGGCAAGATAATAATGCAATTGATAAGAGAATTGTGACTGCTACTTAAACAAAAGAGTTTCAAAAGTTTAATGGATTTGGAATTATTGCAATCCAACTCAATGTCATCAAGCAACAAAAATAATAAAAGAAAACATATTTTTCTCTGAGTGTAAAAGCACAATTATGTTAATTTACAAGAACAGAAACACAAAAGTTAAAATATTCCATTGCATTGGATTACATTATAAACTCATACTCTCTGCACTGTTGATCGGGAGACTCGAGAGATCATTGTGTTATCTCTACCCCGCTCTTTATAGTTGCTGCAGCTTATCAGCTCATTTGCTGGTCAAATTGGGGGTCACTAGCTAAGCCCATGAGCGGAGAGAGTTACTCACCCTCAATAGCTCATTAACTATATGGGCAAATATTCGTATACCCTGTAGCAGGCATACGATGAGTTTGTTTAAAAATGTGTAACGGGCAAAAGAAATAATTGTTATTCCTACACATGACTAACAGCCATTAATATATGACTACAACAAATGATAAGTTAAATATATTTCTTCTCTTGCTACAGCATATATCCCAGTCGTGTCTTTAACAAACTTAGCTACTTTCTGCGTTATCTGTGGCAATATAACCAGATGCTGCTCTTGGTAAAGTTGGAACAATTAAGCACAGACAAAGCACGCTTATCAAACCAAACTCTCCCTCCTGACCCTCTCCTTGTCTCCCACTCCCACTCTCTCTCTGTCTTGTCTATATGTAGCATTTATGAGCATGACGTGCATTTTCATGATGTGCTCAAACAGAGGGAGCATTTTATATTTTATTTATAAAAAAACAACCGCTTGTAATAATTCCAGTGCCGTGCATTGAATGCTGTCTCTCTCTCTCTCTCTCTCTCTATCTGTCTATCTCTATCTATCTCGGTTGCTCTGCCCTGCGTTTAGTAGCATTTTTGCCGTCGAGACTGTGTGACACTTGCGTCCGGTATGCGCTGACTTTGCTGGCGGAAATAAAATTAATTACAAAATGCACATATTTCGCTTATTGTTGATTTTTTTTCATTTAATGCTGACAACAATTCAATTGCAGACGGCCACCGAAGCGCTCACAGCGGGCGCCCTGACAGCAACAGCGACCGCGACAACAGCAACAGTTGCAGCCGTAACAGCAGCAGCAGCAGCAGCAGCAGCATCAGCATCAGTAGTGACAGGAACAGCAGCAACCGCAGCATCATCCACGTCCAACACAGAAATCGAACAGCTGCAGCAGGCGCTGCTCGACAAGCAAACACAGCTGTACGCATTGGAGACAGCCTGTCTGCGTGAATCGGAGCGCCAATTGGAGCTGGAGGATAGCGTGATTGCGTGGCAGGATAAGTACGATCGATTGTACGAGTCGCACAAGCGTGTCCAAAAAGTCAATCAGACCCTGGAGGATAAGATGCTCAAGCTCGTCGATCGCAACACAAATGAGCGGGCTCAGCTCACCAGTGATGTGGCCACGCTCAGCGTTCGATTGGCCCAGGCCAACTTCAACATTGCCAAGCTGCAAAGGGAAATTGTAAGTACAATCTTTAATGAACTATATATATATATTTATTCATCAAGATATAGTTTTCTTAAATATTTAATGATACTAAGTAATTCAACGCGCAAAAGTTGATTAAATGTGTATAATCTATTTATAAGTTGTTCCTAATTTTGTGTGTTAAATCGATTGTTCAATGAGTAATCAAAGTGTTTTCAAGCTACGTTTTATAACTGACTTGATTTTGAAAGAATATCTTAATGAATTGATCGATAAACCCTCAAACTATATTTATATATATTTCGTACACCTAGAATTCCACAAAAAAAAGAAATCGTTAGGTTAAAGCTGAAAAATGTGTTTAGATTTGCATATTTGATTCGGTTTTTATCCCCCATTACTTATGTTACAAGTAGAAAATAAATGTGTGGCAATATCCGTAAGGATGCATTTCTCATTCTTTGTCAATTAGTGCAGTGTACAAAAAGCTTTTACACTTTTCAACAAGAGGCACGAGTTTGGCTTACGCTCAGCTCCCGTAAGGCTAGTCAACTAATTGGCAGCCAACTTTTTGGGGTGGTTTGGGCTGCATCATTTTGATAGCTGGCTGTAACTTTAAGCCGCTGAAAGTCGCTTAGTAGAGCTAAACAAATGCAAGGCGCCAAAGCGTTAAAAACTAGAAACTTTTCCAATTCACTTTGTTTTCTGCATTATTTTTTTATTATTTTTATTTGCTTTAACAAGCTTTTGTATAAATTTTTTGAAAAATATCTACGCGAAAAGTTTTCAATTAAGGCGAACAGTAAAATGCCATCGGGCCGAAATGCACTCCAGCTTTCAAGGGGAAATGAATGAGGTGATGGGCTGGGAGAAGCCTCTAGGAAGCCTTTTAACGCACTTTACTGCATCTAAGCTGGTTGACTGTCGAGGTGTTTCGTCCGGGCTATCGGCCATGTTGCCCACAATTAGTTACCCAAGGGAATCGAGAAAGTTAAGGCAACGGTTAATGTTGCAAACAAAGATGGGGACAGACAATCGCAACAAAAAACAAACCCAAGGCGTTAGATTTATTAACTTCTGCTATTGTCCTTTGGCCAAAGTATTTGCGAAAAGTAATACTTAAAGCGAGAATTTCCACCTGGGTCCATTGTACTTTTTGGCCAGCTTTTGCATTTGTTTAACAGCTGCGAATGCATTGGGTATTTTAAGCAGTATCCTGAATAAACAATGGGTCTACTCGATGTGTGCGCTAATTTTGTTACATCTCAGTCAGCTGTCATATTTATTTTTGTCACATCTGCAGGACCATAAGATGTCAGCTGTTATCATACTTATTGTGCTTACTGTAATAGCCCATATGAGCATAGTATTATTGCCTTTTGACTTTACCAAATCGATGGACTACAGCTTGTGGGCAGCTGAAATGACGTGGATTTATTTCGTTTCTTGGCAAGCGTGTATGGATTTTCGCTGATTGCAGTTTATGCTTTACTGTTGGTTTTCGGTTTGTTTTCTTTCTTTCTTTTTATTGTTGTTTTCGTCGTCTGCCCGCTGTTTCGTTTGAGTTTGGGGGGTACTGCCGACAATGTCAATAACCTTTTGCCGCTTACATGCTTTCCTCCCACCCACTTGGCCGGATGAAAAATCAGCACTTGGTCATGGACTGTCGCTGCGTCACGTGCCACAGCGAATTCTCTCTCTCTCTCTCTCTCTCTCTCTCTCTCTCTCTGTATCTTTGCAGCCATCTCTTTTTGGCTCTCTGTGTAGTATACGGCATCCTGCTTACGCTATCTGCATCCTGTATACCTTTGGCATGCCTTGGCCATGGTTCGTTAATCTGGCGCTGGCTTTTTGCATGATAGCTTGGCATTTCCGTTGCAAAACACTTAGCCGTATGCCGTAGTCCGTACTCGGTAGTCCGTCGTACGTCGTACGCCCGTAGTTTGTGGGTCTGTGTCCTGTAATCGTTTGCCATCCTTGACTGTTGTTGTCGGCTGTTATTGTTTACTGCCAACGTTGTATGCAAAAGCGATTGCGTCCTCAAGCACTTGACTGTGTAATACCCTGGATTTCGTTGTGTTGGGTATTCTTTTGTATTCTAAAATGGAAAAGGTATACCTATGTTTTATGACTTAAATACTTATTGATAAAAATAATATATAAAATATAATTCTTGTTGGCGGAAGTATAACTTAAATTAGCATTTTTGGCATCTTAAATTATTAGAATATGCCAATTATTGGCTTATTTTAGTGGATAGATAATACTTAACTATTAAGCAATAAAATTCACTATTAAAACATATTTCAAATCGAAGTCAAAATTGATTTACTCGAAGCTTTCATCTACTGCAAAAAGAGTACATTCCTCTTTCTCTCCCTTGAGCTAATGGGTATGGTTTCACTGGCTGTTATGCCACATCCTCTCTCTGGCTCGTTCGAATATTTGAACCGTTCATGCTACACCACAATTTGATGCAGATGCCGTAGCCAGGGCGTCATCCATTGAAATTCCCACTTGCATTAAATGCCGAGTAATTGTAAATATGATGCGGCATTCACAGGTTCCCCGAGCGCTGCAATTGGAGCAGATAAAATGCAAAGCGGAGCGGAGCACACACAGTTCACGTGGCAATCGCTATACTGACTCCCAGCTGGCTTTGAGCCTTTAAGGTGTTGTATTCTTTGGTTTTTTGTTCTTTTTTTTTTGTTGTTTTTTTGTTTTCTAGCCCAAAAGAGTGTAATTAATGTTTCGTACCTGGCGGCAGGTGCTTTGAGTAATCGCGTTGTTCACTTCTCAACTCAAGACATTTTTAGTCCATTGTGAGTTCTACTTCAATGAGTTTTCGCCAAGAACTTTTGGAACCTCTTGTGCAACGGTGCGTATAAGTGATTGCATACTAGAACTGCTCCTGTTCGCCACAATTCGAGACGAATCCTCAAGTTTACTCTAGGCTTAGGCCACTGCTGTTGCTTCTGGCTGCTTGTTTTGGGCCTGTGTGCTTAATTTCTTAAAAGTTATTTACATATTTGCCTGATGTGGTTTGCCAACTAAGCGAAGGAGTCTTAGTTGTCGCTTGTGGGCATGTGGGTGTGACAGGATCTCTCCACCTTCTTGTTGACTGATGGTTTAAGAGTGCTGACAGGATGTTGGCCGGGAATTTGAGAGCTGACGGGCAGAATGCTATTTTAGACAAACATTTTTGCGTCGAATTAGCTCAATCTAAGAATAGTCAAACAATGGAATGGATTCTAATTGAAATAAAACGTACTGTTCCTTCTGTGGCTTCAAACTTGAAATCTGATCTGTTTGCAGTTAACGGAAGTATATTAAGAACAATACTATCTTTATTACTTGCAATCATATATATAGAACTATTTGAAGATTTCATATTTATTCCATATAATCCTAAATATTTACCCGAGCCCGAGTTCTCAATACACTGCCCAGGAAGTTTATAAAGCCTCTCACCAATTCGCTATCATAAAAATCTGAACAATGTCGACGCTCGAAGCCGAAAACCCAATTAAACCAAAGCAAACAAATGTTGAACATTCAAAGCTCACCTAATCCCACTGAATGCGCCTTGTTTTTAATTTCCTTGCACAAACATTGAAATTTTTCCGGTTGCATGTCAAATGATGAAAAACAACAACAGAGTCGGAAAATATGTGGCCGAAATGCACGCAAAAAAAAAACAGAGAACTAAACTCAACCCTAGCAAAGTTGAAATATTCGAGAGAGGGAGAGAGAGAGAGAGAGAAGAGGAGTGTGTGAGAGAGAGGGAGAGAACAATTGTTCAATATTACAGCAATAACGGTGCGGAAAATCGGAACTCTGAGCTGATGTTCGCTTCACGATATGAATCGTTCATATTTTCCTGTTTGCCTTTTGCAGCTGGTGAAATAAAAAAATGTTGGGCAATCAGAGGAAAAAAATATTTTAAAATTTAAAAAAAAGATGAGAAGAAAATGAAAAAAAAAAGCGGTGCAAAATGAAAAAGCAGCTCAAGTAAATAAAACCAAGGCAACCATGCGGCACACACACACACAGCAACACACACACACACCAACTTACAGACACACACAACTTGATGTACATTCGACCAAAGTTCTGGTCTATAAATGTCTACCTATACGCACACATTTGCATATCGCAAACACATACAAACACACACACACACACAAAGACAAAGATAGATAGCGGCCATTGTTTTGTGGCTCCACTTTTTTTTTTATTATGCTACAGTCTTTACTCGCTAAGGATATAATGACTGTGTTATTTACTATGTAACGCCTGGGGAAAAATGACTTTGATGTCCCATGGCTTAACATATCCCTTTCCAGCTCGATTCGGTTGCGTTTTATTGGTGTGATAACTTTTTTTATTGACCATCACTGCGTTTTGACATTGCAAATAAAAAAAAGTTGGAAACATGTTTGAAAAAAATTGTGTCTTTATGGTTATATTTGTCCTTAAAAAACCACTAAAAATAAAATATAAATAATAATTCTACTTGAAAAAGTTGTTAGAGTATTCGCAATTCGTTGGTGTCATTTCAACTGGTGCACTTTTTATGCCTTTTTCCCTTTTAAGTGGCAGACTGTTGCTTTTTTGGCTCCTTTGTTGGGGAAACGGACATGGGCGGCATTTCATTTCAGTCTAACAAATCGATATTTTAAGCATTTTAATGTCTGCGCCAAGCGCAAAATGTTGGCGCCAGCTTCACAGCACAGAGACCGTGACTGCGACCAGGGTTGAGTGTTCATGTACATGTCCATGCTCATGCCCGTTTCCGTATCCGTAGTCGTGTCCGCCTTAATCGTAGTACCTATATAAATATATATATATATATATATATATATATGCTACACTCTAATGATCCAAATAACCACCCAAAGCCTGGAAACATGTGCACCTCATATTTTTCTGCAATTAGCCTTAATTTAGTGTATCAATCATGATAAAAGCAACAGCAAAAATAAGGCGACTTCACTTATTTTTAGAGTGCTGCTCGAAACTGTTGAGCTTAATATGCACGTATATTTTTAGACACAGCTCGCATAGATAGCTCCCAGACCACCTCACCAACCCCCCATCCTCCCACAAAATGCAGGTTGTGTGTGTGTTTAGTTGAAGGAGCATTTAAGCTGCGGCAGGCAGCGGCAGGCAGACTGTGGTCCCACTGAGATTTGGACTGTTAAGTGGGGTCAAGTGTGGGTTGACTGTATGTTTTGCATGCCAAGAACAGAAGAGTTTAGTTGCGGCACAGGGTTGGCTGAGAAGGGGTGGTTGCGGTAAATTAATGGCAGACAAGAGTGAAAACATTGGGGCACATTTAATATGAATGTTGCCAATTTCAGTTTAAAAGCAGCCAATAATGTGCTTTGTATTTACCAATGTAGAGTGTGTTATAAAAACGAGGGAGTAGCTACTATAAATATTTATAGAGAGCTGAAGGGTAAATCTAACGGCCAATTTTAAAATAGAGTGCTATCTGAAAAGCTGAAAAAAACCACAACTTAAGCCATGATTAAAAATTCATTTCAAATTGACTTTTGTCGATTTTTTTTGGGGAATTCGCATAGACAGCAGCAAAAACAGTTAAGTTTCGAATTTTTAGCAGATAACAGAATTCGATTCGATTAATAGGAAACTCTGACCACGGATGATATTGACAACAGTTCAGTTCCATTGGAATCCATTCTATTTTTGATGTACTGTCATCTCCCCTCCCACCCTACCGCTTCATAGCCAATAGAGAAACCTGGCTGCCGGCCGAATCGAGAGCCTAAAAGCAATCAGTGCGAATTTGACTGCTGTTGTTGGTGTTCTTAGTTGATGCACACAAAATACAAAATACAAACATCAAAATTGTACAGCGTTTGGCGAACAATTTTAGATTTTGTTTGCTCTACTGAAAGCTGAAACCTAAACAAAATGTTGAAAATGAAAAAAAATATACACAAATATGTATCTATGAGTTTTACAGCTGTGTGAGTGTGGCATTAGTGCAGCTTATAACGCAGCCACATAAAACTTTAATATGCCCGTCGCGTCGAGTTATGTTCAGAGTTGCAGACCCTCAAGTGCACTCCGTGTATGCATAGGTGTGTGTGTGTGTGTGTGTGTGAGTGGCTGCTGCTACTCCTGCTGCAGTTATGCAATTTTCATTTTGAAGTTTTCCGTTGTGGCTTAAAAGGACTAAGGACAAGTTGGGGAGTTGAAATGAGTTTCATGGTGCGCGCCATTAGCTGGCAGCTTTTTTAATTTGCAATATGGGTAACACTTTTCTGTTTTTCTTTCTTCTCTCCCACTGTCTCGCGCTCTCCCGCCTCTCTCTCTCTCTCTCTCTCTCTTTCTCTTAAATCGAGTGTTAAGAGAAGTTTGAGAAAGAACAATGAAGCACACATCCGTTTACAGTTTGTGCCATTTGTCATGCTTAACGCGGCGTATGCGTTATATTTTTTGCATATTCCACCTTTTAGTTCGAATATACATAAATATATATATATCACATATATGTATTTTTTTGAACTTGATATATGCACATTCAAGTGCCACACAGTTACACGTCAGCCACGCAAATCAGCAATATATCATTTGTCTAGCTCTTCCGCTTTGTCTTCTCCCCACTCGCAACATCTTTCCAACTGGCTGATATTAAGTGGCATGCAAAAACTCAACGTCAGTCAGGCAGAAGAGAACTGGAGGCAACAGCTTGGCGAATGCAGCCTAGTGAACAGAGTTTCGTCTTATCGTTTCTCTATCGTAACGTATTTTTTGTTGTCTTATACTTTTATATTAGTTTCCTGGCAGTGGTTTGCCTTCTTGTTCGGCACGATTCACCACCACATCCATATCCACATCCACGTCCATGTTCACATCCGCGTCCTCACGTTCCCTCTTGTCTTGTATTTATTATGCAACACAAAGTATGGCAAATCATTTACATAAATCAATCTCTGGCGCCGCACTCGAAACAGCAAAAAGTAAACCTTAAGTCACAGCCCAAGTGTCCGTGCTGAGTGCCCCATATTCGAGTGTCCACGCTGGTTGTGTTGGGGGCACAAACACCATTCGGGGCTTAAGTGCCATTTGTAACGCACAAGTTGCAAATGCTTTTATCACTCGCAAATCTTGCAGCTCTTTGACTTATTATAACTTTTTGAAATGGGCATAGAGTAGTTCAAGACTTTGAAACTTCACAAAATAAATTTCGGGCTTCTCGTTTAAATGAGATCATACCTAGCCATAAGCGAACTAGTTGACAAATAGTATAGTTAAAAAAAAGCAGCAAAAGTTGATTTCTCAATTTTGAGTCAGCTAACTAATCATTTGTTGGCTTGAATTCTATGCGATTTTTGCTGCTACCTGAGTAAAATCAAATTCACCTGCCAGTAGTATAAGCGATAGAGACACAAAGTAGAATTTTATTTTGTATATAAAAGATTGCAGAGCTTGCCTATAAAAGGAAGTTCCCCAAAAAAATCATTTAAATTCACTTTTTAGACTAAATGTCAGCATGGAGTAGACGAAGCAGTTCTTGTATTGATTAAACAAAAATTGTCGATGTGAAAAATGCACATAGACGAACTAATAATGCAGCTAAAATAATTGAAATATTGTTGATAAAACTTACTTAGATTTATATTTTGTTGATCAGTTTTAATAATCGAATCAATTTTGACCTGTTCGTTTGCCTTTTCAGTTAAAGTTTTATCGATATAAATAGATTTCTGTTAGCAATAAAAGCCACAATTTTAAAATATACTGTAAGACCTTTAGTAAGTTCGGCTAAGATACACAGAATTTGTTGCGTAAAACATATTTTGATGTGGAAAAAATACACAAGTATGTAAATGCGTAATCTGCACTCGTTATGCCCTTGTATATCATACGTGGCAAATCCATTACACACACTTTGATATTTATGGATTTTTATTTTGCATTGTTGCACTTAGTCGTTATACAAATTTATTAGCCTGCTGGGAACAGTGGAGCTGGATTTGACCTCGACTTACATTTTTCTACACTTTCCGCTTTTATCTGCCACAGCTCACATTGTGCATACGCCGAGTTGCACGTGCGGATTGTGCAACATTTTGAAGCGCACCGCTGACTGTTCTTATTGTTGTTGTACTCATAAAACTTCTCAGGGCTGTACCTGCTGTTTGCTGTTGTTGCCCAGGCTTAACTTTGTTGTTTGCACCAGGATGACTGTTCTCGTTTGCAGCCGCTACTTTTACTTTGTGCACATTATCACCTTGCTGAGCAGTTTGTGAGCAACAACCACAAAAACTAAACCAACAACTTTATTCGATCTTCTCAGCCACAGCGAAATATAACAGCTGATATATACAAAATGCTGGTGAAATAGTTTTGGCTGCACTTTAAGTACTTTCGAGCACACATTTGCAACACCTTTAGTTGGCCTTTTAGCAACAAACAGTTATCAGTCCCTAACAATGCCCACACTCCTTGGCCAACCTTTTTTGCAGCCCTTGGCAGCAGCTGGCAACTCTGGAGCTCCAAAAATTTTCCTTTGCGGGTGGCTTTCAACTTTTCTAAGACACCCCAAAAAAGTTGGCCTTTTTTTTTTTTGTTGTTTGGGGCTGGTGCTTTTTTGGTTTTGGCATCGCTTTTAGTGGCGCAAGTGTTGCCAGTTGTTAATGTTGTTGTTGTAGGTGTTGTTTTGTATTCGTTGCTGCTGTTGCCGTTGCTGCCGTTGCCGTTGCCTATGTCTTTGTGGTGGTTGTTGTCGCTTGGGCTGCCAACATTGTTGCGACGCGTCGTTTATTTAACTAAAATTGAAATATATATTAAATTAGGCAAAAAAGGTGACAGCAAAGGGATGAGAATTTAAGTGCCACATAGAAAGATTCGCTCGAAAGTTAAGAGTTTATAATGTCTTTGAAAACTATATAATGAGTGAAAAATTAAGCTATCAAATTTACAACTAGCGAACTTCATCTTTTCTATTTTAGTCCCATTTTTGAAAGTTCTCCATAAATTTCAAATTAATAAATGATCATTTCTATTAAAATATACATAAAATAAGCTCGACCACTTACTTGCCTTAAGAAAAGTGAGACTTTAAATCGAAATAAATCGTTAATTTATTGCTCTGCCTAAGCTGTTAAGTGTTGTCTCTTTAACTAAATCCGTTGAAGTGCTGCAAATAACACATATTTAAATCACTTGCTTTAAAACATGGCCTAAAGTGCTTTCGTCGGTTTTGCCTAATTCATTGATTTATTTAATATGTATTTGTGTACATCTTGCAATCACAATCTTCCACTCGATTTATTGGCAACCTTTCACTTGCTGCAGTTACAATTTGCATAAGTTATTAGCTAATCTCATCCTTTTATCACTTCCAGCAACAACACTTTATACTAATTGCAGCAAACACTCAAACACACTCAAACACACACACATACACACACGCACACACACACACAAACACACACATATATTTGCTTTCATTGTTTTGGTTTTGGCATTTTGTTGTTTCCATGTTTCGCATTTGAGTCTGACACGCAAATAAATTTATTTCTACCCCAGCTAAAAATCAAATGATGTACCCCCAACCACCCCCCCCCCCCCCGCCCTACTGTTACCCGACATGTTTTTGTGGCGTTTTACTTGTAACATTGCGTATACGCCTTCGGTTCGTAATTACTGGGAAGTAAACGCACGATTTTCGTAACAAGCCAACATTTCTGTATGTGCCTCCCCCCGTCTCTCCCCCCTCTCCATCCACTGCGTTGCTTTGCCTGGTTTGTTGCTGTAAATCATAAATTGCTGTTGCTGGTTGGTTGACTTGCATTGTTTTGGCATTTGGCGCCAACTGGCTGGTTGATTCATCGCCAGGCATCAGCTATCAAGCATATCAGCCTTCAGTGCCCCACTCATTGCCTCCTGCCTCCGGCGTCCTGTGTCCTCTGTCCTCTGTCGCTGTGTCGCACGTTTCGCTTACGCAACGTGACCACCCACTGCCAATGTTGTTCTCATTTGATTGAAACGCATTTTTATGAAAATCTCCTTTATTCTTTTTTATCGATCCGTTCATTTTAATTTTTCGTGATTTTCCACAAACACAACAGTGTGTGTGTGTGTGTGTGTGTGTGTGTGTGTGTGTCCCTGATTGCTCTCTGATGTATATTACATTCTCCTGTGGCAACGTCTGCAGTTGCTTTTGTCGGTTGTCTGGTTGTCCTGTGTGCTGCTGCTTTATGACCTGATGTCAGCTGCGCTTTCATGCAAATATATTGTCCCCTTTTAATTAAAACACAAGCCTTAAATTAGTGGACACACATACACCGACAATCATGTACATGATACTCTATATATGTATATATGTTGCCTTTAAATTGCTTAAGTTTTAGTTTTTCATGTGGCCCTTTTTATAAAGTCATTTTGCTGATGCTGTCACAATATTTGCTCTCTGTTCGAGACATCTGACATTTACATTTTTCTGCTTGTTCTTTGGTCAACACATTGAAATTTGCAATTTACTTGGCTTTAAGAAAGTTTGTGGCTGCTCCTGCTGCACGAACCCATACTACCTCGACCCACATAGTACACACACAGATACACACGTATTCAAGCCGTAAACAAGTTGGCCACCTCCCCCGACAGCCACAGAACATGTTTGATGTGTAATTTCTGCAGGTGCTCATTAAAAATAATTACATCTGCTTTGGGCCAAGAAAATACCAAATGGCGAAAAGGCAGCGAAGCCGACAGGTGAAGAAACTGGAACTGAGTTTCCTTTTCTCTTTCTCTTATTATTTTGTATATGTTTTTTTTTTTTGTTTTTGTGTGTTCGCGATAAAATGTAGATGGCTGGCCCATTTATTTTCTATTTACACGCTGTAAACAAGCCGAGAGCGTGCAAGCCAAACAAATAAAGGACTCAAATTGTTTCCCCATAGTGCTGTATATTTGAAATGAGATACACCATTTAGTTATCGAACTTTAGAGTTCTTTTAGTAAACGGAATAAACAAACGTTTTCTATACAGGTATTCGTCTTTCAACGTTTTTATTGGCAGCAAAAAAAGGAAGAGTCCTTTCCTCTCTGTAATTTGACATTTTTAGCAGCAGCTGCAATCGATTAAAGTGCCACACACGAGTCAATCGAATCGATGGAAACGTTTTAATTCCAACCAAAATAGTATTTACTGAATTCAATTTACTTGTGCACTGTTCAGAAGACGACAATTTGTTTTGGTTTGCCATTTAGCAATCGATTGTCGTGAACCTTGAGACAACAATTTGCAAAAGTCTTTTTAAATAATTAAACGAATGCAAAATTTGCAAAAGGCATTCATGTTGGCCACAATACAAATGTCGTATTCAAAGGATTTCAGCTTGACATTCTGTGGCTAAACTTCAATAACTAAAATAAATAAATCAGAGCGTGGAGTCTACACACACACACACACACACATATATACACATACATGTGGTGTATCTTGGGGTGTCTTTGTGTGGACAAAAAATAAGAAGAAGTAGAAAACTTCCGCACTTTAGACAAGTGTACAGTTAGTCTGAAATTGTCTGAACTTTGATATCAAACTGAAAGCAGCCCTCATAAGGCAGAGCACAACAAACGCCAACACACACACAACACACACACACGCACACAGAAACACACACGCACACTCACAACTATATTTATGACCATTTTCATGATTGACCGACTTGCACACACAATTTCAATGGGACATGGGCTTGGGGTTGGGGTTGGGATTGTGTGTTTGAATGGTTGTGGGACTATAATATATGGGTATTGCCCAGCTTTCATTCTGAATGTGCGTGATGAATAAATGATGCGCCTTGGAAGTTTCAATGATTTGCCTTAGTTTCGCTTGACCATGCATTGCTTATCCCACAAAGACACCCACATCAAATGGTTTTGGTTTGTGAAAATTATGGAAATGCCAGTGACATAAAGTCAAATAATCTACACACAAACATATACATAATATTCAGTCATACTAATATAAATTCTCTTCAAATCTCTTACAATTCACAACTCATAATAATGAGCTTTAAATAAGCGCAAGAATTGTTATTGCAGGCAGTACAAATAAACATGAAGCAAATGAAACAGACAAGCATCCAAAATTTGCAGATTTAAGTCAACTATATTTGAATCGGTATTTCAATTCATGCTTATCCTGGGATGATGACAAAATATTCTATCTAAAGTTGAATTTAATAAAAATATAAGTATTTTTGGATTTGAAGTTTTGTTGGGATAATTACAAATGAATATACTTGAAATTTAAATACTAAATGTTAAAATGCTAATAACTATTCTCAAGGGTATTTTGTAGTTGTTCTAATTTCTGCCTGGCCTTTCTTTCTTTTTTTTTTTGTTTTTGGCAAGCTTTCTATTTTTTAGTTTTTTGTTTTCTTGTTGCTCTGACTTATAGCCTCAATTGCCATGTGTCGCATATTTGTTGCTGCTATGCTGGAAATAAAAATGTAAATTCTAAATTTTCTACGCACAAGCGCACATTATTAGACCCCAGCCCCCTTTCTGGAACCCATCCGCATCTGTCCGTCGACCATTTTTATTTGCTTTTGGCATTAGACAACACACCGACTCCCTGCTCCCCAACCATCAACGCTATATATTTATTGCGTGTCCTGCATGAATACACACACTGAGAGAGAGAGCGGTAGACAGAGAGAGAGAGAGAGAGAGAGATAGCTTACAGAGCATTTCGGCTTCTGCAGTCAATATGACTTTTGTCCTGCCTGTCGAAACATTTCTAATTTTGGAAAATATGTGTAGATCGGATAACACATCCCCATATCCAAAACCCTTCACAGCCGTGTTGTTTGTGTCAAGTTTGGGGTTAGTTTGTGTTACTCATACAAATATATGCGCAATTTTATGTATTTAATGCAGTGCCAAATGCTTAACTTGGCAAACACACACACACGCACACACATTGAAATGGACTTGGGCCAATGTTTACATTTATGCTAATTTTGGGGCAAATCAAAGTGGTGCTTTGCTGTATTTGCCATGTTGGCATTCCTCCTCAAAGTTGTTGTTGTTATTCTTGTTTTGCAAAACTTAACCCGCAAAATGCAACAAATTTGATGTGTGGCAATCGGATTAAGACGATCAGTATGATATTTCTATCTATCTCTCTCTCTCTCTCTATCCCTTTTGTAGATTAGCCGCATACATCAGCATATCAGATGCAGCAGTTTAACAGTAATGCAGCTAATGGCATATCCTTCAAGAGCATCTAAATGTCCAAGGCACATAAATTACATGCAGATTCACTTTACATTTTGCCTGACTGCTGCGTTTGCAAAGCTTTTGAGCTACTAATTAGATTCAGAATACATTCCCTCTATCCTCGAGCCTCTACCTTCTCTCTCTCTCTCTCTCTCAGTCTCAGTCTCAGTCTCAGTCTCATTCTCATTCACCTTCCGCTGCTATGCGCATAACTACCTGGCAGCATTCCCTTGCCGTAGCTTAACTTAATTTACTATGCAATTATGTTGTTTTGTCGTTGTGCAAAATTAATTTTCTTCTGATGATTTAGTTGGCATTTGTGGTTTTGATTTTGCGGTTGAGTGGCTTTTAAAGGGACTTTGTAGTACAGGCCGTCGAATGGACATCAGAAAAAACTTAATTAGCGCATTATATTATGCATACGTCATGTACGCCCATGTACACTGGATTGAAAGGGTGGCAAATCTGTGAGAACCGCTCACATGCAATGCCATTTAAGTGTATATAGAAATATGTGGGCCATGTCGCGGAAAATACTACCATATATATATATATATATATACATCTATATGAATTCAGCACTGTCACGTTAATTTAATGTGTCCCCAATTACAGTTTAACTCTCACCTGGGTTTATGCGTGGCGCTTTTCAGAATTACACAGAGCTTGACAGCAGCAATAAATGCCGAGTTGTATTATTAAATATCTTAATAAAAACCATTCATTCTATGAGTTCTGTAGCAAAAGTAATGAAAAGAAAATTCAATAGCAAAGTTTCTATGAAATTTGCTGTCGAAACAAATTATACAATTTCTAAACATCTGAAAAATACCAATTATTAAGTGCTATTTGTGGCAATCTAAAGAACTCGACAGGAACAAATCAAATAGCTGCTTTTGAAAAGCAATCAAGGGCAACAGCTCATTTCGGAGTGCGCAGAAACCGCTTGAGAATTCAAAGCGCACACAGCATGGAAATTGCTTGTGGCGTGGCTTCTGTGTGCCTTTGGTTTTTTTTTGTTTTGCTAGAAAACAAGGTGTTTTTCCGAGTTCTTATTGATTTTCCCCTTCAATTGGCGGAGCGTTAATCAGTGACTAAAACTCAACTATTCCAGAATATCACAATATTTACACTCTGCATAAACATCGACTTGCATGTCAACGTTTCTATTAGTAAAACTCGAACTACGACAACACACAACAAACAAAACGCAAACCTATCCCCCCCACCACTCCCCTACTCCCCTCATGTGTGCACCCTTTCATTTCCTATGGAGGCAAAAACATATGTACCTTGGTGTGGTTCCCTATTTTGCTTGTGGTCAGTTGGTCCTTGGTCAGCAAACAAGCGTGAAATTGCACAGCAGTCGTGTTGGACTGCAAAAAGAGAGAGAGAGAGGGGAAAGCAGCACATAGAGAAAGAGAGAGTGATGGAGAGGGGAAAAGAAATTGTGTTGGGGCAACAAGCAGCTCGCAAAAGGCAATCAAACTTGCGGCTTATGAATGTGAATTCCCTTTCCCTACTTTCTTTCCCTACCACATAATCGAACACATCGTGCTTTAGCTTTATTTGCATGCCAGATGCATTTTCGACACACACACGCACACACACACACACAGACAGAATCCTGCAGGCTTTTCCAATTACTGGGCTATTGATGTTTGATTAGGCCAAGTATTTTAAACGGCTATTTTGGTTGATAGTCTTTAACAGCTGCTGCAGCTGCAGGGAATTTTGATATTCAAATTAAATGAATACAAGACTCGCTAATGATTCAATTATCCTTATTACTTTGCCTTGTGCAAACACAGCACAAACACACACACAATTCAAATATTTATATACACACATATATATATATATATATATATATATATAGCCCAGCGCTTGGGCTTAATTAAAACCGATTCGAATCGATAACCAGTCGCAGCACGTTTTAAATTTAGCGCAATTGCACTTTGCAGTGCAGGCTCGGCAGAGTGCTTGCCTGCCAGCCAGCCTGCCTGCCAGCCTGCCTGCCAGTGGGTGGCAGCCCCAACGGTCGAGTTCATTAAAGAGTGTAAAGTTGAACAATTTATGTGC
The DNA here is from genome assembly GCF_018153295.1 of Drosophila grimshawi. Classification (NCBI taxonomy): domain Eukaryota; kingdom Metazoa; phylum Arthropoda; class Insecta; order Diptera; family Drosophilidae; genus Drosophila; species Drosophila grimshawi. Next base: position 13,370,053 of record NW_025063240.1, on the reverse strand, counting down.
ATCATGTGCCGAGCGTACGTTGCACGTTATTCAGCCTGAATTGATTGCGGCTGTCCTTGTGCCTGCCACATTCTCTGCAGCAATGCTGTAAATATCATCACTGCAGATCCGGATATATTTTGGCTTGGTCAAAGATTTGCCCATCAATACGACGCGGCATTTGTTGCCAAACATTTCTATGGAAAAATTGCAACACTCTATTGGCACTGGCACGACAACCGTAGTTTCTCCCACCTGCCACTAGAACTGGCTGCAAAAAGTAAATTTCGCCACGTGCATATTTACAGAGGACACGTTCAATTGCATTTAATTTCAGTGCAGTCAATTGCAAATAAATGTGTATGATAAAATGCGGTCATCATTTTTGCGCTTTTGATGCAATTTATTATGGCAAGAATGCGTTCAAGCAGATTCTCATTAAATTATAAGCCGCTGGCAAACAACAACTATAAACAAACAAATAAAAGCAACTGTGAATGCATTTAAATTAAACATTTAACCGATTTTGGTATGGGTTGCTTTATACTCCTTTTTGCAATATTACAATATTAATTATCAGTTTAAAATGAGGTTGAAGCGCAAATATTTTATCAATTCAATTAATTCATCAACTTATTTAATCTCTTTTATAGATTAAATATATGTCAAGACCTTTTCGACAATTTAAGACTTGCAACTATTGAAAATTATACGCGTAACATATCAAGACAGCTTTTCTCACATTAAATCGATTAAATTTCATTAAATTATTAAAACTCTTCGATTTAATTTGAAACTCTTTCATGTGCTGTCAATCAGTATACATTCAATTATCGCAGCTAATTTGAAAAGCATTTAATGCTCACGCTGCTGTTGGGCCACTTTGCCATGCTCTCCGAAGGGATATATATATATATATATATATGGATATATATATATATATATGGAATGCAATCCTATTACGGCAACTGGCACTTTGCCGTTTGGAGTGTGTTTTTCATTTCCATTGCATGCACTTTTTATACCCATTTTTTGTCTGTTAAAAAACTGCCAGAAAAAAAGGGGAGTAAAAGAAGAGGCGCATAAAATGCAAGCGGCAGCATTTGGCAGCTTTGCGCCGCGATGCGGCGTGAAAATGTACGGGAAAACCGAAGCGAAACCGAACACAAGCAATAAGCAGCAACAAAATAATAAAAAATAAAAAAAAATACAAGAAAGTGTGGTGGGAAATGCCTGCACGCTTTTTGTTTCACTGCATGTGCATATGTATGTGGGTCAGCAATGCAGTAGAACTGATTCTGTTGCAGTAATACCCTGTGATTTGATGACATTTGATGACAGGTTCGTCACTCGTGTTGAGAGCGCTGCTTTTATTATTGTGAAATCTGAGCTTGAGCAGTGCAAGGGAAAAGAAACTAAAGTGTTTTTCCATAGTCTATTTTGTTAGTTTGCTATTTTGAGTTGGACTTAGAGCAGACTGCAGGTATTTTATTGTCGAGCACTGTTGACGTTTAGTTGCAGTTTCTGTTGTTTAACAAGTTCGAGTGCAGCGCATTTGTACAATTTAAAAGCCATCTAAGCTTGTGTTCATATGCGAGTGTGTGTGTCTGTGTGAAAACAAAACCAAATGGGAGTGAAAGGAACTTTTGAGGCTGTCGCTGACACCAAAAATGGAAACACTGAAAACCAACAGCAAAAAGTTTGTTTAACAATGTGTAAAGAAGCTGAGAAATGGTTACAACAGCAAATGGACGGGAACTATAGAGGGACGTCTGTGTACGGAGGGCAGATAGGGATTCAGAATGTGCTGGATGAAGGGAGGGGGCATGTTAAAAAGCGACAGCAAACATATTTGACATTTGCATACGAAAAGTGTCAAAAGGGGAGCTCACAAACACTAACACACATGAGACCACAACTTCCGTAACGCTCTTATCTTTTAGTATTGTTGTCTATCTCTCTGACTCTCTCTCTCTCTCTCTTACACACACTCGCACTCTCACTCACTCACTCTCTCTCTCCTGCTCTGTTTATGTCTTTTGTAGGAACGTTACAAGGCCGACATTAGTCTTGCCATACAATTGCTGCAGTGCAAGCCGGACAGCTTTGTGCCACAGAAGGTGTCCTCGGTAAGTGTTGCGTCAGCGCTCCTTAACTATTCATCATTTCCAAATTTATGAACACACATAAACAACTATATATGTATGTGTATTTGTATTTGTATATATCTTCATCACTTAATGTGTGTTAGCTGCCAATTGACATTCAGTCCAAGGTGTCGGCTTATATGCGCTTGGAGACCAATTCACATTCGGATTCGGAGTGTAGCAATAGTGGTGTTGGCATTGCCACAACGGCTTCCTATAAAGTGCTTCCGGTCTCGGACTCGCCACCGCCGGCGCCCTGCCCCTTTCCACCAACCGCCATGGTGTATTCGATGCGGGGACTTGGTAAGTGTCAGTAGACCATGTTGATTTTATTATTTTGCTTTTGATTCGTTTATTTAATTTGCTTACTTCATATTTTCTTTGCTTAGCAATTGAATTTTATTTCTCTATATATTTATTTCATAGTCCATAACGTGTTTCCTGTGGAAAATGGACAATATAAATATACATTTTTCTTTTAGATATTTCATTTAATTCACTCATCATTCAGATCACATATATTCATATATTTCCCAGCAGCATTTTTGGCATTTATTATTCTTCATTTTTATGAATATTTTATGAGATTTTTATGCAAATTTGTTCGCTTTAATTGCTTTCATTTTCATTTTATTTGTCGTAGTTTAAGTTACAGCTCAAATTTACTGTAAATAATTTGATTTGATGTATTTTTTTTGTTTGTTTGTTTGCTTGCTTTGTCTGACTGTGTTTTAAAATATTTATTTGCATTTATATTTTCTGATTGCTGAAGTTATAGGCAATATTTGGTTAGGAATTAGTGCAATAAATGAACGCTTGGTATTCTCAAATAATTGATGAATAATTGAACTTTGAAATGCAATCAATTTGTTTAATCAACAAAGTTCTTGCAGTCACCCATAAATATATCCGAATTTGATTTAATAATCATTGAAACAATGTTGCAAACAAAACTGAATGCGAGCACTAAAAAGACAATGGAATTAAAACGTTAAACGTTATTAATAAACTAAAAATTTAAATCATAATTGAAATTTTATGAGCAGTTGCTATGGGGGGAAAAAAAACAATTTAAAAGAATTCCTATAAAATATATATATAAGAAACTTAAACAACACTTCGCACACATAAAAAGAAAAACATTAAAATAAAATTCTCATTTCAAGCTATTGACTAAGGTTCTTTTATCTTTACTTGGCAATAAACAGACGCCGCTAATGGCAATTCCAGCAATGCACAACAGCAACAAACAGCACCAGCGAACAACAACAACAACAACAACAACAATAATAATAATAATAATAGCAACAACAATAACAACAACACAAGCAGCAGCAGCAATAACAGCACCAAGGATGCGGTCAACAATAATAAGAACCACAACAACAACAACAACCACAACCATAACAACGGCAACAACAAATTCAACTCCAGCCAGTCGCTCAATGGCCAACAAACGAAGACAAACGCTGATCCTGATATGATATCTCCAACAGTAATGGCCAAGTTTCTGGAGGATGAACTCAAAGTGAACGATGTAAAGCATTGCGATACGTGCCAGTGCACCAAACAGGATCTGACTGTCTTGGCGGATGTATCGCGTTCCTATTCGGTGGCGACACAAACACCACATGCCCTCGGAGCCGGCTCAACTCTGCCAAACGAGCCACTAACGCAGCTCTGTCTGCGATGTAATAGCAATCTGAACTCCCCGTCACGCACGAATAGTCCTTATATGATGAAGCTGGTCAAGTCGAGCGATTCTGTCATCTCGGAGACAAAGAGCTCCGTCTCCGATCTGAACGACATGGATAAACTGTTTACGCCGCCCAAGAAGGATGATCTCATGGTTAATCCCATACTGGGTCATCACAGGCTGTGCGAGAGAACTACGGGGCAGGCCTCCACCCTGATGTATCCGACCACACATCTGGGTGCCTATGGTGCGGAGAAGTATCTGCTGGAGACAAGCAATCTGGGTCAGCTGCGGCATGGAGCTGCTTCGCAGCATCGTCGCTTTGTGGATGGAGGCGGCACAGCGCTGCAGCTGCTCAACAAATTTGAGGCAACAACAGTTGCACCCGATCTGGAGCTGGAGGACGAGATCAGTAAGCCACTGCTAGCGGGCATATCACAGGCCAATCTGCTGGAAACGGAGCAGCAGCCGAGCATGCAGATCGCCAAGCCGGAGGATGTCTGTGAACCGCAGCCAGCGAAGATAACAACTGCGGCAGTTGCCGCCACTGCCACTGTGGCACCAACAACTGGTTCTCAGCTCAAGTCAACCAACTCGGGCAGCGTCCAGAGTCTGTGGAGCAACAAGACGAGCAGCTGCGAGGGCGCCAAAATGTTTGAGACCTTCAATCGAAATCTCATCAAGACCATTAAGGTGGGTAAAAGATTGTACAGTGCTCACTTGGTAAATGGAACTTTAAGAAACTATGTTTAAAACTAGAAACTAGAATCCTCTCCAGACTTGTAATAACAAATCTCTCAAATCTCCCTTTTGGCAGGCGGAGAATCCCAAGAATCGTGGTCCACGCCTCTGTGCGATGCGCATCCAGCAGAATGGCCAAAGCAACATACTGCTGGACAATCTGGAGTCCATAGAGACACATGTGCCGGTGATCTATAAGCGAAGGGAGCGACTGCTGGACGAGGAGCTAAACGATGGCAAGGACATCATCACATCCAAGGAGAGCAATGCGGCGGCTGCCGTTGAGGCCTGGCAAGGCCCTGCAACGCCGCTGGAGAATGTGGCACTGCAGCCCGTGCTGGAGCCACAAGTGGAGGCAAAAGAGACTGAAAAGAGCGTCCAAATGGATGACGGCAACAAGACAGCGGCAGCAGTGGAAGCTGAGGCCGGACCAGTGGGAGTGGTTGCTGCAGCGGGACCAACTGCAGCAGCCACCGTTGCCGTCTCCCCCAAACACTCGGCCAACTCGAGTTCGCTGAGCGATGCGATTGATTACCAGGAGAGCGTAATGCTCCGCCGACAGCAACTAAATCGAGTTGCGGAGTGGGTGCAGCACAATACACAGCAGTTGGAGCAGCGGGCGCTGCAGCCACCTGCACTGCCCACGGATTCCAATTCGGGCACGGAGCGTCAATCGTCGTACTCCACACTCGATCGCATGGACTCCATATCCATTGAGAAACTAAGCATGGATTCGGGCTACAAGACAACGCCCCAACAGCTGACCAATGGCTATGCGGATGCGGGCAAATCCACGGAGGATTCACTGTCACCCAAGACGGACATCACGAGCAACTCACTGCCGGAGCCGACGCCCAGCCAGAAGGGTGCCGCTGCTGTGGCAGCAGCGAATGTGGTGACCAAAAAAGCAGAGCTCTGCACCACCTATTATAGACGCACCACACGCTCCGGTTTGCCAGTGGCCTACACCACCACCACCACGACGACGACGACAATGATTGCTCCCGGCTCGGAATCGCAGCGATGCTCCACCTCATCGGGATCACCGGCGCTGCAGTGCCCCGAACAGCCCACGTGTGATATACTCAACTATAAATACTATCCCAATGATACGGACAAGACGCGATCCGTGCAGGCGGAGCTGCACACAACCACCCAGCATGTGGACATCGCCCAGATGGAGTACAATGTGAAGCAGTTTCTGCTCAAGCAGAACGAATGGTCCATGCGAGCATCCGAGTCCGCCTCGGGCGGCACAGTACTGCGGCACACGCGTGTCCTCGGACCAGGGGTGGGGGAGAGGGTGCGCATGGCAACGCCGGGTGGCGCTGTGGCAGCCGCGCCCAGCGCCCTGGCACCGCACAGAACTGAAACGAATTTATAAGCGAATCCCCCGAAAAGAAAACACATGAGTCTAAAACCAAAATTGTATTCTAGTCTAGCGCAAAAGTTTAGTAAGGGAACGGCAATGCTTATAAGGAGTAAAAATAAACTAGTTAATGTACGATAAACATATACATACATATATATATATATATATATATATAAATATAATACTAAATAACTACATTCTAAGCTAGCGAAGATGCTTCTAACAATGCAGCTACATAATGGGAAACATGGCGTAAAGAAAATACTTGAAAATTCTTGAAATTCATAAATAAAATAAAAACACTTCTCGAGTCTTCCTGCATCTGTATAAACTGTATAAAGCTATATAGAGATCACATTCCCAACTTTATCAAATGATTTCACAGCTTTCTATGTCTTCCTCTTCCCTATGCTTTCTCCCAGCTCTTCTCAATGCCACAAAATCCCATTGCTAGTCCAAACATATATATACACATACATATATATATGTATATATGTATATATTTCAATGCATATGATTATTCCATATGATATTCCAAATTTCGCATTACCTTTTGGTGTCTGCATGTTAATCAATCCACTTAATATATATATATATATATATATACATATATATCTGCCTAGGCTATATAACGATATTATGCTATAACAAAAATCGATTGATATGTATTTGATAAGCGCATTATATTTTCTAGATTCCAATTGTGCAATATTTGTTATTAGCGAGAAACAAAAAATACCAACCAAAAACAAAACAAAAAATGAAACGAATTTTTATTTTTATAAAATGCGACCAAAACATATGAAAATCCAAGCAAAACAAAACATACACGAGAAAAAAAACCTATTCTAGAGTTTTTATATTAAGTTGAAAGAAATTCCGCACGGTTGAAAACTCAAAAAAAAAAAAAAAACAAAAAAAAAACAAAAACAAAAGCCGCCAGGAACCTGCCTAAATGTTAGCTTCTATACGATTAAGCAGCCCGCTCTATAACTAACCTATATACACGATGTACTGTACCTTCTTAGTAACAATTTTGCAGCAACTGTACTCATTCCTGCCCATTAGATGACCTTCATACCACAGACTATATACTCGATACACACGATATATACACACACACACACACACATATTTATATATATATATCATATAGAGACAATGTAATCTTCAGCTAAATTAGCGTATGCATTGCTATATATATATAAACGTATCTGAACCGACATATTCACACACACATATTCATATACAAACATACAGACACGAGCACACATTAATTATACACGACCGACATACAAATAAATGGCTTCAAATTCTCTACCGGATCGTTTTCTATATATATGTATATATATATATAGATATATACATGCGTAATCCCTCCCAGTATCAAAATCAAAATCAAAATTAAAATGCCTATTTACTCGTCTATTTACAAGCATAACATACAAAAACATAACATGCATACTTACAAACCTATATATCTCGATATATATACATACATCTACATATATATATATATATATATTCATTTACCATGTATACACTGAGCGAAATGCTAAATGGAAACGCTTTAATACTGTTATGTTTGGCCTAATTCTAAACGTTTAATTAGATACAAATTTCTCATATAAACCGAAATCTATTACTCTATACTCAACAAATCAGCCTGATCAGAGCTATGTATGCTTAAGATCAGCCAAGAAATAAATAAAATGTGTTCTTGATCAGCTGTGCACCTATCATTATAATAACTTATTAACTATAAACCTATGCAGCTAAGTTTGTGAATCAAAAAGAAAAAAGAAAAAAAAAGAAATGAAGAAGAAAAGAAGAGTAACAAAGAAAAGAAAAACAAAAAGACTTAAAAATGTTCTTCGAAAGACACTCAAACCAAACAACACAATCAAAACTAACATATTCAGAACTCACATCAAATCATAAATACTCAAAGCACATCACTCACTCAAAACTATCCAAAACTAACCTCTTTGCTACCCCTAAATCGCTGCTCAAAAACATTTTCCAAATTTTCGCTTCGTCGCAAACTTGAGTAAGTCAAAGGAAATCCCTTAAGAAAGCAATAGAACACTGCCCGTCCCACCCCTCTCCCAAACACACACCTCCCCTCCACAGTCACCTCATTAAGCTACGCAATGTAAGTTTAAGTAGACTTATTTCAAATCAATTTTCGAGCTCAAAGTACTTTATAAAGGCAGCTTAAGTGTAACATTTACGATTATTAGCGAAAACTATGTAAAATGAAATGGAATTTCAACAAAAAAAATAAAAATAAAAACAAAAACAATAAACAAATATTTGGGCATAAGATTTTTCCTCCAAACAAGAAGAAGAACAAGAACAACAACAGCTGCAATACCTATCGAAGTGCATAGTTTTTAAGAGTTTTTTGCCGAGTTTCATTTTTCCCCCTTAGCCTTATAAAAATATGAGTGTACATTTTTGCCCCTAGGTTGAGATATAACAATTTTTGAGCTATCGAACCACCTTAATGTGTAACAACTAAATAATAATAAAAAACCAAAAAAAAACTAATTAAATAAATATGAGATAATTTTTTGAAAAGATTGTTTTTCTTTCTGTTTGTCATTTGAGTTGGAAGTGGAAAGTGGATGGTATGCTTGAGTTGGGTACATCATAAAATCAAAAGGTTATAATTGACTTCTTGGCATTCTTGTAGATATATATATATATATGAGATATGGTAAAAATAAAAGAAAAAGTTAAGAAAAAGTCAGCATTTTTTATATATTATGTTATCGTGTTTTGTTTTTCTTTTTTATTAAATATAAATTCCTGCGAAAATGAAATAAATAATTTGTTTGCATGCACTTAAACAACTATGGGAAAGTATTTGTTCTCTTTATCTCTCTATCTTCGTCTCTTGTGTTTTAGCATTCGAAAAATGGCGACAAAATGGCTTCAGTCAGTGTCCGACAACTCCTCCGCTTCTAAATAGTAAAATTTGAGATGCAAAAATGGATGGGTTTTGTTTTGTTTTTTAGAGAGCAGCTGGATCAGCCGCTGGCTGCGACTCTTGCTCCACTGAATTGTTGACCACAGCCTGGCCAGGCTCGGCGGCAGTCACATCGGAGGCAGAAGCATCATCGTTGACCACAATGATCTCGTTGACGGGCACCGCCTCCTCAAAGGAATCATCGACGGCCTCGCCGCTGTTGCGCACCTCGTTCTCCGTGTCCGCCGCCTGCTCGACGGAGTCCTCGGCCTGCTCAATCTTATCATTCACACCTGGCTGCCTGGCAGGCGCGTCGGTAACAACTGGAGCTGGTGCTGCTGCTTCAGCGGCAGCTGGAGCTGGATTCTGTGGCCGATTGCCGCCGCCCAGGAAATTAATGATGCCCTGCAGCGGTCCCTGTTGCTGTGGCTGTGCAGCTGCTGTGGCATTATTGTTACCACCACCGAACACATTGTTCACAAAGGATTGTATGGGACCCGGTGGACGTGGTGTTGTCGCCTGTTGCTGCTGGCCCGTCAGGCCGGACAGGGTGTTCTGGAATTGAGTGCCCAGGTTGCTGGCGAACTGCTGAATACCCTGGAAGGCCTGAGTTGTGGTATTCACCACAGATTGTGCGGCATTCTGAACGGAGGTAATCGCATTGCTCGGATTGAGGAAACCAGGCACTGTCGGCACCGGTGTCGCAGCCTGATCAGCAGTGGGCTGTGCCTGTTGCTGTTGGTTGCCATTGAACTGATTGAGGAATTGACCAATGGGCGAGTTTTGGATCAGTTGCTGCACAAAGTTCTGCTGCGTCGATGATTGCTGGGTGGGTGTTGCTTGTGTCGCCTGACGCAAGTTCGGCTGCACCGCGTCCTGTTCCTCTGCAACGGGTTCAGCTGGAACAGCCGGCGCAGCTGCTACTTCGGCGGAAGTCTGCTCATCGGCCAGCGATTTTAAAAGTGTCTGTGGCTCCGATTGGGGCTCGGCTTGTGCTTCAGTTGGTTGCTCCTCGGCGATTTTGGGCAGCTCTGTTTTGGGTTCGGTTGCGGTTGCATCTGGTTTCAGATCTTCTGGTTTGATTGCAGGCTTATCATCGTAGATACGGATATCCTCCATAAGTTGTTGTGCCTTGGACTCTGTCGTCACCTCAGTCTCCTCCTGCTCTCCGGTTCTCGTCAACTCCTTAGCAACCTTCTCTGCCTCCTTCTGCTTCGCCGGCTCCCGCTCGGTCTCCTTCTCCTTCTTCAGCTTCTGTTTCGCCTCCTCCTTTGCCAGATATTCGAGATCAATGAGTGCCTCCTCGCTCGCTTCCTTCCCCGTCTTCTTCTCCGCCTTCTGCTCCGTCTCCTCCGCTGGCTTCTGCTCCGTCACCTTCGCTGGCTTCTGCTCCGTCTGCGCCTCCGCCTGCTTCTGCGCCTGCTTCTCTATGTCTGCCAGATATTCGGGACCAAATTGAATCTCAACGGGCACATCGATTGCATCCTTGGGCGTCCGCAGCACATTTCCCTGACAGCCCAGTGCCAGGCAGATCAGCAGTAAAATAACCAACTTCATGTTTAAGCCCAAACAAAAACCCAACACGCGACGAGATTCAAGTTTAACTTAGCGCCTCACGGCTTCAACTGTTTGAAATTTCTTTAGCCTCGTCGCTTTTTATATGCCTCATCAGCGAAGTCGACGGCGACGTTGACGTTGACGTCGACGCACGCAGCGACTGCATGGCTGCTGCTGCTGTTGCTGTTGCTGTTGCTGTTGACGTCTTCTTGGCCAATTCTTGTGCTAAATGTCATTGAACTGGTGCAGGCAAAGGTGAAGCTTGCAGTCGAAAAGGGTTTTATTCTACGCACACACACACACACACACACACACACACACAGACACACACACACACAGACAGACACACACGCACACACGCACAATCTGTGGCCAAAGAGCCAAAGAGGCCAAAGAAATCGCTGTGTTTAATTGGACAATTCAGTGGTGCGGCACGTGCAACAGGCCCAAGGGAAGAGGGTGGAGGCTGGCGGCTGGAGAGTGCCACTTGTGTCTTGTCGAGCGACAATTTGAGCCAACAAGCATTCTAGCAAGCAACTTCTCGAAATAGAACTGATCAAGGTTAAATTATTTTTTTTTTTTGCTTTGCTTTTCTAAAAGATAGTTGCGCCGAAGTAGAATTAATTATTTAAACGATTAAGGTTTAGTTTATTTTTTGAGTGTTTTGGGATTGAAATTAGAGATCATGCATTTGATATGCCATTGGAATTGTTTTTATAAATTAGCCTAGAGATCATTTAGTTGATACTATTGACGGGCTTAATGTGATATGGTTTTTTTTTAGAAATGTCTTGGGCATTAAGGAAAGTAAATTTAAATTCTTAATTAATGTAGGCTAAGTCAGAAAATATATAGCAACATATATATAAAAGCAAACCACTTCAAACCATATCAGCGTAAATAAGAAGCACATAAAATATATTGACCTGTACATTTATAAATAAATTAACTTCTAATGAGTAATTTGAAAGAGTTCTCCAAATTTAGTCGATTACAAAGCGTTTAAAATTAAGGATAAAATAAACTTGTTGTACTCCAGACATCTAAGGCTTTGGAAACTATAATTATGATATCTGGATAGCTTAAATTTCATAGAGTATTCATCTAAATAGATATTACCATATTATAATAAACAATACAGATGCGTCCTTTGGGATAGTACAAAGTAAATCCTAGTTAGAGTTTTGAATCAAAAATTAGCTGAAATAGATTTTAGAGAATCACTACAAATATCTGTATTGGTTTTTTATGATAACTAAGATAGAAGCAATAGTTATTAAAGTTTAAATAAATGTAGACTGATTTAATAACAAAGTATTTAAAATAACGAAGTTTCCAAGAATTGGTAGCTGAAAGTAATTGCCAAAAAAATGATCTAAGGTTATCAAAATTATTTATAGATAAAGGTATATGTTTAACTTTTAAAGTTAAATATCATTAAGCAAAATCTGAAGAATGCTTAACAAAATTTATTTAGTTGGTTTTGGTTTTAGTTTGCTGGCATTCCGTTCTTAATTAAATAAATAAATATCGACTGGAATTTAAAGTAGCATTGACTCATATATTTTGGAGCTGGAGAGCATTTGAACTTCGGCACATCAATAACAAAAGAATCTTCATTTTGTTCTTGCTTACATTAACGATGGTCGTTAAAGTTTACAGAAGATTCAACTTAGTCCCTCCTTAGTTGTTGTTGTTATTGTTGGTGTTTTTATGTTGAACAACTTGCATTTTGTGCCACTATGCAACTGGTTTCTTATGTTTTTTATTTTATCGATCCGTCGATCTCATCGTATTTTCCAGCCAACCCAACCACCACCAACTAACCATCAGATTCACCCACCTCCGCCCGCCGCCTCTGGCTGTGTCTTTGGATTTTTCACTCTCATTGCTGGGATCGGGGCAGCAGATGCTGGCCCAGCATCCACAACCATATTTTGTGTCTTACATGAAAGTCTTCTTTGGGCTTGGCTTTGGTCTTTGGGCCGTCTTTGATTGCCTGGGCCCATGAAACAAGTTTGTGTGTTGCTGCCAAAGAAAACCAGCTCAGAAGTGCGGCTATTTTTAGAGCCAATTAGTTTTGGATGCGGCGACTGTAGATCGAGATCGGAGTTGGAGTTGGAGTTGGAGTCTGGGACTGGCACTGGGACTGGAGTTGGGGACTGCATTTAAGATGCATTTTCACCCATTTTGTGGTGCTTCTTAATAATGGTCGATTAGAAATGCGTTAGAATTAAGCAGGCCAGCAGACAATAGATTATGCAAATGGGTTCGGCGCTTAAGAATGTAGTTAAATGGGTCAACGATTGTTCGATCAGCGGAAGGCTGCAGGGGGTCGGGTGCGGGTGGCAGGGGTAAGGAGGGGTAGGCAGGGGCCAAAGTGCATAGCAAATGAAACTGAAAATGCAAGACAACTTTTTATTTCTCTTTTTTTTTATTCCTTCTAAGCAAATAAGTCGGATTTTTTTTGTGCTGTTTTGCTGAACTTGACACTATTTTTGCTGGCCAAATTGCTGGCCAATCCAATGGCAGACAACTGGCCACAGATATATGTGTATATATCCACTTTGGCCAGTTGGCTAAGAACTCGTTTCGTTGGTGGCCCTTTAAAGCAAACAGGCTAAGAGAGTGGCCAAGAGTTGTTGTTGTTGTTGCTGTTGTTGCAAATTGTTGTTGTTGTCTGCCTGCAAAAGGACATTGACATCGACTTTGATTTTTTATAGACCTGGCTTGTTGGCTCGGCTGGCTGGCTGGCTGGCTGGCTGCTTAACTTGGCTCTTTAGCTTGGCCGAGCCGTTGTTTAATTGATTTCCGCAACGAGCAGAACAAGTTCGACACTCAAACGTATTTTTGTTATTTAGTATTTGTATTAGTCATTAAGTTTTTGTTTCATGTTTGCTTTGTTTTCATGGGACTTTAATTACCTCAGCTGCACATATATATCTTTATATACACACACACACACACACATATATAAATCTATATATATATATAGATATATATCGCACAATGATTATGCAATTTTTTTGGTGTTATCACACAGAAAACGGTTTGTGGGCCACAAAATCAATTTTCAGATCTTGTCTCTTTCTCTGACGTATTAGCATACTTAAAGACTCAACTTCAATATAATTGCCAACTGAAATTAACACCTTGCTCACATACCTACGCTCGAAATAAAAAACACACACACGCTCCACTATGTGGGCGTTTACATTTGGGGCGTGGCAGCAACCACACTGTGCAAACGGTGGCAACTTTCACTTGACAATCGTGCGGAATCGGAATTATAAACAATATAAACAATAACAGACAACAACAGCAGCAACAGCAGCAACAACAACATCAACTGCAAATATAAATGTGGGTACATTTCAAGAGGAGGCGTCAACAGATCGCGTCACCAACAAAAAAGAAAAAAAAAATAAATTGGATATTTTCTTTGTTGCCGTAATATTTGTGTCATAATTCTTAAAGTTGTGTCAAGGTCAAAAATGTGCGCAAAAAATGATAAAAATAAGTACAAATTGTGCACAATTTGCATAGATTGTTGTTTTGTGAGTGTCAAAAAGTGGCACAAAGAAAAAATATTGATGTTTGGAGGAATTTGAGAAGATGCAAATTGGGAATTACAACGAACAAATTTTCAAGGGCTATGACTGTCTCTCAAATCTCGCAACTCTTAAAACTACGACCCCACTATAAATTATTTGAAAAAGCATTAAGTTTCATACATTTCTTCAAATTGTTTAATTTACTATAGTCAACCAAAAAAGCAGCTACAAATTTGAATTCACTTTTAAATTAAAATTCATATGGCGCCCGCATCTTGCTCTGTATAGCAGCGAGCTTTGTTGCGTTAGCGACTGCCTAGGAGCTAGCTGACAAGAGCTGTGCAGTATAGTCATTCACAATAGATAACAGCGAGAAGACAATTTCCAGTGATTTTAATTTCGTATCCGTTAACTGTCTCTCATTTTTAAGCGAGAGTCGAAGTTTACTTAGTATTATAAAATATGTATAAGATGTAATTAGAATTGAGTATATGTAAATATGGGCTTGGTTTTTCAAACCCAATATACCAATGTCAACACTTCTATGTTACTATGTTAACTAACAGCGTTGTGTCTCTGTTAAAAACGGGCACCGTTAAAATAATCCAATGGGCTGCTCGCCAAGAAGCAAACTACCTATTCTATATATTAACAGTGTATAAAAATAAAGAAATTAAACACAGACGTCATCTGATCTTATTAAAAAGAAATATAATCGGAATATTGATATATTAAATATAAATTATATAAATTAAAATGTTAAGGTATCTGATATACTTATGACTTTTACTTTTTATTGTCGTTGTTATATTTAACAAAATAATATTAAAAACTTAAATCTCAACGGCATACACAATCGTTTTTCAAACAAAACGTGTGTCTGCCGTACACATGGTCACCCTTAAACCATCGCATTTGTAGCCACCAATCGATATATCGGCAAGTAACAGCATGCTTAACATTACATTTACATTAACATGAACCCAACAGACAAGCTACCGAAACCGAAAAAAAATAATAACAACAGCCAGTTGGCTCCGTTCACTTCTCTAGTTAGAGGCCGCAAAACTATCGATAGGCATTGGTGCCGCGCGTTCGCGTTAATATTATTGTTAAATAAATGAAATTAAATGCAAAGAGCACGTGCAATGTGTGAAAAAGTGCGTGAACGTCCAGCCAGACAGCCAAGTGAATGAAGGCACGCAACACACACAAAACTGCAGCCAACAAATTTGTAGCGCTGCTTGCGCCCACACCAACAACAACAACAACAGCAGCAAGACCAATGTGAGAGCGAGTGAGAGATAGAGCAACCAAGTGCCAATAATAATATTATTTAATTAGGCGCTTATAAAACCACAAAAAAAAATTACTCAACAACAATTACTGGCCGCTATTCGTTGTCAAAATTCACCCGCACAACAGCAGCAGCAACAACAACAAAAACAACAACATCAACAACAACAGAATGTTCTGATGTTTGGCTTGTGTGTGTGTAAGTTAGCGTGCGTGTGACAGCAGCAACAACAAAAGAATTGGGCTTGCAATCAACGGGATCGCGAGCATTTAACATCGACGTCGCAGTCGCAGCCAAAGTCGCCGTCGCAGTGGCAGTCGTTGAATTTTTGTGCATGGTTATGATAAAAAAAGAAAATAAGAAATGAAATACAAATAATCAATTAAATTAAAGTAAAAAGAAGAAGCAAAAAAGAAGAGTTGGCCTAATTGATGTGGGGCTGCTTTTTGTGTGGGCATTTTGTGTTTTCGTTTCGATTTCGGTTTCGGTTACGACGCGTCTGCAACGAATAAAAACCAAGAAAATGAAATAAACTACAAGTAAAAGAAATTATTATCTGCTTGCTGCTTGTTTGCTTCTGTGTGTGCGTGTGTGTGTGTGTGCGCGCGCTTTGTTGTTGTTATTGTTGCCTTTTTGCCTTTGTTTGCGTGCATTTTGTTTCCGTTTCTCTCTTTTCAACGCACACACAAAAATAACGCACACACTCACCTTGTGTTTATTTATGCTTGTTAGTAGTGTGTGTGCGTGTGTACCAGTGTTTGTTATTGTGAAGCGTTTTCGCGACAAGTTCTTATCAGCAACAACGCCAACGACGGGTTCAAGTTCGCTGCCTGCTACACCAACAACAGCAACAACAGCAACGACAGCAACAACAATAACAATAACATCGGCAACTACAACAATAAGAAACGTGACTAATGCACTGCTCCCGTAGCCTCTCAGCTGCTGCGGATACAACAACATTCTTCAGCGCAGCGTCGGCAGCGGCGTCAGCGTCCGCATCCTCAGCCAGCACAACACCAACAATGGCCACAACAACAACAACAACTACAACAAATGCTAAAGATGGTAAGTTGAAGAGGCTAAATTTACTTATAGCTGACCCACAAACAAAGACAAAATACTGCATTTGGCCCCAAAAAAGGCAGAGTGAGACAGAAAATCAGCGTTGATTGTGGCGCTTTAAAGTTCAAGGCAAGCGCGACACAGTTTTGCATGCGGACAGTGGCTGCAAAACTGTGGAGAACAACTATTCACCTGAGTTTCACTTTGGTATTGATGTTTTCAGACACCTAGCCAAAATGATGATGATATGTATTAAATCAATATCAATATCCTTGCGTTCATGCTTTGATTTAAGCTTGATCTAATGCTAGGCTCGATTTGAGATGCTCTTTTCTTTAAGCAATCAAAAACACAAAAAAAAAGTTCATATAAAACCAAGCACAAAGTTATCAGCGCTGACGTAACTTGTTGAGCGCATGTATGTGAAATTTGAGAGGTAGCATAAAAATGTTTATTAATTAAGCCCAACAACTTAAAACATTGTATTAGCTAAAGAAATCGACATCGCAGCAGCAGCAGCAGCAAATAGGCTATGAAATTAATGATCTAACAAACAGCTGCCGCAGCGGCAATAGCAGCAGCCGGCCGGGAAGTAAAAGCAAAGCTAAATACATATCAAAACTGGCAGCGCGAAAAAAGGCCAAAATAGCAAAATACGGCAACAACAATAACAATTAAGTATTTTTTGCGTGCAAAAATTAAGTAAAAAAATAAAAAAGAAACACGCACACATCTATAAAATTTAATTGGCTAAGAGTGTGCAAACGGAAGCGGGGCGGGGTGGAGCAGGGTGCAGGTTTCTGTGCTGTGCTGTGCTATGGAGAAGGTCACCGAAGTGCTGGAAAGGCTTGTGATGAAGGTCAGAAGCACTTCGATGTTGTCGTCACCTCTGAACCCGCTCGCATTTATTGATTTTGCACGCAGAATATGCACACCAACAAAACAATTACAAAAGATACACTACATATACAGGTACAATATGTATCTGTAAATGTGAGCTTGTTTGTATTGCACCCTGTTGGCAAACTGTGCAGGCAGGGTATGCTGAACTGCAACTTGAATATGTCAGACTCTCATATGTAAGGCGATACAGAAGAAGATAAACTCATACAAAATTAAGACATTTACGTTTAAAGTTCTAATTGCTGATAGAAAATACAGGGCATCTGTTAGTCGAGCTTTGCCACCTCTGTTGCATTCCTACTTGTTTAACACTATCATTTGCTGCTGCTGCTGCTGCTGCTGTTGTTGTTGTACGTTTCTTGTGTTTGACCGTCAGAGCGACTTTTGTGCGGTTTTGCCGGGCAGTCGGCGAGCTGTTTTCTGGGCCGGCTTTGGCTTTGGCTTTTGCGTTGGCTGGCTTATGCCAAAGGCCAAATGGAAAACCTGCTTTGTTGTTAAAAGAAAGAAGCACAGAAGCAGCAAAAGCGCAAATCTCACCGATGGTCAAAGAGACGCCGAAAAAAAATAAATCGAAACTAAGCCAAAATTGTATGAAATCATTAATTAATCGATAAAACACAATTATTTAATTAAATCTTAGGTAACGGTTATTGTTAATCGTTGGAAAAACAGCTTAGTTAACTTTTGTTTGATTCGATTCAATTACAGTTTTAAATGTACTGTGAGATAACAGCTTTCGAATGGCAATTTATTGACAATTTGAAAGTAATTTGTTGTGAGCGTCATTTTATTTATTTACTTACTTCAGTTGTATTTATCAGCAATCGTATTGATAAGAAAAAGACTAGCTGAATCACGAGCTAATATACAACATATATTTTTGTTCATTGATTAGTAGCAATTGATTATGAATCAAATCATGTTTCTATGTTTTCTATCAATTAAACGATGATTAATTACTAAATACTCACCTGCGATAAAAGGCAAGTTAGAAACTAAATAATCAACTAGATTTAATTAATGCTATCATATTGAAATATGGCTGAACTGAAAACATTTCTGCAATGAAAATGAAAATTGTTTCGTTTTGGAATTTTTTAATCAAGCTCACTTTTTGTCGCTCATTTATCATGTTTATAGTAATAGGCTAAGGAATTTTGGTATGAGTTCTTTTTTGTCTGAAATTCCAATGTGTTGCATACCTGTATTATGGTGAATTAAACTCAGTTAAAACTAAACAGAAATGGAGAATGCCTTTAATATTATCGAAAAAATGATTAGTTATTTTAATAATAAAATATCGTTGGCTTTTTTCCAATTTCAAAATTGCATTAAGACAAGGCTACAATACATTTAATAGCTGAATAGGTAATCAGGGTATCGCCAGGTCAAGTTAACTTGTCTAACGCATTTTACAATTTTGTTGTTGCCATTTTTTTAAAAAAATTTTACACTTTAGTCGTTTCTCACAATTATCAGCAACTAATTGTTGGCGCAACTTGTGAGTTTTATCAGCCATTAGCAGCAATATGGGGTACATGTGGCAGCAGTTCATATATATTTACATTCAACTATTATTGTATCTTATTTTTTATCAGTTGTGAAATAGTGCTTATCAGCAAATACAACTTTGCCCGGGGCAAATACACGGTTAATAAACGTACACACAAAATTATTCATTCTTGTTGCCGTTTTCAATTAGTGCACAACAGCAAAAAGTCAACAACAAATAATTATAGAAAAACATTTTATAATATCATTTTAGCAACGTTATATGGCAGATAACTTCACACAATATTTAATGAGCATAAAATAAAAATATGCAAATAAAGAAAGCTGAGAACTTTCATGCGAGTCCCAACTCTATCTTTCTATCCCTCTCGTTGTTGATTTTTTTATTAAACAATAATAAAAATTAATTAAAAAAAAAAAAAAAATATAATGAATATTACGTTAATATCGCATAACAATAATTAAAACAATAATAATACGGTGCATCCATTTGGGAATTTATGTGTATATAACATATTGATATTTTTCAGTAGCAGTTGGGGAGATTCATTTCCACTGGGCAAACTGCATTTGAGTTTCCACTTCACGTGCAAAGCTCATTCGGCAAATGCATTTTGCTAGACCGGCTGGGCATCATTTTTCATTTGCCACTGCCATTTGCCTCACAAGTGGCGGCAGTTTGTCATCTCCCCGTGTCCAACCCAACACTCCAATTTGAACTCGAACTGAATAACTCTAAAGCTCCATGCTCCACTTCGGGCAGGTGCTTGTCGGGCTTTTCCGGTATTCAGTCAGCTCAGGGCTCAGTTCTTTTGATTTGTGGCCAGCTCTGTGTGCAACAACAAATATGCTGAGAGAGCGGCGACTGTTGCACTTGTGAATTGCTTTATTATAAATTCTGTCGCTTACAGGCAAAGAAAATGAAAAAAAGAAATAAATAAAAATGACAGCAGCTGGCAACTGACTAAATTAAATTTCAAATGTGTTGATCGCCGACTACGATTTGATTTGGTTAACTGACTGGTTTCTACTGGCAAAGACTATCAGAGTTGGTGACAATTCAAAGCACATAGTGTAATTTAATTTTAGCTTGATATCGTGACAGTTGCTGGACAGCAAAGTAACATATTGAGAAATGTTGTGTACTTGAATATCAATCAGTAATATTAAGTAAATCATATTATTATTTATTTTTAATATATTTATTTTTTGTTCTCTGAAGAAATCAGCTTCTTACGCCTTTCATCAAGCAGTCAATTTCTTAATTATGCTCAAAGTATTTTTAAGAAAATACCTTTACTTCCAGTTAGTATTACTGCATGCTTAAGCTTACCCAACTTTAGTAGAAGCTACTAACTAGCTGCTGCCGACTCCCAACTCCCACATTCTACATTAACTGCTGCAGACTAATTTGTCTTATATTTCACCTGCACCCGCCCACCTTTCTCTTGGCCACTGTGTCTTGGCCATTCTACCGTTCCGTTTGCTGTCTTATCTTGTCTTTTGCTCTTTTGACGCTCTTGCGCTAATTTGCTTAACTTAATTTGCATTCAGCAAGCAGCATTTGCAGCGTGTGAAGAAAAAATAACAACAAGTCATTAAAATTGATGTTATGCGATGTTGGAATACTCTTTTTTTTTAATGAATTAAAAGTAATTAACAATTATGTGTGCTAATAAAAGTAAGCAGAAATGGGTGTAAAATGCGGCAGACGATCTCTTTTAATTTACCAAATATAATTGTTTATTGTTATGTGATCTTTTTTACAATTTTACCGTATATTAAATATATATATTTATGTAACATATTAAATAAAAATAAAAACCCAATAATTTATGAAGTCTGTTATAGCACTTAATCACTGAATTGGCCAAAGTTGGATATACGCCGCCATATAATCAACCTAACGTGCCAATCTCTTTTCAGTCGCTGCTCCCTTTTTGATAATTGTTGCTAATTACGCGCATAAAATGCTTTGACGCTTGCCCGCCACCCGTCGCCCACTGTTCCCCGTTCCTTGTCCCCCGCACTGGCCCTCAATCAATCCTGTTTCGCCTTTAATGTCCACTCTGGCGTACCCGTTTTTATGTTGTGCGCTTCATTACAATTTTTATTGCTCAAAAGAAATGTCTGTAAGTTGTATATATATATATATATAAGCTTTTGCATCTCTGATCATATTGTCCAACTCTGAAGATGGGCGAACCCAACAAAAGAGAGGAGAGGAGTTCAGCTGCCCACCTGCCTCCTTCAGACTGTTGGCATAAATCAAATGGTGCACGCGTGGTCCCATTGAAATTCGCCCAGTTGTGACAGCTCCTTGAGGCAGTTGCTTCACTCGATGTGGGTTTCATTCGAGGTGCGCTCATTAGAGCGCAATTTCCACACGAATAACTTCGAATGTTCTGTGACGTATCGCGGCGATTGCGGATTCATCAGCGATGCAATCGCCAAACAATTTTTTCGAATGCAAAATTGTTATTAAGTTTTTCTTTTTTTTTTCTCAGTTGCTTGCCATTTTTAATTGACGTTTCGCTCGTTTTGCTGTCATCAGAATTCACTGGCACCTCAAATGGACAGAGCCAAAAAAAAGAAAAGAAAAATGCTATCGGTGCTTTTGTAGCCTGTTTTTGTTGTTATTGTTCTTCCAGTGAAACGTTTTTTTTTTATTGAGTGTCTGCGTTGCATCTGCGTTGAGCTACAGTACACAATTGCTGTCTATATACAGTTTTGCATTTAGAATGTTGAATGCAGCTTTGCGTGTGTGGAGGCGTTGCACTGACGCACAACTGCCAAATATGCTGGAAGACTTTGCTCTGCTTCAAATGCAATATAGTATATATAGTAACGAGTCGATACACATACACATCAAATTCATGAGATAATACCTGTTCCGGTCTTGACTCGGTTTAATCAGTCTTCATGTCAATGACAGCCGCAACAATTTCCCAAAATTGCCAAATTCATGTCTAGTTCGACGTGCAACTTTCTGGAACTAATTAAACTTGCATTTGAGGGAATTTGGACATGTTGCTATTGAAATTCAAATTGCAATGGAGATTTAACAGTCACCGTGGAACGAAAACTTCAGTTGAACTTTGGAAACTAGTTCGAATGCATTAGTCGAGAGAACTCGACTAAAAGATACCCAGCTTTTTAACACAGAACGGTAGATCTTTGCAGTTGTGTCTGTATTCGCTTAACGAAAGCAGTTATAGATAAGAACAAGTTAAACTCGATCTATGTTTGATGTTCGAGAACTTATATTCGAAATTTGAAGTGTGTAACTCTTCTAGTCTCTGAGCTGGGCTTATTGATTTTGAGTTTATTATACAACAAGTCGTTACACATTTCATATTCTCAAATGAGTTTTCAATTGCTGTCCACTGTTGTTGCTACCATGCCACTTAGAGTGTGGAAATGCCATTGCTATTCAAGTAGTAACCGCAGCGAATTCAAACAAAGTTACACGTTGCGAGCTAAATTCACCGCCAAATGTAATGCCGGGCAATTAACAGACAGACAGACAAATAAAGAGTAAGAGTAAGAGAGAGAGAGAGAGAGTGTGGAGCAGATAGACACGCCTCACAGCACCCACTCCCCCCTTTCCGCCCCAGTTATTCACTCAATTATGTGGAGCAAACAATTATCGCTGTTGTCTCTCGCTGCTGCAGCTGCACCCCATACTGCTTGCCACTTTAATTTTGGTTGCAATTGGCAATTGTGTAAATATTTAAAGTACATTAATTAAATGCAAATGTAAATGCAAACTGTTTGCTGTCTCCCTCTCTCCCCGTCTAACCTTCAGCATATATCTTTTTGCTGGCCCTTGCAGAGTTTTTATGCATATTCTACATATGCGTAACAATTTTCATTTAATTTTATTGGCAGTGCAAGAATTGTAATATTGAAATTTGTTTCGCTCTTTCATTTTTTTTTGTTTGTTGGGCCAACTTCTTGCCACAGCAGCTGTGTCCTGTCCTCGTCCTTGGGCAGCAGGTGGAAGCTTGGGCTGCTTTTTTTCTGGACGCCTTTGGCACACACACGCGCTTCCTTTCAGTTTCTTTGCTCAATGTGCGTAAAAATTTTTATGAGTATTGCCGTTCGTTGTTGCTGCTGCTGTTGCTTTTGTTGTCTGTTACAATTTGTGTCCTCCCTCTGCCACGCCCATTTCATTCAAGCGTTTTATGATTTTTTACCTTTTTTTTTTATTTTTTGATGTTAGGCATCTGTTTGCCTTTTCTTCTCGACGGTTGGTTCTGGTTCTGTTTCTGTTTTGTAGTTTTTTGCATGCGTTTTTGTAGTTGAAAATTGGGAAACTACGCTTGATTGCGCTCTTCTCAGCCACGCCCACAGCACACGCATACCCGAGCACCCGCACACAAGAGGTGCTTTAACAAAGCTCTGTGTGTTTGTATGTTTGTTTAGGCTGTGTTGTCTACCAACATATTTCGTTTAGCTTATTTTTAGAAATTCTTTGCGCAAGGACGAACCAAATTCTAAGCCGGTTCCCTCAAGCTGTGTGCTTTTCTCTCTCTATGTGTGTGTGTGTGCTGTGCTGTACCCTCTAATTTGGCCTTACCTGTTGTTGAAGTTCATAAGCTGCTCATTATTTGAAATGTCCGCATATTTTAGCCAGAGTCAACAAATGTTGAAAGTATGCAACCGATAACTCCCTTTAAAGATCGATAACAAATTAACTGGTCACGCCCACTTAGTCGCCCCAAAACTGATATACCTGACGGTCCTGTAAATGAATAAAACACCAAACTTGAAATATATATTACGAGCAATACCCATCTGAAAGCGTAAATCGATTATCGGACGACGACCCCAAAAATCTGGGAAGCTTGTATCGTTTGCAATTTAAGAGCTAAAGTTACCAAACTTTGATTGTACATTACGCGGAACTTCCTTCAAAGATTGTTCAAAAATTCCTTAGCCATGCCCAACCTGTTCCTTCCCACGTGACAACGTGCCTATTTGTTGCTGGCAATAAGTTTCTTAATCAACACAGAATTTGAATTCAAAACTAATTTAAGTCATTGTTTTCTATAAGATTTGAGCACGTGGTATTTAACAGTCGAAATTTGTTGATTTGTGCATTTGTATAGTGTATTGTTTGTTATGCCAAATGCGATAGGCAAAGTGTTATTGTGTTTCTGTTTGTGGTTGTCATTGTTCTAGTCTTGGTATACAGCTGTCATTTGGAGGCTGCCGTAATTTGTTTGCGCCCTCCCCCTCCATCTCTCCATCACTGCTCCCCCACTTTGGCCCCCTAGCTGTCTGCTATTCACTGCCGCTTTATCTTTCTCTGGCTGTATCTGTATCTGTGCGTGGGCATCCAACTTTTGCTTTCAGCGGCTGCTTGAGCATTTCCATTTGTTCGTTAGCCCCGACGAGGGAAGAACAACAACAAAAGCACTTGGCGCTGTCAGTGGAATATGCACTACGGCATCTTTAAGATACTTTTGATATTATTGCTGGCTGCTTGAGCTATTTTTAAAAGAGAGCCCCTCGAATAAACACAAACACAAATGTATCTTTTGTTTTCCAAACAAACTTTGAGATACGACAAAATGTTTAATTGCTGCTTATCGGCGACTCGCTCGAGTTGATAATATTTTTTGACTTTTTTTTCGCCAGTTGAGGTTTTTAATTAGGCATCATTGACGTTTCCCCGAAACAACAACAACAATGTTCGCAAATTACTGTCAAAATTAGCGTTAATATTTCAATGTTTCTTTTCTTTCCATTTTTGAGCTACTCATTTTTATTTTATTTTTTTGTGTTGCGGATGCGGTTTTTACTTTTGCAACATTATGATGCCCATTTGTTAAAAGTTATTATTGTTGTTGGTGTTGTTGTTGTGGCAGTTGCCTTTTGTCAAGCGCAAATTACTCGACCGCATCGAAAAAAAACACGGAAAAGTAGCAAAAGTCCGAGAAGAGTTTGGGCAACAAAAAAAAAAAAAACTTTTGTGATTTTCGCATCAGAGTATTTGTTGTTGTTTCTAGAAACTTTATAGAAACTGTTGTCTCTCTCGCTTTTTCCTGTCTCTGTCTCGTTCCTTTTCTATGGCTGTCTCTCACATTTAGCTCATTTATTTTCGTTGCTAATTTTTGACATTTTTTCTTGGACAATAATCAGCTTTTGTGGGTCTGTGTGCTTATTTTCATGTTCGACTTTTTGGTTGCCACTCGGAAAATACGTAAAATACTTTCGAAGATCTTTTTTGGTACTTAAACATTTGATTAGCGTGTTTTTATGGCCTGGACACGCGTTCGCTTTTCGCCTCATATACAAATTGACAGCAGCTTAAAATAAGCTATTTTATTTGATTTTCACGTTGGTTTTCTATATTCGATTCGTTACGTTTCGTTTTCGCTGATTTTACGTTGCTGGGGGGACTATAAATTTGCTTTGTCCTGCTAATTGGCAGCAGTCTCATGAGTGCGCTCAATTAATTTCCTCACCAATTGGCGCAGGCCGTGTGCAGGTGGCGTATACTTGATAATTGCTGACACTTGCCATCGCAAGCCAATTAAATTTAAATCATGCCACTAAAACGTGCAGCAATAAACGTGTTTTGCGGCTTGGATGAGGTAACAAAGTAAACCTTGAAGCCATTCAAAATGGTGTGAAGCCATAAAGCTTGTATATTCCTGATCAGCCGATCTCAGCGACTATATGAGCTACATACTATACAAAGCAGCAGTTCAAATCGAATGAGAAATGTGAAAAAAGCAATCCGTCTTGTTTTGTTAATGAAACTACATATTTAATCAGTAATTTTATTATTAATTTAAATGCCGGATTACGCGAGCAGCTCAGCTATGACGAAAAATGTGTTGGTTTTGAAAATCATATTAGGTTTGACAGAGTTCTGTCAGTTGAAAATGTGGAGTTGTTGCCTAATACGATTAGCCCTTTAGTTTGATTTATTATCCTTTAATGCGATTACACACTCAAGCATACACAATACTAAACAGAAAATAATAATTTCAATGTGTATTCTAATTCATTTGGCCAACGCTTTTTATTCATTCTCACAAATTCGACGCACTCATTCATTTATGAGCTACACCTTCTAGTTCTATTTATGCTCCTTCTGCTTGACTCTATCTGGCACTCTTTCGATTACATAACCTAGTTATTAATGGCTTTTACAGTTGCTTGCGCCACCACTAGCTTCACCTGTCATTCTGCCACATCTGCTCGACTATGCGTCGTCGTGACGTGGCAACTTTGTGACATGCGGCATGAGACAAATGTGGAGCAAGTCGGAGCGAATGAGCAGCGGCAAGCGTTAGGTTTCGGTTTGGTGTGGTTTCGTTCGGTTTCGGTTCGGTTCGGTTTCATTTTATGTATGCTTGTACCACTTGGTGTCCAAGTTCATTTACGTCATGGTCAGGTGGATCGGTCTTTGGGGAGCAGCGTCTGACAGCGTCAATTGCCACATAAATTGTCGACTGTCATGTTCTAAGCGCACACACAACACAGTTTAAGCAATTTGCTAATGAGTTTTTCACAGAGCGTCTAGCTAATATGCGTGGACAGTTTGAGTGCCACTGATTGGAGTTCAAAAAGTTAATGAACTTTGGCAGTCAGCCCAAAAGGCATTTCAGTGACCTGAGCACAATGCACATTTGACTCCAGCCAAAAAAAAAATAATAAAAAATAGCTTGCTACCAGCAGTGATTGTCAAACTGTGCACACACAATTCCACACAATTGTGGCTTAGTTTTAAAGTCACGCTTGCAGCAAGTTTATGGGCAACGCCTTTCAATGCACTTCCACAACAATTGTGGCGTAAAAGCGTAAAATGGCTTCACCAAAGAGTGGCGACCATGCAACGGGGGGAGGGGGAAGCGGGTTAGAGTTTTTGAGGTAGATGCCTGCCATAGAAATTGTCACAGGATGGCAAAGTTCAGAGACTGCACAGTCCTGTTTTGAAATTGAAAAGAAGTTGGGGAGTTGACAACACTGTGAAAATGAATTAAGCTTGAGGTAAATTTCGAGATTTTATTAAATTTATAAAGTGAATATATAAATAACATATAAATCTATTCAATATAATTATGTATTACTTACCAATTCCAGTTCATCTTGAGGATTAAGATGAGCTAAGATTTAATTTGGCTTTCAATAAATGATAGCAATGTATAAGAGTGACTCTCTCCTAACTTCGAACATCTTTTAGTTTGCGTTCAATTTCTTGGAGTGTATTTGTTGGCGGCGTTACGTTTATGAAACGGATGTTGCCGCTTGCATTTAGTGCACTTGAGCCTTGAGCGTCATCCTCTTCGTCGTCGACGTCGTTGTCGATGCTGCTGTCGTCGTCGTCGTTGGTTTGGCGTCGTCCTGCCGGTTTGCCAGTTTCCTGGCATTGTGGGTCTGGCTGTGCCCCACATGTGTCGTTGTGGCATGCGAATAGCTTCACACGCTTCACGATGCGTGTCCTGTGTACAAATTTGCAGAGAGTGGAGAGTCGGCGTCAAAGTCGAGTCGAGTCGAGTCCAGTGTCAGTGGCAGCAGTGAATGGAATGGAGTGGAGTGGAGTGATTCAGCAGCAGCAGCTGCTCCACATTAGATTCCTTTTTGGGGGCTATGCTTTGTTTCGCGTTGCTTCCTTTCAAGCTGGCGCCAGGCGAAATAGAGTGCAAGGACCGCCGCCGTCTTTGCCCTTAAGCCGTACACCTCTACAAAGGACAATCTTGGCGTGGAGCTGAGGGAGTCAATGCTAGCAATGGCAATCAAAGGCTACTGCTCCCCTTTGGGCTCCTTTTGTGTGCCATTTTCATTGTGTTAATTGAATTAGTTGAGCGCTGTGCAAAATATATGCAAAACAATTTTATTTAATTTCTGTACACTTTATTTTCTTTTATTTGGTTTTTGCATTTCGTTTATTTCTTTTATTTTTATTTTTTATTTTAATTTGATTTTATTATTGTTCTTTGCCAGTTATTCAAATTTTTGGTTGTCAAGCAGCTCACGTTTGTTTTCTGTTTTGATTAGATTTGTTTGGTGCAGACATTTTTGATTTGGTTTTTAATATAATTTATTTATGCAGCTTAATATTGTCTTTTCTTTTGATATGTTTGGCTGAGTGAAAGGCAAAAATCTGATAAGAGAATGGCGCGAATAGCTGTGCATATGACACATTTTTGAATAATACAAAACTGAACTTGTTGCAGAAAAAATGTAGTCTTTTTGGTCATTGAACTGTTAACGGTTTTGTTCTGAACTGGCTTGAGATTGTATAAATGTTATAAAATATGTGTGGGTTGACAATAAATAGGGGAATATTAAATCTTGGACGGAGAGTATTGTGTGATATCTGCGAAAGTCGTCTTGAAATAAATAATAAAACGAAATGCTGCTCAGACAACGTAGTTCAACGTAGCCTCTATTTAATTTCAATTCATTCTTAAATGAATGCGAGTTGAATTTATTGAACAATAAATGCCGAATAGATGCCTGATAGATAGATAGATAGATAGAAAGATTGATCATTTCTTATGTTCTACAGGGTATTATAAGTCGGAGACGTCTCCGACCACAGAAACAACCTCTTTGTGAATGTATGTGAATGCCAGGTTAACTCCGTTCTGTAATATCCACTCTTACTTATTTTATTCATCCTAGCAATTCTAATTTCATCTCAAGTTGATATTTTATCCGGCTTTACACCCCATTTTCTGTGGATTTCGCAATAAATTCAATGTGCATGCATTAATATATGATTTCTGTTTAAAATACAATATGCAATTACCCGAAAAGATCAAAATCAGCAGGCAGACGACAGTCGCCGAAGTAGACGAAGTCACAGACGCATCTGCTTAGCATATCAATGTAAAATATATTTGCATTTAAAGCCACTTCGTAGACATTAGCAGACACCCAAACACACACACCGTATTGAAGTGGAGAAGGGTGTGCTGGTTGGTGAATCCCATTTTCTCATTTATGGTTTGGCATCAAAGTCTTAGGTGTTATATGTGTAACCCACTGTGTGTGTGTGTGGGCATGTGTGTGTGTGTTATTTATGCGTCTGTTTGCACTAATTCCACACAAAACACCAAACTCGAACTTTTTTGGTCTGGCTTTACGATTGCTTTATGGCGGTGGCTACACACAAAGTGGCCGACGGACAAGTGGAAATGGGTGGGTGGGTGGTGTGAAGGGGTTCTAGGCGACATGTGTGCGCTGTCGGACGATTGACGGGCAGCAGCTTAAAGTTGGGGCTTATCAAAAATTCTAATTGTCGCCTGCCACAAGCCAAAAAAACCAAAAAAGAAAATACTCACACAAGTTAAATATAAATTGAATTACATATTTTATGCAAAGAGTGCAGACAAGAAAAACACGGAATACGTTGTCAGTTCTTATGCCCGATATTTTCAGGCTATCCTCCCCCACTTCAACTGTAGTTGGCTTTTGTTTTCATTCGGTGTGGCTGCCCGGACAAAGTTTGCCGTGTCCATCAGTGTCAACAGCGTGGACGACGCCCCACGGTGTCCGACATGCGACAAATCGCCGCACTTGCTACCGGAGTGTCGACGGAGTGCAAAAGTCAAAGGGTTTACCATTGAGTTGCTCCTGCTGCTGCTGTCTGGTGTCTGGCTGCGTCTTCTTTATATTTATTAAATAGTTTCGTGCAAATCCTTTTGAAGTGCTACACTCGACGCCTTGTTCAAACATTGTCAGGATGGGGCAGAAGACTCACCAGCTATATCAATTAGTATTTGCCAGTTTCAGCTATTTTTATGGCATACATGCTTTTGGTTACAAATCCTTGCGAGTGTGTGTAAACGTACTTTGTCTGGATATGTTGGGTTTACTTTTAACTTGCTTTGAGATCAAGGCGACTTAAGCTGCTCAAGTTATCTATGCCAGGTTAAGCTCTCTGTGTCCTCGAGCTCAACTTCTGACACTTGTGTTGTCTTAAATTGATTTGCCATAAGTATTGTTTATCTTTGATTGATTACTGATATATGTGATTTAGTTATGATTAAACTACAAAAAATTCATAGTTATACCTTCTGAATTGCGAGTGATTTGAAACAGGAAATCCCTTAGAAGTATTGTCTTTAATCAGTTAGTTAAATAGTTTCTAACTTATTTCCTTGATTAAATTCATGTATAAAACTATTAATAATCTGAAATGGTCATTAAATTCAACACAATAAACAACCATAATTTATTTTTAATAGATTTTTTAAGCTACAGTTTAATAAAATTACTCAAATTGTCAGACAAAACAATTGCCACAAAATAGAACCGCCTGAGAGATGTGAACAGAAAGGAAGTGTTTTTATTAACCGAGAAACAAATGTTTTCTTGTGTGAAATGAGCAATTTTACGATTATTATTATATTGAATGTTGTGTGTGTGTGTGTGTGACATCAACGTTTAATGTTTTACGCAATTGTTTATTAAGCAATGGCTATAAAAAATACAAAACAAAATAAAACTTGACCGCCTGAAGAGTCAACAGCTAAAATTTGAACTTGGACTTGGGTGACGACTCCAGCATTTAAAAATGTTTTTCAGTTTTTATTGTGAGTTTGAACTTGAGTTGTTGTTTAATGTGCTTGGACTACTGCTCTATAAATTATAGGTATTTAAGCATTAGCGCTGCCATCTAGTTATTGTTACGGTTTACTTTGAAACTTATGCTTATAAATAGGTGTTGCCATATCTTTATTCCGTTTTGTTAACTTTTTGATTACTTTTAATAATGACATATGCCAATTAATAAGTATTCAGCTGTTCTTAGCTATTTCTGGCAATATATATGTACTTTTGCTTTCGTTTCTGGCATTCCGCATTCCTCGTTTTATATTCCGAGCCCCCCTGTCGCGTTTTGGGTCACATTGCAATTGCGTTACTCATACGCCGTGTGTGTCCAATGTGCCACAATTGTGGGCCGTTCTTTTGTGTGTTTGCTACTGCCACTTACACACGCAATCAGACCGCATGATATTATTATTATTTTATTATTATTCAGTCAGCTATTTCCGCGGATTTCCCCCACTTTGCTCGCATTTTGTTTTCGCACATTAACCAACCGACCCTCTCCACTGCTCTATAAGATACATATGTTGGTTTGTCGTATAGATAGTTGGTTATATATTTGCTGACTATATTTCTTGGATTTGGGCCAACGAGTGTGTGAAAATAGAAAATTTTGCTTAGCATTGGAATGTGCCATGTTCTTTTCGATGTGTCGCAGGTTTTTGTTGTTGTTGTTATTTCTGTGGTTGTTATTGTTGCTGTTGTTGTTTGCTGCTGCTGCTGCTTGTTTTTGCAGTTTTTTGTTTGGTTTTGTCATTTTCATTTCGTTTTGTTTGTTGGCATTTTGCACTTTGTATTTTTAAACATTTTGCAGAGAACTGCTCCAACCCAAAAGTTTGATAGCCGCTATTTGTGGCATGCACTCGAATGTGCCACTCTATGGAATGGGGAAGTGTGGCAGTAAAAAGACACGAGGTGAAAAGTCCAGTGGCAATATCGATGTTTTTTCGAGTGGGCGTGGCTGTGGCTGTCTCTGGGAGTTTTGTTGCCAATCGGCAAATCAAGTGTTTTTTGTTTTTCAGTTCGTGCAACTTTTGCCATTAGAACGATGCACTTGGAAAAGTTTTTGGAAACATCATCTGATATGACCAATATATGTACGTCTATATGTATATGCATCTTGCTTGTGCGAATTGCTCAATTGAATTTAATCGGATTAAAGCGATAGCGCAGCTTTTAATAGTCGCGCAATTAAATTAAATTCTGATGTCAGGATATTAAAATTCAATGGCCAACTAAAACTTTTGCGTGATGATCCGAAATTAATTGAAGTTCTTTTTGCATTTAAATTGAAAATAAATTGCAAAGGTAATTAAGTGGTTTAATGGATATTCGATAAAGAAGACTTAAATGAACAAAGGAATTTTATACAAACCGAAAAATAGATAATTTTAGATTGTGTTTATTTTCTTGACAGAAAAATACTGTAAATAAAACAATATAACATGACTTGCTTAAGTTTTTTATTTACTAATTTAGATTATAAGTAAAATAAAATTTCTAAATCAGATTTATCTAAATTTGAGATTCACTTTATATTCGTCTCCGTTTCTGTTCTTATTAGCGCAAGTCCTTGCTTTTCATTAATTTTGTAATTAAAAATAAAATATAAATTTCAAATCCCGACCTCATCACAATAAAATCTCCGTGGAAATGTTCTTTATCCCAAATTAGAGGTAACATTTGCGCCCTTTTTTTAAAATTCATAATGTGGCATAATTTTCAAGCTGAATCATTTGCAATTTTATCTCAACTTTAATCCGCATTTCTTGCCATCATCATTACAAACTGCCCCTCGACTTCCACAACCTGCCCACCTGGCCCCCGTCTGACAGGTAACTTGTAACCCCACCCGATATGAACTAAGTATCCCTGGAGGCGCATCCTACACACACACACACACAGTGCTCAATTCTGGACACCCAACGACTTGGCAAGGCAATTATTAATTTTAATAAACTTGAATGGTGGCAGTCGGGTAGGAAGAAGCTGCCCACAGGCAACGCCTGGCTCGCGCCTTCCCACCACTCTGCAATTCTACCCTTGCCATCTACCCATTTTCAGCTAATGATATAATTTTTCTCAGTTAACTAATTGAATACATTTGCACCAAAAGCAGCTCGCTCGGACCAGGGGAACCAAGGGAACCATGGAGCTGGCTGAAACACATGGTGCGCTCACAAAAGCGCTAACAAAGATTGTTAATAATGGGCAAACAAGCGAAACGAGCTCTAGCTTCAGTTTCAAGCTCCCAGCTTCCAAGACCAACTCTTCGTCTTTGTCTTCTGTGTTTTTCGTTTTCGATGCCTGGCACTTGAGCCAGGCCATTGACAAGAACCAACTTTTGCGGGTAGGATGGAGAGAGTGATTCAAACCAAAGGAGACGCGAGCGGCACGCGAAGAAGTTAATTTGCAGGCTACGAAAGGCAGCTAAGAAGAGACAGAGAGAGGGAGAGGGGGTTGTGTGTATAACCAAGACAGAGACGAGCACACAAAACGACATTCCGCGGCAAAAGAACTTTTAGATGGGTTGAGCAACTCCAACTGGAGACTTTTTGTTAGGGCTAGAGGGGGGTAGGGCGGAACGCATTACAAATTCCATTACTTTGAGCAGCGAACATGACCTGATTTTTATGTAGATGTATGAGTGTGCATATATGTACGTGTCTGTGTGTGTGTGCGTGTGTGTGTGTATCTGTGTGTGTGTGTGTGTGTGCTCGAAGATGCTGTAGGAAATTAGGCAGTCACCAAAGACAGGAGAGGAGTATATGCCAGAGTGTCTAACACGCCCAGCCACACAATCTGTGTGTGTGTGTGTGTGTGTGGGTGTGTGTGTGTGTGTGTTTGGTGTGCGTGCGTGCGTGGGTATTGAGCCACGTATATATTGAGCTAAATGCCGCCCACCATTGCGCACTTGTCGAGTCACGTAGCAAAAAGTTTTAAGCATCGCTACTTGCTACGTGCAATGTTCGTCCTGACTCCCCATGCCCCCTCCCCCCTCGCATCTGCTCTGCTCCTTGCCACCCCCCTCTAGGCCTTTAACCCCACGAGCTTGTCTTGGCTATAAATTAACAAAAATGAATGGGAACAGGGGCCAAAAGCTGCCCAACATAAGTCTATACTTGCCATTTTATGTGTCTTAAGTAGAGACGAGAAGAGTGGATAACTTGTCTACGTATATATATATCTTTTTTTATATATTTCTTTTCGGGTTATAAAGTGCAGTGGGTTATTGGCGCACTTTTATGACCAGCAAATGGTTGTCCACTCGACCCTTTCCCTTTCAACTTTCGACTACCATCCAAAAACCAGGTCCACACTTTAAATGCAGGACATTACACAATGAAAGTGTCACAAGTTGTTTCACACCATGGAGAGGGGGACGGGAGGCTGTGGGGTGCCTGCGGGCACCTCGAAAGTGCACTTTATTCAATTAGAATTGCGGACAAGAGGCCTGACCATGTAAACGGTTGTAAATGTTGCCCAAAAGGCAAAATTGTGTGACAGCTGCAAAAACAAAAACTAATTATGAAAAGGGTTAAGGGTAGAGGCTGTTCTCTAGATTGGGTTTGCTCACAAAAACTGACATCATCTTAGTTATATGAAATATTAAAGTTAAGTGTAATAAACTGAATACAGAATATATATATATATGGATAAGTGTATGAATATCAGAATTGCCTTAAGCTACTCCTATACGCTTAGGTCTTAAAATATTTTGAGCAGAACGTGCACAGAATATATAATAAAAATATTTATATAGGAAAGTTAATTACTTTTTTGATTTAATAAATAATTTTATCTTAAAAGGATATAGCACTAAAAAATCAATAAAGCATTTTATGGATGGCTGTAAATGAATAATTTAATTGTTACAACTGTATAAAGCGTGAAATCTTAAATGTCCACAACAAATGATGTAAATCTTTCATGAATACATTCAATGCACATTTGTCTTTCTAAATGAGTACTCATTATCAGTCAATAAATGACTGACACGAATGTGGAATAATTTTAAAATTCCACTGAAAGTTACAGCTCTTTGCATAAATTTGAATTGCATTTGCCACTGCACATAGTTTCTCAATTAGCTGTGCTTCATAGAAATTATTAGCTCAAGACACACAAACAAAAACACACAGAGACACACAGTCTAGCAGATGAACACACAATTGAAATGCTTGCAGGTGTCGGAGTTATGACTGGTCTCATCAGCGCCCCTCGTCGACTCAGACAGCAATGCAAATCACTCGATCTATTACAGCAATTTGCAGTTATTAATCAAAGCAGTGTGCAACAAACATGCTCAAAACTATTCAGATGCAGTTTCTGTAGTTTCTGTCCATCAAATATGCAACAGCTGAAGCACAAGCAACAAGCAACAACAACAAAAACAACAACAACAACTGCACTTGTGCAAGAAGCGAATGCTGAAGATTTACGACCTACTTTCATATGCATGACAGCTGGAAAGCAAACGGCTGACTGACTAACTAACTAACCAAGCAAACATGCAGCAGCAGAAGCAGCCGCCGCAACTCAGGAAGCCACTCAGCCTGTCTCAGCAATCAGCAAAACGGCCTCGATATCCTTTTGCCAGAGCACACCAAGCAGCAGAGAGGCGCCCAAATTGCGTGTCATAATAAAGTACCAAGTAAGAATGCCACTAGTTGCAAATGCACAAC
Source organism: Drosophila grimshawi (assembly GCF_018153295.1). Taxonomy (NCBI): domain Eukaryota; kingdom Metazoa; phylum Arthropoda; class Insecta; order Diptera; family Drosophilidae; genus Drosophila; species Drosophila grimshawi. The sequence goes on along the minus strand of NW_025063240.1, from coordinate 13,334,991 downwards.
TAGCAGTTACCTGGCTTCGTATTGGCCAAGTTATGGCTGTGGAAAGTCATGAACTTTTTCGGAGTACGATTATAACAATATTTTCAAACAAGAATCGTGTTTCTTACTTTAAGTGTAGCTTTCATCTAGAGATCGAACCATGATCGTAAGCCCTGTGTTGTCCATCTGCCTGTAACATGCATATGGCTGACCCGAACATTATGATACCCAATAAGCATTTGAAATGATTCCAGAGTATCCAAAATGGTATGCACAAGTTTCAACTCCATCAACTCCGTTTTGTACGCATTCTACTTTTTGTTCGACTGGCAACTTGTGTGCATATGGTAGCTGTTGCACTACTCTTAACTCACCTGAACTGTTTTGCATTACTCATTTGACACTTTATCTATACCCGAAAACGTAGCACCTGCTACAAAAGGCGCTTACCCAGAGAACCGCAGACAAATAAGCCGTTGCTGTTCTTGCTGCAAACTTGGAGTTGCACAAGAAGTAGACGTTGATGAACGATTGCTGACTGTCTCTCTCTGTGTGTGTGTGAAGCTCGAAAGGCATAAAATGTAATCCTTCAACAGCAGCCAACATGCAGACATGCAATTTAAGGGGAGGTAATGGGGGAAGTAGATCGCTCCACATAAGTCTGATATAAATCTCAAGAGCTGCCTGCCATGCACAACATGAAACCACTAATTGAAGTGAAAGAAAAGGCAGCGCAGCAAATGACGTTAGATGAGCAGCTCAGCCTGAGACTTAAACTGAGCTAAAGTTTAAAGAGTTGTGTGTTGGTTTTCAATTTTTAATTAACATGTGGCATGTGGCTAAAGAAGAAAAGAGACGCAATTGCAGCACGCTGCAACTTGCTATGCTCCAGCTTCAACACTCTCAATCAGTGCGGTATTTCGAACAAAAAAATAAAAACTTGCCAACACAAATGCATACTAATTGAGGTTAACAAGGCATGAATACGCCACTACACTCTGCCCTACACTACACAACACAACACTGCATTGCACTACCAACACAACACAACGATGACTTCGGAAACTCTGGCATTTGGACCTTGACAGCAACTGCCGCAAGCTAATTTTGTTTTTAACCCTCTCCAAATGTTTACATTTTAGTTTATAAAGTAGACAATCTCAACACGCTCAGCATAACAAAAAAGACAAATTGTTTGTTTGAAAAATATTTGTCTGCTGCCTGCACGATTTGATGCATATTTTAAATTCCTTAATTGAGTTTCCGGCTGCTATTGATTGCTTTTTAAATATGTTTTCAATCAACTCTTTCAGCTTAACCCTTTTGATTGGTTTTTTTTTTTTGGGCACTTTCTCATCGAATTCCAAAGATTTAATTTTATGTTTTGATTACTAATTGCCGCTGGCTTTAAAGATGAGAGAGTTATACTTCAGCTTATTCAAAATATCTTATTTTATTATCCTTGTAGATTAAATATCATTTTAAGTGACTTAATAAGTTATGCGATTTTTCACATAAATAGCTTACATTTATTCCGCATAACTTCTTAAAATTCTGAATAAGTTGCAAAAGGATTGTTTCCTTCATCTGCCATTAAATATTTGTAACATAAAGCGCTTGTCGTGAGTGGGTTAAAGGTGGTTGGTAACGCCAGCTCAACTCAATTATAATCCATTTGGAATGCAACACAAATCCGTCCAAGCGGATGACTCGACCGGAGGCCTCGAGCGACCGACAGGCTGCTGCGACAGCTGAATCAACCTTGACATTAGCCTTGCCGCAGGGCCAAACAAAAGCCAACATCCAACAGCTGCGTTACGGGGCATATCTTCTCTAAGCGTCTCTCGCTCCCCGCGTCGCCCTCTCCCTTCACCTGACTGTGGCTCACTGACTCACTGCGAGGTGCACGGTATGTGGGGGCACGTAAATAAAATGTCAATGATAAAAGCGAGAAGAGGCATTTTGAAAGCTGTCAGCGTCAGCCAAACAACCTGATTGAGACAGAGACAGATAGTGTGAAACAGAGAGAGAGAGAGAGTGAATGAGAGGCAGATGCGGTTGCAATTTATATATATGTGTGGAGGATAGGCCAACAATTCACAATTATGATATGCAAATTAACGGGCAAGATATTCATATATATCTATATAAATGTAGATAAATTGTGTGCACGGCCTCGTTGCTGCAATTTATTATTCGCACTGTCTGGGAGAGATGCTCGCAAGATATACTGTTGATGCACCAGAGTACATCTGCATATATAGATATATGTATGTGGCATGTCCAATTCATGTGTAAGGGGCGTTGTCTTCAACATCTCCCGGGCATAATTGAAAGCCACATGGGCCAAAAAGCGTATTTCTTGGATATTTGATGACTGCAGCTCTGCAGCTTGTGTGCATCTTTGTGCTGTTGGGGGAATAATTGTAGTTTTTGGACACTAATTGCAACATCAAATTGTTAATGGCCGAAGAAAATGGAAACGGTATCGAATTGCATTTGATATGCATTGTGCAATGTGCAATGTGAAATGTAAAATGAGACTAATTGGCTTTGGTATAAAGTGCTTGAAGGGTCTTCATCTCGTTGCTTCTTGTTGTCTACAATTTGAATGCCACTGCCAGTTATAAATTTTAACGAGCTGCTTCACAGATTTGCACAAATTGCACTTAAGAAATTGTTTTTCCATTGTTTGTATCCCTTAAGTTGGAGTTCAGTAATTGGATAGAGAACACAATTATTATCCCATATCTCATCCCAAGAGCTACAAATAAAAGTAATAAATATAATCTAATTTTCTCCAATATTTTGAACAGTTGCTTACCTCTTTGTTTCGCAGTTTAAGTTTATCTATGTATCTTTTGTCATTTGAAAGCACGTATTTTATTCTTCTGTAGTGTATACTCCAAAGTTTAGCTGTCTGCATTGCTTTTAGAAGCATTCAATAGGAATAAACTTAACTTTTAAAACTAATTTTTAGTAGATAAGAAAACGAATGGGAAACTTTGCTTTATAGAAGAGTATACAAATTTGATTTATGCATTGACTTAATCAATTTTATTTATGATACACAAATTTCTAAAAAAAAAAACAAATTAGATCCGTAGAGGGTTCAGTTAACAGTTAACTTCTATTTCAAATTCGAACTATAATTCTGCTTCCTTCTCATATTTCAATTGAAATTAATTTGTTTTCCTACTCTTTTCTTATTGCAGGTGAGTTTCAATTAAAAGCAATTCCACTGTGCTGAAATTCCAATCAACCAGATGGTGGTAAGTCGTTGTTTGCACTGCCGACAATTGTCGAGCAATTTCAAGGACATGCATTTGTCATGAAGTTGTAGTGGTTGTGGTGGTGAGTGGTGAATGGGCAAACTGCTTGAAGCACAGTCATAAAGAGTGCCCCATAACGAGGCATGACCAAAAGCGAGCAACCAGTCAACAACCCAAAACCAACAACAAGCCAGCCATTCGACCAGTCAACAAACCCATTAAACACCATTTATAACTCTGCCCGATTCTGGAGGATGATAGGAATGGGGACTGAGGGGGGAATTACCTTGCCACGCCTGGCTGCAAAACTTTCATTATGCCATTTTATTGTCCTGGCGAACATTTTTAGCCTGCTGCATGTGCTAAAAGCTGCTGTTGTTGTTCCTGCTATTTTATATGGGATAGAAAATGGCTGCTTTTCCCACGACCAACGTCAGCCTCCCTTTCTCCCCCTCGCTCTCTTTCTCTCTCGCTCTCGCTCTCGCAAACGACCATCGCAATGTCAAACGCGCATTTGCCGGTCGCTGTCAACTGAGTAGCAGCAGACACATGTCTATATGCGTATGTGTATACGTGTGTGTGTGTGCGTGTGTGTGTGTGCGTGTGTGTGTGTGCGTGTGTGTGTGTGTGTGTGTGTGTGTGTGTAGGGAAATGCCAGATGCCAACTGGCAAACAGCTGAAAGCGAGGGCGGGCAACAAAAGCAACAAGAACAACAGCAACAACAACAACAGCATCAGCAGCAGCAGCGGGCTGTGTGAAGTCATGTCAGCGCAGCCAAAACAAAACAAACGAAAAACAATAACAAAATGGCAAAGTTTTTTGTCGCCTTGTTGGTTGTTCCTGCTCACACACTCTCCCCATCTCTCCCTCTCTCTCTCTCTCTCTCACTCACTCAGGCTCGTTCGCTTTTCGGTTTCAATTTCTGTTTTTTGTTTTTTTTTTTTGCCTTGACAATGGCGTTGATAATTATTATTAGTTTTATTGTGTAACTTTACAGCTTCTGTCTCTGCTTGCGGCTGCTGTTTACATGCGCTTTGTGTCACTCTTTCATTTAGTTACAGTTACACGAGAGTGACGAGCGAGGGTGGGAGTGAGTGGCGGGAGTGGAGTGTGAGCTGTGTGTTTTGTGTTTGCTTTCATAAAGTTGACTATTGTCAGATTTTCGATGTCATAACTGACAAATGATTTCGGTGCTAATTAGACATGTAATTGTCAGGGGAAGATAATGATGTCAAAGCAGGATAGCAATACATATATAGTTACAATGTTTTGTGATTTCGCTTATTATCCTGTCATACATATCCTTTATAATTTGTCAAATTGTATAACTTTATAAGGAAGATGCTCTCCTTGAGCAGGAAAGGATTGAAAGGAGCTTGCCACAATAATCTTTATAACTGAGTTTAGATTAATTAACATTAATGTTATAGTCTGATATGACTAAACACATAATTTCTTAAATTCTCATCGAGAAGATTTAACACTAACTATTTACGTATCTAAATTCCCATCCAATCTACACTTTCCGACTATTCCCACATTGTGTAAGACACAAACGACTTTGATGGGGAGACCTACATGATTTTTATCAAAATTATTTGCTTTTAAATATTGCTCGTACTCATTAAATGTCCGCCAGAGGCTGCTCACGCCCCCCGACCCCGCCCACTAATTGAGGCCACATGACGTTGCAAATTGCGACAGCTCAATTATGCCAGAAATTTACTGAGCCAAGCCATAGCCATAAATGGCACAAACTGCAGCCGAGGAGGAACGCAGTGGCAACAAGCACAAATAGGAGAAGGTATGGAGAGGGTTGGGGGTGGTGGGGGAGTGGGCGGGAACAGTAGGAGTAGCAAATGGCCTGGCCTAGTGGCTTCTGCATCAGTCGGCAGTCGGCAAGAAAATGAAAAGGCAACGCTATCGAGAGAATACACAAAAGGGTTAAATGGTTTAAACGATAAGGGGCCGATACTGCTGCGAAGGGGCGTGACAAATGGCCAATAAAAATCGTAAGTTATGTGACCAACGAGGTTGAATTGGGGGTGTGGGTCGCGCAATAAATTGACTGTGCAACACAGCCAAACACTGAAAGGGGAACAATGCAACAATCTGGGAAAAATGCAATGCAAAAATAATTGAAAAACTGCTGAAAAAATGAAGCAGCAGCAGAGAGAGAGAGAGAGGGAGAGAAACTGAACAGTGCGAATCTCAGTTGGCAATGCGGCCCACGTGGCGTATGAATGACGCGAATTTATGTTTGCTGTCGGCAAGCGCAAGTTGCCACACGTTCTAATCAACTCGAGTCGAACGCGAAGTTGCCTCTTGAGTGGGCAACTGCCTCTAAGAACCACATTGTGCTGTGTTGTGTGTGTGTTGTGTGTGTGTGTTGGCTGGAAAACCAGTTACTAGTTGGATAAGCTAAGCCCCAACCCAACTCCGATCCCCTTGCATTGCTAGAGTTGTTCACCTTCAACGTCCTTTGTGACGTGCAATGTGCAACGTGCAACGTGCAACGCTAAAGTAATGCCACACACAAAACCAGTTGAGACTTCACTCGCTGCATTGTCGGCAATTACAATTCAATTAATGCGCTTAGTGCAAGAATTTTTTGATTTCTTTTTTTTTCTTATATTTTTGCAGCGCAGTAATCACCTGATAAGAAGCAGCGACTGAGAGCAAGAGAGAGAGAGAGAGAAAGAGAGAGGGATATTTAGAGTCCAAGAATTCTGCATTTAATCGCCGACTCAAAAGTTAAACGACCGCGCAAGTTTTGCTGTTGTTGAGAGTTGGAAGGGAGTAGAGAGGGGGCGTGGGGCGGGGCGGTGTGTGTATCATGCCTCTCGTAATCAGCTCATGTGTGAAACATAAGTCGGGCGTCGTCTTTAACAACATCTTCCTCTTCTTTGTCGTCTTCGTCTTGTTCTGTTGTAAAGCCAAGAATGAAAATGGCAGCGTCAGACCCTTAACTTCCACTTCACATGCACCCTTATAGCTGCTTGCTGTTGTTCTTGTTGCACAACACACACACACAAATATACACATGTATTTCAGTCTCTGTGTTGTGTGGGTGTGCAGCAAGCAGCGGGGTGTTCGACAGGTGTTAGGGTAGCGAGCTACCTAAGTAATAAGACTGCTGAGTGGCAACAGACAGCATGTACAACAACTTGAATAACAGCAGCTCAATGTTGAACAATGAACGGTTTTACATTCCATTCTATTTAATTAAGCCGAAATTTGCAAATGCCTGCAGGCAACTGAGACATTTGTTTACATGTTTGTTTGTTAATATTGCTCAAAGTTGATAGGATTATAAAAGCATTGTTGCTCATTTAAATGTCTTAAGTTAGGTTAACGTATTCTGTTACTACTCCCTTTTCCTGACACTGCGTGGAAACAACGAGATCTTTTATCTTTTACCCGCAATGCCATTGTGTCCATAAATTTCAAACAAGCAACTTACCAGTGAAGCAAAGCTTAAATGGGCAGCTCTGTTTGCGCAGAAGCAAAGACAATTTTAAAAATTGGCTAAGTTGTTCTAGTCTTCCAAGACATTCCAAGACAGCTGGCCATATCCTACATTCATTTTAGATGTACAAGTTGATTCTTATATTGAAAATCATGACAAGTATTTTGTGGAGCTTTCTCTATTTAACATATATTTTTTATCATTTTTGTATTATTATTATCATTATCACGTTGCAGTGATACCAGCTGATAAGGTGTAGCAAGCACAACAGGGTGGTTGCAGCCAAGAGATACAAATCTTTCTATATCCGGTATGGGCGTGGCATATGCCGACCTTTGAAGGACATCTCCAACAACCTATCAACCAAATTTGGTGAATGTAGCCTTCAAATTGAGGGACACATGTGGCTTTATCGATGTTGTCAATTTCCTAGCCTTTCTACTTTCGGTGTCGAAGTACATTAATTTGCCTATCTCCAAAAGGTTGACAACAATTTAGTGGCACTTTTATAGCTTTCATTTCAGCTCTCAATAACAAAAACATACTCGCTTAAATACTTAGCATTTAATTAGCTGCACTTCAGCGAGGTACACTTCAAAACTATTTCTATGCCACATTTTGCGGGAGTTGCAATCACCGTTTAGAGTCCCAAGCACACACTTCCGGCTTGCGTTTCCATTTCATTCAATTTGTGCTACGCTTTATATAAATAAGGCGATAAAAAACGGAAAAAATAACACAGAACATGAAATGCAAAATGCTCTCAACTAAAAAAAAAGTTCCCATCAACAAAATTGAGTTGCGCCACAAGAAACAAAAACTGTGAAACAGTGAGGCAAACAAAACAAATGCACAACTGTTTTATGGATTTGAGTCCCCCCAAATTTATATATATATATATATATATCTACATATCCACAACATGTGTGACTCTCGTCCGAGTTGGGGGCGAATGAATTTGCGAATTTGTATTTCAGTTTCAATTTGCATAAAAAGCGAAAACGGAAATCATTTGCATGCTGGACAAGGAACGGGAAACGGGAACGGGAACGGGAACGAGAAAGGAGAAACGGGAACCGGTCAACCACAGTGCATCCGCTGTGGAAAGTGTGAAAAGCCGTCTCAAGTGTTTTAATTGCCTTGGGCTAAAATGTAATTTGCTTAAAACTCATTTTGAGCTCTCTCAACTTGTTTGACTTGGCAAAACTCAATAAACGTGCAAAACTCCCAAAGTTATGTGTAAGGATCTATAGCCAGCAGCGTTGAGTCTTCCATTTTACATAATTAGACAATTAGCCTGGCCAAATTCAAGTTGGGCTTCTTGCCTCAAATGGTAAGCCAAAACTGAGCTGCAAGCTCAGGCCAACGAGGCCGCTCCCTCTCTCTCTTGGTCTGTCTTTATTTCTTCATTTGTTGATTTTACGGCTGCCTGCATCTTTGCTGCCCATAAAAATACTACCCTTTACCCTTCAACTACTTGTCCGCCCCCCTTGCACCCTGCCCTGGCCAAATCGCCCAAATAGGCCGCAAGTCTTTTTAGTGCATCTTGGGGCAAAACTGTTTTAGAACTGAGGTTTGCAACTTTGGTTTTGTGTTTATTTGTACTGCTACTTGTAGTTGGTTATATACCCTGTAATTTGTTCATTTCTATCAGTGGGGACTATCAAATTGTGCTGATATTTTGGTGTGTGTGGAAAATAGAAAATATTGACAGAGAAATGTGAATATATATTTTTTGAGCCAACTATTATTATACTTAGTAGATGTTATAAAAGGTTGGTAGCAATATAATTAAATAACTAGAACTAGTTTTACTATTTATACGTTAATCTATTTGTATTTATCTCTAGCTGCGTTCCAAAATTTAAAAATCAAAATAATTTATTTACAATCACAAACGAAAATATGCTGAATAATTTGCACATTTATGGTGTTTATCAACCAATTTTACTTATCTTGCTGTGCATTCCAAATACAAAGCCTAACTTGAATTACAGAGCATTTGCTAGTCGAGCACTGCCAAACTTTTTATAGCCACAGGCAAAAAGCACATGAAAATAAATATCAGTGAGTTTGGAGTTATGAAATTTATTAGCGTCAAATGCTCTTTGCGCTTGTTGTTGTTAGTTGTAGTTGTTGTTATTGTTGTTAGTTGTTGTTGTTGTTGTTAGTTATCTTTGCCGGCCTGCTGCTGGGTCAGTCACTTGAGCTCTCTCATTTTTAAAGGGAAGCGTTGCACATTAAAAATTTATTGTGTACACAAGAAATTCTTCGAATTTGTTTGCCCTGTTCGCCTCTTGTTGCCGTTCAGTCGTTTGCTTGATTAATGAACTTGTTGTTCTTTGTTGCTGTTGTTGCTTGAATTTGAAATGCTGCTTCGAATTTATTTGATTGGATTTGCACAAATATTCGAGTTGATTAAGTTGCGGCGAGCTTTATTAGAAACTCAAAACGAATCTGTTTTTATGGCTCACATTAAACGACTTGAAAAAAGGTTTGCAATAAAAGTTGGCAAGCAGCTAAAGCGGATGTGCTAAAGCAGTGCTGTGAAATGTTTAAAAATTATTAATTATGTAGTCTATTGAGAAATGAATGTATACATTTTGGAATCAATTCGATTTCCCTGTGGCTAAACCTGTTAAATGTTTCATTCACACTAAACCAATCAGGCAACATAAACCCACCAAAATAGCTGGGCAACTGCAATGTAAACAACCACAAACCGATCAGTTGCAATTGAAAACCACAAAAAAAAAAACATAACTCAAACTCAAACACATATAGAGTCATAGTTAAACAAGCATTTAGCATACATTTTTTAGTGGGGAGGGGAATGAATTATGAGTGCGGTTTGTGCTGCGGTCTTTTTGCCAAAATAAACCGAATCAGCCAAAATCCGGCAATGCGAATGTTAGCCAAATGTTTGGTTTGGCTTTTATTTAACTTGATTTGGCCAGCAGAACAATTAATGTGCAGTTGAGCGCTTAACTTAAGCCACATCATTAGCAAACAAATAAAAGGCGAACAACTGCAGTCAGGTGTGTGTGTTGTGTGTGTGTGTTGTGTGTGCGGTGGTTCAGGGTGGTGCAAAAGACTACACACAGAATCAAGCAGCTCGCTTTCATTAGTGTCACAGTGGCCAAAGCTTGGAATGTGAGCCAATTACTTGAATATTGCAGCAGCTGTCTTACTTTAACTATAAATATGCGCATATGTATACACTTGTATATATCTGTATCTATGTGTCTCTGTGTGTCTGCATGTGTGTGTGTGTGTGTGTGCCTGTTCCAATTTCAGCTATTTGCAGTTATTTGGGATCTATTGATTTTATGAGCAAACATTTTGTAAATGTTTTCATTATGCTCGTAGGCAACTTTGATTACGGCCTTCCAGTTTAATAAACTTTTGCCACATTTATTATTTAAATGCTCTTATGTGCATGTGTGTATGTCTGTGTGTGTGTGTTTGTGTGTGTGTGAGTGTGTGTCTGAAGCCAAAAATTGGGGCAACTTTGTGGACCGAAGCAATCACTTCAAAAGTCAATTAAGTCCGGCTTTGAGAGTCCAGAGAGGGAGGCATCGCATACGGAGACGCCTCAAACCATCAAAGTGTCAATACATAAGTGTGTGTGTGTGTATGTGTGTATGTTTGGTTCAGTTGACTCAAAGCCACGCCTACGTGTCCCTAAACACCCTCAACGCTTCACCCTTCGCCTCAGCTTCTGGTCAGTTCTACACGACTTGAGTTTGGTTACTTCTTTAATCCATTTCGATTTGCAATAAATTCATTTTGTTTATTCACATTTTCTATGCTCAATATTAGAGTCAAAAAGTTTAGTTACCCTGTAGGCAACGAGTTTGACAAGGTAGTTTGAAAAGCTAATTTGTTTTGTGAGAAAAACTTTATTTTAATCATTTACTAACTAAACTGACTTTAAACTTGCATATCATTTTAAGTGGGGATTTTTTCTAGTTTAATATATCATTTTAATTAACACTTATTTAATATATTTTGCAAAAATGCATAGCAAATGTATTTCATGCTTCCAAAACTTCTTCAAAACAGAACAGATTAAAATAATATTATATTTTGAAGAACGTTTTTTCGACTAGTTTAAAGTTAAGACATTGACTAATAAGTTTGGCAAATGCTGTCTCAAATTTTTATTAACCAGGAGGCATGCCTCAGTCTAGCATGCCACAGCTGCAACACTTTTATTTTGGGAGTTTTGTGGTTGTTCAGTAGGCGTGGCTGCTGTGGCTGCGGAACTCGACACACGTCGTTTTCCATTAAATTTGCCGGCGTGATAAACGAAAAATGTCGAGCAAAAGTTTTTCATGCAGCCAAGAACCAAAATCCACCGCACAAGTGAGATTTGAGATCTGCGTCTCGGCTTTTGCCAACACGCACACGCATGCATATATATCCTCATATATATATATATGTATATATATAAATATGTATATCTACGGCAGGCAGTGGACCACAAGGCGTATGCGTAATGTGAGTGTAACCCACAGGGACTCAACAATATTACTTTCCATTTGTTGCCTTGTTGTTTCTCGTGCTGTTGCACATTGAAGATAAAAAGCAAAAGTTAAAACCAATTCGCACGCAATTTCTGTGGCATTGTTGTTGTTGTTTCTGTTGTTGCTGTTGTTGTTGTTGTTGCTGTTGCTCCCAGGAGCAGGCCCTTATTCAGCTGAGTGCGTGTCGCCGTGTCACAGAGTCGAGTCGAGTTCACCTCAGCGCTGCCTAAACAAATGCAACACTTTGTTTTAACAGGCGAGGCATGACTACAAAAATTTATTTGTTTACCCACTCCCCGTACAATTATTCAGTGCTGCCTGCCCCTCCCGAAAACCTGCCCAGGTGCGTTCCAGCGGTTGGGCCCGCGGGGCGTTAAAATGCAAAATAGCTTAGATATATAAAGAACAAAAAGTATATGTATATATCTGTATATACATATATCTATAAAAAGGTCGCATAATTGAAAGAAAACTTTCGAGACTCTGACTGTGATTAGGGTGCCGATAAGTGGCATGGATTAGACGCCTGGGGGGTCGAAATTTTCCGAGTGCTGCTGACGCAAAGATTAATGACTTCTGTAACGCAAACACGTCCGTGTATGGACTTTAAAGAACTACTGAGTTTCTCTCCCACTTCAGTTCATTGAGTATTCATATTAAAATTCAATTCAAGTTTGAGCGGGGTAAAAAAAAAGAAACAAAAAGTTAAGCAAATTGTGGAAACTAGTAAAATAGTGCAACTAATGTTTGTAGGGATCAACTCAATTAACTTCTGAACTACAACTGATTTAGATTTAAATGAAAACTAGTTAGTAGTTCCACTTTTGTACTGCCGAAACTAGTTCAAAATAAATAGCTCACAGTAGTTATAAACTCAACTTTTGAAGTTCTTTAAATTAAATCCTTTTTTTATTTCATTTTAAGCTTTCTTAGCAACTTTTAAAATTTGAATTATTTCAGCTAAAAAACGACAATGATTTAAATTTGTTGCTGAACAAGATGACAAGTTCAAGATTTTGTGGGCTAGGTTTTTTCCGTGTTCATCAGAGTTCATCAGTGATTCCTCTCATTCACTCATTACATTTACATTCGTTTTATGGGCTGCACTTCACCGCTGCGATAAACTGTAAGATCTAAACTCTCTCGATATGGCCCGGTTCCGGCTGGTTAACGGTACTTGGGCTCATATCTTTTTATTGCCCCAGCCACCCCAAACAATCAAATGTGCAGAGTCCAGCAGCGGGTGGTCGCCTAATCAAATTTGCGGAATTCGCTTCTTGCAGCGCCAAAAACTCCAATTCCTTTTCCCCACACAGCACGCACACATTTACAGCTACACTCTCTCACACACACACACAGAGACTCTCACACCTGGGGGAGAAAACTGTGCACGTTTCGCAACCATTTTGTTGTTGCTTTAGCGCTTTTATATTCCCAAGCTTTTAATAACTGAAGAAGCCGCTCATTAATAATTTAAAATAGAGCAAAAATATGCGCGCTCTTCTTCTTGCCCCAGTGGCGCGTGGTTGTGGTGAATTCAACGCTCGTCTCTGTGTGTGGATGCCAATGCCAAAATGAAGAGAGCCCAGCTCTCTCTCTATCTCTCGCTCTCGCCCTCTTTGCATTGGCATTTGTGGGCGCATTCCTTTAGCAAAGACACACACACACACGTGCATTTGTGGAATGCCTTCGCAGACAGCTTGCCCCCCTCCGTCTCCCTCTTTCCCACCCACGCATTGATGATTCATGTTTTGTGACTCTGATGCTGCATCAGCAATTTATTGTTGTTTTTGTTTTTGTAATACTTAAATAATTTATTTTTCCGACACTTCCTCGCAGAGCAGTAGCAGCGCCAGCAACAGCAGCATTTGTTTTGTTTTGCTTTGTTTTTATTTGTTTACTTTTTGCCGCTGACTGCGCTGCCAACAGCGCTGCAGTGACGTAAGCTGTGCAGCTGTTAAAATGGCACACACACATACACGAATGCACGCTACGCACAAAAAATAAACGCTTGCCGGCTGCGCTTATTGAATGAAATACTTTTTGAATCATACGCTCAAAACTCACCACAGCAGCAGAGGCTGTCGCGCAGCAGCAGCAGCAGAAGCCAATGCATGGCATTTTTGCTGACGTCGCCGCAACGCGTCGCTGCAACGTTGTTGACGTCGCGACGTTGGCTGCTGTTTAGTTTTGTTCAGTTCACAATTGAACGCTAGCCGTGTCTGACGCGTCGCGCTCTTCTCAGAACTGTGACGTTAACTCACTCGCCCGCTTTGCTGCTCGCTCTCCTTCTCTCTCTCTCTCTCGGTGTCTGTGTGTCTTTTGAGTAGTGGCTCTAAAACCTGCGCCACTGTACGTACATACGTCATAATATTTTGTTACGTGCTTTGACTTTGGCTTTGGCGAAACGCTTCCGTTCGCGTTTTGCCGCAGCATCATAAATCAACACTAAATAACAACAGCAACAACAAGGGACAACAATCATATTTAACAATTTTGTGCGCTATTTCGTTCATTATTCGTTCTGTGTGTGTTGTGTTGTTGTTGCATTATTTATTTATTTGTTTAATTTATTTGCCTTTGTGCACGCGCTCTCCTTCTCTCTCGCTCTCTTTCTCTCTCGCTCTTGTGTGTGTGCTTTGTGCTTGTGTTTGTTTGTTTGTGCAGCCGGCCAAAGGCTTCCAATTGGAAACCAAAAACGTGTATGGCAAACACAGAGGCTCTAAAACCTACACCCAAATAAATAAATTGAAATTCGTTGTATTTGAGGCTTTAATATTTTTGAAGCAAATTAAGCTAGAAAGAGCTGAAAAACGAAGCTTATAAATTATAAAATAGTAGAATTGTAAAGATAAATCTTAAACTCTTAAAATATAAATATATAAATCAAAATTTCAAAATGAAATATTTCTCATAGAATATGTCAAATTCAAAGTTTTAAATCCTAAATATTTCAAACCGATATCTAATTCTAAAACAATTTGAAAGTTTATAATGAATACAAAGTTATTAATAAAGGTTTTCAATATTTAGAAGTTGAGCTGTTTCTTCAATTATTAAAAAAATAATAATAATTAAAGCAAATTGTCAGAAATGTTAAGACTAGCAGTTGAAACGAAGCAAAAGTTAATACATATTTAAGATTTATAAGCTTTTGAAAAGTCTTAAAACCGTTAGACAACCTCCCAATTACTTGAAAAATTAAATTAAAAATAAAAATATTCAAATTTCTAGCCAAAAATTCCACATGCAGTTTCAATTTCAATGAGAAAGATACTTTGACCCAGTTAACATTAAAAAAAAAGTTCTAACGTTCGTTGTCAGCTGACTGGGAAAGTTGCCTCAAATGCAATTTGCATGCATTGCCGGCAGCTGTTTGACTGGTTTGGATGTTTTGGCTATTTGCCCCTTGTGACGCACGAGTGCGAGCGCAGTGGCTGTCAAACTATTTACAGAGCTGTTACGAGCTGATGTTTTATGGCTTATCAATTGAGTTCTGTTTTCGTTGACGTGTGTAGAACGTGCCTTTGACCCAGTAGTGTAGTAGTAACAACATTATTTCAGAGTTAACCCCTCCCCCTCACCACTTCTCTCCACCCTCAACTACAACACGACCTATTCACCTCATTGATGTAATCAAGTTACGTACGTAATAGTGAAGCTGGCCGCCAAAAGACGCTACGCTTGCCCGGGCGCACAAGCCACAAAGAAGAGAGAAAATGCCACATAAGTAAAGAGAGTGCTTGAGTTGAGTTGTGTTACGCACTCACCACGAGCCGGCTTGTGTGGAACTTAAGAGAGCGTTCGCACTTACGCGTTGTCACACGCTCTCATGTTCGTTCTCCCTCTCTCTCTCTCTCAGTCTTCGTCTCTGTCTCATTTCGAATGTGCAGCAGAATGTATTCACCACCCACCCCCAAATCAGGTGGCGCCCTTGCGCTACTTTCATGTCATGGGCTGCTTGCTATTCACGTTAAAGCGTAACGTAACGTAACGTAGTAGTATCTCGTTGACCTCATTTCGTGTGCGAAACTCAACGCGGCAGGTTGTGCAAAGCTCCGGCACCGGCTCCGCTTCTCTTCATTTCACTCACCCGCGCAAAAGCGAAACAAGCTCGTAACTCGTAGCAAAAAATAAATAAAAAATTCTTTTATCTACGTCGTTTTTTTGATTTTGTCTGAAAGTGTTGCCAGGTTAAATGTCAAAGTGTTTGAACGAACTCTTTTAAACTTGCGTGTTTGTTTTTGTGTGTGTGTGTTTGTGTTTTTTTTATCTTTATGAGTTTTAAAGTAAACAAAATTATAAATAACCGATTGCTGTTGTTGTTTGTTAAAGTGTTTTGATGAGCTGCTAAGGCAAATCAAAAGATTATAACAGCAAAACACCCTCAACAACAGCAACAACGACAACAACCGAACCACCCCAAAAATAAAAAGATACTTTTTGGGGTTGCCTTCTGCCAAGCTTCGTTTTTGTTGTTGTCTGCTTGCTCTCTGTTGTCTGTGGCCGTAGCTCAATATTTATTATTGTTGTACTGTCTGCAGATAAAAAAATTTGACCTCGTTTACAGCGAGACGGTTCTTATGAAATGCATGGAAATATATAGAAAAGTGCCATAAAGTGAAATACTCAACTTGAACAGCAAAAATGTTTGCCATAAATAAAAGCTTTGCAGTCGATTTAAAAGATTAACTAAATAATAAAAAACAAAATAAAAAACAAAAAAAACAACAAAACAATAAAAATAGCAGTTAAAATAACTGCTCGCTAACAAATAAATTTTCAACGTGAGCAGCTACACAGAAAACGGCCTCAAAATTGCCGAATTAATCAATCAACCCACAAAGCTGAACAACAACAATTTTGGCGCTGGTGCGTATTTGAACTAAATGCATTAAACATTTTGCTCAATTTAAATAATATTAATATAATCATCAACGCCAATTCAAGATGAACTCACGAAACACTCACCTAACTCTCCTTAACGGCTTGTTTAGCTTAATTATATTCACGCTTGATTTACAGCCACGAAAACACAAATAATAAAACAAGAACAGAAAAAAAAAATAAGTGGAATGTGAAAAGTAAACAATCATTAAACTCATGGCTTGCCAGGCCTGGCAGTAAATTGTTTAAGCAAAATGTACAATTCATATAATTTGATATTTTTATTTATAAATGTTGGCTTTATAGAATCCATCAAAACGCTTGTTTTTATTTTTAGAAACATTTATGATGCTTAAAATCAACAAATTTTCCTGCAGCAATAAACAACTGAAGGGACACGAAAATTATATGTGTGTGTGTGTGTGTGAGTGTATTTAATGAATGGAAAATTATCTAATTCCCGAGACTGTTTATAATTGATTTGATGTTATAGTTAAATGTTGTTAATTGTTGGGTTACTCAGCCAGAAAACCAACTTTGACCTTCCATGCCTTTAATTAATTACTCAATATTAGCTGATACATATTAGTTTTGTTATTTATTTGATTTTTAATCGTTTAATCGGCTTAACTGATCAACTTTAAAATGCCTGAAAATTCAACAACTTCAAACGTTTTTTCTTCGCCCCGGCGTTCAACAGACCATGAAATATATTTTTTGAGGAAAATACCAAAAACAAATAAATATTTTAAAATATGCGTTAAAGTCTATTTAAAATGCTGAACAAATATTAAATGGCTGCCGCAACACCACAGCCTGTCTGTCTGGTTGAGAGCAGAGTACGGAGATGGGCAGCGGGGGAACGGGGACTTGGCGCATGCATCAGAGTAAACTTTATTTAAATGAAGCGCAAATATTTTGACACGTCGACGTTCGAAATGCAACCAAAAATGATTAATATTTCAGCAGTAACAGCAACAAAAATGGAATATAATGAAACCAAACTTGCATTTAATTAAAACAGACGAAGAATTCAATTCCGAACCGAAGATTCAATACACTAGTAAAATTGCCAACACATAAGACTTGATATAAATTAAGAAACTAGTGATTCTTCTCATGCAGGCTATAAGATCTCAGAGATTTGGTTTTTCCATAGGCTAGCAGCATTTGAGCATGCATAAATGTTGACTTTCGAATTGATTGTTAAACAAAACAGTTCAACCGACTCTGTTAGTCAAACTGTTCAAGAATATATCTATATTTTATTCGGATTCAAAGTGTTACAAACTTCTCGATAAAATTATAATACACTCTGCAAAGCTGTGCATCACTTGAAATGCATATTTTAAGCACGAATTGGCAATAAGAGTGGCTGCTGTGGGGCAGCCAGTGTTGCACAATGCACCAATATGAATATAAGTATTTGAATTGTAATCCCCTTGGAATCCCCTTCGTTTCTCATTTCCAATCGTTACGAATCCCTTCGTCCAATCAGATCGGCTGAGGGAACCGGCTTAAAGCAGCACGCAAAAGACTTCGACTCGACACTCAATATTAATGGCTTGTTTTTGTTGTTGTTTTTGTTTCTGTGTTTGCAATTGAAATTAATTCAAGTTGAATTGAACTCTTTATTAGAACATTGACCCAGCAGCGACGTCAGCAGCAACTCTTAAACCAGGGCTGCCAAACAGAACGCGAGAAAAGGAGAGCAAGAAATGATATGCAAAATAGGCTAGCTCTAATCAGCTGTTAAGTCACTTATTTAATCAGCTTTATATGCGGATGATAAGCAATGTATATATACACACACACACACACACACACACACTCAAGCACATATTTACACATACATACGCAGCATAAACACGAAGAACACTTCCGCTATCAGTCAGACAGCAAACATTATAATCAGAACTCATTACAATTATCCGAACGGAGCTGTGCGTGGGTCGCTCAACAAGTTTGTCAGAAATGAGTTACTTTTCATATGCTTCTTTCACTGAAAAAGTGCTGTTCTTTTAGTATTCGATGCGTATTTTATTTACTTTCGTTTTGTCTACCCTAATCTGAGAAAATTGATAAGTTTCTCACGCAATTTAAAATATACTCGGATACAAATTAATTTACGATATTTGCTAAAATATTATTCATATACAGTCTCTCTCTAAATTCGTAAACGTTTTTCGGGCTGCACTTTTAGCAAGCTCTTATTGAACTTCCTCTTAATTTTGCTGCTTACTTTTTGTTTGCCACTCGCAAGTGCGAACTTGGCGCATTTGATTTATTGGGCGATCCCGAAACTTGTTTAGTTTGTTTGTTTAGTCAACTAGTTGAATATTGAATGAATTACAAGTCAACTGCCTGTAATTAACTACCGAGAGAGATAGAGGGAAAGAGATAGAAACTTGTCGCCTTTTTATTCATGAGATTTGTATGAAGCTCATCATAACTTGATGGCTAAATCGATTAGAAAGTCAGCTAAGTAAGGCTCGAAAGTAATTAAGATTGACCAGCTTTGGCTGTCGTTACATATTTTCTGAAAATTTTAATTAAGTTTCGGTTGACTCGGTTTGGCTTTTCTTTTTTTTTTTTTTGCCCACATGGCGATTTGGCCAGTTTGATAAACGGCCAAGAGGCACGCAACTTGGCCAAAAAGTTGCGCTCGTGCAGAAAGCCCATTAAACAGGTGGGCAATATCAAAAAAAAAAAAACCTGGGCTGGGCTGGGCTCCATTTTGTTGGGGGTTCGGCTTTTGGGTGGCGACTTACATGCAACTGGTTGACTAATTTTTTATGTTTTTATATTGTTCTGACCAGGAAGACCTTTTTGCCCTATCGCCCTTTCACCACCCTCACATTCATCAGCTGCCTATCCCCACCACCCTTTACGCCATTTCTCACTCGTCTGACGATAATTTGATACGATTTCTTGTTGGCGATAAAAAATAGTTCTATATGGTAATAAAACTTGTACTTTGCCAAACGTGTTTTGCATAAAAATCATCGACACACACACACACAAGCATATGTGTTAAATGAGGTGGCATTCATAAATTCTGCGCCACCTCCTCCAACTCCCGCGCAGCTCTTTTAAAGATGTTTAGCTGGTTGTGTGTGCTTTGCGGTCTATTTTTGCTTAATTTCCCTGATGATGGTTTTTAAATTTTATGGCTGACTAATAAAAGAGTGTCTGTGTTTGTGTGTCTGTGTGTGTGTGTGTGTGTGTGTGTGTGGAGTGTGAGGAGAGGGTGTGTGAATGACAGCGTTGATTGATAAGATTACTTTTTAAGCCTATGTTGCTATCTAAATGATTTACCTACTTGCCTATTTTTGTAAGCAATAAACAACATTTTTTGATTATATCAAAGGCCAACGTTTTATATTGAAATAAGTTAAGGCCAATGCTAGTTGGGCTGAAAACAAAACTCTTGTTCTAACTACAACTATAATCTATATGCAAAAATTGCACATTTTTATGGAACTTTTATTTTTAATCCACTTATTTATTAATGTACCACATACTAAGCTGTGTGCAATTAGATTTGCAAATGGATTTTGAATATAATCCAGACTCGTTTTATGTCTGGTTATTGGATTATTATACCCTGAACGCATTGAAAGTGGGTATATGTGTTTGTCTGTTTTTTTGGAGTAACTAGAGACTTGAAATTTTTTCGTAAACTATAAGCAATTCAACTTTATTGTATTATCGATAGCTCCATTAGTTTCTTCACTGTCGATAGGCAACTATTGTCGATAAAATTTGAAATATATATCTTTCTATTTGAGAAAATGTCATCACGATCGGCAAAAAATCATATGCTCATATTTATTAAATAACACAGCAACAAGCCGTACACTGACACACATACATATGTCTTGTGTCCAGGGTATCTCATAGTCGACCTCTGTCGACTAACGCATTCTTATTCTTATTGGCTTATTGCAAATGTTTATTTTAACAACCAACTCTGAATTGGAAATCATAAAAAGTATTTCCTTTTCCTATTCCCATTGAATTTGCAGCACTTCCTATTTTCATTTAATTACATTTAAATGCATTTTCAATAAATGTTGCATAACACACACACACACACAACAAAAACCGTTAAATCCGTGTGCTAATCTGTGTTATATAACAGCGGCACAAGGATTATGGAAATGACCAGCAACAAATTTGTCATTAATTAAATATCGTATTTTGTTGAATTTTAATGCGATTGTGTATTGTTTGCTGTGTGTTCAGAGTGTGTGTGTGACTTGTGTTCGCTTGCAGCTATCAATCGCCTGTTCGCCGCAGGCTTATCAATTATACGGCATGCTGCATGTTGCATGCTGCAGCCTTGTTTGTTCGCGTCCATTGACATTTCGACTGACAGTTCAACGCCGGCCAAAAGGCTGCCCCCAAAAAACACCAACAGCATCTGAGCTGCTGTTTTATGCCACGTATCGGGTCTTGCCACACGTGTCAGCCTGGTCATCGTTGTTTTTGTTGTTTTTTTTTGTTGTTGCTGTGACCTGGCGTCACCTTTGCTATTTTTGGCCACAAGTTGTCCCCACTTTCGGGTAAATTGTTCACGTCATTTACAAACCGTTTAATCATGCGCCATCGGTTCCGTCAGCTGTCTGCATTTTTTGGCCAACTGTTCTCTCTCTCTCTCTCTCTCTCTCTCTCTTTCTCTATCTCACTCTCTCCAGTCTCGCTCCGCAATTAGTTAGCTGCTGTCGCCAAGTGTCAAAATAATTCGCATTTACATTTGCCACACCAAATCTATTTTCTTATGCCTTGCGATTTTCACTCTTGGCCATGCGCCCACAAATGACAAACGCATCTCTGACTAAGGTAGTTGGGGGCGGGGGGAATGGGGCATGTGGCATAGCACGTGGGTTTAGCTTCTGCTGCTGCCGCTGCTGCTGTTGCTACTATTGCGGTTGCTGCCTGCCTGCTGCCTGCTGCCTTCTGTCTTCGTTTGTCTGCTGCAATGAGTGAATGTTTGCATGGCATGGCCAAAATGTCACGTATACGTCGTGTGGCACGCCATCGCGACATTTGCGCCGCACGCATGTCACCAGTTGCCTCCCCTCCCTCATCAGATTCTCTCTGAGTGGTGGTAATTACGTCATTAACAAGAAAATTTCGTAAAGTGCTCTTCATATCATCATTGTGTGGCTGCTGTTTACTTCTTATGCCTTATGTTGAACAATTCTAAAATACAGCCACTTGGCTGCTCCTATGAATTTTGACATGTGTATTATTATGCATGGCTGGCATGAGAACTCAAATCACAACAATCAACCATATAAATATATACACTGTATGTGAGTCGCGTTTCATTTCCCATATTGAAAAGCTATTTATTACTAATTTCTATTTATTTGTGCAATATTTTTGTTAGTATTCATTCTTTGAGTTAGTCATGAAATTATAGATTATTTTTGGTGAAATGTTATTTTGTGTCACTTTTATCAATTTGACTCACGTCTCCTAATTAACTATAGAACACTAATTCTCTAATTCTTATCAGCGCTATCTGGCTTTATCAAGCTTAAACTCACAGCACAATTTCAAGAACTATGGTTTTTAATGTTGTGTAAATCTTTTAAGTGCTAATTACAAGCTTAGGCAGGTATTCCTTAGATAGAAGCGCAGACATTGTTTATGTTTATTGTATATGATATATTGTTTATTATATATTGATACCCAGTAGACAAGGGTATCCAATCTGCTGCATGCCTTAGATAGCCGTTTTTCATTTCCTTGTGATTCACTCGCGAAAATTAACATTGGCTGCACATTTAATTACAGTGCATTTAATAATGACCAATTGGCGAGTTTTTGGTGTGGCGCTAATTGGCTGTGAGAAGCGAGTCGAATTATTCTGTCGCTCACTGTTCGTCACACACACACATTTCTCTGTCTGCCTGTGTGCAGGCTATTGAACTTGTCGAAACATGTCATTTGCAATTTGTGTCTGCCTTTTTGACATTGATGCAGAAGACGATTGCAAAGTTTGATTTGATGATTTGACTACGCGCAACTCATTAATGCAACAAGCGGCAGCAACAAATAGCGGCAGCAGCAGCAGCAGCAGCATCAACAACGACAACTGCAAGTGAAGCATCTGCTGCGAAACTTTTGCAGCGCCTTTTACAGTCTTAATTAAATAAGTTTTGTGCAACTTCCACTTGCAGCAGCAGCAGCAGCAACAGCACCACCAGCAGCAGCGGCAACGAGCCAGCTAGTTGCAACTCATTTTGCTTGTTTGCCTTTCATTTGCCAAAAAACTTTTTTTCTCTCGTGCCTGGCAAACAACTTTAATGGGCTTTTAAAAACCAACAACTACAAATAGAGACTGGCAGTCATTTCATTTCGTTTAATTTATTGTAAAGCAAAATGCATTTTGTTGGCATTCGTTGAGTTTTTAAACAATTTGTCAGACGCTATTCGCTTGTGGATATTTTCGTCCATTTGCATTTTGCATTGCAATTTGTGTAAGCCAAGCAAGCGATGCGAAGCAACAACTGCAACTGACTACCATTTGTATGCAATCGATGAGCATTCCAAGTGCTGCCAGCAGCTATTCCACATCCGCTCTGTTTTCAATGGGAAAATTGTGGGCAGCATCAAAATCAATAGGATACTCAAAGTCTGCCAAAGTCTGTTTTCCACCCTGGCAAGAAAATAAATGTATGAACATTGCAAATAACTAGAACATGGCCTTAATCAAACAGTGCTCGAAAACCGCAGAGAAGTCAAATACGATTCAGCAATTTGAAATGCACACATTCACTGGAATCGAAATTGTATAAATAATTCACATGATTCTCTTTCATTCAAACAATTCTTTCATAGCATTCAAAAACCTCTTAAAATAAGTATCTTTGAATTTATCTATTCATTAGAATCGACTTGACTAAAGTGATTCACTTTTAGCTCTTATTGTTGCTATATTCTGTTCGTTATTATAATAATTGCTAAGCTTGTGACTTGTAATATTTGTTGTTGTTTTAAAATCAATCAAAATGGAAATAGGCACACAGCTAATGCTGATGAGAGTGCGCCTTTAATTGACTTAAGGTGTTAAGCTTTATGTGTTTGCATATAAATATATTTATCCATATATATATATTTCTGCCGTAAATTGCGTTGCTCGACTTGTCTGCATTGTTGTTAAGCCAAATTGCTTTTGAAAGCAGCAGCAACAACAAGAATGACACCGGCAAGGGAAGTGGGCTTTAGATATGGCGAGACACTCGAGAGAGTGAAAAAGACACTTATCCAATGATTTAGTACTGTAAAAAATGTATTCTACAGAAATATATTTATATTTTTAATAGCTTGCTCCATTGGGTGGACAGTCAAGGTGCCAGTCTGTCGATGTATGTGCTGGGATAGGGGATAGGGGATAGGGGATAGGGGGCATGCAACATCATGTTCATGCATCATTCTCATCAATGTCGGTTTTTCGTTGGTCATGTTTTAAGTGGAAGAGTTTGATAAATGACTTTTCAAGTGCCAATTTCCTTGGCTCTAGCCTTGTACGGAATGCAAATGAAGGCAACACAAAACCACACACAAGAAATGAAAACCAGTTTAAATTGGTTTGGAGAGGGCATCTTAAATACGTATAATAGGTATGGCTACAAAATTGTTACATAGATAATGGAAAATGTGTATATGTAATCAAAGCCAGATTCCAGCGTTGATGTTAAGTAATTTGGTTGTGAAAGCTAAACCAATTATGTAAAATTCAATTCACAAATAATCAATTTAAATAGATTTGTCGACAAATAATGAGCAGTTTGCTTCAAAATTGTGTTTTCATCATTAAATGTGTAGATAAGCTATATTATTATTATTATTTTTACACAGACTCTGAGTCTGTGCATGGATCTATTGTGGCCCTAATAAATGATCTGTTGGAAATATATGAAATTCAATTCAATTTAAATAGATTTTGTTAAACTTTGTGAATACTTTTCGTGTTATCAATTTGAAATGTATAATTATTCTTTATTATTAATGTCAGAGTCTGTTTTTCAAAACTATTGTGGCTCGTAGTAAAAAATAAGCTACAAAGGCTCATAGAAATATTTGAAATGAAATAAATTAATAATCAATTCAAGTGTATAATTATATGTATAATATAATTACTCTTTATGATTGTTGTTGGAGTCTGTGCTTGGATCTCTGAGTTCTTATATCTCTTGAGTGTTGAGGGTATAGGTTGACTGAGTCTCAGTGTGCATATTCTCGAGTCAGGGCGCAATTAGTAGGTGGTGTATATGTTGGCTCAATCTGTTAATATTCAAAGATAGTTTCTACTCATATTCAGGCAATCGGCAGTCTATTTCTTATAATTGCTGCCTTGCAGTTTCTTGCTCTGTCTGACTCCCAATTAGGCCTGCCAGCATTTAAATATTTTTCGATAAATCGATTTATTTTTACAAGTTGATAGCGAAAACAATGCACTGAATTATTTTAGCAAACAATCATTTGTTCGTAGCCAGTTATTTACACAGCGCTAACCCAGTCATTATGCCAATCAACGAGCCAACTAAACGCCACTAACAACGACAACAACAACAATAACATTGACAAAATACAGCTGTTACAACAACTGCACCCTTTAAATATGTGGCGTAAATAGTTTTGCACAATTTGCACGGCTCAGTGGACTCGCTGAAATAACTTTGTTAAATGTTATTATATGATGGGAACCAACAACAACAACAACAGCGACAATGACAACAAAAGCGGTGCATGTAATAACGACGAAATTATACAACTCAATTACGAATGCATCGATATATATTTATATATTTGAATATATATATATATATAAATATGTGTGCGTTTGTGTGCTTCTTGCTGCATACATAAATAAGGTAGGCAGTCGTGCGGGGCGCCCCTTGATATATATGTATATGTATATATATAGAGTCTATATAGCTATCAACAAGAGTGCATTTCTATTTTGGAGTAGTTTTTCATTTGAATTTTACGATGGCAATTGGCTTTTCATTTGGGGAAAATGTGCGTGGTGCTGTCTTCCACAACTCCACCCCCTTTGAGGTCACTCTCCTGTATACTTATCTATTTATTATTATGGGACACCACGCTCCACTGATTTATGTTAATTTGTTATGTCAACTTCATGTTTTCAAAGTTTTCAGCTGGATTCCGGTGTTTGTGTTTTGTTTTATAATTTTGTTGATGTTGATGTTGTTGTGTGGGAGAGAGAGCATTACATAATACATATTATGCTTTTATACGTACAGCAAATAAATAAATGCTAATTGGCTGATTTATGGTTAATTTCCAATTAAAGTATTAAATTTGCTTTTCTTTTGCATATTTTCAGCCGTCACAATGCGGGAGAAAAAAGGCGGCGCCCTGCAGAAGCTCAAAAAGCGACTGTCGCACAGCTTTGGCAGATTAAGTGAGTACCGCTTATCATTTATCAAATATTTATTGATTTTCCTGCACTTCAAAACTTTGTCCGCCTACAAAAAAAAAAAACAACAAATATTTATTAATTTTTCTAACTACGACAAACAAACAAAAAAAAAAAAGAACTCTAAACAAACAAAAGCCAAACTACAATAAATCAGCAACAAAAGCTAACCATAAATGGGCGACGAAAAAACCAAATAGCTGACAACAGAAGCCAAGAGCACACAGTCCATAGATGTGTGTGTATGTGTGTGTATGTGTTTGTGTGTGTGTGGGTGCAGTTGCTGTACTATAGATTTATGTGTATATAAACATGCATATATATAATTTTTTTACGGCGGCTCCATAAAATTGAATTGAGTCGTGGGGCGTTGCATTGAGCAATGTGAAAATGTCGTGCATGAATCATTCGCAATAATTCTCAAGTTAAAGTTGAGAAACTGCAATTACTTGAGTGTAACCAAAGAATAGCTAATAAATAAGATGCAAAAGATTGCAGACCTTGGGCACCAAGTATATTAAAAGTCTCTTAGCAGCTAGTTGATTGTTCATTATTTCCCTTACCTTATATGCAAAGCTGAATAATACTGAGAAAGTATTTCCTTGTTTTGCAGTTTGAGCTATACTTACGCTAATTTTGCATGAATCTCTCTCTTTCTCTCTCTCTCTCTCTCTCTCTCTCTCTCTCTCGTTGTTACTCTCACAAGAGCGTAAAATGTTCGTCGAATTAGTAAAAGTAGAATACAAGATATGAGAACTATATAAGAAAGTTATAAATATTTTAATTTTTCACCATAAACATTTCACGTTAGCGGTCTTTGTGAACGAGCAGAAGTAGAACACAATAATAAAGAACTCAAAGTTATCACAAATGTTTTTTTTAGACTATTTTAAACTTCAGGCAGCTGGCATTGTTTAAAGCTTTAAGCACTGAAATTAAACGCAAGTGAGAAAGTGTCTAAAGCTATACGCAATTTGCAAAACTTTATTAGTTTCACAGACAAGCCATAAACTCGCTTCAAAAGTTATGACAAAGTTGTGTGTTCCACAGTGAAATTCAAATCCCGTTGGAAAACTTATTGGCTGAAATATTAGATCTCTCTTTCTCTCTCTCTCTCTCGCAACATAAACTAAACAGAACCAATAGATGATATGAGACACACACAGCTGTCAGCCAGGTAGCAAATAGAAAACAAAAAACCGAAATTACTGTTTCGAAATGAATTTCGCCCAGAGTTATTCAGTGAGCTGTCAAAAGTGCCAACGCTGCGTCAAAAACAATTCAAACACGCGATGCCAAAGCCTTTTTTATTTAAAAAAGCTGCGGGACACCCTAACCAAATAGTGAGAAAAAAAAACACTACTTGCAGTTTCAGAGCAATAGAAAAAGGCCAAAATTAAAAAAATGAAGAGGCGAACGAAAACAAATGTTTGCATCGCATCAACAAACTGTCAATGTTTAGTCATTTTGGTCAAAGCATTTAATGGTCAAACATTTTGGATGGCAGCTCTCCAGCTGTCCATGGTAATTGAATGCAGCAGCTGAAGCTGTCTATGACTGACAGTCAGACAGAGACAAAGAGATATGTAGAGAGAGTTGCAAGAAAAAAGAAAAAAAAAAATGGAAAATTCTGCTCTTGCTAATATGCAACATGGCTCAAACTGCAGTTTTGCATTTAATTCGCTCTCTTTGAAATTCCATAGTTGATTTTTTGTGTGTTGTTTTTGTCATGCCTGGTTGGTTTTGTTTGGTTTGGGGCGCCACTCTGATGCCGTATAGCGAATAGTTGTTGTTGACTCACCAGAAACCCGTTTTTGGGTTGCGGCATGCGGCTAATTGTCTCTCAACGCCCACAATCGCTACACTATTGTTGTTGTTGTTGTAGTTGTTGTTGTTAAAAACGAGTTTTGCTTTTGTCCAAAGCAAACCGCTTTATGTGCAGAGCATTATGTTAGCGAACCGCTAAACAGCAGCGGCAAACAAGCCAACAGCTGTTTCCCCACCCCCGCCCCCCTCTCCATATAAGGAACAAGATAAAAGAGCAGACTGTGGTGTTTTTAGTCATCATCGCTGTCTGAGTCTGGCTAATGGCCGGTTGTTGTATTCGTATCATTAGATTTGTTCAATGTGCCCATATGTGGCATGAAATTGTGAATTTCTGAATAGTTATTGATATTGATTGCCCCCTCCAAAATCCAAAGAAAAAACTCAACAAAATAAATATGTTTGTGTTTGCACACTGCCATGAACCAAATTTAAGTTTTCGGGTTTTTTTATTTGGATTAACAATGAGGCAATCAAGAAACCAGTCGAAATTTAGATGCCCTTTTCTCAATAGTACTAAAGTCTATAATCACATTATTTTATAATATTAAATTGAATATTTAAGTTGATCGTTGAATTCACGAATTATGATCTGTTTTTGAAGCTTTTTTCATATCCCAAATATAATTGCCATTTTTAAGATTGTTAGTACAACATCTCAATAGTAAATTGTGTGGAGTAAATATATATATGATTATTTGTTTCATTTTAGTGTTCCATTCGTAAACGTTTTACGTATGTGAATTTGTAGATACATTACAAGAATTAAGTGTTCGAATTATTCTGTCTACTTTTCTAGTCTGATAACAGTTTTAGTGTTCTAGAGAAACAATTACATTGAATAACTTGTACACTTTTAGATACAATACTAACCCATTTCGTAGGAAACATATTTTGATATAAATTGAATAGCACATTCACTTCTTCAATCACTCATTCAATTTGGGATTCATTTGTGCTGCATCCGAAATGTTTCACTTTCCAACAAATTTCACGACAAAATGCCTGTATTCAACATTTATAAGGATACATAAGTTTCACTCAGAGCACTCTCAGCTAAAGTTGGTCGAAATGTTGTTTAGCCACCCCACGTCTCAGCCACTCAGCAAAACCAACAAATATATATGTATACTGAAAATTGCAATTGCAATTTCTTTGCGTTGCTTTGCCACACGACAATTCTCGACTAGTGCAACTGCAATAGATATTTTTTTTGTTGATTTTCTTTTGAGATGCTTTTTGGCAATTTCATTGTTATTTTCCACACGATTTTGCCAGTGAGTTTAGCTCATAAATTTTGCAATTGAGAAACTGTTTTTCTTCGAATAAAACTGCAAGCAAGTCGCCAAGTTTTGCTGCTGCAAGTTAAATGTTTTCATTGCATTATTGAATAGTTGCAGCAACAGCTGCTGCTGCTACTGCTACTGCTACTGCTACTGCTGCTGATGTGGATGCCACTTGCTGCAAAAGCAAAGAAAAGCAAAGCAAAGCAAAGAATGTCACACAACTTCTATTTGGCAAGTTTTTATTATAGTTGTCTCACTTTGCTCTCCTTCCATCTATGTATCTATCTATCTCTCTCATTTGCTGTCAAGGCTATTACAGAAGCTACTTCTGGAACTGCTGTAGTAAGTTGTAGCTTGTTGTTGCAGCGTTTAACTATCGTTAATTGCTATAAGATGTTGTTGTTGCAGCTGCTGTTGCTTCAATTTCAACGGGTTTTCTTTCCAATTATGTACAAGCTCGACAAGCTCAACTGCTTCATTCGCTGGCAATAATAAAAAGTTATGAAGTAATAAGCAGACAGGCTAAGGCAGGTTGTGGGGAGAAAAGTGGAGGGCGTGGCCCTGTCCGGGCATTAAGTAAATTGCATTTAACTGAGCTCTGCTCACTGACCCACCCCGAGTCAAGCTGAGTGTGCTGTCCACTTGTTTGGGGCGCCTCAAGTATCGCTCATGATTCTAGAAACAGAAACAGAAATTGAACCCAGAACGAGAACTAAGAACACGGATCGGAGAATGTCTGGCTTTTGACGTGGGGCGTCTGGTTTCTTGAATTCTGACTGTTTTCCTTTGATAAGCTTGCCGAGGGTATTACAAATTAGCGGCTAAATGTGTTAGGCTTTGAAGGTGACTTCTTCGAACACATAAATTGTTAGCTATATTCTTGATGAACAGCAATGTTGGTTTGCTACCCAGTTGCCGTAAGATATACATATTCACCATGATTTATACATTATGATGAGTGTATAACTGAGTTCTTGAATAGAAAGTTGTTTGTTTCCTTAGACATGTAAGTTCTATGAGTTCTTTTCTTCCGTATGCATCAAACTCATCCATTACGATTTTTATTATGCCTCTAACAATTACCTATATAATTATAAATAGCTTAGAAGGGTATTTCATAATTAGCATATCGCAAATAATTGTTATTTCTTGTGTCTTTAATTTGATTCACTTTATGATACCGGCACATTCTTGAGCTTCATTTATCCGCTTGTTCTCCTTGTGTTGAGAGATTGTTTGGCATAAGTATGCGAAATTCTGTTAAACTACGTTTGCTTAATGTGAAATGCAACCGGCATTTGTAAAACAAAATCTGAAATGTGCAATTTATTTAAGAGAAATGCGACAGCCATCTGACACTTATGCCCGTCTCCAGCACCATCTTTCTTGAGTTATTAATCTGCTGTTGTTGTCGTGCTTCATGTTTTCGCCACTTTCCGAGCTCTATTCATAAGTTGTGTAAATATTTTATGGTACGAGAGTGTTTTTTTCTTTTCTTCATTTTTCATTTTATTTTCTTCTTCAACTTTTTGCTGGACTGTCATCTCTGAACGATGTCATCTCTGCCTGGATATCATTTTACTCGTAGTCGTTGTCGGCTCTTTGTGCCACTGATACACTTTGCCACCGACTGTTGTCGGTGCACTTGTCTCCCTTGTCTCTCCGGTTCGCCCTCTACTTTTATTTGTGCGCTTGTCATAATCCTTTTTGATAACATTTTATGTCACAAGCCATAGACAAACACTCGACGTTGTCTATGACTTTAACCCTTGACAGAGGCCACATCGAAAGTCGACTGCTGCTGTCCCAGGCACCACTTGATAACTTTACACTTGAGCACCGCCTCCACCTACACTGCTCCTCGCCTGCTCGTCTCCGTCCGCCTGCCTGACTGCTGTAGCTACTCAAAGCGCGATAAGCAGCTAATGGCCTCCTACAGCTCACTAGCTTGCTCTCTCTCTCTCGCTCTCTCTCTCTCTCTCGTACACACTGTCTTTGTCGCTCTTGGCAAACAAACTGCCCGCATATGTATGTAGTCGAGTGTCCAGAGTATTGGAGGAGTCCATTCAAGTGACTGGCTTCGTTTAGGTTGCCACTATCAACACACACCCATCACACACACACATCGCATACAATTCGCGCTTCGCATCAGCATCATCATGTGTCGGCTTCATTGTATTTGCTCTCTGATTTGTGAAGAGCAACTCTCCCCCTTATCTCTCTCTTTCTCTACCTCTGTTGCCCCATTGCTTTTTTTGAAGATATAGCAAAATCCGCCTTAATATGTTCTGCCATTGATATGAGCACTGCCTTCCTGCCTGCCTGCCTAGCCTGCTCCTCCTTCAACCATTGAAAGCAGCTGCAAACAGCCAGGCTCTTTTATCTATCTATCTCACTGTCATCTCTTCCCTTTCTCTCTTCTGTTCACATGACGTATGAGTAATCACACATACACACACATACACACTTGCTCGACCTTTCACGTATCTAAGGCGAGTATACAAAATATGTATAAATGTATGCACTCTATGAATAAAACCTTGTACTTGTGTATACTAGATTCATGGTCGGAAATCATTAAACTCAAATGTTTAGCACCAAAATCATAAAGCGAAAACGTTTTTTTCTTTTTTTTTTCGCTTCATTCACGCTATGAAAATAAATTCGAGGTGTGAGAAATGTTTTTATTACAAATTTGAGTAATTTAGTTCGGTTCGGTGCGAACTTTGAAGTGTGTACTTACTAATGTGTGTGTGTGTGTGTGTGTGGTGTGTAGAGTCAAGCAGATGTGAAGCCATTTGGCTTAGGCAGGTGTGCATGTTACGTTAAGTTCAGTTTAAACTAAGTCAACAGTCGAAAAGTGTTTCTTCGATTAACTACATTTGCGTCAATATGTCGTTACCCATTTGCTGTTCCTTTTGACTTATCAATGACTGCAATTGACAGTTTTGCATACAGTTGTTCTCTCACTAGTCACTTGTGCGAAAACTTTTTGTTTATTTGTTGATTTCTAGTGTTCAGTGTAGCGTGCTCTTTGCACCTATCGCTTTGTATCCCATGGCGCATGTCAATACACATATGTATAGCCCACTATCATTGAGTTGTCTATAAATATTTGCCGTGCAGTGTCTTTATACACACACACACACATACGTGTCGTATACTTATTATTTCAGAGTGAATGACAGGTCTGCTGCATGTTCGATAATTTGTTTTTAAACGGCAAATGTGTACAGCATACATTGTTGTAGCTGTTGTTAAGCTGTTGAGCTACTATTATAGGTATATCACACACACTCACACACACGCATATATATATGTTTCCACACTTTCTTTTGTGTTTGAGTAAAAAACAAAGTTTTATTGCGGCTCCTCGCGCCCATTTGGCAAGCGAAGCGTCAACGTTTGCCTGGAACGTGCTCTGAATGCGAGCAGTTAACAGACCGTCACACACACTCGCACACACACACACACTCGCACAAACTCTTTGGTTTTTTACATTTGCTGGCTGGGCTGGCAGCTCACCATAATAAAAGCGTTTTAAGTGAAATTCACTGCCGCCCGAGCGTAAATCGTAAAATTCTGTTTTCAATGTTTTTCAAATTTTTTTCTTGTTGCTGTTATTTGTGTGAGTTTTTTTTTGTTTTTTTTTTTTGCTTTGCCGTTTTGGCTTTTTGTCTGTTGTCTGTTGTCTGTTGCCTGGTTTGTGTGTAGTATTTGCCGGCAATATTTCTTGTGTTTCTTGCAACAAAACTACTTACAAATACATTTAAGTGCAAGTCCGCAGTGGAACGCGTTTAGAAATTGAATTATTCTCGCATCTCTCTCTCTCGCCCTCTCTCTGTCTTTCTTTCTCTCTCTCTCGCTGGCTGTCTTTGAGTGCCCCTTTCCCCCGTACAGTTTGAGAGCAATTTAACAATTAGTAGCTGCGAGTCGAGCAACAACAATGATGAAGACTTCAGCGTCATCGTCTGCCGCCGTCGCCAGTCTGTCTCGCATTTTACACTCTACCCGTGCCCTTGTCTCCCCCTATCCCCACCACTGGCACTCACACTCACCAACACTTTGACGGGCATATTCTGCCGTTCAATGACACTGCTCCGCTTTCGGGCGAACACAAAAAATCTGCTTCCTCTTGCCACTACCATGCCGTCTCTCTCTCCCACTCTAGTTTTTATTTTCTCTTTCTTTTTTCAATTACTTTTTCTGCTGTTTATTTATTGTTTATCTATGTCTCTTTCCATTTGCATTGTTTATTTTCGGTGGCTTATGCGCCTTTGTCGATCAATTCACTCGCTCTCTGTCACTCTCATGCCAGCAGGCATAGTAAATAGACGCTCTCTCACTCTCTCTGTCTCTTTCTCTCTCGCGCACTCGGTGGCCGATTATTATGTTTTTTGCATGCAAAGTGCATTGCCAACAACAACAACACGCATGCGATAAACAGCAACAGCAGCAGCAGCAGCAGACGAGACAGCGCAATAACAAGGCGCAAAGCCGGAGACCAACTGCAGAGGCGGATAAGAAGCTTGCGCGATGAGTGTGTGTTGGAAGAGGGCAGTGGGAAGTGGAATTGCGATAGGGTGAGGGAGTGGGAGGGGGAGAGGGAGAGGGAGAGAGAGACGAGCCAACAAAGAGTGTAAACAGCGAGAACCGCAAAAGGCTTTTCGCATTTTAATAGAAATGTGATTCGTCTTGTTGCAGTGTCTCTCCCCGTCTCCCCTCTCTCTCTTCGCTCTCTATCTCTATATGTTTATGTCTCGCCAACTGCAGTGAAATCTTATTGTTGTTATACTCTTGTGCTCAAATAAAGTACTGCAAAACTATTACTCAATTTGTCAAAATGATATATTGTATTGATGAACACTTTGCCAAGAATTTTATGAAGACACAACTAATTTATGCATTGCTAAAAGGTTTGAGATGCATATGATTTATAGCCATAAAGCTGTTGCCACATGTTACGTGTTTGGCTAATAGTTGCACCAGCAGAATGTGCTTGAGCAGCAGATTTATGCCACAATTAAAATTGCAATTCATATGCAATTCTGAGAATAAAATATTGTATAAATATTTAAGGGGCTACAGTTGAGTCTCGAGTGAAGTAACTTAAGTGCATCAAAGACAGATTTCTAGTGCATAAAAATGATACAGTTTTCAGAAAGTATCTCTCAAACAACTACAAGTAAATACATAATTAATTCATGCTATCAAAAGAGTATTGCCAACTTCGATATGGATATCTTCATTGCAAAGGCTTTTCATCTTGCTCAGAATTCTTAGAATCTTCTCTCTTTTTTTTCAAACACGAACCATTGTCATCGATTGTCTATTCTTATGCCATGCTGTGTATTTGAGCGCGTGACTTTGAAAATCGCTACAATACAAACATAAATAGAATTCAAAACACACACAAACATTGTGCTTATTGCATGTACGAGTATATGTGAAGAGTTTTCCTTAACCACAACATTTTCCGGCTTTTTCCGACTGCTGCCGCCTTGTCAATGCGAGCATCGAGTAAATAACAAAATATTATGCTACGTGATTTGCAGCAGCATTTGGCGCTTGAATGAATGCTGATTGCATTCTGAATTTGTGAGTGTTTCTTTCGGTTTGGTTTTGGCTTTTTGGATATCTGTATATTTGGATTTATGCGCAGCTCTGGCATTTGATGGCCTGTGTGTGGAGGGTCGCCAAATTGGTCTGCCATTTTAGTTGTTGGCCTCTCTGCTGCGGCTGCTAGACGCAAGTGTCGCCCACTTGCTGCCACAAAAGGCGTAAACATTTAATTTCCATGTGCGTGTGTGTGTGTGTGGTGAAACAAAATGCACACAAATGTAAAATAAACCAAGTGTTAAATATTTGACATGGGCACAACGAGAACGACAACGTCGCAAATTTGGCCCCAAAGGCAAAAAACTCTGCTGCATTTCCTGACAGCCAACAACATGTCTGTAAATGTTGTGTGTGTATGATGTGTGTGTGTGTGTTGGTGTGTGTGTGTGTGGAGTGCCTGGCAAGGCGTCTTCCTCTAATGACTTTTGCTTGCCTGCCTGCTTGCCAGCTTGTCTCCTTGCCCTACCCTCCCTGTTGCGTCGCTCCCTTGTGGCACTTCATTATTTTGAGTTGATGCTGTGATGAATTCTTCTTTTTCTTGTTGGGCTTCTTGCGCTGGCAGCCTCCTTAAATGGTTCAAGGTGTTGACTTTGCAGCACAAACTAAGTGAGACTCTTCTATGTATATACATATATATATGTACACACAAACACATACATACGCATATACATAGTTAGTAGGCACCTGCTGCAGCCTGCTGTCCTGCTAATGGCTTCCGTCCGCTCATCCATCCTCCTCCACTTTTTCGCCATTGTCTGTCATGGCGTAAAATGATTTCCGTCATATGATCCCCCGCTCACTCTCTCCCACTTTCTCCGCCCACTCTCTATCTGCTCAACCACCCACTCAATTCATTCAGTGCATTTCACTTGCACAATTCCTTTCACATGTCTTTGCACTTGACACTCTTCACTTGGGTGGGCCGCCTTTTTGCAGTCGAGCAGTCTGAGCAGTTTGAGCTGCACAGTTTTAATTACAGTTTGGCTGGCATTGGTGGCGTTCTAGGCACCCATTGTGTTAAAACGTTGCAGCTGCTGCATTGTCAGCCACATCTCACATTTCACATTGCACGTTACTCTGTGGTGGCTACTTTTATTTAGCCTTTTCCACAATTTACAGCCAGTGGCTATTGTCTTGCTTGTTAGAGTCGGTACCAGCATTTTATATTACTCGGTAATCTTAGACTACGATAACTGCAGGGAATAATCAAGTTATGCCATGAATTTGTAACGGCTTTCTATATTGTGATACCGTTACTCTTTATTATTATGTGTAACTATATATTTAAAAGTAATCACAAAAATATTACAATATATATATATACAAATATATATAAACATATTTGTAACTTGGTATCATATCATATTGTTTTTAAATTCCATAAAAATTCCATGAGTAAATCATCAGTTCTAAAAATATTAACAAACATTAACAAAAAATCATCATCATTATTTATCGATATATTTTGTTTATTTATTTTGTTTTTAAATATTCATTTATACTTATGTAGTAAGTAGTAGTGAGTATCATTTCCATCACTTGAAAAATTCCCTCTACAGTATCTCATAGTCCATCAGTGCCGCTGACAAACTCTAACTTGTTTTACTCCGTGTTTGATTGTGTTGTATTGCATTGTTGCTGTGTGTTGTTTATGCGCTTCTTCCTCTGCGCTTCTTCCACTGCAAATGTTTGCTTGGCTGCCTTTGGGCTTAATATGAGCAGTGCCACGCCCACATTTAGTATGGGCTGTCGGACAGTTGGACAGACTGTTAGCCGGCCAGACTGCTGGCAATAATAAAACCACGAGACGCGCATACCAAGCAAGCGTCTACAATTCCCGTTGTATATATCTCAGTTGCAGCAGCGAGGGCTTCTCCTTCGCCTCAGACAACACAAACAAAAACCGAGAAAACCAACTAAAATACGAGAGAAAATAAGGAAAAGAGAAAACTCGTGCATTTTTAACTTGTAGTCGGAAGCGGCTACTTTTCGACCGGTCAAGACATAGTGTGGGTGCTGTGGTGGGGGGAGTGGTAGGGGAGGGGGTTTAGGGTTTTCACCTGCAAATTGAAAATTATTTTCCATTTAGTTCTTATGGCAATATTCAAAATGTATTTTTCTTTTTTTGCTTGCAAAGGGTCCGCAAAAATTACGAATATGTTTGGCAAACATGTTTTTTTTGAGGAAAGGAAGTGGAAATAATGTTCATAAGAATTTAGATTGGCCATCATTTTCAATGCCCTTTCTCTGGCATGGGTCGTTGGCAGGGGCTGATGGAATTTTAAAAATATTTGAAGTCCTTTCAGACCATTTCTAGGGTCCTATTAGCCTCGACCTATTAATTTTTGAAGTGCTATACATTTTGGGTGGAGCTTACAGTGTTATTTGGAAAATATAAGCTTCAAAGCTTAGTAGAACTTTGAATTCCAATTTTCTATGCATTAGGCAAACTTGAAGTTTTTTCTATTTTATTATATTAGTTAAATTTAACTAGAGCATTTTGTTCATCTTGAGACTGAGCGGCTTTTCTTGAGTTAGTGAATATTTGGAAACAAGTGCTTCAAATTTGTAGAACATAAAAAATTCGAATAAAAGCAAAACTCGACAATTACTAAGCTTAAGATTCCTGTGAAATTTGAAAGTCCCAGATAAAAAAATGCCCCAAAACAGCTGCACAATCAAGTTAAACTTTCTGGTTTTTTTTTTGTTTATCTTTCGTTTGCTTTTTTGCTTTTACTCATTCAAAAACGGAGAAAATAAAGTCGCCTAAGCTTCTCAGAACATGATGTTATAATCCGGCGCTAATTGCTGCTCAGCGGATGATTCAGCTTCTTAAGCTTATGATTTTTATTTTCTTGTACCTGTTTGTTAAACTCCTGACTCAGCGATTAGGAAGAGGCGCCTTTGCCGTTTGCGGTTTGCCATAAATGATGAGAGTCCGCCTGGTCAGCCCAGTGTCGAGTCATTTGCCGTGTTCTGAACATTGTTTGCACGCGAATAAACAAATGATTGACTGAATGAATGTGCGAATGCAAATGAGTAGCACGAATTGCGGCCAAGAGATTGCAGTCACTACAACACTACAAGACAACAAACACCCTCCGACTCCGACAATTCCCAGTCGGCAAAGTGAAACACAAATTTTTTGGGTCGGAGATTGCTCTGCTGCATATCGATGAGTTTTGTCGCCATCCTCATCGATGTTGTCCTCAGGCCAAGTCATCAAGTTGATGGGCAACTGTAGTTGGCAAATGATGAGGGTCCGTTGAAGGCACTGGCAAATATTGACAAAGACAACAAACAGCAGCAGCAACAGCAGCAGCAAACTATGCAACTCTGCCGACCATAAGACCACTTGACTGACTTTTGTTGCGAATTATTATTATTATTATTATTATTACTATTACGATTGCGGCTCCAATTTGCATAGTCAGGTGAGGAACAGGCGCGTTCCCAGGACGCGTACCTTTCACAACAACGAGCATTGCATTTCAATGACAATATTTTCCGAGTCGCGAAGAGTCCATTGCTCTCTCTCTCTCTCTCGCTCTTCCCCTCCCCTATCAGTCACAATCTCAGTTGGCGACTGAGTTTCAGTTTCAGTTTGAGTTTGAGTTTGAGTTCGGTTAGTTTGCTGGGCTGCATTTGCCTGTCGGGTCGTTGTGATTTTGATTTGATTACATTAGTTGGCAACCGACGTTGCCACCGCGGAATATCCATTTTAAAGTTCATTTACTTGCCACCACCACTCTCTCTCTCTCTCTCTCGTTATAAGCCAACATCCTCGCCAGTGGTTACACTTCCGTGCCGTGTTATTTACTCAAGTGCGGGATTTCTAGTTCGTTTGTCAACTCCGCCTCGGAGTCTCTCCTATTCTCATATTCTACTTGAAATAGAAAAAAAAAGAGAAGCAAAACTTCCTCAGTTCTCTGTTTTTTCGCCTACTTTTATCGCACTTGGGCAAGTTGGTGATTTGTTTCTTCATTTCGCAGCACTGACTGTTTCGACAAGTTTTGCCTCGGCTTGGCTTTTTGTATCTTTGTTGTATCTCTTGTATCTCTCGCAGGTTGGCGACTCGCGACTCGCATTTACACAAAATTTGCAAGTCATAAACAAGTTTTTGCTTCTTATTTTACCTGCGCTTCCCTTTGCTTATTCTCTCTAGCTATTTTATTTGACTCTTAAGACTTTTTATGTATTTCATTTGGATTTTTTGTTGTTTTTTTTTTTTTTTTTTTTTTTTTGGCTTTTTACTTTTTGTGGTTTTGCGGCAGTTGCATGATTTGTGCCTTTTTTATTTTCTTCATCGCAACCTGCAATGAAGTCATAAATTCTGAATTACGCAAACTGAAAAGTTTCAGGAAGTTTTTTGTTTTTGTTTCTGATTTTGTTTTTGTTTTTTTCTTCTTCCATTTGCGTTTGAAGTTTGGGGCTGCCAAATGAGCTCATTACAAGTGCGTTTCTTACTTTGGGCCTTGGGCCTCTTGACTGCTATGAATTATGTTGATTATCGAACTGTTTGTTGTATGATCATATTAGGAAGTCTAAACAACTTCAACTAACAACTTTATGTGGAGTGTGAAAAATCACTAAATATGCGGAATGAATTGAAAAGTATAACTAATGCAAGATTACTTTGTATTCACATAATTTTAAATTTAATTATTTACAATGAGTTTTCGAAGATATGCGTAATTTTTTAGCATATTAAAGAAAGTCAGTTGAATATTTCTCTCATATTTTATAATTCAAGAAGAACTGTAGTTTGAATATATATATTTTTTCATATTTATTTATGTTTCACGAGCTCCACTTTTGCAGTACAATCTCATTTTATGTTGCGGCTCTCAACTTGGCTAGAAACAATGGCATATCTCGGCAA
Source organism: Drosophila grimshawi (assembly GCF_018153295.1). NCBI lineage: Eukaryota > Metazoa > Arthropoda > Insecta > Diptera > Drosophilidae > Drosophila > Drosophila grimshawi. Next base: position 13,295,783 of record NW_025063240.1, on the reverse strand, counting down.
TCTTTATACATTTTTTATAGGCCGCTTTATCATTAGAGGCAACCGTAAAACAAAACACTGATTGTCACTTTTGGTTGACAATGTTCGAGAGCCTCAAGACAAGTATTTCACCTATGTTGCTTCGGTATTGGCTCGCAACTCATTTACCTGAGTGCTTTCCGTTGTTTTCCTTTTAGTAATTTGCGCAAAAATAAAAGAAAATATAAAAAAAAAGCACACGCCGCAAGAATAGAAATGTGAAAGTCGAATTCGCGATGTCCTTGAATGTAAGCCGGTGGGGAGCAGTGGGGGGAGGTAACAGGAAAAAGACAAATACTGGTATATATATATATAAACAAAAGTGGGTGGCCATCAATCAAACTGTGACCGCAATGGAAGAAAAGGAGCAGGGTTGTTATGGGCATAGCAAATCTTTTGACAGCTGTTGTCCCTACCATTTTAGGCTTGTGTGTATGTGTCTGTGTGTGTGTGTTTATTTATCCTTCAATGCCGGTCATCGACGCTGGGAAATACGTCAGGTGTGTTGCTGTGTTGTGGTTTCTTGTGACAGTTGACAATGTTGCAGTGTTATTTTTGTAAATTAGCATATGACTCATGGCTGGAGGTGTTATTGTTGTTGCCACTGCTGTGGGCGCTGTTTGCTTAGCCATTTATAATGAAAAGCAAAGAGAAACGCGTGTTCAAAATTTGTAGTCGACTTTTGGCCGCTATGGCAATACCACTTAAAAATAACTAAAGGCAAACAAAAAAAGCTAGCTGGCTAGTCCAGGAGGAGTGGGTAACGAGGGGCACTTGACAAGTTCTGAGTAGTAGTAGTTGCCAATTACTGGAGAAACATAGAAAGAGCTTTGGGGGTAGGAGACTGGGAGTCGTCTCTATGTTTGCATAACGTAAATTGTCATTCGCAAACATTACACATACGCTCAGTTGAACTTTACAGTTTGTTGCATGCCACCAAGCGAAAGAGGGGGCAGGAAGAACTATTCTCGTTCAGCTAGCTAGACCAGACAATTTGTATAAAAGGATGCAGTCAGCGTATGTTGTGTTGCATATGCAACACACTTCAGCTTTTACACTACCACAGACTCCAATCCGAACTCATGTTGCCTAGCCTCGCCTCGCTGATTGTGCAACATTACTAACGCTCGTCTGATGCATTGTTATTGCCATTTGGGGAGTACTTAAAAAAGTACATGCACTATGCCATCTAGTTTGCATTGCATTGCCTGCAAAAACTTGGGGATTAAACCAACTTGACGATTATGGCTGAAGACTATAAAATGTGAGCATAACCAAATGAAGAGCTTACCAAACTATTTAATAAATCTTTTGATCTTTAATTTAAGCATAAGTTTCCAAGAATTCCACAAGTTTTTGCTTATAATTTCTTGAATAGAAAGGAGAGGAATATCAAACACTTGCCATATAACTTTGCTCATAAACCAGTTCGTGGAACTTTATTACAACACAAGCCTGGTAAAATAATAAATATTAGAATTGTTTGCAAATTCTGTGAAACTCGTATTTTATTGCTTCAAGTTTATTGTGCAAAGAGCAAATAGTCTTCCTGCTCTTTCTTTACTCGTTTTGCTTTTCATTGTTTCGATTTCTCTGCTTTTATTTGATTTTTTTTTTGGCTTGCTAATGCAAAGCAAACAGGACTTGTATGCAGCTCATTTTTGCAGCAGTTATGCAACAACTGTGATTTGTATTTTTCAAGGGGCTTTCTGTCCATGTGTGGGTGTGTGTGTGTGTGTGTGTGTGTGTGTGCGTATGTCTTTCACAGTTGTGTCTTAAGCCAACAATGTCAACGTTTCAGTCAACAGCTGGAAATCCCTTGACATTTTCCAGCGAATTTTTGTGTTATTTTTCTTGCAGCTTATACATTTTGCTCTTATCGTTGTGGCGCAGCAAATGTTACTATTTTTTATTTGCTCGTTGTTATATAATCTAATATACATCATTTTTTGCGGCATAGTTCTGTAAACTAATCAACTATGCAGAGTATATGCTTGTTTTTTTCTGTGTACATTTTCTTTGCAGTTTTCTTTAGAGTGCATCGTGGGAATTTCAATTTTGTGTGGCACGTGTGTCGTCGGCACTCTATAATTGACTTTGCATGTGAAGGTTACCCATCGCTTACGCTATTCTGATGTATCTATATATATATATATTATATGCACATATAAATATATATGTTATATAGATATGTATAAGTTTATCGATTAGCTGTCATGTCTGGTGAGAAACTTTTCCTTTGACTTGAATTTGAAAGCGCCAGCTTGTTCTTTTGACCATCTTGTCGATTGGAGCTGCGGGCTCTAACTGTCAACTTAGGGGGCAAACTTTTGTCAAAAATGACTTGGCCTTTAAGGCAGGCAGCAGCTGCTTTTAACCTCTGCTCCAATCCGAACGCACCTTTCAAAACAACTTTTCCAAAAGACATTTTCTAGTATGCATTTTTAATGCAAAAAGCAGCAGGCAGGCGGCAGGCAGGCAGACAAGCAAAAAACTTGCAGCAAGGCAATTGCGTGGAATGGGGAAAGAGGTGGACGGGTGGGTGGCAGACACCGCTGTTTTTTTGTGCCGCGTGTCAAACAAAGCTGACGCAATGCGGCAATTTTAGTTTTAGTTGCTGCCTCTGCTGACCGTTGTTGCCCGAAAGGCCTTCAGTCCAAAAAGAAGCATGCTACACACAAATTCAATTGCTTTTGAAAGCACCCGCACATACACACGCACACACGCACGGTCAGACACACGGACTGATGGAAGTAATCGCTTCCGGTTGACTTTACGTCAATTATGTCAAATAAAATGCTTGTTGCCTGTCCTCTGACAAATCAAATTCAATGACAACCCTGCCAAAAGCGCTGAGCTATGCGAAATGTTGTTAACCCTTCACTGGATGTGTCCTGTCCCCCCAATCCCTTTCCCCCTCAAATCAAAATCACATCAAAAGTCTCCCAGCGGTACAAGAAACTGTGCATGCTCGCCAAATGTTGCCGTTGTTATTTTTTTTATCTTTTTAGTAAATGCTTTGTATGAAGGCAGAAAGAATTCTTAGCTGACATGCGATTTAACTAATTGCCAAGGCGACGCTTCACTCAGGATTTCTTTGCCCGCACGACCCTTGTCTAATTGAAACATTAACTGTTGAAAAACGGCAGCAATTTTTCTGTTGCATAAAAGATTTAAATTCATTTGAGCGGCCCGAGGGCAACAGGGGAAACTCGAATGCGAACTCGAAAGCGAACTCTCTAAAGCAGCGACAGCCTCAAAGGAAGCACTCAATTTATGCAAATCTCATGTAAATCTGTTGAGACTGTCGCGGGATGCGGATTGGAAGGAAAGTGACACACACACACACACACACACACACACACACACACACATGCACACAGAGAGAAATTGCAAGTAGAATTTTAACTCCAAAGGGGGAGCGAACACAGAGCGGGAGTGGATGGGGGTGGTTGGGGAGTATGGGGAATAGCACGGCTGAGGATACAGCTTAGAATGATGGTTAAATGTTTTTTGCGAAATGCCGTCGCTCTGCTCGATCCCTGCTCGAATCTTGAATGCCACTTTCAATGTGCGTTAAATGGCAATTCACAGTTTGAGAGCAACTGTTGCGACAGCGACAACAGCGGGCATATGTAGTAGAAGTAATGGCGCGACTATAAAAAATAATGAGGCGCAACCGGAAAACATGCCCCAATAACAAAAATCACTGGCTGGCAATGGAAGCACTTTAAGCATAGATCGCTAAGAAATTTTTGGAATGTAATTGAACTCTGACGGAATGAATGGATGTAAGACATAACTTTAAATGACAATCACAAAAGTTAAAGATTTCCAGGGGTGGAAAAATTACGAGCTTAAAGCTAAAATCGAAAATAAGTTTCTTGGGAAGGAGAATGATTAAAGTGTTGAGTGTGGAAGTTGAACAACTTGCGAGTACAAGCTGTGTAAAGAAATTAATTAAATTACATTTGTAATTAAATCAAAATAGAATAGAAAGTTGCCATAAAATGTGTGTTTAATATACACGATTGACATTTGATTTATAAATAGAATTATTTATTAATAACAAGTATTTAATTCAATTACATCAATGCAAAGTGCTTTATTCAAACGTTAAATGCAAGCTTCAGCTAATTTAAATAAATAATAAAATTAAAAGCCGCATTTATTTTGCAAACAAAATGTAAATATATGTAATTAATTAGGTAAATTGAAATCCAAACCAAAAAAAAAAAGAAGAGATAAATGAATACTTCAAAGTACTCTAGAGACAGCATCCAACTGCCGAGTTTTGTGCACACTTATCGTCCGTATAGATTAGCTGACAAATTCAGATAAGAAAACTTTCTCTATATATGAATGTATGCTAAATCTGAGCCAAGTATCGTCCCCTCAATCAGACCACCCACGGGGCAGCTGAAAATTGAATTTCCAGCGCTTTCCTTGCGCAGCAAGCAACAGCAACAGCAAAGTCTCGCAAAGTAAAGAAAAACACACAAATTTCTGTGCAAATGAAATTTAAAACTTTGGCATCTTTAATGAAAATAAATATGTGCTGCGGGTCTCTGGCCCTGGATTAGTTCGTCAGCCGGAAAGTTGCAACTTTGACAACTTTAATTGGTTTAAAATTAGAAATTTGTTTGAGCCACCCTCGATAAACAAATGCAAATGGGCTCGGCAAACGTAAACGCGAAAGCCAACAAAAAAAAAGTGTGAAACAAAATATGTTGTTATGCGACAATTTCGACGGAAAGAGGAAGAGCAACAAAAAAACATAAAACGAGAAGCAACAATAACAACATCAATGGCTGTCAAGGGCAACAAAATCATAAAAAATAAACACGAGCTCGCTTATCGAGTGCTTAACTTCGGGGGTAACTTAAGCGCTGCACTTGAAGCGGACTTTACAATTGAAAAATAGGGGAAGAGCTTAACTGAGCGGCGGAGGGGGTAGTGTGGAAGAGGGGGTACTGACTGGTCAAAGACTTTAGCCTACCGCAAAAAAAAGCGCTCTAAGGCCGCGTTTTGGGGGCTGGAAAGCATAGCGCGACGCATATCGATTGCAGGCCAACCCCTAAAAATGCTAAACAACCCCCAAAAGGGGCTGGCAACTGATAAGCAACAGCAACAGCAGCAGCAGCAGTGGCAGCAACAACATAACATGGCTAGAAAATGTTGCAATACCAACGTGTGGCAGCTTGTGATAGCGAGTCCAGAAACAGCTCAAATGGGTGGATTGTGTGTGCATATTTTGAATGATGTATGCCTCGTGGCTTGGGTGCTGCTAGTCCCAAGGAGATGGGGTGGTTGGGTGGTTGATTGCGTGGTTGCTTTGGTCGGTTCAGTTGCTCTGTTGCCCGTTTCTGCTCTCACTTCAGTCATGCAAATTCGGCACACTGCGTTAACGTACAATGAACCCCGCCCCAACCTCGGCCAAAAAAAAAACACATCGGCGACGACAACGTTGAGCCGTATGCAATATTTTTGGCCAGAACTGTAGAAGCACATCGAGAGTCGTCGTCATCGTCGTCGTCGAAATGTGGCACGTGTCTGCACTTTGAACGTAAACGAAGCAGTAGCACTGGCTCCATTAGCAGCCGCAACAGGACCAGAAACAGGAGCAGGAGCATTGCACGGAGCAACCCTCGCCCAAAAGCAAAAGCTGTAATGGTATTTTTTGTAACAAAATATTCTTGCATTTCACCTGAGGGCAGCCCGCTAAAGAGAGTGTTGGGCGTTTGTTTGCTTTCCTTTCCATTTTTTTATTTTATTTTTTTTTTCTGCTTACCTACTGCACTTCAAATGCAGTCAGCGATGCGTGAGAAGCAGCCAATGAGGCAGAGACCTGAAAAAAAACTCAGTAAATAAAAAAAGAGGAGAAAAAAACGTTGAGAAAGGCGTATAAAGAATCTTTAATGTGTCAACGAGTAGACAACTGCTGTCAGATTGCATTAGTTGAAGTAGGAATTAAATTCAATTTTAAAAGGCTCTTTAGCTAGCAGCCAGCTAGCATTTCATGAGAATATATCATGATTTCTCTGGCTGCACAGATAACTAATTTTTGTTTGCACTTCCTGACAGCTGCTTAGAAAGTTTTCTTATATATATATTTATACTACTTACATTATTATTTGTGCTTTTTTGTAAATGAATACGATTGCGCTTTGATGTTATTTCACATTCACACAGTTGCTCGTATTTGTTACGCGCAGAATATCAGATTACAGATTACTAAGTCGGACATTGGATGGCAACAATAGACGCCGCTGATCCGATTCTGTTTGGCAAACATTCACTTTTCAAATTACTTTTGCTTTTCACGTGATTTGTGTGTCTTCGAATGTGCTAAATGCACTAAATTGATTGCAAAGCGCTTAAAACTTAATATAATTTAGCCATTAGCACATGCAAAAACGTTGATTGTTCGTCATCATTATCATCATCGTCGTCATTGTCATTATTATTATGATTGTTTGTGGCTGTTACTTGAATGCTCCATCACGTTTCAAGCACTTTTTTGCTGTAGTTGTTGTTGATGATGAAAATTGTCACGACAATTGCCGCTCGCTTTGTAAATCAAATTTGCGACTCAACAGCAAAATTCTGCGAACACAATTTCTAAATATTGTCGCAAATGAAATGGGACAAAAAAATAAAAATAAAATGGAGAAGCAAAAACAAAAAGCTTCGCAAATAAATTGTACTAATGCCATTAGACGTGCAGAAACGTCATCAAATGATTAACACCCCATTTTCAAATGTAATGTGTTCTCCAGCGAGCTAACTTTAATTGTTTATTATTAAATTTGCATACTTATGAATTGATTCAAGCTTTGTGTTTACAGTTTGAGAGCCATGATTGACAGAGCTGTTTCCAAAGTAATTAGGAAACACGTTCGATGGCTATCGCTGTTATTATGTATTAAATGCAAATGAGAATTTAGTTGTAGCCAATTGTTGTTACTCTTTAAATTCCACATCTCATGCATTATTAAAGCACATCATAAATAAACATGCAGGAAATAAGCGCTGAACAGATTAAGCTGCACTTTCAAAGTCTTTCCTTTTTTCGTGGATATAGTTTTACATGAATGTCAACCGAAACTCGTGTATGCACTTATGCTGCTCGAGTAATTAGCAAACGATTCTGTACTTTGTAATTAAATTACACTTTTCGACCAATTGCTGTAAAACGGTTTAACAATTTTTAAAGCCCTGCCGTATAGAGAGAGAGAGAGAGTTTTAAGCTCGTTGTCCTGGCTTGTTTTTGCAAATGGCAGACAACTAGCAGTTGGCTTTAGTGTCAACACTGTATGCGTAATGAGAGACGAGTTGAGCATGTTGGATGTTGGATGTTGGATGCTTTTGGAACGGGAGGCAGTGGATCAGGGCGCGGTTGGCAGGGCAGCCTTTGTTATATAAGCCACAACCATGGCAACAGCCTGAACATTGACTGCTGTTGGCTGCCAGTCTGTTTGCTGCATGTGTAATCAACATTAAACTGTATTTTGTAATCAAGCCACACACTCACACACATGCACATGTCGCTCAAAAGTTGCAAACTCAGCAGGCGGAAGTGAAAGCGTCGAATGTTTGCAAAATGGCGTTTTTGCAGGTGTCGCCTTTCTTTTCGGACAGTTAATGCAAGTCATGCTGTGAGAGAGAGAGTGAGCGAGAGTAGAGAGAGAGAGAGAGAGATAGAAGTGTTGAGCGTTGAGCTTTGGCAAACACATTATAAAATCTATACACGCTCTAAGCGCACTTTTAACCCATTAACGCTCCTCGCAAGCCAAAACTCAGCAACTGCAATTCTGCTTCCTTGATGACGCAGCTCAAAGCTCTACCGAGCAGTTGTTGTTGTTGTTGCTGTTGGTGTTCGTTTCCTGTGCAAGTTGTTGAAGAAATAGTGTCAACTTGCGTTTGCGGCATTTTAATGCCACCCACCAGCCCAGCTCAGCTCTGGCAGCAGCCTTAACACGTCGTTGCCCCCTCAAGGCTTGTCTATTGTTTGCTGCCGCTTGTGTCCTGTTTTTTACTCATCTCCTTTTACCCTTTACATTTTTTTTCTTGTTTTTGTATTTTTTTTTTGCCTGTCTTGCACACGCACACAAACAAAACGTTTTATCGTCTGTGCATAATAAATTTCGTTGGCTTTGTTGCTGTTGTTTTTGTGGGTGGGTGTGTGTGTGTCCGTCCGTCTGCCCGTCCAAAGATTTCAGACCTCCGGCGACACTTTATATGCAATTTTTGTATAAAGTTATTGACAGCAGCAGGTCCTGCAACCGATATATATATATATAAGTATATCTATATATAGAGTATACTTAAAGCAAGCATTAGACACACTTGCCTGCGTTTTTGGGTCCTCGACGTTTTATCAGCCGGTAAACGAAGTCGTTATATGTATGTTGTGCATACACACACACTCACGCTCGCATAGACACACACAAACTTACACGGAGAGTCACGGCAGACTTGCATAAGTACGTACTTACTGACAATATGCTGGCTGCTATGTAACAGCTGCCAGTGGCTGTCAAACCCATTAAGCGAAGCGCACAAAAGCATGCAACGCAATTTTTTCCTCTTTCTATTTGCCGTTGTGTCGCCAAAAACAAAAATTTAAGAAAACTTGGTGCTACTGAGTGTGTGTGTGTGTGTCTATTTGGCGTCTTTGGGTTTTGTAATTATTTTAAAAGCGCAACTTGTGCACGTAATAACATTTGCGGCAGCGATTGCCACTTTTGTAGAACATAAACAAAGGACCACCAACTTATGCCACCACCGAATCTCCGAAGAACAAGTGCTTTTGCTAGTCCTTGTCCCGCGACTTGGGCCAAATGTGCGTGTCTGCGCAACTACAGTGGTGCACTTACATTAAAGCAAGGATTATTAAACAAACGGATAACAAAAACTACAAATAAATAGTTAACTTACTTTTTTATTATTACATTTTTATGACAACAAATTTAACTGACGCAAGATTAATAAATGTCTGAAAGAGAAAATTCACCAACTATCATTGAAAGTTTTTCATAAAGTAATTGTCTAATATAAGACTGTATCCCTTCTCATTGTCATTGTGGACTTCAGCGTTCCGTCACACTGTGCGCAGTAATCTCCAAGGAATGCACTTATATTTTTTCTCTTTACTTTTCGTTATTTTATTTTTCTTTTGGTTGATGAGTCCTGCACTAAACTCCCATATCATATGAACTTTGGCGCCCTCATAAAAAAGTGGGGCCTGTAAAACTTTTTCGGCGACGTCTGCGTCTCCGTGGCAAGTCAAGAGTTCAACTGGTTGGCAGCTTTACTTTTTGGGTACTCTACCCAATCCACTGTCGACTGCTTTTGCCTACTTATCAAACTTCATATTTACAAACTTCCACTGGGCACAGAGTTGCTTTTGTTGCGACGAGTGCACTAAATTCGTTCTCTCGAGTCTTTTTTGGGGGTACACGAAAAAAAATACATAAATTGGTAAGGAGGGGTGGTGGGTGGAGGAGAAAACTTGCGGCGCCGCGGACCATTAGCCGAGACCCTGGAGGCCACTTCAAGGCGCGCCTTGTCGAGCCGTAGTTGGCGGCGTCGTCGCCTGGTTAATGATAATGAGCACAAATGCTCATTATTATGCATGCAGCCAGCGAATCCACTGCCAAAATTAAATGCTGCAAAATGTTTTCCAGAAGAGCACGCAAACACACACTCTGTGCTTGCATTAAAATATGCATAAATTAGAAGAAGTTTCCATGCTGTTTGCCTGCCGCCAAAGCTGAATTCAGTGACTCAAGTTGTTTGCCACTCGCTCGTCATAAATTGACTTTGCGGAGGCATCTTTAAAGTCTGCCCTTTTGTGCGCAAATCACGCGTTATAATTTGGATTCCCCCCACCACTCCCGTCTCCCCACACACACTCTGCCCTTGCCAGCCCAATATAAATAGTGTCTCAAGTAGTTTTGCCTGCAACAGGCACGTGTCTGCCAGCTAAGAAGCTGCCTAGGCTCAATTAATTTGTCATTCCTCAGCCACTTGTCTCTGCAGTGCTCTCTCTCTCTCACACACACATCTAACTGCCTCTCTATCCGTCTCTTTCTTTACGTGCTGTTGCCCATTTGTGTGCAGCTTTCAAAATGCTATTCAGTGAAAATGTCTCGTAAATGTCAACGGGCAACAAAAAATGATTACAGCCAGCAAAGAGAGCACTCTTCAAAATACCCTATAAAATCTAAAACTATTCGCATCTTGAACAAACAATTTTCTGTTTATATTCAAATATATTTAATGTTTATCAGTTTATGTTTACACTAACCAAATTGCCAACCAAAAGTTGTAATAAGAGTATGAATAAATCATTAAATCTAAGTTATTTAGATACACTTGCACTTGCCAGTTAATCGTTTGAGGAAGCGACACTTAAACTTTGAACTTAATTATTAAATGATTTCTCCAGAGAATATAGGCATGAATATAGGAGTGGATACTTTGTGTATATGTCTGAGTGTATAAGTGAGAGTATTTGATTTAAATAATGAGAAATGAACTAAGAATAGATAACAATACCACACCTATTACATCATATACCCAATTTAGCTGCTTATCTAGAGTATTTAATATCGTTTGCTGTGAAGTTTTGCCTAAGTCAGCGAAATGCCCCCAAATCTTGCGAACTGTTCGTCTCCCATTTGGATTGTCATTATGGCTTTATAAATGCACTGCAAATGGTAAACATTTTCTTAATTATTTTGGCAACTTGTGCAGACTTAATAGAGAGAGAGGGAGAGAGATAGGGGGACCTCTCATGCCCTTTGTCTGGCTCTACTCAAGCGCTGCCCTAAGCAAATCCACTTCATTTCACTTGACTTCATGGAACAACACTTTAACATGCTCCAGTTGGCGCTCTCTGTGCAGCGTTATCTTGTTCGTAATTTTGCTGACTTTATTCTGCGGCTGTGCAAAATCCATTTGCCACTCAATTGCACTTAAAATTTCAATAAGTTTTTGCATTTTCCAAGTTTGCATTTGATGGCTGCCGGTTGTCGGTTTGGAAAATTGTCAAAAACAGTCGACTGTCGGCTGTCAGTGATACACTGAAAATGTGTTGAAAAAACGAGTTAAAAATACACTCGAAGTGAATACACACATATATATTTATTTCCTTATGCAATTATACAAATTGTTTTTGCAGCTGCACAGTTTTGGTTCAAAAGTTGCAAAGCCTTTCTTCTTCTTCCTCTTTTTTTGTTGGCTCGGTCATCATTGGAAACACGATTTCAATTCGATTTTCATTTTCATAGCCTGGGTAAAAATCTCATTTGCAATTTTCGTTGTTGGCCCATTCCAGCAACGATGCGGTGCAGAAAGTAGAGAAGAAGAAGAGAGTGAACAGAAGACAAGAAGAAGAAGAAGAGCAAATTGTGTTCTGAAATTTTATTATGATTATCTGTCGGCGCATTTCGTATTTATGAGTTTTAAATTAAATGCGATTTCGGGCACCTCTGACAGCTGCCAAGTGCCCGAAGGCGAATCTCAACTGTCTCCAGGGCGACTCCTTAAATATTTATCGATTTCTTATTTCAACATCACCGCCCCCCTCCCCTTCCACGCACACTCGTTTCATACTCTATTTTATACTGTGCAACAACAAAAAAGGATCAGTTTTTTGGGCCTGATAATTTTGCAAAACGTTTTAGTGGCTGTTTAGCCAGCCACCTCCAATTGAACACCAATTCAAGACTTGTCCTGTCGCAATATTGCCTTAAATATTTTATGCCCTATATTGGGGCGCTTGTCCTTTTTTGAGTGTGCGAAAAAAAAGAACCCAAACAAGCTCAGGGCTTAACGTAAAGAGCACCACATGAAATGTTTTCAACTAGTTTTCTTGAGTATTTATTATATACTGTACATGAGGGAGACTGTAAAAGTTCCCCTGCCCTTATGAGAAATAAACACAACGAAGGCAACTAACTGATGAAGATGATGTTAAATGTATTTAGAAGTTTGAATAAAGCTATGATCAGCTTTGATATGCATTTTATTAACTATTAATTTTGAAAAATACATGCAATTCTTGAGAAAATATTAAGCTTCAAATATAGAAAATCTTTGTATATTTTTTGTATATCACAAAGAAAATTGTATATATTTAATTTAATTTAATGGGAAAAGTACGTAATACATATATAGACTCTATATGTATTACGTACTTTTCCCAGCACTGTGCTCTCTCCGTTGGGAACTAACTCCCACTTTGCATTTCTAATTTCCCCTTTCAAATATTTGCGAGCTTCTTTACGATCCCCTTCACGGCGTCAACCTTCGACTTCGGCTTTCAAGCTGAGTCGAGTCCTGCGTTTGCCAAAAATGCCTGGCAGCTTTGTCTGATTGACTGTCCTGTCGCCTATATGTCTATGTCTAGCTGGATGTCAACCTGTGTATATTGCTGATTGTTGTTGTCCTTCGCTTGCAGCGTGGTGTTAACTCGGTTGGCTAAGATTTACAGCTGTCGAATGTGTATTTCATCCCACACCCTCCCGGGCCGCAGGGCTGACTGACAAAGGCAGAAATCGGCTCTGACTCAACTGATTTACACTTGGCGTTGCTTTTTGTGGAAGTGATTTTCATGCAACCACTACAGACAGCATTAAAAGCAGAAGAAGAAGAAGCAAATCAAGGCATTGCTTGCGGCATTAGTTGAAATGGTTTCTGTGGCAGCTGCGTCTTCGCTCTGCCAACTAAATTGTTGTACTCCTCAATTTCTGTCAGAAGGTGTGACAGCACTTTGACAAGGACTTTTTGGGGTAGGAGCAGGAGCAGGAGCAGAGCAGAGCCGTGCAGACAGTTAGTGTGGATGGTGGTGCTGAAAAACCACTTTGCCCTGCCGCACAACAATTTCAACTGTCACAGCTCTTTTACAGTCATTTAAGTTAATTGTTTGCCCTGCAAGCAATGAAAATTGCCAAGAAAGTGGGCACAAGGCGACAAATGATACGACTCCATCCCGCCAGGACTTCGCACCTGTCTTCAAATGTGGAGACAACCAACGCTTAAGCTGTGGCCCCATTTTGCGGCCACATTTCTGTGGCGCCAACAGCAACAACAACAATTTGACAACTATAATTTGCCAATTTGCTGGCTGCCACGTGCCATATTCCTTTTCAGTATTTCTGTGGTCTGTTGTTGTGCATCATTATTCTTAAATCCTGAAAAATACCTTGAAGAATACGGACTGAAAGCCTCTATAATACTATATTACTTGCCGCACATGCTGTGTGCCTCTGCCGAAGAATATTTTTAATTAATCATAAGTTTCAAGAAGCACACACAAGGACTGACACACACAGACTGATACACACACACACACACACACACACCTTTGTGCAGCTCATTTCATTTGGAACCCATCCAAGTTGCTGAACTTTGTGTAATTCAATGCCTTTGCTGTCTCTGGGTTTTGTGCTTGTAGCGGCATCGTTGGCGTCTATTAATTAAATTAAAAAGTTCACAGGCAAACTCCTCAACGTAGTTGCCATCGTTGTCGTCATCGTTATTATTTTCGATGTTGTTGTTGGCCCCCCTGAAAACTTCAGGAGTTCTTAAAACTATGCGCAGACATGCAAAATTATCATGCGATGCGGCAGCCATTACAGTTCTGAGAGGACTAATAGCCCGCACAGTTTGCGAGCAATTGTGAAATTAAAAGCAAAAGCTAATAGAGTTGATTTTAGTAATATTCTATATAAGTGTTAGCTTATTAGCAAATTCAATTTAAGGTCGTACAGTTTGGCATTCACTGGGGGCTTTGACATGCACTCGGTATTTTATAAATTGTCTTTGCAATTATGCAAATGGCTTTTAACAATTAAGTAACCATGTTAAAACACTGTCTGAACCACTGATTCAATTGAACCACCTCTCCACACCCACTCTTCCACTCTGTCCCGCACTTGATGTTGTTTTTGTATACCCTTGACGAAGGTACTTAAGCTTAGGCTGCAGTTGTGTAACATTTTAAATATGCCTGATATTCTATATATTTTTGCTAGGCAATCGGATACTATGAGCAATCGAATTCTTGTATAGTATATCAATTATATTCACTTTAGCAACTAGTCTGCAAGATTATCTGATAGTCGACATGGTGTATAAGCCTTTTATATCGTGTTTTTTTTTTATTTTGCCTGCACATTTCTCGCAACAATTATGCATATTTACAAATGTTAATTGCCATCGGGCAGAACATTGTTGTATTACACGTGTAAGTCACTGGCAACAGCAGACACGCCCATGCCAATTGTGCGCCCCTATCTGTCAATTAACAGCATTATTGACTCTCGACTCCTGCTCTGACCAACCGTCACTCATTCAGCCAGTCAACCAATGAGCCAAACAAAGCCAGCGCAACCAACTTGCCGGCACTTTGAAATGCTAATGAAATTGGCTTTTAAAACCAAACGAATCGAATGGAGTGTGCTATAAAGTGGATGGCTGGAAAATGTATAAAAATACAATTTCAGCGACTGGCTGACTTTCATCAAAAGTCCCTGTGAATGTTCTCCCTTCGGCTGCTTAATTGATAAATTGATTAAATTGCATGGCTTAATTGCATGGCAATGTGACATTGTCTTTCGTCAGAAATGCCAACCACATGACATCAGCGACAGTAGTAGCAAGAACAAAACGTGAGTTTTCCCATTTAATTTTGGTATCCTTTCGTTGCCTTCTCCTTATGCGGTAAATTGCATTTGCTTTGTTCGCCTTCATTTTGGTCAAATGCTCGTTAATGCGACTTATTTGTCAGCAAATTTCAAATCACCTCTCAGTTTGCAGCTCGCAATTCTCTGTTCTATATTCTCTGCTCTTTGCCCTGCAGTGATCCGATTTGATTGAATTGCTTTGTCTGGACAGCTCCTCCTCCTACTCCTCTTTCTCCATCGCCTCAAATCAAACCCTCGACACTTTTAACTCAATCGCCAGCGGGTAGCTGTTGGCCAACCAACTGATTTCGCCATTGTCTTTTTCAGTTACAGCTTACGACATACATATATATGTTTGAGCTGAGCATGTGCGCTTTTGCGATCTATTTTGGGATTAGATACAAGTACTAAGTGCTTTAAATGTTGCAATCTTACAAATACATCGACTTAGTTTCTGGGCGATTCTTAAAAGGAAATTGAGATTCCGACATTAATACAAATGCAAATGGATATCTTTACATTTATATTCATTACCATTATCTGCCTAAGCTGCGTTGTTCATAAAACTTTTACGCAAGGTTTAATGGAAGTCCCAGCTACTTTAAATCATATACTAAAAGGTTCGTCAATCACAATTCTACTGCTACCAAAGTCAGTGACTAATCACATAAAACCCTACGCTGTCCACTTCCAAACATAGACAATCTGTTCGATACTCAGTTTTATAGAGCATTTTGCATTATCTATATAAGTGTTGCAGGATTATGGCTGCTCAACATACTCTCTCTCTCTCTCTCTCTCTATCTCTCTTCCTCTCTCTCTTTTGCATTTGTACAACTTTGTGGGTTTGTCGTTAACTACCCGTTAAGTCCAAGAGAATCCCGAATGAAAATGCGAACAATAAAACTTTAGCCAGCGACTAAAGCGCATTAAAACTGCCGACTGACTGTTTACGAGAATGGTCTCCTTTTGGAGAACATTGGTCACTGCCCAGTTACATACATACATACATACACACATACATAGATTGCATTTGTTCAATGATTTGCCCTTTTTTTCAGTTTGTCAGTTTGTGTTTTTGGGTTTTCTATTTTTGGTTGTTCTTTTGTGCGGTTTTGCTTTGATTTAATTTTGCTTTTACTGTCGGTTGTTTGTCATTGTTGGGCACAAAGTATTCCCTCCAGCCAATGTCTGCACCCAATTTGGGAGCTTTGTTCAATTGGCTTTGCTCCTGCTGTCTCTGTGCATCCTCTGTATTCCATCACTCGTCATTCGTCAGCAAAATAAATCACCTAAATGGAGGGGGGGGGGGGGGGGTAGGCTGTGACTTTAAAAAATGTGTGTGGTCTTGTTCCTGCTCAAGCACAAATTTGTTGGTGTTGCTGCACAAAAGTAGGCAACCATTTCAAGCCTGAGCCTAAAGTACAGCCTGCAATTGGCATTGACTTAACTGACTGAGTGAGAGGGGCTTATTTATAAATTGCTTGAAATTAAATGATAAAACCATATGTAGGATGCTTAAATAATACTGACATGAAAATTGAATTCTAAACTTTTTAAAATTATTGTTGCAAACTCAGTTCAAAATGTGAAAAATTACTTGTCGCGTACTACAGTCAGTGAAAAGTTTGCTATTATTATGACATTCATGGCAATCTGAGTTTATTACCGCTTACTTATCTTATATCTAGTTTTATAGCTAATTTAATTCACAATTTCAACTGCAGAGCTTAAAGCACGACATTCCTAAACAGTTGTGGGTTGTCATCGCATAAGAATATCACTTGATGGTTGATGCCATTAACCCACAGCTTTTTGTACTCCAGCGAGACGAGTTGTATTAGTACATGCCAAACATATTTTATTGATTACATTTGCTGCTCCCCCAAGTTCTACAGCATCCTCAACGAAGGCACCGCCCCGCCCTTTTGTAACTGCGTGTTTTTGCACAAGTTTGTGAGATTTTCGTTCGGTGGCAACCCCAAAAAATCAAATCGCAGCAGCGAAGCTGAAGTTCAGCAGTGCCACATTTAGTGGAATTGCATTTCTGTGGTCTGTATAGTGTATGAGTGCCATTGTGTGCGTGTGTGTATGTGTGTGTGTGTGTGTGTGGGACATGACATGAGTTATATAAGCAAATAAATTGCTTATTTGTAGCGACAATTTGCGGTAATTTTGTGATTTGTGCTTTGGTCTACAATCTGCAAATGTGGCTGCTGACATCATCTGTGGCTCTGCGGCTCTGTGGCTCTGTGTGCTGAGAACTCAGGGTTGTTGCCATTGCGCTCCCCTGGGTGGGGTCCTTTTGGCTATTAATTAAACATTCACATATGCTGTGTACATATTTGCTGTCCTCGCCATAATTCATAAAAGTCAGGAAGCGAATTTCGTCGCTTCAGGTCCCCTCCCTTTATGTGTCTCTCTCTCTCTTTTCAATTGGTGCTCGTCTTTTGATTACAGTTTATTGACTGCCTATTCAAAAGCCCCAGGCACTAAATGTGTAATCCTTTTTGCGCTTGCCATTTGCATACAGCACCAACCATATACTACTACGTGTATGTCAGAGTCCTCTCAGCCAGCCCTCGTCCTGTATGCATATCGTTAGCAAATTGCAGGCTCAAAAAGGCAACCCAGTTCTGTCCAACATACAAAAAAAAAAAAAAAACAAGGAGAAAAACTCCAGGCGGGCCCAAAAGGACAAGCGCGATATATATGTGAGTGTGTGTGTTTATATGATGTAAGCTAATACCCAGCCAATTTCCGTTGGCGGCTGCTACGTTTCAGCTTTTTTATATGCGCCCAGGTAACATGGCCAACTCTTCTTCTTGTTTTCTTTTTGACTGTCCTGGGGCGATATTCGAGCCGTTCGTATTTCCGTTTTGGAAATTAGAAGGCGCGCCTTGTTTTGTTGTCCTCCCCGCGTTACGTTTGTTCAAATTTGTACAAAAGCTTAGCTACATTTTTATTTCCACTCAACTTATTTGCATATTCGACACATTCGAAATTGCCCGGCTACGTTTACGAGCTGTGACTATGAAGCTTTTTTTTTTATTTTCAGGGGCGCAGCTGTGTGCTTTTTTGTCCTTTGGGGATTGAGCAGCATTAAGCCTTTAAGCATTTTTGGAAAATAATTTTAAAATTGACATTAACTTTTGCGGGGTCCACAACTGGACACCTCGAGGTGTCCAAATGAAGCCATTAGCAGTCAAAGTCTGTAGCCCAAACAGCTCACAAAACCCCATCAATTGACTTGTGAACGGGCCCCAAACCGCATCCTTGCGGCTCACACCAGTTTCTGGCATATTGGCCTACAAACAAAACCCGACAGCACAAAGGCGTTGATTGGTATGATACCCCTTCGACAAACCCCAGCCCCGGTCCAAGCTCAAAAGTGAAATGTGGCCAAGTTGCTTTGGGACTTCTTGCCACTTGACATTAAGTTGCTGGCCATATGAAATAACTCGATTTTGGGCTTGAAAGTTTTAAGTGCTGAACGATAATTGATTTTGCATAAAAGCCAATTAGCAAATGTAATAGCAAGATGGCCAACAAAAGTATATTAATTGTTTTTCATGTTGTTATATCTTTGCAGCCATTTCCCGCGAGGATGGCGATGACTCCACACATCATCATCACCATCATCATAATCATCATCGCGGCGGTGGCGCCCATCATAATCACGGTAATAAAGTTCCATTCAATGGCTACAATTCGGAGGAGTATCTGGATCGCCTCGAGCCCAATGGCAATATACCCGCTGACAAAACAAATTGCAGATATGGCGGTAAGTTTTAAGCACAAAATTAATAATCATAAGTGATATTATAGCTAAGAACTTGACTTATTAGCTATGTAAGTTAAGAGCTCTACTAAAAATTGATAAAAGTAATGTTTACGGCTACTTAATATATCTCATAAGTTTTCTAAATACCTTTTGCTAAATTTCATAAATTCAATTTATACAATGCCTTAGCTTTAATTATATTAAAGTGATTAATCTTGATGTCAATTCTCGCTTGGCTAGATTCGAGAAATTATATTCTTTGATCGATTAGCTAAGCTTATTTCACACCAAAAACATTGCATAATTTCTTATCTGTCGCTTGCAATTTGGCGAAAAATGTTCGCGAGAGAAGTGATTCCCAGAAATGTTGTTTTTTTTTTTTAGCAGGGCACAACCTTAAGTGAACTCATTCATAAAGATTTGCACAATTTATTGCTTCGCTTTCGCAATAATCTCTCATTGAAGAGTGCAGGGCTGCCTCGTGCCACAAAACTAATTTAATGATACGAGTATTTCGAGCGCTTTACTCCCCACAGACTGTCGTAATTTATTCCTGGCAAGTTGTTGGTCTCCTTGTTGTTGTCGCTGTTGCTGTATTTAGCTAATATCTGGAATGGCAGAGCCGCGTATCTAATTATGGTAGGGCATTGTCTCTCCCCAAGTGGCATATAGATAAACAATTCTGCTCAGCATTTCACTTGCTCGATTTATTCCTGTTCGTCTCCATATTTTCTTGTTGTCGTCATTTATCAAATTTTTGTCTCATTTAGCAGCGTTTCACAATCTTTCGCTTTGGCGCTCAATTTGTCTACATATTTCTTTTCCTGGGGTTGTTTGCTGTTTTGTTTATCTGCTTAATTTTGTCATTTAAAGGCGTACTTAAATTGCTTATCAGATCATAACGCTGTTGTTAATCCGCTTCAATTCCAATGCGTTGCTCCTTTTATATCCTTCATTTTATTGTCATAATTGTAAATTGCAATTTTATGCAAACAATGGCAGTTCTCGAGACTTTATGCAGAGTCGTCTAGGACAGACTTCAGACCCGTTGACATTACCGATAAGGCAGATGATGATAATGATGATGATGATGATGATGCTGTTGATGATGATGATGAGAAGGACGAAGACTTTCTGTGTATACTTGTAATAGCCTCATTTGTTGCTGATGCTGTTGTTGCCTCAATTGTTCCATGTACTTGAAGCTGTTGCTCTTGTCATTGTCCTTGCAAAGCGGGGCACTCAACTCGCCCTAGCCCTCGGCCTCGACCTCGTCCTCGTCCTCACCATCTCTTTTCTTATCTTTAGCTCTATGGTTCGGTGTCTCTGTTTGTCTCGCCTTGCCGCTGCTTGCATCTAGGCATTTCGGAATCGGCTCATAAAGCAACGGAAATGAAAATATTAACAAGCAAATGCACAACAGCAGCAGTAGCAACAGCAACAGCAGCAGCAGCAGCAGCAACATCATCAACAGCAACGCCCCACGGACAACAAGAACAACAGCAGCAACAGCAATATCAACTGAGAATTATTCATAGTTAAATGGAAACTCTGTACATTCTTCATAGAGCCCATTGTCTTTTTGACCTCCTCCCTCCGTCCACTCCTGTCTCCGTTGCACTTCATGCCATTCTATGCCATTGCATGGCACGTGAGCTACGTGCATTGCCAAGGTCCTGGTTCTGCCCCAAAGTTATATTGCACCAACGATGTATCACTCTTGGCTTATTCTCAACGCCATCTGGCATGTTTGCTTATTGCATTTGCGAGGTGCGCTGCTGGGATTACCTGCCGAGGTGTAAATGAATGTGACTGAAACTTTTTGCCAGAGAATGAAATGGAGTCTGTTGCATGTCAAGCTAAAGTTGACTAAGCTTTGCAATGGTTTATTAATACTGTTTCGCTTTGTAGTCTCCATATAAATGTGCATTGCCTTCTTTTAAAATAACAAACTTTCTATAAAATGGAGTAAACTGCATTAGCCGTAGACAACTTTTTCAATTTCACGCAAATAAACGTCGTTTAACTACAAATTTAAGTTATATCTATTCTGTTCAACTCATTATACATTTAAATTCAATATTATATTTCCTTCTCTCCCCATTTCCTGACTTTTGATTGATAGTTTTGTTCTGCTTAGTCTTCAATTTAATTCGTTCTCTCGTATGCTGCTGTGTTCAATAAACTTTTCTCAAGCAACCCAACAACAGTTCAGTTATCATAAAGTTATGTAACGCACAATAAATTACACACTTTGAAAGCACATTCACCCACTCAACTAGACCAAGAGCTCCCCACCCAAACCCAACCTCCTATCACCCACTTTTAGTTCCACGACCAAAAGCAATTTCAGTTTTTCATGTGGCTGCTTCCGTTGGAGCTGCTTCTGCTTCGCTTGTTGTTGCTGTTGCTGTTGTTGCTATTGTTGTTGTTGTAGCTGTTCTGATTATATGATTTATAAGTTATCTTCAACTCGACAATGCTGTTGTTCGCCATTAGAGGGAGTGGCATGGCATTGGTTGGGTGGCAGGGCAGACATTTGCCAGGATACGCGCAATTTATTCTCAAAGTCGGCAGCCTAACAAAGATTATGGTTTATATGCGCAAATTATGCGTTGCCAAAAACCTTAACAATTCGCCCAGCACCGTAGCTTTAAAAGGTCTTTGGCTTTTATTAGGCCATTACAAAAGTTGTGCCCTGTTACAACAAAACAACAAAACAAAAAAAAAAAAGCGAAAATCTTGTAAATTGCTTAAAAAACATATTTGGCAAATTCGCATTACACATTTGACAAACTGCCGCAGCAGCGACATTTTCTTGTAAATCATGTTCAACAATTATTCACAAAACATGCAATTATGAGTATTTAATTTTCGCCTCTTAATGGCATATTGTGTGCAACATTTGGGCACTAAAACATCGCTTCTTTCTGCTACTCTGCGTAATGCCTGCCCCCATCTGCCACCGTTTGTGTTCGCAGAGTTATTTGCCTGCGATTTCCCACAAGTTTATTTGCACGCGCGACTAAATCCTTTTAACGCTTTATTCGGCTTTTGATGCGACCGTGACTTCTCCTCAAGCTTTTGTTTATTTTCTCTTGTAATACGCCTGCAAAGGGTATTTGGACTATTTAATGAAATATGCAACCCTTTGAGAATAAGAATTAAGTCAAGTATACAATAAGAATATCAGTCTCCTTCGACTACTTGTCTTATATATTATAATTAAGATTAAGATCCGACTTTTCTCACGCTTGCCAAGAGTATCCCATTGATATCTTTCGTTGTTGCCTCAGTTTGTTTTAACTTTTCTAATTAGTTTTCCCAATTATGCATAGATTTGGCTGATTCAGATCCGAATTTTCTAAGAGTATCTCAACTTCGTCATTTTGCTGTCATCTTTTGTTTGCCCTCACTTTTAGCTTCATCGCATCTTTTGCTTTCTTCTTCTGCCCACGCACAGGGCTTTTTCACAACCGAGCCTGCTGCCAGGACTCGCTGGTTGTCTATTGTATTTATTTTTTTTTTGGGGCAACGCTTTTACTCCCTTGTCGCCTGTCTGTGATTTAAATTTATTGGCAAAATACTTTAAGTGATTTTTTTTTCTTTGCTGTTTTTTTTCTTGGCTTCATTGCTTGGTGTTTTTGGGGGGTGGCATTTGTCTATCTGTGCGCAACCCTTTGACAATTTTTTTTGAAGGGGTTTGTTTTTGTCGTGTATCTTTCGACCATTATTCGGGCTAAAGAAGTGCCGTCGCCTTGCGGTTAGACAGCTCTTCTTGTGGTTTACAGCTCCCCCCATCAAATTCGTTGCAGTTTATTAACGAAGCAAAAACATGTCGCTTTTCCGCATTTGTGTGCTTCCGCCTTCGCCTCGAGCTTTGGTTTTTTTTGTTTTTAAATGTTGTGCGGCGAATTTTAATGATTTGAATGCAGGGAAGGGTTTTTTGTTTTGTGTGGGTTTGCTTTGCCTCTGTGCAGATATTTGGTAGATGTCATCTCGCGTGAGACATGCCCTTTTCTTTTTTCTTTTTACTTTTTACTTTTTACTTTTTACTTGGCCGGCTAATGAAGCGACTTATGCATTGACATGGAAAATTTGCGGCTTTAATTTTTTGTCGCTCTTTGCGAGCATCTTTTTCGGTTTTTTTTAAGGTTGTCATGCAGCATTTGCATAAGGCTGTTTTTTATGAAGGAGATCAAAAAGCGGAAGACTTAAACCTTTGTGAATTGTTTAAGAAGCGAAAAATTAATGTAAATTACAGCATATTCAAAAGAAATCTGCAGATATAGATTGCTACCTGACATTATTCTACATTCAAATAAAACTGAGAGGCCCTTCGGTTATCACAACAATTTTAGTAGTATTCAAAATTGAACAATTATTACACTTAAAGACTTCAAGAAACTAAAGCCAAAGTAATTTTCATGCTAGTGATTTCTAGCTGCTGTCAGCGAAAATTCAACACAACTGTCACAAGAACAGTAGATAAATATGAATAATGCTATGTAGTACAAGCTTAGCTCACAATATATAATGAGTAATGAGATCATTTTCCTCAGCTTCCCTCGTTCCGCGCCAATGTAATCAATTCTCTTTGAAAACTTTGTCCACACGCAACTAATGCAAAGTTCACAATAGCTGCTCCTCCCTTATCCTTCCAACACGCCCCATAATTTTAAAGTTGCTTTTGCCGGCAGCCAATTGTCGGGCAATGTGCTTTCCCCAAGATTTTCCAGCGCCCAGAAGAAAATTGTAAAACTGTCCAAAAATGAATTTTTTCGATTTTTTTTTTCTTGACAATTCGCCGCAGTTTTGCATACTAAGCTCATTATGTTGAGACGCCCTAGAATAAGAAGCTGAGAAACGCTGAAAAGACGAAGAACTCGTTGCCCTTTTTTTTATATGTATTTTATTTCCTACTTGCCGGCGGGGGTTGTAAACTTTTTAATAGTTACCCAAAAAAGAGAGCCAAGTAAGACAATTTGACGCGCATTTTATTGCAACTGGCTTGTCCAAGAATGCCCTTGGGCAGTGGCACGCCTCTCGTCCAGTCCCTTGCTGTCAACTGTCTAAATGAAAAGTAGCACAATATGAAAATTCACGCTTGTCATTATAAATTCTTTATAAAACGCCGCCCCACCACTCCCAAACATGGCCCAGACAGCCACAAGACATAATCAAATTGTGTTTGCCACCGCTTTAAGTGCGGTGAATATCTTTAAGTTCTTGTCACTAGCAATCAACGAACACATTCTGACTGACAGCTGAAGTATCCATAACGTCATCAGGAGCTCATACAATATAGGGGTGTGGAGGAGGCTGTGACGAGGCATAGGGGTTGTGGTTGGGGTGGGAGGAGCCTGAGGTCACGGCCTCCAACGGAATTAGGATTCATAATATGACAAAGTGATGGTTGGGCCATGTAACTAACGCTTGTTCTGTGTGCGTGTGTATAAGTGTGTGTGCGGGTATCCTTGTAACACATTCAACACACTACCACACACACACACACACACACACACACAGACACACTCATCGAACGTAATGCACACACGTGTGTGCTTAGATTATGAGCAGCTTCAGCTGCGGTTGCCTTCCATGTATTTGTATTGCTCTATAGGGAGATTGCGTTTCACCTCCTGCGTCCTATCGAGTCCTGCGTCCTGCTGTCTGTCACTACAGATAAGGCCCTGTGTGTGTGTGTGTGAACTGTGACAGCCTCGGGGGCATGTGGCACGGATAGCACAGAGCACGCATTTGATTTGGTCAGTTCGACACATTGCTGTAGCTCACTCCAAGGCGCACATAGGCCCAGCGCTTCCTTCCTTCCTTCGTGCAACATTGTCTACTTCAAATTTTGATTGTCATTTACGTGACTGGTCGCCTCTATGTGTGTGTGCGTGTCTGTGTGTGTGTATAAGAGGCTTTTTTGAATGAAATTGCTGCAAATTATTCCCATTACGATTTTGGGGCTGCTTTTCAAGTTGATTGTCGTTTACATGTGAACAAAGCACTCTGCGTCCAGCCTCTACTTAGGCGCCTGATTGGACTTTCAAAGGGGGCAAACGATAGACAAGTTGAGTGTTCTGTTTTTAGACCGGTCAATGATGGATTAATCAATCAGCAACTGCAGAAAGGCCTACCGATAAATTAGAAATTCATTGAAATTACTGAAGTAAATGATAGAATTTGTACATAGTCCCTTACGATCTATTTTTATCGATTTGTTATTGATAATTGTTCGAGGAAAACGCTCAGTTAGCAATAGCTTCATTAAAAATAAGATTTTTAATTGATGTACGATAATTTCTGCCATATACTGTACTGGTTCTCCTACAATAAATTTAAATTATATGTATTTATATGAATATATTAAATTATACATTAATTTTTTTTTATTATTTTATTCAATTTGCTGTGGGATTTATCATTTTGCCATTAATTTTGAAGAATTTATGCTCTTTTAAATATATATAATACATATATTAATTGAAGTCATTGAATTGAAATATGCAATTTATCATCAATATGAATATTTCCTGCTGTCCATATCGATGCTTTAACCATTTCTCGTTCCATTGTGCGCCCTCGTGACCACTGTGCATGCTCCATTCTATGCAGTTGCAGACTATTGACGATGCGAATGTCTCATTGGAGTGCGTGCAGTGGCCTGGTCAGTTTCTGGTCTGTCTGTTGATGTTGGTCGTCCTGACGGCATTCTATTGCCATTGGCGCTGTGCTGCTGTTATTGTCCTGGAATTGTCTACGTGTCTTTTGTTTCTTTGAGCCAACCCACCTAGCTGTACGGCCTCTCCTACTCCCGCTCCCGCTCCCGCTCCCGTTGGTGTCTGTTATTGCCTGGAGGGCAAACAATTCGAGCTGACCATACGATTGCTTTTATGACGAGCGCTTGACGAAAGCGTGCTGCGTTTTTTCCACTTTTTGCTCGCTCTTCAGTTGATGATATATATTGGTGGAGAGCAACAGTGGCTGCGATGCGTCCACTCGGCCCCCTCGGCTTTGTTTGCGATGGCCGCGAATCAGTGGCCAATATCCAAGCAATGTTTGTAAAGCAAACCTTTTGAAGTTAATTAAAATATACAGCAGCCCAGAGCGAACAATTTTCAATTACTTATACCAAGTTTTATCCGAGTATTATATTATGTTTTGTTCTGTTTTTTTTTTTTGCTGTTTAACGAACGCTTGTAAAAATGTTACGCTTAATATTGTATGTGCAAGCTGTATCAACAGGAAATGGATATATATTATTGCTTATTAAAACTCTTTCAACGGGTTTTTATTATTGGCAGTGAAAGCAGTTGCAAGAGTCGCATCGGTTGCAAGTAAATTGAATTCTCTGTTGCCTTTTCCCAACACTAAGCATTATTAAGCTTTGGTTCAAATCTTTGTACTGCTCTTCCCGCAATTGAATTGGATGCCCTTCTCTCCTTGTCACCTGCTCTGCTCGTCCTGTGTAATACTGTGCTGCAGCTTTTGATTGTGGTTTCAACAATACGTATTAGAAATCAATTCATTTTGTTGGTCATTTTGCAATTTCCGATTCCGAACGAATAACCGCTGGGCGGGCTACAAAGTAAATAATCAAACGACAAATTGCAGCCGGCGATTGATGCTTTTGACGTTGATAAATGCGAGTGGACCGAACAATGTGTGATTGGCATTTGGTAATAAATAAAAGCCTAGTAACAGAAATCATAGAATAGTAATGTTCTTTCATTTATAAACTAACTGAACATTGTTTGAAAATGCTGAAAAGTAAGACAAGCCTTAAAGTAATGTGATAGTATATTTTGTAGAGCTACTATTCATAGTAAGTTTTTATCGTAAGTGTAGCATACATTATAAATGCCAAAATATCCTGTGGCAAGTGCAGTCACTCCCTCAGAATGTGACACCAGATTGCTGCTGTCTCAACTGAAGAGCCCTTCGGCACTCAGAAGACAAATGCAGCGCCAAGCTTGTTGCAAGCTAACGGATGTGGCGCCAAGCTGCCGTTGCCGTTGCCTTTGTCGCTTTCCAGTTCCCATTACCATATCCAAAAAAAATAAATAAAAGACCAGACCGCAACAATGTTGCATAATGGCAACGTTTAGTGTGAAATTTTCAGCGGTTTTCCATGTGCCTTTGACTGCAACTCTCTGCAGCTGGCTCTTTGCTGCTACGCTTCCTTTGAAATTGCGCACATAAACTAATTTCGCATGCATGAAATGATTTTCATAGAAACTAAAAATGAGAAAATTGCAGAGTGGCCGTCAGCAGCAGCAACAACGGCAGTGGCTGCCAGTGTTGGGGAATGCATCCATTAGGGTTAAGTTGCGTCCTGCATTACCACGTTGTACGGGGGCCTGGTCCCGCTAATTGTGTCACAATGATGAGCATAATTTGCAACACACTCACACACACTTTTACAGTGTGTGTGTGTGTGTGCTACATATAATAATCTGCCGCGTACAAAAGGGCAGTCTGAAATAAAGTATACGCGACGTGTGCTCGAGTCTGTAACTCAACATTTATGCATAATGCTCGCACTAATTTTCCGTTAGTAAGTAATTGCATTTTGTTTCGCCAACGCTTTAGGCACACCTTAACCCCTACCCCCCTGCACTCCCTGCAATTCGTCTTCCGTTCGGCCCACTTACTTTCATTAGTGGCATTTCATTAAATGTAACCGGAAGCCGTACAACAGTCTCTCATTCCCTAGGCTCAGTCAACTTTTCGGCATACTCATTACTTTGTGTGGCGTCACTTGATACCCTACCCCCAACCCCAATACCCTTAACCAACACCCCCAACCGGCGCCTGTCTTCATGCATAACTGTCTCGCTTTTGCAACTGGCACCGCTTTTAATTAGCATCAATGTCGTTTGTCTGCCCTCTGATTTACGCTCCGTTTGCGTATCGTTTTGTTTTGGGCGCTCAATTTAAATGTCAGCGCAAACACACACCGACACACACGCACACACACACACACACACGCATTAGGCTATTGCATACGAGTATGTATATAAAATATGCTGTCATATGTGCGGATCATGATGAATGATGCCGCCAATTGTTTGGTTTTTGTTTTGCATTTGTTATTGTTTGTGCAGTGCAAACAGCAAATTTTTGAAAATGTGGAAAAGTGGGCAAAAAGCATAGCAACCAAACCAGCACACCCCACACCCCACACCATAACCCTGAACGCTTAGCGCTCTCAGCCGAAGCCTACCCGTTCGTCAGTAAACATTTTTCGTCTTGACAGGAGAGCATTATAAACACAGATACACACACACTCTTACACACAGACATATCTGCTGCCTGTCAGTCTCTGGCAAAAACTCTGTTTGTATACTCTGTAATCGTTAAGCGATTTCTTGTACTCCTCCCCAGCCAGGCAGTCGGCCCCTTTTTTGTTTGTCTGCTCGTACAAGAAAAGTAATTTTATGTAATTTGTTAAGTAATATCCTTCGTTGTGTTTGCCTGGATGTCTCGTCAGGATGTGGCAGTGGTATTACAGTATAACCGTATGTAAGTATGTCCGCCTTGCCTACGTGGCAGTAACTTGATGGATTTACTGCTGCTGCTATTGCCGCTGCTGCTGTGGCTACTCTGCGGCATTCTCTCGCTCTCTCTGCTCAGCAACGCCTTGTCAGTTAATTAGAAAACGAAAACATCAAAGTGCTATTGTCGAAGCTTTAAGCTGCTGGAGAGCAGCTTCATCAGCTGCCAAGCAAGTTTTACAGCACTCGGCAATCTGTGTCTTATTAATGGGATGTGAATATGTTCTGATTGCTGATGGCATCAATAAGCTCGAGCTTAGGAAATTACATTAATCCATGGAGACTAAATTTCCATCGTTATAATATCCCATAACTGACACGATTTTTAACGATTTTGCATTTCAATTTGAAAACACGATTTTTTCATTCAATTCAAAATCCCATGACGAATTCAAATTTTCCACACCATAACTTGGCAATGTGTTTACTTGATTTTAATTACAACAATTTGTTGACTCGGGCGACAGTTTGTAACAAATGCCAAAGAAAAACACGTTCAGCAGACAGTCATGATTGAATATGGTTTTCAAATTATCTCGCCTTGTCGCGTGGAACATGTGGCATGAGTAATTATGTGTTGGAGACCAATCGAATTGGTGTCAACAAACGCACAAACCCATCAGAACTCGCCCCAGACCCGTGACTCGACTGCCAGCAATTACAAATTTGCACTGAACGAAAATCCTTTTTCTTTTTGTTTTTCCTTTTTTTTGTTTTTCTTTTGGCACCCGTTGTGCACCAGTCACACAAATTGTGTGTACGTGTTTTTCTTCTTGTAAGTCGCCAAATACAGCAACAGCAACAACAATAACAACAACAAGAATAACAAACAAAATAACAAAAACAAAGCATGCCACAACAGCTCAGCCCTTTTGCTGTTTTCTAATTGGAAACGCTTTTCATTAAAGCGCAAATGAAAATCAATGTTCGACATTGCTGTCCTTTGAGTTTGAGTAATTAAACACAATCAACTGAGAAGTTTTACTTCTTTTCTCGCTCGTGTCCTTAATAAATACCGCTATAGGGCACATAATGGCCGGAAAAGAGTTCAGGGGCAATGGTAGAAGCAACAAATCCTCAGACGTTCGTCGCCTTAAACCAAATACACACACCACACACCAGACCGATGAACTCAAACACACGCACACAAATCAATTTACCCCAACCACAACGACAGCTGCCAGTGAAAATGAAGCAATAAATAAGCGGTAATTGGAAGTGATGAACGAAAGGATATGCTGCCCAGTCGAATACAAGCCACAGGCCACAAGTCCACATGCTCCTCTCTGACTAGGGACCACAAGGAAGCTAGCCTCAGAGGCAGAGGTAGAGGCGAACTAACATTGCGTCCAAATCTCTAATCAAATGTCAATTTCTTATTGAATAATATGGCAACATACGAGCCAAATTCGAACCAACCCCGCACCAAACCTACCCCAACCCCTTTTTGGAGTGTATTCGTGTGTGCGGGCGTGCGAAAAGAAAAATATAACCATGAAGTAAATCTTTTAACGACGCGCTGGCCAGGAGAAGTAACAGCAGCAACAGCAGCAGTAGCAGCATTCACATTGTCCTTGCCTTTCATGTGCACGTCCTTGACGGTGTAGTCGTAGTAGTGTAGTATAAGCCATTTAATGTGCTTTTTGGCCAATTATTACGCGCGATTTATGCTTTTATTTGTCAACAAAGTTAGCAGCCATGCCGAAAAACCAAGTATAAAGCAATGGGGGCAAAAGTTTAAGTATTGCTCGTTGGTTGGTCAACAAGCGTGAAATAGCCATCGAAGCTGACTCTGAGTGGATTATTTCCCGTTACACCAGCTATAAATCCCTTATAAATCAATGTGTGTTTGCGTGTGTGTGTGTGTGTGTGTGTGTGTTAGTTACAGGTTCACAATATTTTAATATATTTTTGTTTGATTTAGTTGCACAAATTTGCAGTAAACAACATAAATTGCACATTCAGCTCTTAAACTGCGTCGGGAACTCTGATGCAATCTTTAATGTGAAAGAATATTAATAATATGTGTGAAGAGAGTAAAAGTACTTAAAGAGAGTGAAAGAGAGAGAGAGAGAGAGAGAGAGTACAAATTAATATTTTGTATTCCTTGCATTCACTCCTCAATATATAAATAATATGATATATATGCTTTTCAATAGGAAAAGTGTTATTTAAACAGAATATTCCAATTTTACTTTGAGTGTTAAAAACGCTTTTACATCCTATATCTTATTCTAAGTGCTAAAAGTATATTTACATTAAATTAAGCCACATATCAATTAAATGCTTATATTATCATAAACGTTTTTTAAATCTTTTGCCATCATGTATTCGGCTTTGCTTTAGCTTTTGCGCATTCGCTTCCTCAAATATCTTTAATATATATCCATTTTATTATATATTTAATACCGCACCTAGTCTTAAGTTACATTTCTCTAAACGCTTAGCTTGAAATTTGCTTTTTCAAATCGAAATTATAATTTATGTTTGCCTATTTTTTCTACCTTTTATTTTTAGCACAAGAATCTGCGAAAAATGATAATAATAAACCTAAACCACAAGGTAATGCAATCCAAAAATTCCTAGCTTTATATTAGTCGTGTAAGAATTTATGCTTTGCATGCTGTTGCCGGAAATCGCTTAGACTTTTATTAGTTTCCATTTTGCTCATTTTATTTTTTTGTTTGGCTTTGACAGCAATTCCAATGATCATATTTTATGCGCAAAGCCTTTAAAATGTCATTAAAATAGATGTCATGCCTGTGTCCGTTGTTAGCTGTTGTTTTTGTTGTTGTTTGTTTGTTTGTTTGCTGTTTGTGTAGTTTGGCATCAGAAGTTGCCTTTGTCATTGTCATCACAGTCATCGTTATAGTCCTGTGGCCTTAGCTTAGCTCTTGCCCCGAGTGCAGTCGACAGCCAAAAGTAATGACAAAACGCAGCGGGTTATCATTTTCATATTGAGACATTTGCGAAGCCCGAAACGTCCTAAAGCCAGAGGCTTATGGGAGGGTAGAAAACTGGGTTCAAAATTCAAGGATGCAATATTGAGAATCCCCTTGGCATTGGCTGCACTTGTCTCTAGTCTGTAGTCTAGAGTCTAAAGACTCTAGTCTGGTGTCTGGAGTCCTTGTGTCTGGAGTCCTTGGCATCGTCGTTTGTATTGGCCTTTTTTTTGTGCTCAGAACTGAACGTTGTTGGTTATCATCTTTGTAATTGAATTCAGCAACAACACAATAAATTTTAGGCACAAAACGGGGGGCGGAGTGGGTGAGTGTAATGCTGAAAAGGGCTGCCAAAACAAACAGTGAGTGTGGAATGTGTTTTTGGCTGCAGTAAAAAGAGAAAATTTAATTTCTGGCCTGAATAATAAATCACAAACATAACAGCGAACGGTTCGAAGGAAGCCTGGGTCCACAAACAAATAAAACAGCGCAAAATGTTTCAGCTGGAGGACACTTGATGTCGCCAGAGATAAAATGCCCCACACTTGCTGGTGGCGGGGTGTGATATCCTCCGGTTTGTTGCCCAATTTGAAATGCGTTGTCGATGGCCATCGTCAACGATGCTTGCCGTCGAACGCTTTATGCTATTGCATTTATCAAAATTGTATTTCCTGCCGCTCTCTCTCCGTATGGCCAAGGAGCGCAGAGGAAGCATAAACCCCTGCCACCCCTTGGCGGGTTCCCCGTTTTGTATATGTGCACACACAAATACATATTTTATTTGTTTTGAATGGGCGGGGTGGGACTTGGGAGGCAGCAGCGGCTGTTGCTACCTCGGTTTCAGCGAGTTGCCTCAAATGTTTTGCTTTATTAAATTTTTACGCAAATGCGCGACACGCGCATATGAATAATATCAACTATACGTTAATACAGAGAGTACCCGACCGGGTAGATACCACGTAAAACACATAACAAGACATTTTATCTAAAGATGACTTGTTTCTTAAGTCGGAAAACTAAAAATATTGGCATAGTAACATATAAAACAAATAGTCAGAGTGCCGAGCTTAGCTAATCTAACATTATTGCTTCTGCAGAGTTCTCGACTCGAAATATTTTTAAAGACCTTGTTAAATAATGGACAATTCTTTGTATAGATTTTCATGCTGACTACTCTAAGTAAATTAATTATTGGATGGTCTTCTGACTCATCGGCTTATCCCAACTTATTTGCATATGCAGAACAGGGTACAAGAAAAACACAATGTTTCATAGTGCAATACAACAGGCATAAATATTCATGCATAAAGTGGGTAGCTCATTCGAGTGCCGTTTCATACTTATGCAAATGAAAAGTAAAAAATTGTTATGCCCAGCTCATTTCTTTTATAGGCGACACACTACTGTTTCGGACTGGGGAGAGGGTGCAAGGTGGCGGGAGATGGTACTGACCCACTCAGCAGTGTACAGTGATTTTTTTTTTTTGATGATATGCACTCACTCCCACCCGCATGCCATAAATAATGCCACAAAGCCAAAACCAAATACGAGTAGTAAACAGAAATTGCGAATAATATGCAATAATGCAAAAGGCCAACAGTAGTGAGATTCTGCCAACAGATGCGATGTTGCCATGGGCACTACTACACATACAACGTATGTATATGCATAAGAGAGTTGCCACCCAGTTGCTGAAGACTCTCGGGGGAAGACACACAATATGCAACAGCAGTAGCGGCTCCACACGCAACCACCTAGCCCTGCTTCCTGCGTTCCTGTTAGCATGTGTGTAGTAGGGGTATGCGTGAGTTGTTTGCCTGGGCTTAAAGTCACAGCAGGACGTGACATCCTTGCATAGCATTTGCATAACTATGACCACCAAGAGGCAGCTACATCAGCGACAGTGCTGCGCCCCTTCCCTGCCACCCACCCCTCTCCCTCTGGCACTATCCTTCACAGTCTGCTGCTCTAGCGCCCGCTATTTTTATCATTTCCGTTTTTTGTATGACACATTTTTCCATTTACTTTTTTTTCTTCATTTTCATTTCTCATTTTTTTTCTGGGATGTCGTAATGCGCTTGCATAATTTTCATTGTTTTCATTTTACACGCGAATTTTCTGCACTCGAATTTTTTTTTTTTTTCTTTATCATTTTATTTCGTTTCTTGTTTTGTGGACTGTTTCCTGTTCTGATTTCTGTTTGCATTTCAAGTTATTCGCTTGAGAGATTTTTAGTGTGTAAAGTAATAAAACTGAGGCATAAAGGCGTTAAAGGAGTTTCGAAGAAAAGGGTAGAAAGGAGTATTATGAGAGTTCAGCTGCTTATTTCAGTGTGGCCATATAACTTTATGAATGCCTTAAAAACTGAAGACCAAATATCAAAATGTTCCAAACAAAGCAAATTTACAAGAACATAACACATTGATGACAGCACGAAACATGACTATAATTTCAACATTTTGTAATCATTTGGTAGCATTTACATTACACAATGCATAGATGTTTATACCGTAATGAAAGGCATTCTACATATAGTAGTATATTCTGTACTTATTGAAAATATTCCCATCCTTACTGATAAAATTCCATTCTGTTGTTTATATGTATGTATATGAGATTTGCCAATATCATCCAAGCTAAATCGATTTTCATCGTCCTGGTTTTCTATCTAGATTATATGGATCTATGAATAGGTTCCAAACTTTCCACTAGATCCACCTCAACAAGTCCATTAATGACGATAGTCTACTATAGCCTGTTATATACTTAATGCACAACTGCAATAATTACAATAATTAATCTGCAATGCAAGAGTTAATTTGCAATCTGTACTTATGTGTGGCATTAACTCAACGCAATTCATGATGCCTTGGTTTACATACAGTTAAGTTGCACATACCATCAATATCAATACTCTTATAGCCATTTACTTATGTGCTCATTTCGCCCACAGACAGCGTTGCCAACTGTCCCATTACGGGTTGTGCTATTTGCTGGCAATTGCCATTGCCAAATGATTATCGCTGAGCTTCTGACATTCTCAAAGTCTCGAATTGCTATTGGCATTGTTGGCACTCTCAGCCAGTATTATCACATGAGTATCCGAACTTTTCGAACTTTCTAATATGCCAAATAAGTGCCTAGCCATGTAAATATTGAAGAAATGTCGTCTCTTCTCGCTTTGCATTGCTAGTCATTTTTTCCAATTTACAGCCACTTTGCCAATGCTCAGTCAATTTTTGCAAATCAAATGGTTTTCATCGGTTGCTCTTCCACTTTGTGCTGAAGCTGAAGCCAAGACGGCTGGCTGCCAGGACAACGAAGCTGACTACGCCATTCTGCTTGAAGGGCTAGCAACGAATGAGAGAAACGAAGTGGTTCACTTTCTTTTTTTTTATTATTTTATTTTTATTTCAGCTCTCTTCGCTCGTTTTGCTTTTATTTGGCTCATTTATGGCGCATATTGCGCATTTAATCGTCGTCAACATTTGCCATGTAACGGGCATTGAATATATGTGTGCTTATATGTGCCACTCCTTCCAATATATGTCAGCTTCGTGTGTGTGTGTGTGTGTGTGTGTGCCACATGCGATTCACAGGATTAGCTTTCAGTAAGCGTCCGTGCAAGCAGATAGCAGATAGCAGCCTGGTCCGACAGTGTTGTCCTGATATCCTGTAGCCCGACAAGTTTTCCCAAATTTTTTTATTATTTTTTTTTTTTGTTGGCTGACATGCTCGCGCACAATCAGCTGCTGTTGAATTTTTAATTTTTATGTTAGTAATTTCTCAACATTCTGTTTGACTGTCGGGCGCAACGTGAAAACGGCGAACTGGAAGCTGCTCCTTGCCAGCAAACATCTTGTGCGCGCATATTAAATTTTTTGTTTTATTTAGTTTTTCTTGTTATTTCTGTGTATATACCCTGTGGCCATAAAATGTGAATCGGGGGGCATAGTAAAGTTAGGCCAAAAAGTACCATAAACTTTTAATGTTCACATATTACTTCTTTCACAAGGTAGTAAACTCTAGACGGACCCCGACAGATATTATAAAACTATTGAAAAACTTAAATAAAGAAAGGAGAGCTGTGGTAAAACTATCTAT
Source organism: Drosophila grimshawi (assembly GCF_018153295.1). Taxonomy (NCBI): domain Eukaryota; kingdom Metazoa; phylum Arthropoda; class Insecta; order Diptera; family Drosophilidae; genus Drosophila; species Drosophila grimshawi. Next base: position 13,260,673 of record NW_025063240.1, on the reverse strand, counting down.
AATATATATAATTCAATTAAATTAACTACGCTCTAAAAGCATACAGGGTAACTACTAGTCTAAAACTCTCAACCAGAATCAATCCGAGTGGTTTTTATTCGCATTTCAACATTTGGGGAGGCGTGAAAACCAAATGGAAACTCGGGCGGATGGAGATAGTAGCTGGCAGACATTCTTGCGATGCGAGTTTCGTAAGTGGAGTTTTTCGTTTGGTCAGGCCATTGACTGTGGCATTTATGTATGTGCATATATAAATATATTAGTAGCAGTTGTTGAGTGCGGAGTGTTGAGTGGGGTTTCACTTTGCAGTAAGCTATGCTGCTGCAAAAGTGGGTTACAAAAAACCAGACTGCTGCAATGCAATGCCAAAAGGGTTACCGTTGCCGAAAAGCTTAAGCTACAAAATTGCACAACGAGGTGAAAAAATAAATGTGGAAGGTAAACAAAATATGTGTTCAACATTATTGAAGCTTATGCATTACAAAATGCCAAACAGAATCCAACTTTCTGTGAACTCTAGCAAAATATTTGATTTAAAAAATTAAAATAATAATTTGCAGTATGGTATTTGCACAATAAATTGAGTTAAATTGCGACTGGAGTTTATCCAGCACGCGCGTGCATATTTCTAACCAGCAATGAAAATACGATATCATGCGCTGCCTCCTCCAGCAACCACACACCCCTTTCCCGCCCATCTGCTACCTGTTTAGTTTTTAAGCTGTAACAAAACCAATTTACGAGAAGTGCAACTGCAAACCGAACTGCTGCCAACTGACGCCAGCAGCTACAACTATATTGTATAAATATTTCAATGAAGCCACATATAGATACACACGTACACACACACTCACACACACACACATACCCGCAGGTGGCACATGGCGCAGCAACAGTCACGGGAGCAACTGCATCCACAGCTGCAACAGCAGCAGCAGCAGCAGCAGCGACGACGATGCCAAAAGCAAACATAATTTAAAATGTAATTAGTGCTCAAATAGAAAGCCAGACAAACAGAGCAAAGCCAACTGAAGAGCAGGGGAGTGCTGTATAAAGGGGCGTATTTGTGTGGGTGGGCATGGGCGTGGCAGTGGCAATGCAAACAAATTGCGAGAGCAATTGAAAGCCAGAGACGCGCCACGACGCTCCCAAGTCAATGGATATATATGTACATATCATCATCATCATCGTCAGGTTACTAGGTGACCCAGTGCCGCAAACGCTCTGGACACCACACAGTAAACAAGCATGCGGCCACGCCCATTATCAACGCCCACCTGCGCTTGGCAAGTCGGCATTCAATTACAACTGCTGCTAGTGCTGCGACTGCTGCAGCACCTGCAAAAAACTTTGTCCTAGACCAACTTTCAACCTGCCAACTGTTTCCAGCTTGCTGCCTGTTATTCTTTTGAAACATTTTTATTATATTTGCTTGTGTATTATTCAGTGCATCCCTTTCGTCCGCAACGGATTCGATTCCGTTACGGATTCGGACTCGGATTCGGTTTGCGGCTGCAATTCTGTGGCTGCCGCTCTGGTTCTGTGTCGTGTAAACATGGCACATTTTACAGTTTGCCCAGAGTTTGGTCGCATTCACCAGTTTCAAGGCTCATGGCTCTGCCCCCGATTGATGATGAGAATGCAGCTGATGCTGCTGATGCTGCTCTTGCTCCTCTTGCACTGCCCCCATTTTTGGTTAATGAGGAAACTTGCTAACAAGTCGTCGAGGTTGCGCTCATTATGCATTGCCAACAATCCTTTTTGCCCGCACTCCACGGGGTCCTTGAAGGTCCTTCTGCTGCTGGTGGTTTTTTTTTTCTGGTTGGCGATTTGTTGGCTTTTGTTTTGATTTGCTGCAACTAATTTAGATTTTAAGTCGTCTCTCTCAGTTGGCAACCGCTCCGGCACTTGTTCAACTCATTAAGCTGCATATTTTTTTGATACGATTCCCTTTGACTGACGGTTACCATTTTTCTGCTCTATATTTAGACTGGCGCAGCACGGACAGCACCGACCATCATGATCGCGTACAGCGACAGTTGTCGGTCTCGTCGGACAGCAAGCTGCTCGATGAGGACATCAGGGAGGAGATGAAGTACCATTCGCATGTCGTCATGCGACCCAAGAAGCCACCCAGACCCAAATCCGAGGTGTTCCTCAACAAACAGGATCCACATCCGCGACGTAAACGCTTCAGTGCATTTGGTGTAAGTACAACAATAAATTTGTATTTGCTTCTTACTCATTTCAACATAAACCCAAATAAATTTCAATATATTTTCACACTCACACATTGCCCAAAGGCAATCTTTATCGTTGTTTATTTATTTGTGTGTGTTTGCCACTATTAAACCAAATTTGTGTACGCAATTTTTGCACATTTGCGCTGCCCGCAATTCCCAAATGACTTTTTATCAATCACTTAAATTATTTTAGATATATCAAAATTAAGTTTGATTGTTTTGGGCATATTTACAATGCCCAAAGGCTTTTGAGTTAATTGCAGCAACATTTGCATCGACTTTTGATGTCGCAAATATTTGAAACAATCGCGATAATTGCCAATAGATTATAAACTATATCGCGAAAGAGCAAAACTTTAATTAAAGTAAAGCAAAATTATAAATGTAATTCTCTCTATCAAACGATTACTAATACTTTGTGTATCCATTATTATAATTGTATTGGGTTTACTTAATATGTATTCCTTGCTTTGTATTATTATTTATGAACTATTTGATTAATATACAAATTTAAAAACGAAATTAACACAAATCCTACTAAAGTACGAAAAATGAGTGTTCCTCATTGTGGCCATTGCTGCCCCGACAAGGCACATAAAGTGTTGCATAGTTATGTGCGTGTTTGTTGCACATTTGTTGTTGCATAGTTCTGTGCGTGTTTGTTGCACATTTGTGCGCCTACAATTCCCAAACGGTTTTAGCAATTTCAATATGAGTTTAGAGCTGTTGTGCAGGAGTAAATCATTGAAAATATTTTAATCTCTTTGTAATTTATCCTGGTGGGACCCTTTGCTTCGGCTTTGAGTGTTCCAAATATACAAATACATTTCATTTAAATTGTTAATTATAAAACCCAAATTCCATTTGCAATGAGTCTGCGATTCTTAAGTTTTGGCTGCCTCTTTGAAGTAGTTAACCTTTAATGCCCGCCCATAATTCATATTGATTTATGTTATGTACAGAAATTAATCTATTCCCTTGTGTTATGCCATGAATTTACGATTTGTATCTGAAAAATGTATCTATATTAATATTATAATTTATTAAGATAAAGCTTTGGCAATTCAATCTACTATAAACCACATTTAATAAGCTGTCAAGAGAGTATACTATTTTCTGTTGCATACCTTTAATGAATTTGATTTAAACACATTCAGTGCATACTTTTGGGCAACACTTTAGGAATTGCCAACACACACTTCTTCTATTCATATATAACCATTACAGTTTGTAACTCTTTGGCTAATTACGACACTTTGTCTATTTTTTTTTATTTTTCTGGATGCAGGGCGACTCACCATTTGGCAAGCAGGAAGCCTATGTCAAACTGGAACCGCTCGGTGAAGGCTCCTATGCGACAGTCTACAAAGGATTTAGCAAGTGAGTATACAAAAATATATATATATGTAGAAGGAAGTGCCCAACTGAGTGCAATAAATCAACGACGCGGCCGCATTGTGGTCCTTAAATTGGGTTGCCATGTCAGTGGGTTAAGCAAAATTATTGCTGTCGACTTACGGGCGATGCCTCCCATGAATTTTGACGAGCCCACGATGACAGATAGATAGACAGACAGACAGACGAACGGACAGACGGACAGACAGACGGACGGACGGACAAGTTAGCTGGAAAGGCTTGTCAGTTTTAGAGTTGCGTCGCCTAAATCAAATGCCCTTTTAAGCAAAATGTGTGACAATGCCGCCGCCGTTTGCCATTTTTCTCTTGATTTATTTACCAATGTTGTTCACCTCCCCCATATCCTGTTTGTTGCCTTATTTATTTTTGTATTTTTGCTGTGTGCTGTGTGCCGTCTGCATCCGTTTTGTCGCCCAGTTATTTGTAACCGGCGCTTTGCCGGCTGTGTGCTCATTTGCCATGCGTCCGTCCCATATCTTTCACTCTATGCCAACCCATATACACATACATATATTCTATTTATATGGAGCTGCTGGCAGGCTCATTACACAGACCCGAAACCCAGTTTCCATCACTTCCCAGTTGCAGACTTCAGCCTCCGTTTCAGTTTCAGTTACCATGCAAATGCGGCTATCAATCAACTGCTGGCCAAGTCGAGAAGGGAGCTAAAAGTGGCACAGCAGCAGCAGCAGCAGTGCAACAACAATGGGCAGTGAAAACACAGCAGGCAAAAAAAAAAAAGGAAAACAAAAAAAAAATGGTCTCACTGAATACTACATGCCCTTGCCTAACCGTCGTATACGAGATTTTATGTATGTGATAAATTTGAAATCAGAGAGTCAGATGCAGACATGGCCAGGTCGATTGGGCTACTGATGCTGATCAAGAATATATATACAAACATTCCTTATGGATTCACGGATATATCCTCAAATGCGTTAGGTATTTTAGCCCAAAATTATAATACCCTTTGCTAGGGTATCACAATGTCGTGCAGCCCTTTTGCCATTGTATTGTTGTTGTAGTTGTTGTTGTTGGGGGCTTCTCAATTGTTTGTTTGGCTTTTTGGATTCTTGCGCACTTTTTAAGAAGTCTGTTTTGTTGTTGAACTTACCCCTTTTCGTGTTCGGTCACTTTGACACAATTGAGTTGGCAGTCGGTCTCAACTTGGTGCTTTAACAAATGCCTCCTCATTTGCGCCTTGCCTTTGATTTGAGCCCGGCCGCCTTTCGTCTCATGATTTGACAAATGAGCTGGGCGCCAAAGCGACAAAAACAACAACAGCAACAGCAACAAGCCTCGTCACCTTTTTGACAGCCGGCTACTTATATTTACGAGGAGGGGGAAGCGGCTGGAGCAGGGGCAAGGGCAGGGGCAGCTATGTTTATGATGGATTCTTAAGGCCTGCTCCTGTCAGTTGCATCTCGCCTTCGAATCTTATTTTTGCTGCCCATTTTACACAGTGATTTATTTGACAATCATTTGCACAGCTCCCCAGACCACGCCAGCAGCTCCTCCCACTTGGAATGTTCGGCAACAATGGGCATTACGTGGCAAAAACAAGAAAAGTGGTTTTCTTTTTTTGGCCGCACAGCAGCATTTTCATTATTCGGCTTGCTCATTAGGCATGCAGAGCGCGCCACATGCGAAATGAGTTCCAATTAGCTTTGTTTATTCGGAATGCAATTAATTCGCTCCAATTTATTTAGTAAAAAGGAAAATGCGAGGTGGAAAGGAAACTAAGCAAAGTCGAAATGGAAATGGAAATGAAAATAGAAATAGAAATGGGAATGCAAATGAAAAGGCGATGCATGACAACTTTTAAGCATCGGCTTTCACTTATTGCTCCTTGCTGCTTGCTCCTTGCTCCTCCTTGTTGCTTACGCTCTGTTTGGCCTGCTGATTAGCATTTCATACGCAAATTTGGGTCAGTGCTTTGGCTCTTTGCTTTTGGCCAAGATTTATGCGCTACGCTTGTTTTGGGCCATCTTTCAAAAAGTTTTGCGTTTACTTTTGCCTTGGCTTGGCTGGGTTTCGCTTGCTCTCGTTTCGTGTCAATTGTTAAAGATTTCATGAATGATTTCACTTCTATTTGACTTTCGTTTCGTTGCTGCTTTGTCTTCTCATTGCATGTGGCCGGAGCACTTGAACTTTGCTTGATTAGCATTTAGTGGGTCAACTGTCAACTGTCAACTGTGTGTGGCGCCATCTGGCGACACAAAGTTTTGCGCTTTGACGACAAAGCTTTCGACTCGGACGCTTAACTAAATCGGTATTATTTGTGCATTAACAACACCAAGTTGGGCAAAATCTTTCGACACGCTTGTCATAAGTATGTGTTCCTATCGAATGCTTGCCACGCCCACCTCCACCCAGCACACGCCCATATACTCACTGGTGACCCAGTTCGAAATTATCAAACGCTGGCGGCACTTTGTGCAGCATCTCATACATTTTTCATGGCACCCAAAAACACATCCACATAGTGTTGGAGTCCTTGTTGTTGCTGTTGCCGTTACTGTTGCTGTTGCTGTTGTCGTTGTTGTTGTTATCGCTGTTGTTGTTGTTGCTGTTGCTGTTGCTGTTGCTGTTGTTGTTATCGTGTAATTTGCCTGAGACACTCGCCCGCAACAGCTGCTGGTTACATGAAAGTTTCGCATGTCGCATTGAAAAGGATGTTGTCGCAGGATGTGCAAAGACATAAGCTCCTTACGGAGGTTATAAAACAGAGAGAACGCGTGCTTTGCAACATTTGCCATCACATAAAAGGCTTAATTGATAACGTTGTGGCTGCCGTGCATAGAATATTGTATGTGCTTCATTTTTACAGCCAACCAAGTAGGATGTTGGAGTGTTGGAGAGAGACAAGTACCCAAAGCTCATCAATGTTTAGCTGCGCAAGATGCACAACGTTTGATGATGTTGTAAAAACCAGTCCAAAATTGTATCAGCAAAAAAAAATCAGCAGCATTAAGTATGCTTAATTTGCCATGAAAACGGTATATGTTGTAATAAAGTGGATCAAAAATTGTGGAATCATTTGTGAATAAGCAAAATAATACCTCCATACAGCTGTAAGCCTGAGAAAAATCTAAAATGTTAAAGTTAGACTCCCTTGAATACATATATATGTAATATATATTTTTAATAAACACCCAATAGCCCTTTTGGTTTCCTTCAATTCTGATTAACTCTCAAACATTTTAAGTGCATTAACCAAACTTTAATTAAGGTAATTCTTGTCTAACTTTTGACGTCATGACCTTGCCCAAATCTGAACAACAGTCAAGTAAGACTGCTCTTCAAGTTAGTTTTGATTATCTATCAGTCATTTTGATGGGTTCATCCTAAGGCCATTATCTATTACTCCTTTGCAGCTGGCTGCTCATTACGTATGTCATCATCATTAACCAACAGCGGCAACTGCTCTTAGCTGGAAACACTTACAAGCTGGCTGCCAATTAGCTGAAATCGCGACGTTTGCGTTAACTGAATTAACTCTCAGCTTCGCTTTGACACAGCTCAAGTGCTGGGCGCCGAGACATATCCATTGAGAGATTCCTCTTTCCCTGTACTTGAGTCATAAAAAAAACTTTGCTCAATTTTTGCCAGCACTTTTGGCAAACGAATACTTAAATCAACTACTTTATGGTCGAGAATTTAAGCTCACTGCAAGCAACGGCAGCGTCCAAGTCCAAATAGGAGTCTTAGTCGGAGACTTAGTCGTAGGCGAAGGCAGCTTCGTTCCAATTAGAATTTACTTGTGCGAAAAGCGTCTCATAAATTTGGGGCGTCTGTGGCGCGGTGTCAAATAATTTAACCTAATTTGACACTTCAAATGTGCGGCAAGAGAGCGGTGGCATTGAAGGAGGAGTAGCTCACTAAATTGTGTTTGTGTCTGTGTTGTGCCTGCCTGCCTGACTGCCTGGGCCTTATCCTAATTTAAGCATTTGCGGCACATTTCTGTGCGTATTTCTGTTGGCTCGTTATGTCCTGCCCAAGACTTGCCAAGGACAACATGCCTGCGGGTGCTGCCTAACTGCCTAACTGCCTAATGCCGTGTTGGTTGTTTAGTTGCAGGATATAGGGGGAGGGGTTTGTTTATCTGACTGTCTGGCGCTGACTGTCTTGGCTTGTGTATGTTTATATTTGTGTATGTATTTATTATATTAATTTCTCGCCAACAGATTAACCTACCAGCGTGTTGCACTGAAGGAGATCCGGCTGCAGGAGGAGGAGGGCGCTCCGTTTACAGCCATAAGAGAGGCGTCTCTGCTCAAAGAACTGAAACACAGCAACATTGTGACTCTGCACGACATTGTGCACACCCGCGAGACGCTGACCTTTGTCTTTGAATATGTGGTGAGTATCCAAATGGAAGAAATACAGAGAGAGAGAGAGAGATCATCTTTTATATATGTTTTTTTTTTTTGTTGTGGTTCTCGCAGAATACCGATCTATCGCAATATATGGAGAAGCATCCGGGTGGTCTGGACCATCGCAATGTGCGCCTGTTCCTTTTCCAGCTCCTGCGCGGCCTCTCCTACTGCCACAAGCGTCGTGTCCTGCATCGCGATGTGAAGCCACAGAATCTGCTAATCAGCGACTGCGGCGAACTGAAGCTTGCCGATTTCGGACTGGCCCGTGCCAAAAGTGTACCAAGCCATACGTATTCCCACGAGGTGGTCACGTTATGGTATCGTCCACCAGGTGAGTTTTCACAAAAACCTACAAATCTCTAGAATTTTTTCGAAGATGCTAACTAGTTTTCTAGATGGACAACTAAATATTATAGAAATTATAGTATTTTTGTTAACCTATTTTCAAACTCAACTTTTTGTGCACAAAATTTCAATCAGTAAACCAGGGGAATAATGAAATGCATTTATTATGATCAGATTGTTTGGAGAGCTGAAAGCTGATTAATTTTAATAGCCCGTCTTTATAGACAGTGCCCAAATGGGTAAACAATTCACTTTGCGTTTATTCATCTCTTTGTTCCCCTTTTCGTTTGCGATTCTTGCACAAAATCCCCATCAAATTGCAGAGTTTAATTGAAAAAAAAAGCAGTGAAGAGAGAACAAAGTTAATTTTTTTAATATGCAATTCCCTCGATATAAACAGTTTGTGTGAAGTCGAGCTGGCAGGTTAAGCTCCTTGCTGCTGCTTACTGGAGGTTGTGCTCCTGGTCCCTGAACTCGGACCTCAACTGGCTAGTCAAAACATGTTAAACAAATTTAATCTGCACTTCTTAGCTGACGAGCAGAACTCTGCTGACCAGCGTGACGAGAGGAGCACAACCTAAAACCGAAGCGGATGTGGTTGCTGTTGCAAGTAAGGTTGGCGTGTGGATGGGGGGGGGGATTGCTGCAACGCTTTTTGTCTGTGTGCACACACAAAAACTCTGTTAGCCGGCTGCCTACTCTAAAGGGCCAGCTGAAAAAAGCATTAAGACGGCTCCTGCATACGGCTGTCTGTCTGTCTGTCTATCTGTCAGTCTGTCAGTCAGTCAGTGTGTCATGCTGTCATTCCGTGTGGCTAGCTGGCTGGATAGCTTCCTGGCTTCCAGGCAAAACATCTCTGTTTATTTATTTAAAATTACAATTTATTTTCATAGAAAAAAGAGTGCATTTACCTAACGAAGCAACCGTCTCATTCCATTTACCATTTACCATTTACATAGATGTCCTGCTGGGCAGCACGGAGTACTCAACGTCCCTGGACATGTGGGGAGTGGGTTGTATATTTGTTGAAATGGTGACCGGTATGCCGACATTCCCGGGCATACGTGATACGTACGATCAGCTGGATAAGATATTCAAATTGCTCGGCACGCCCACCGAGGATACGTGGCCGGGCTGCACACATTTCCCTGGCTACAAACCACACAAGTTGGGTGAGTAATTTTGTCCAGTCAGCCAGCTGCATTTTGGTCTGTCTGTTTAAATTTTGTGCAACTGTGCAACTAATTTTGGCAAATACGTTTCGGGCAGGTTTTTATCGACCACGCAAACTGGGTCACAATTTTCCACGGCTGTACGACATCATCGAGGGCGAAACGATAGCGAACGCGTTCCTGCAACTAAATCCCGAGCAGCGCATCGGCGCCGATGATGCACTGCATCATGCCTACTTTGCGCAATTGCCAAAGAAACTCTACGAATTGCCAGACGGTAAGTACACACACACACACACACACAAACACACACACAACAAACACGCATATGAAAATTAAACATTTATAAACTTGGTAAATGTATGCAATGTCTGCCGCATTGTCTGTCTGGCCAACATAAAACAAAACCAATTAAATTTGCAACTATGCGAAATGTTTGTCCTTCGCTCACAAGGATATGCCTCCAATTAAAGAACAACAATTGAAACAACTCATTTAAGTTTGGCGACAAACTTGGCAACGCAGCCAGTTGCCTGTTGTCTGTTGTCTGTTTGACTAATGTTTGCATTGCCTCACCAGTTAACAGTAATTAAAGTTTTTTCCTTGCCCGGACCGGGCGAAAAAGTTTGTTGCAACAAGTCGTCGCAAGTTGCCAGGCGCAACAACTGCGCAACTAGTTCATTTCTCCCAAGCCGCACACAAAAATATAAACGAACAAATTAATGACTAAGGTGAGCAGAGAGCAGCAAATAGAATTTTAGAATTTTATTCTTTCTTTTGGTTATCAGTTAGCAAAAAGAGACAAAGATAAAAGCAATGAGAATAGTTTTTTTTAGCTCATGGCAGATACTCTGGGCAGTAAAAATAATATGACAACTTCTTAAACACAATCCACACAATTCTAGAGTCATCAACTTTCATTTATTCAGCTATAAATCTTTTTAGATAACACCAAATTCATATTTTGTAAGCATTAAAGTTAGACTCTGGCAGAGCAAGTGATAAAAGTTGAAATATATTGCTTATCTGTGTTTTATATGGTCCATTCTCCAGCTGAATATTTTTACGAGCTTATCATCAGCCATTATTTAAAGTGCGGCACTCACAAATCACCTGATTAAGTGCACAGTTCAAATCAGATTTAAGCATCTTGCTGTGCTGCATTAATTAGACTTAGGAATGTCTGCTGGCGATTTGCAATTGTAAATGGAGAGCATTTAAGCCAAAAGAAGCATTCGATGCAAAGTCGGCAAAAACTGTTGCAAAAACCGAACCGAACCGCATCGAACTTTGCAATTTGCCAAGTGCATTCATTGCATCGTTCACAAAAGGACCCCTGAGGCTGCTGCTATTGTGCAACTGGCACGTAATGAATGAAACGTAATGATTGCTGCCACCAACCCTGCCCCTAGAGCCAGCAGCAAAGCCCCCAAATGATGTCCATTTAATGGCTGGTCAGCTTAAAATGTGATTAACGGTGATTTGTATACACATCCAGTTTTGGACTATTTACAAACTTGCAAATATGCTAATTTTGGTCAAAATTGAAATTAGAGCTCACAGGTTGACTCATTAAGGGTGCAGACCCTAGGATGTGTTGCGCCTCCCTCTCTCTCTCTCTCTCTCTCTCTGTCAGCTGTTATTTGCTGCTCTTGTTTGTTCATCATTTGCGCTGCTCCCGCTCCCTATTTGTCTATATCTGTACATCTATCGCTTTTCCGCTGAACTTAAAATCAATTAAAATGCAACTAATGCGCGTCATTTATTATGGAGGGAAAAACCGCATGAAACAGCCGGAAAAGGTCAATGTACAGCCAGAGCCAGAGCCAAAAACAAAAAAAAAAACGGTGCACTTGAAGCGTGCGAGCTTTGTGGTTGAGTGGGTGAGGATGCAAGGGTGCTGGTGGTTGGAAGCCATTACAAAATATAATTTGCATTGCATTTTAATTGTCAGACTTGGCTGGTAGTAAATTAAATTATGGCTTGAACAAAAATGTTGTCATAATTTTAAGTTTTTAATTAAAATGTTAAAATGTTGCAATGTGCACTCATCGCAATAATGATAATAATAATGATAATTAAATGCTAATATACGTTTTTCAATTCACAGAAACCTCAATTTTCACGGTGGAAGGTGTGCAGCTGTATCAAGAGCCGAATCGACAGAATAAATGAAAATTAAAGCAGGTTCTCTCAGTGGATGGCGTACGTTTCTATTGTTAGACCCAAGACACCCAATCTACACAAAATCAGCCCATCCCAGCAACAATCCAGCAAACTATAACACATACCACAACATAACTCTGCAAAAGCAAAAGCAACAACCAACTAAAAGAAATTCGCAGCCATAATGAATGAGTGAAGGAAATTGAATATTCTGTAAAGAACTTAGTTCGATTTCAAATTAGGATTTTGGAAGAAGGGAGGGCAACAGGGGGAAAGTACGGCAGAAGCAGCAGCAGCAGCAGCATTTCAGTCAAACTCGTGCCTGGGCATATTAGTTAGTGATTAGTTACCTAGGCTATATATATATATATATATATATATATATATAGCTATATTCAACGTCATCGTCTTCTTTAGAGCCTTGTCATTAAGGATACTCAGTTTAGTCAAATTTCGTTCGAAACCGAAGCACAGACTTTTTCTATATACATATATATATATATATATATATTTTTAAGAAAAATACATATAAATTTAGGCTTTAAGCTAAAATCAAACAGTTTGCAATAATTTCTGAGTGTATGTGAAAAGTTTTTGTGCAAGTATTTTTTCCTTTTTCTAATTTAAGTTCTATTTTTGTGTTATTGCGTGCTGTCTGTTTGTGTATTGAAAACCAGAGTGTCCAACCAACTTTATTTTTCATCAATATGAACCAGGGATTGAACCTACTGACTAGGGAATATTATAATAATAATAAGATTCTCCAAAAGTAAACATTTAACCAAACTCAAATTGATTCTCTTTCGTATTTTCTCAAATTATAAATTGTACGCTTAAGTAGTTTGATCAATCTGCGCATAAGACAAGTTCAAAGTTCCCAGCATAAATATAGGGTATTTAAATGCTGTCTAGAAATACTTATGTAAACAATTGACGGCGGAAGCATTATCAGATCCTATTAAATATTTATGCATATGTTTATTTCTTGCTTTGAACAACTATAAATCATTTGGATATATTTGTTGAATATGTCTGCAAGGGTATTCAATCGTCGGCACGCCGACGGCTAGCTTTTGATTATTTTTTCATTTATTTACAATATTATTATTTTCAAAACTTGTTTTGAAAAAAAAAAGAAAAAGAAAAACTTTGCCGCGCTGTTTAAGTGATACATGTTTAATTATTATTAATTAAAATACAAATAATAACTGAATTTATGTATAAAGCAAACAATAAAAAGCAAATAAACTTAAATCATTTATACCATATAATTTTCATTTGTTTTTTATTTCCGTATGATTTTTATTTATTTTTTTTGCTTTTAGCTGTTTTATGATTTCAATGTTGATTTTGTCGAATCTCTCAACTATTTGAAATCGAACAAATTTCTAACAGAGTATGTAAGAATAATTTCAATCACCGAAAGCTGCTGAAGTTGTTACTCAAGAAGACAGAAAAGGAACCACCCGGGGAGGGGCGTGAGAGGTAACTCTACCCAGAGACTTAAAGAATAGTTCATACCAATACAATAACAACAATTTTTGATGCAATTTGAAACGAATAGTTAAACAATTAAATTAGAATTGAAAAGTAGTAAGAAAGTTTTAGCAACAGCAGCAAATAAATTCTAAATAAATAATAGTCAAACAACTAAAACTAAACATTAAAAATAACCTAACCAAGTATTTTACATAGAGTCGTAGTCAAATGAAATCCAATCAATCCATTTCCATGTTTTATGAAACGTTACGCAACACTAAAGATGAGAGGACACAACTCGAGAGAAGTAGGAGTTCTAGGAGAGAACAAAATGAACAAAATGTGCAAACTGAAATCAAAGACACTTCAAATGGTTTTAAAACAAAGTAAACGAATCAAAACTATATATTGGCGTCGTATGGAAGTGAAAGCAACTAAATAAACTTAGAACAAAATATGTTACAAAATTAATTACTTAAATCAATGCAAAACTTGTGCAAAAATTGAGGCAATACATCGGCCATAAACTTTTATGATGAAAACCAAAAGAAGAAAATGATATCAATGAAGAACATAAACTAATCGAGTTTAGAATAAATTTCAATGAATATATAAGACAGTGTCAAATAAATGAATATTCTAAAAAATATTTATAAAAATACACAGACTCGCTCCAAGCACTGCAGTGGCTTATCAACACTGGCAGGCAGGCGTGTGCATTAACTTTTTGCAGTCACTGTTCGATGCGTTCGACGTTTTTAAAAACGCAAGAAAAAAAAAACAACCAAAATAACAACATTATATTTTATAGTAGAAATAAAAGTGAACTTGAATATTTAAATGAAAATGAAAGCATTAAACTAAATAACAAAAAAAAAAAAAGTAAAAACAATTTAATGAGAAAACTTTTTCTGTGATTTATGAAAAAAGTATGCAAAACCTAAGGCGAGAATATGCAGTTGAAAACAATTTAAACAAACGAATATATTAAAAATACACCAAAGAAAACGCAGTAAACAATGAAGAAACAGCCACAACACGAAATTTAAGCACATTTAGAACAAACAGAGCCAAAACGAAATTGTTTAGAATTATTTGCTAGCAAAAACGGATAGAAGCCAAAATCAATAAATTGCACGCACTTAAAAAAGATATGCAAAGAAATTGCAAACAAAAATTCTCAGCACTTGCTCGTATAAACATTTCGTATTGTTTGTACTTTGTTTTGATTTATACGAGAGCTCACACTGAGTAAAAACTTAGTAACATTTTCAAGTAAACACGAACAGGAAACACACAGAACAAGAACAAGAAGAAGCAGAAGCAGAAGCAGAACATGCTGATGATGATGATGATGTTGATGATGATGAAGTTGAAACTGTAACGAGCAAAATTGCAATTCACTTTTCGCACTTTTCCCATCCCAAGGTTACGTCCATAGTTTATAAGCCAATGAGCCAATGAACAAATCGAACGAATCGAAAGAAAAACAAAAGAATGATGCGAGCTACTTTCGTTTAGCAACTAATTTGATCTTGATTGATCAATCGAGCAATGATCAATCAGCATATGATGATTTTTGTGTTGAGTATTGAGTTCTGGAAGAGCATCAGTTATATGTATATGTATGTGTTTACGTCTGTATGAATGTATTTACTGCTACCTTAATGTATGTAAAACTTGTTTTCATTGCACCACACAAATTCGAACGAAGAATAACTTTAAAAGCATTAAGCTAAACTATATTAAACTAAAGTAATCCCAAAAATGGTAATACTCTAAGAATGTTTTTAGCTGAACGTGTCTCTAGTTGTATTCAATAGTAGCTAAGCGGTCAGGGTTCCCGCTGTGAACCCGCAGGAACGAAAGGTAAAAAGAAAACCAAAAAAAAAAAAAAAAAAGAATCTCGAAACTCCAAACTCGAAACTCGAAACAAGTGGAAAGAGCAAGAAGAATAACTAAATTATTTTTAATGCATTGAATTTGTCGTAAATATTTAACGTACCTTTGTTAAAAACAAAACAAAAAAATTACAAATATATAAATATAAATCTATTAACACACAAGACGTAAGCAAAAAGTCGATAGAAATTATAAATACAAATATATATTTAAATTCTCTCGGCAGAATGTTGTAGAAGCGTGTAGTTTTTATGTTAACACTGTAAGCATTTTTGTATAGTTCAAAAGGCAAACGGGTTAAACTCACCTCGCACTGCCCCCTGCCACGCCTATGCAAAAGGGAGTGGGGGATTGGCGATATAATGAGATTATCTTAAGCCGAAATTTTTTGTAAATATCTGTAGTTGATTTCTAAGTAGCGAAAAAGCGGAAAAGAAAAGATGAGTAAAAGAACCCAAAAACTGAATGTTTATGATTTAATAACAATTGAATAATGAATGGCAACTAAATACAATTTGAATAAGTTCAACATGTACAATAATTTAATATTAAATAAAATGCAAGAAAACCAAACAAAATCCAAATAGAAAATGCACGTTTCATTCGTATATCCACTGAGCAGCTGTGCCATTGGACTACTTTATTCTTTAATTTTAATAGATATATACGGATTATATATATATACAGCTGCTGTCCGTTGGCACAGTTTGGAATTCAAGGCTGCCAGCCGCAGACAAATTGATGAATTTTTCATAAAAACACATAAATAACAATAAAAACAAATAATTGTTGATATCAAGAAATAAAATAGTTGTCATACTTTATAATTAACCCATCAGATTTGGCCTGGCAATTGAAGTGCTTCTTTCACTGAAGTGCTTCTTTGACTGAGTATAAAATATCTTTCATAAAATATCTTTCATAAAATATCTTACATATATATTCTTCTCTTTATTTACTGCACATGGCGGTACTTATGCAAATGACATAATTATTTTTGTTGTTAGTCTAATAGCCCCGAGACATGACAGTCTCAAAGTTATTTTTATGTATTTTTTGCTTCTTTTGGGTTTACGTCATCGATTTGCCATTCATTCAACTGCATGTTGAAGCGGGAAAAGAGGGAGAAAGCGAGAGAGAGAGGGGAGATATGACAATCTGCAGTCAAAGCCTGAGATTCCTCGGCTTTATACTAAAGTGCCTATCTGAAGTGCTGCATCTCCGCACGACTCCGCACAGCTGGCAGAGCTCAAAAGATGCAAAAGGTTTCCACAGCACGATGACCGACGAAAACCTTCAGAAACCCGTAACAGACAGCAACAATTTGTGTGGGTAATTTGTAACTACAACTAAAAATGGTTTGAGCCAAGGCAGTATCATCCAAAAGGTAACCCACATTCAGCACAAACTAAATATCAATATGGTAATATTAATTATATATAATCAAAGCGAAGAGAGAACACTTGTATTTGAAGAGCCGCAGATTAAATACACTTACAAAATACGTTGATCATTGATCTTGCCGGATATATGGAACAACAACAATTCGGAAATATATTTAGAAATATGTAAGCGTAACTGAGCAATATTTCTAGTGTGTCATATATCTCTCTTAAGTGAATTATAATTCAAGACACACAATTGAGCTGCACAAGAGAGTAGTCAGAAATGAAGTCGTTTCAAACACGAGTAAGTTATGGCCCAAGGGAAAGACAACCAGGTAGTAGTCCGTAGTTGTACGTAGATGTATGTAGATCAGTAGTATGTGACGCAACTGTTGAGGCAGGTTTCGAGTAAGCAAGTGAATAATTTACATCGTTGTCATGCAGTGTGAACTGCTGTGGAATGGCAATAAAAAACTTGTAGGTACTTGAATAGACAAACATTTATGGCAAGCTGATTGTCATTCTGAATAAGTCACAACAGCTGAGTAATCAGGTTCCTTATAAAATTGTGGCTTTGAATAAAAATAATAATATATATATAATATATATATTAGTATATATATAATAGTGAGTAATAAGATTTCCACTTATAGAGATATTTGCTTATCACTTTTGGCTCTGGGTTATTGACAACATCGAACCACTGAAAGCCGGGGAATTTTTTACGAGACGAGACATAGTATCAATCAAAAAAGAGAAGACTGAACTTATAACCTTAAGACAGAGAGAGAGAGAGAGAGAGAGAGAGAGAGAGAGCGAGTGAGAGAAATATAAATTGTATATGTAAGATTGACAGCGTCACTCTTCCTCTCTCTCTCTCGTTGTTTATATCTCGCAAAGCTCGCTCGTCAAGTGTCTTCCACGCAGCGTTGCTTCGTATTTGCTCAGTCTCTTTCTGAATCTCGCGTTGAACGGTCGCATCTTTCGGAAAGTGTTGAAGAACTCGGTCTCTGTTGACGTGTGATCTTCGAGAGTCGAGTGTGTTTCGTATTTGTTTTTGAAGCGGTAGTTGTGTTTGCACAATGGGCACACCTTCATTGCGCCTGTTCTTGGCGCTCACCTGTGTGATTCACATGGCCACAGCTCTGCAAGAGACCCCCACAAGAGACATCTCCCTCTCTCCCAACCGAACCCAGCAGCCATCCCGCTGGCGAGCACATACGCGCAGCAACTTCCGAGTGCGTTAAGTATACGGATGAGTTATTCGAGTACCTTGCGAGTTAATATGTTAATTATAATGGCACGAGCGAACACTTATTTTTTCTGTTTGAACTGCCGCTGGTCAAATTCAATCAAGTTCAATGCTTTCATTAGTAATACTTCTCAATTTTGCAGCATACAAATGGTGTTAGCGCCACGCCAAGCTTAGCGGCCACACAGCACTCGGAGGTGAAAGAATTGATCAACAATTTACACGATCGCGTCGGCATCTTGGCGACCTTGGATGAGGACCAGCGTCATCGTCTGGAAGTCATCGATAAGAAGTGAGTGGAAAGACCTTAAAAATCGAAATTGAAAAGTCGACAATGAAACTTTTGGCATTTTTGGGACTCTTATACATATGTACAATATTGCCGAACAGGTTTTGCACGCATCGCAAAGTACTATGGAAAAACCGGTAAAATATGTTGAAAAAAACAACGTTTCTGGTTGGTTTTATCATTATGCTTACCTGAAGATGAGCAACAGACAAGAAAATTCGTAATTAGCTGCCAAGTAACGCCCAATAATTTTTTAGTACCTCAAACATACACAACAGGCAATTTATGTTCAGTCTGTTTCTGTCTCATTTATATACTTCTGTCTATTGGCAAACATTTCGCACATTTTTTGTGTTTGTTTATGAATTTGGCTGCTATTTTTTTATTTTTGGCTGCTGTCGTTTCCGAATAAATTATTGCTTTTGTTTATTAAACAGCAAATGGTATAGGGTATATGGAAACGGGTTCAAAAAACAATGCGAATTCAAATTTAACGCATACTTAATTATAATCGCATTCAAGTAAATAAAAATATAATTACGTTGCTGGAACATATAGTTGAATGAGTAGAAGACATTTGGACTTGGGGCGGTTTTGAATATTTTTCAAAATAATAACTTATATTTGAATTCATATCTTGACTGAAAAGTTCACGTAATATTGAGTTAATAATCCGATAAACAACGATGATATCATGCTAAAAGTTCTTCAAATAGATTTTCCTCTCTTTGTTAGATTGATTGTCATTATTTATGTTCTGTCAAATTAAATTCAACCTTTTGCAGAATTGATCAGCTGCTGGATAGTATAACGGGTCGAATGGAATCTCTGAGGGCGCAACAGCTGAATTTCCAGCATCGCTTGGACAGCTTCGAGCACATCCAGCGACTGTCTCGAAACACTTTGGATGAACTGAAAGGTGAAACAGACAAACATTTGGGATCACGTTGGGCCCGACAGATGAAAACCAAGCAAAAGAACCGCGATAAATTGTTGGGTACTTAATTTCAGTAATTGAAGTCGTTTGTCGTTTGATTGTTGTGGATCTTGCTTGTTGATTTTGTTTCCGCTAAATGATAAGATGAAACCGCCAATTAATTGTTTGTTCTAATCCATAGATTTGTCACGGCGGGAGCGTGCGGCGGAGCCACAGGATGTGGTGGCCCAGAATACGGCCGCACTTTTCAATGTTCAGTCCGATCAATCCAATCTAAGCACAACCTCCAATGGCAGTCAAACTGATGTCTCCAGTCGACTGGAATCCTTAGCCACCTTCTTGTACTCTCTCGCCCACAATGTGCGCGAAACACAAGGGAGTGTGGGCAGACTGGTGCAGAATACCGAGTGAGTGAAGAAGGAAGTCGTTTAACTAGTGAGAGTTGAGTGACTTAAGAGGACATGAGAAACTTGCATTCCATGGTAGACATTTTAGTTTCCAAGGGTTAATATGAAAAGTTTAAATTTATAGTATTCATATACTTTATATTATCAGAGATCTAACTTTGTGGGCTCAGAGATGATTTTTTTTTTTCTTTCTCTGCAAGTTTTTTGAAAATGTTACTCAATTCTTTCTAACAGCAACATCAGACGTCGCCTCGCCAGTCTCAGTAGTAGGCCCCTGCCGCAGCAAGGGGGTCCTGGTTCCTCATCCGCTTTCCAGGAGCGTGCAACTAGCTGCCAGCAATCCTATTTGGCAGTCAAGGGCATTCTGAAGCTGCAGCTGACAGAGGAGAGCGAGCCCTTCTATGTGCCCTGCGAGGATGATGGCTGGACGGTGATCATGAATCGCTCCGCGGATGACATCAGCTTCGAGCGCAGCTGGCTGGAGTACAAGGAGGGCTTCGGCAATCTGGCCGGGGACTTCTTTATTGGGCTGGACAAGTTGCATGCGTTGACAACATCCTCGTTGCACGAACTGCGCATTTGGCTGCAGGACTTCGACGGTAACGTGGCCATCGCTGGATACGACTCGTTTCTTATAAGCGGGGAGAAGGAACTGTACGCGCTTAGCTTGCTGGGCAACTTCCAGTCAGATTTGGAGCACTCGGCTGGTGATTCTCTCTCGTATCACGCTGGCTCAAAGTTCAGCACGTTCGATAACGATAACGATGGCTGCGTGGAGTGCAACTGTGCGCAGCGGCACAAGGGCGGCGGCTGGTTCAACTCGTGCGGCACTAGCAACCTGATGGGCGCCTATCACAAGAACAGTCCCGAGACAGCCGGTGAGACGGGCATCTATTGGGACACGTTCCAGGGCAAGGATTACTCGTTACGTGCTGTCAAAATGCTCATACGTCCATTGGCGCAGGACGAGGCCAAACGCTAAGCGCGAACTTACCTCGCCTTGTCCACCAACTGCCATAAGTCAGGGAAGCAACTATAATGCGCTCAAAAATTAACCATATTCACATACATACGTATATGTATATAAATATTGCCTACAAATATATGTGTGCTTGTGTAAGCCTCTTCGATGTGAGCTCGCTTTGCAGTTTAACTCTAGCTTTTAATATCTCCTTCCGAATCGTATTGCATGTACGCGTACTTCTGCTCAGCACTGTGTATTTATGGAAAATTATCTAATACCTTAGTTAATAAAGATGCTCTTTGCGCTACACTCAGAAAAAACTTTGAAATTAATCACTTTACATTTGAAAAAGATATGAGTGTCTTTTTTCCCACTGCAGTTTAAAATCTGCAGATTAAAAATCTATTAATAAATCCGGTCTGTAAGGGCAATGATTTTTATGCTTTTCAAATTCTGTTTAATGACTCGACAGTATTTGATTTACACGGATCAAGAGTGTTATACTTGAAATCTTGAACAAATCGTTCTCTTGACTTTGAATGTTAAAAGTTTTCCTGTGCATTGATATTCGTGCCCGCTTTCCAGTTGTGCGTCAGTTGAGACGATCTAAACGACTAATCGACTAATCGATCGATTATCAAAACGCACTTGTCGCAGCATGCAACATGCAATATGCAAAATGCAATCGTTGCACTATTTAGGCCGAGTCTCAGTCGCAGTTTGGCTCAATCGCCTCTCGCAAAATGGCCAAAATGGTGCTCTACTGCTGGCTGCCCATCCTCTTCTGCCAAATTTGGGAACTGCACGCACTCAGTCTGACTGCACTCAGCAAACAGAGCAGTATCTTTTATCAGGGCATGCAAGAGGACATGGTCCTGGAGCAAGTGGATCAGTTGACAAGTGTGGACTCCGTCAAACTAATTGTGCACGGATTTCTCGGCTCTCGCAGTCACAACTCCATAATGCCGCTACGAAATGGTAAGGCAGTTCACTTCCAGTTGTTTTTCTGTGTAATCTCCAATCCCATTTGATTTATATCTAGCTTACATGGCGCAGGGCTTTGAGAATATTATGATTGCTGACTGGTCGCCAGCTGCCAATTTGGATTATGCTAGTTCTCGTCGTGCTGTGGCCACGGTCGCTATGGTGCTTGCCAAGGAGCTCGAGCAGTTTCTCTCCCGGCACAACGTCTCACACGAGGCGGTCCATATCATTGGCCATAGTCTTGGCGCGCACATCGCTGGTCGCATTGGAAACTACTTTAATGGGAGTTTGGGTCGGGTGACGGGTTTGGATCCAGCGTTGCCTCTCTTTACGCCCCGCTCCGGGGATGGATTGCTGCCGAATGCTGCTCGCTTTGTGGATGTCATCCACACGGATTATCCGCTCTTTGGCGATCTAACACCTCGTGGAACTGTCGATTTCTATGCCAACTTTGGCCACGCACCGCAGCCGGGCTGTGAGGAGGTGGATCTGCTGGTGGCCAGTAAGCTCATTCTCGAGGCTTGTAAGTGCTGCAGCTAAGCTCAGTCGTAACTGATCTCAATCTCATCTCGATCTTGTAGATAGTTGCAGTCACAATCGCGCTGTGCTCTTCTATGCGGAGTCCATTGGAATGCCAAAGAATTTTCCGGCTATTGGCTGCGGTTGGAGGGCGATCAAAAGCAAAAGCAGCTGCTCGAAGGGAATGTCCGTGTCCGTTGCCAATATGAATGATGACCATGTAGTTTATATGGGCGAGCAGGTGACGCACAGGTATGCTAAATATGTTAGAGCTAAAATTCAAATTGTAATCAAATATTTTTGCTAGCGCCACCTCGTTTTACTATTTGGAAACGAATGCAGAGCCACCTTTTGGCCAAGGCATAACCGCCAAGTTTGTCTAAACGCCATACAAATGAGACCTAGGGAGTAGTTTACAAAAAATTTAGCAATAGGTGGCGCACAAATATTATATATCAAACAGCTTTTGGTTCACAGCAAAACCCAACAAATGCTGGCTGGCAAAAGTCTAATGTGTTGAAGTAAGAAATTTGGAGATGTAGAAAGCTTAGCTTAGACTAATTTGACTTAAGGCATATGGAGCGTACAAATATAAAAATATTCAAAAAATATGTGAAATTAATCAAAACGATGATAAAACAATAAATAATACAATTTAAAACATTAAACGAAGTGTTTTTCTCATTTGTTGAATGGTTCTTAGATGCCCCCATTAAAAAGGAAAAGAAAAGGAAATGCCGTTCGATAGAGTCCCTATAAGTATGCTGTATTTTTTCGTGAGGGTAATTTAGCCTGTGCATAAACCTAATTTGTCCCATAGGTGCGTGCACATGCTATTCTAGACAGCAGCCTGAAATAGGAAAAAACACCGTTATTGGTAAAGTGCTTAAGTATTTGTAACTGGATTTGTGGTCCAATCGTGTGCTATATGCTTTATGCTATAAATAAAGAAGAGTGTTTTATTTATCATTAGTTAATAAGTGAGACAGATGAAATTCGATTGGGTGATTTTCTTACAAATTTAGATGTGAGCAGTCGACCTCCGTTATGCAAGGGTATGTTTTCTTCGGCAAAGAAAGCCATTCGTTATTGTTTAATGTTGAACACGTTTTGTACATTAAAAGTTTTAATGAAAAGTTTCATTAGGCTTTTGGAAAGCTCATCTGAAATTAAGTCTTAGATATATTTCCGATTTTCTATCGGCGACCGTATGCTTCTCAGTAAAGTTACGATATAGGCCTTTGGTTGCAGAGGTGTCTGGTCCTAGACCTCTGAATGAGCGCACAATCGAGCAACCTGCAAGTTATTTATGGGCCAATAACTTAAGAACAAAACGCTCATCTACATTTAATGGCGATAATTTTTGACGCAATTTGAGAAACACACGCAGCGGCAGCCGCTGCGGTCCACAGACCTCCGTCTTAGTCTAAAAGAGAAACCAAGAAGCTAACCGCAGAGCAGATAACACAAAACACTTGACACCTTGGCGAGCCTTCAGGCAACTCCAGCGATTCCAGAATGCGTGAGGTAAGGAGAGCCGGCACCTGGGGCAAACTCAGGGGCACCTTAGTGCTCAGACCAGAGCGGAGCACAATGAAAATGGGGAAAGAAACAAATAAACGCAGCGATCGTAAATTTACAATAAAAAGATGCGAGCCAAGCTGGTTCTGCGCTTGGGAGCAGGTCGGGGAAGAACGGGGCATTGGGAAGAGGGTAGCATGTTGTAAATTTGAGGATTTCGAGATGGCAACAGCTGGCGGCTTCTACGGCATTCCACTGCTTTGCTCAGCTCTGCTCAGCTCTGCTCTCTGCGAGTGTGGGTGGCAGATAACTTTCACGACTTCACTCTAGACTCCATGCGTTCTAATTCATTGCCTAACCGGACAGTTGGCAAGCGAGAGCTTGGACTCAATTGTAAGGTAGTGTAATTTAAACTGATTCCATAAGCACAACACAACACAAATCGATTTCAGGCTTCATTAGAGCCACATACATAGCGCACAGGAAACTCCCGCACTTTGCTCTACGCTTTTCTTTTGTTTTCCCTGCCCGCCCACTCTCATTCTATCATTCGCTGGCATGGCAAACACAAATGCGTAAAACTACCGCTTACCTCCCCTGCTGTTTCTCTGCCCCCCTCCCCCTCCACCTCCCATCCCTTGATTAAGTAAACTGATGCGCTATGCTCGGTCAAGCAGCGAGTTGTTGTTGCTTTTGCTCTGAGCATATCGCATACGTTCTCATTTTCCCCATTTCCCTTCATTCGATTTCATTTCCATGTACAATTTTTGTCGTTCTACGTTTTTTTGTTGTTGTTATTGTCTTTGTTTTTCCACCTTTTGTGAATTTGTGTCATGCGTCGGTTTTTCCTGCTCGTTGGCTCTTCTGTTTGCTGTTGGTTTTGCTTTTTGTTTTAGTTTCTGTCGCTGCTTGGCTTTAATTTCTGTTTGCTGAGAAAGAAAAACACATACAGACAGATAAAAAAAGAGTTGTTGACTTTCTAGCATCAATTGGGCTCACAGCGGGGCCTTCAAATTGTTCCGCTCCAATTCGAATAGCAAAAGGGCAAAATAATGCCAAGGAACAGCGATCAATATTGAAATTTAAATAGAGGTAACAATTAAATTTCAATTTCTATATTATTGTCGCCAATCTTGCTTGTTAACTGTTAACTTTTTCATTCTTAAAAACTCACACATTTCTCTACCTGCAGTCGTGAATTCCTTTCTCACTGCTTCCTGCCTTTAAATTATATAATTCCTCAACTGTTTTGACACATTTCTTAATGGCACTTCACACACGCACACACACACACACACTCAGATAGATATATGGCAGGAGCGTACAAAACGAACAAATGCAAAGGCAAAGTGAAGCAGACAAGAAGAGAAATGATATTGTAATTGGCAATCGCTGTCGTGCATAAATCACATGCATAAATTCAACCTACGGACATTTTGAAGCGACACCAACGCGTTCCTCAAACACCCTTCCCCCCTTCGTCCCTGCCCCCAAGCCCTCCATAAACACAAAGCACAGTCCGTGCTCGTCCTCGTTGCGGTCGTTAGTTGAAGTCAATGTTGATATCCAATTGGAAAATTTTTCATTAACTAATTGAACATTTTATGGCAGCTCGGGTCGCACAGCAACTTATATAGTTGGCACTAAGACAGAGCCAATATTGATGACAAACATAGACAGGGTAGCGGGCGGGGGAGTTTCTCCTTCCCCATGCTGCAGTCAGCCTAATCTGCAGGCAGGCTACATACATACAACAAAAAAAAAATGAAAAGAGGCCATGGCGAAAAGCAGACGTGGCCAGAACATGAAAGGACATTGGCCCAAATGGACAAACAATGAGATGTGTGTGCCTGTGTGTGTGCGTGTCTTCCAATAATTTACGAGGACACGCTTTGCTCGAACTGCCCTCGCAGCCCAGGACTTGTCGTGGATAAACACACACACAAATAGAATACACTGTAAATTTGCATAACTGTCTGCGTTGGTGGACTGGCGTCGTTTTGTCCTG
The DNA here is from genome assembly GCF_018153295.1 of Drosophila grimshawi. NCBI lineage: Eukaryota > Metazoa > Arthropoda > Insecta > Diptera > Drosophilidae > Drosophila > Drosophila grimshawi. The sequence continues at coordinate 13,235,305 of NW_025063240.1, read as the reverse complement.
GCGGATATTAAACATTAGCGCGTGCTGGATAGCACGTCAGGACCGCTTCCCCCTTTGCCCTTCCTCGCCGCAAGAAACCCCAAATATAATTAAGGTGAAAATTGCTGTCGACACGCAAACTGCAAAGCCAAGCAGGCAATAAGCCACACAGCACAGCCAACAACTCGGAATTTTTATTTTGGTTTTGAGAAATGACCAAAAAAAGAGCAGCTGATAAAAAGCGAAGAGCAGTCGACAAAAAAAAAATTAAAATAAACTCACACAGACTGACCGATTGCCGACAAATGACTAATGAAACCTATTAGCCCTGTGACAGATGAGAGACTGCGTCAGCGTCGGAGCTCACCTCTGAATCTGAGTCTGAATCGTAGTCGGAGTCTGTTGCCTCCATCGGCTTCCGATGATGGATAAGCTCATTAAACTGAGCCGCAGCCTGAGCTGCAGGCGACAAGATTGGCTGACTGCATTTGGAATTTGTTTTGGTAGCTCTTGTTTGGATCAACCGGTAGCCGGGTTGACGAGTTCGTTGGCGGCATTATCTATGCGGTTTCCACATATCTTTTTGACCCATTGTCTGTCACTTAATTGAAGCTGGCTGGTGGCCCAGCCATATGTGCCATGTATGCTCCTCTGACATTTTCTTATCGCCAACACAATTCGTCAACTATTTTTGGGCCATGCATTTGTTTTGGCCAGAAAAGCAATTTGACTTGCCGTGATTGAGGCACCCTCAATGCTGTCCGGGCTCTTGATTGCCTTTAAATTCCACTCGATCAATTCTCTTAATGCCCAAATTTCGAACATTTCCTTCAGGCTTAGAATCTAACTTCAAATTATAAATATCATTTGTAAAAGAATTTGGCATTTAAATTTGCAAACCAACTTTTGCTTAAGGAGAGAAATCTTTATTATGGATATAAACATATCTCTTTTAAATGGATACGGATATGAAATACTTCTACTGAAAATCTTTTTCGTATATAATACCATCTAGATCTCCATGAAGCTTACTGATTTCCAGATAAGATCAAGCAATTATAAATTACTTTTTAGCCTTATAAGGTAATTCATTTCATCATATCATACTCAAGTACACCCTCCCTTCTTTGCATTGGTTTTTTTTACCTACGAAAATCTAATCAGAATTTAAATTTCAATCGAATCGAAAATTTCACAAGCGTTTCGCTCGCATTTCTTTATCATAGGTAATGTTTTCCAAGCAGCCATAAAATCGATATACAATTTTATGGAAATTTTGCTATTTGTCTTTGCTGTTATTTATTTGTTTAGTTATTGCTGCTTTTGTTGCTGTAGTTGTTTTCCTCTTTTGATGTCAGTGTCAATTGTTGCGTTGTTGTCTGCGTCAGTTTGTGTTGATTTTTTGGGGTTTGGCAAACGATTTCATTATACTTATTATTTTTGTGTCTATTTTTATGATTTAATTACACGAAAATTTATTATATTATTATGAATACATATGTATCTGTATGTATTTTGTAGTGCAATTATTTTGTGCGTCGTCGCATTTATGATTTCTCAGTTTTATTAGCAGATTCAAGGCAACATATTGTAGGAGCTCAGATTTCATAACTGCAAACGGAGACGCTGTTAAAGCCTTATGGGGGGTTGTTAGTCTAATTAATAATACGAGTGCGCTTTGATTGCCATGGGTGTTACTCCAATTTGGATGTGCTGTAGGTGCTGGAAGTGGAGGAGAGGAGAGGAGAAGCAGTTGTAAGTTGGAGGTGTTGTTGTAGGTGGCATGTTGGCTTTCTCCATGAAACTGCTGCCCACACTGGCTGACTGGGGTTGGCTTTAATTAATTATGTAGAAAAATTAATTTCATTTCAATTGTGCGTCTTCTTGCAGGCGCATCATTAGCAGCTGCTCGCTGCCCGAAACTCAAGACAATAAAATGTATAAAAAAAACCCGCTGAGTAAGCAATGATCGAGCTTGCCCCGCATCCTCGAGCGCGAGCTCCAGCCACGTCCACTCGAGTGTCATATTTGAGTGGGCTTGAAGGTGATTAACGCGATCATAGAAATGATGTTTTCAAAAAATATACCAAAAACGCGCGTAAGTGTGTCGGATCGTCTTCGGTTCACGATGCTAACAACACCTGAAGTGGCCCCTACAAACTATCGCCCCGATCACACACACACGTACACACACACACACACACACACACACACACACACACACACATACATTCATATTGATCTGTGATCTGCCTCCATGATCATGACTCTTTCTTTCTCCATTTGCGCACGCGCTAAATGTCAAAATTGTAAAATATAAAAAATTAACTACGGGCCATTTATGATAGCACACCGAATTTTAAAGACTCTTCCAAATGTACTTATAATTAATCGATTTATAATTCATATCTATTTAAGCTTGTTTTTGCTTGCACTAAAAGCTAGTTTGCATCATTGTTAGCCACAAACTTATTGTACTTTTATATTATTCTCTTTCATGTTTGGCTGCAGCCTTGTCGGTAATTGTAAGACTATTTGCAAGTATTAATAATACTAATAATATTAATATTAATAAATAAGTAAATGTATACTGTTTATCGGTTATTGATATATGATTATTATTGTATGACTTATTTCCAAAATCATCCTGTTATTATAGTTCCTGTCATTTTTTCACTTCCTTTTATTTTTCTAGTCTTAGGCTTCATTCTTAAATTCTACGAAATAAGTATGGAATACAGAAATTTATTTGACACTAAGTCAAAGGTAAATATGAATTTTATATTCACATTTTGGATGCCTTTTTTTAGTATTAGCTCCAAGTTAATGGTACCAAGTTAATGGTACCTTTGGTTAGGGTATGGAATACAGCTAAGGCCGCCTGTTGTTTTGGACAGTTTTTGCTTTTGGGATGGGGGGTTTGATGTATTTTTTATTTTTGGTTGCTGCTGCTGCTCTCGCTGTGACTCTAGCTGTGATTCTCTAGCTGCGGCACTGGCAGGCACGCCCTCCACGGCTTGCCGCCCACTGGAACATGTCGAATCATTCATTGCATTGCACAGAATGTGGGCTGGCGCTGGCGGCAATACTTGGCACAGTACTCGTGCCTCAAGCCTCAAGCCACAAGCCGCAAGCCGGGCCTATTGGGGCCTTCAAGGTGTTGAAAACAACGAGAACGCCGGCTTGAAGCATTTTGTGTGCATTTGTAATTGTTAAAAGGCTCTGCTCAGTTGCTCAGTTTGCTGTTATTATTTTCTGTAACATTTAGCAAAATCATTAATAATTGTTGTTGCTGGTATTGCTGTTGTTGTTGTTGTTGTTTTGGTTGGCAGCAGCCAGCAGCCGCGACACAGATACGCACTTAAAAATTGTCAGACGCTGTCGCGAGACTGAGACATCGCGGCTTGTAGCCTTAGCCTTTATGGTGTTAACTTGATTAGCATTCGCATAAATTGCGATTGTTGATTGTTGCAGTTGACTTGATGCAGTTGCATCTTGACTGACATTTGCATAGAATTCGCATTTGTTTGTCACAGCTCTGATTTGGGTTAATGTTTAATTTGCCAGGTAAATGTTTCTATAGTTATATCTCTATAGATCTATGCAGTTAGCTGGAACTCATATTCAGTGTGGCCTGCCTCGAATCCGCTGAGAATTCAATTAAAATGCCTTATGCAAACAAATGATTCGATTCGATTCGATTTGATGCGAGTGCTTTTCATAGAAGATCCGAGTAAACAAGCAGTTCTAGTGAAAATCGAGAGACAAAACAAATTGCAGCGTAATCTTCGAGTGTCTCCGGGGCGACAAATAAATTGAAACCAATTTTGAATACGTTGCATGTTGTCCTTTAGTTGTTATCAACAAGTGCCGCCAAGTGGAATCAATCAAGCAAGTAACCCAGCCGATTCACTCGAGATATATTCCGTATTCCTCAGAGAGTTTCGGCAGCGTTTGTTGCCCTGTCTCGAAGCGTGACAATATTTTGGCCACAGATTCAACCGAAACGAATTTGGAACTGCAGGCCAAGGGAATGGGCAACAGGAGCCTCGGGACAGTTGAGCGTGTAATTAATCATGTGAGTTGAACGATAAGGTCACATTGGGCACCGAGAGCTGCAGTGCCCAGAACAAATAAATAAATACCAAAAAACAACAGGTACTTTGTGAGCCATCGTGTGGGGCAGCGGGGTGGCACAGGGAAGGGGTAGCAACCATAAATCCCACAGATATCGCGGGAAGAAAATCAATGAACAACATTTGGAAAGAGGATTGCGGGTGTGGATTACAAGGAATTTGAATATTTATTGTGAGTCTCGAAAATTGTGACATAAAAGCGCCAATATTGATACATTTCACAACGAAAAACGAATAACAAAAGAACAATTCCCAATTATTAATGAAGCATAGCATTATTATGAGTATTATGCGGACTTCTGACTTAAATGCAACTTGTAATTGAATGTTAAAGCCAAATTTAACTCAGAAATAAAATGCATTTAGAGTAAAAGTTACATAAGGGCTAAGGGACTAAGTATAAATTAAGTAGTTATATTAATTCTTAATAGTACTCTACATAAGAATCTGGTTGGGTTTCTACAAATGCTTTTACACACATTTGTTGTCCAATCTGGCAAACGTTTTAGTCTCTAGGAATATATCATATTTTGATTCGAGATGATTTCTTGGCAATCTGCCGTAAGCAAGTGATATATAATTACGATATGATGGCAGATAAGACTGACAAAATGGCATTCGAGTGTAAGACAGGCAGCGCGATGTGTCAAACAAAGCAACTTGGACGTGGAAAAATCAACAACAACAATGAGAAGTAAACGCAACTGACAGTGCCAAAAGCAGATACATTTGTATCTCAAATATGAGTATATTCGTTTGTGTGTGTGTGCGTGTGTGTGTGTATGTGTAGGTGTTTGTTAGTGTGTGTAGCTCGTAACGTCTGCTGTGGCATTAATGGCAAATTTGCACGAGGTAAATACGAGAAAAGCATACAGACAGCTAGAGAGACAGAGAGAAAGACAATGAGTGAGTGAAGTGCCCGCAACGGCAGTCAATTATCAATAGACAGACAGGCAGCTACATATGTATGTGTGTGTGTGTGTGTGTATCTGAGTTAGTAACTAACGTACAGCTCTTAAGCCATGTACGGCTGGGAGGCAGTAGTAGAATTTTTATATCGCAACTAGTCTATCTGCTGCCGTCTACTGCTTCACCTGCGTGTCATGTTTTCAGCTGTTTTTTTTTGTTGTTTTTCGCTTGACTTCAATTTTCATTTTGTTGTGTGTTTTGCTGTTGTTGTTGTTGCCACTGCACACGCAAAACTAACCGCAGTGCTTGCTACACATCGCTCTCTCTCTCTCGCTCTCGCTCACTCGCTCGTTGGAGCTGTCAGTCACGCTTGCTCTCTTTTGCTCTTTGGCTCGGTCGGCGGCAGCAGCTGATTGGCTGGCCGGTGGCGACTGCGCCGCCAAACTGCTGCCATTGAGGCCACACCTCTATTGACTGCCCCATGTTTAGACAAGCGTCGCGTCGCGTCGCGTGTCGCCCCCAACCCGAAAACGAACCTGAACCCGAGCCCGAACTCGAACCACAATCCAAACACGAATCCAAAACTCGAAATGGCACCCTCTGGCCCAGCATAAAGCCAGCGACCAGCTTTCGTAATGGACTCCGGCAGAGTTGGGGTTGGGGGTTGATGGTGTTGGGGTTGAGGGATTGGGGGTTGTGGTTTTTGCTATTCGGTTCCGTTTTTGTCAAAATGAAAATGGCTTTTATGTTTGTGGCGTGCGGTGGGATAATTTTATGCCTGGCACCACGGATTCAAGGAATTGCTTATGGCCACTAGCCACTAGCCACTATATGCACATATACATATATAGGTACAAGATAGCTGATATATATGTAGATATACATGTGTATATAAGGAACATGTTTAATGGTTAGTTTATCGATTTTGCGGTTGGCAACACATCAAGCTCTTCTATGTGATGTACTTAAATGATATTAGGTAGTAAATTTATGATTTTATTTTATTTAATTATGTTTGCTGCGAGAGCTGTGTGTGGTCTATTAAATTTCCGACTATTAACTCTTGTCACATAGCATGGTTAAAGATTTGCAACAATTGGGGAAATAAGCAAAAGGAATAACAGATGATTTATATAGTCTTTTTAAGCAGAATTTAATAGATTTTCAGTTGCATTTAATATAAAAATATTTGATGTTTAAGTTTGATTATTTTAAACATAACAAACATTTATTTATTCCGACCTTGTTTCCCTGTCTGCGGTTGCAATTTATGGGTAAACAAAACAATATGTAGACAGTTTGGTTTATTCCAGTTCATGCATTATTTTTATTTTATTTTTATGAGCCTTAAACTGGCATGTTCACGTCTTGTAAAATGTAAATATATACAATTTAAATTCATATTATTTGTCATATGGTATAATTTGAATACGTGTTAAACCCAAATGATTCGCTTTATATGCAGTCTTAACAACATCAATGAAGCTCAAAACTAAAATGGCGAATCTGAGCAAAACCATTCAATAGAAACAACTCTCTCTCTCTCTCTCTCTTTCCCTCTCTTATAAACCTCCAATAAGATCAGCTTGGCACACAGCTGTGCCCAGAGAGAGTGACTGATAATGCTGGAGTCGTATAAGAGTGCAACCTCATCGATAGACGAGAGAGAGAGAGAGAACAGAGTAGAGCAGGCAGGGAGAGCACACCTGGTTGCGACGCATACGTAGTATGAGCAAAAAGTGGTTAAAACAACAAACAACAAGCGTTAAGTCAGCTAAGCAAGCAAACCATAAAGTCACTGAGCAGCAGGCTGGCAGCGTTGAGCGGGCGGAGGAGAGCGGAGAGCAGAGAGGTAGAGGTGAGTCGGCTCGGCTCAGGCAACAGCAACAGCAAAGGCAAAGGCAAAGGTGTGCAGCAGACACAGCGGCAGAGCGGGGGAGAAGAGAGTCGCTGAGTCTGGTTAGCCAGCGGGCCAGGTATAAGTTTGTGGATGTGTATATGTGCGTGTGTGTGTTTGTGTGGCCCGCTAGCTGACTGGCGAGGTTCGTCTGCGCGAAACCTTCGCTCGTCCAATCAGTACGAACTCGGTTCCCGCCAGCGAAGAGACAACAAACAGCGACGAGCGCTCGAAACTCACGAAACTTTTGTCTCCAATATTTTCGAAATTCAAACTGCAGTCGCGTGTTGAGCTTTTCGAGTTGATCGAGTTTTTATCGTGTGCAATCGTGCGATCTTAGAGCAGCCACATTTTGTTCTATTGCACAAGTCGAGACAGCTCCCAACTATCTGTTATCAGTTCTGTCACAAAATGCGACGCTAAGAATAAAAAGAAAAACACAACAAAAGAAACGCGGAAGTTAAGAAAAGCCGCCGGCGTTTTTTGGTTGCTCAATTTGGGCAAAGGATGTGTTCCGAAATCCGTGAAATCTGAAACAGCAGCCGAATGATTCTTAATTGTTGTTCCACTCTTAGTTGTGTGCGTGTGCGTGAGTGTGGGAGTGTGTGTGTGTGTTCACAATTTGCATACCCTCGCAAATGAATTGAATCAATTTGCAAATTTTCAAGAAATATATTGTAAAATTTACAAAAATCATTATTTACAAGGGCAGCAGCGATTCTCTGTTGCACCAAAAAAAATAAAGAAGAAAGAAAGAAAGAAAAAATAAGAAGAGTTCCCAGTGCCATGCAAATAAATTGAAATTGTTGTTAATTATTGTGCCTTGAACTTGTCGTGACTTGTGACCTAGAGAAAAAACCCAAAAAAAAAAAAAAAATAAATAAATATAATATTTTCAAAATAATCAAAACATAGAAATTAAATAAAGCATAACTGCTAAATAATAACAGCAAATATACAAAATAACAGCTAGCAAATAGTTTGCGGTTTTTCATCGTGTGGCATTGATGCAAAAAATTCTGCTTAAATGCATACGGATATTATAATTGGTGATCAATTTGCCGCCAACAACAACTATTGGGTGATGCAGGTGAGATAATTGATTTAAGGAATACAACAAATTAAATTTACATTACGAAATGAGTAACGCTTCAATTGCTTATCAGTGCCAGAATTCTTGTTAATTTCTGAAATTTCGATATTAAAATCATTTTGCTTTATTACTTCCCCCTTAGCATTAGCGTTGAGTCATTTTCCCAAATTGCTGGTTAACAAAAGTGCTCGTAAAAATAGATTCGCCGTTAAGCAATTACTATCCATAATCATGCCAAATGTGCTAATTAAATTCTCTTATTTTATGGCGTTTTTAATTCGTAGACATTAAAATGCTTCCGCTTCTCAAAGCAAAAAGTAAAACAAAAAAAAAACAAAAACAAAAAAATTAAAAAGAGGCAAATCTTTCTTTTTAACGTCTTTTCCCGGCTAATTTCGATTTCAACGTATGCAGCGATTTATAAATAAAAAGCGCACGCAGTAATCGTATTTAAACAAATTAACTTGATTATCGAGCGGATACATTTTGATGATAATAAACTGCAGACGGCAGAAGAAAGCAAAACTCCAAGTCAGAGACCACAATCAGGCAGATTAACACCTCTGGAGTTTCAGGTCTCCATACTCAGGTCTCAGGTGTCTCAGGTGTTCCGGCGTCCAGGTGTTTAGCTGTTCAGGTGTCTGGGCGATCATCAAAAGTGCATTTCACGAGTGTTTTCGTAAATATATATTTATACACTCGCATATTTGTCAAAGCGCCGTCGGCAAATCGATTTGTAAATCTTGTTATCACTTGCCACAGCCACAAGGCAAATTGAATGCGACATGCAACATTTTGAGCCGTTCTTAAACAAGTCGGTCAACTCTTTTGAACTCGGCGTTCGAGTTGAAGTCAAGAGTCGCACTTTCGACTCGCGTGCACTCCTCTATTCCCCCTTCCCAAAATAAGGAAATTGTAGCGTGTTTTCTTCTGGCTCTTGTCAACAAATTGTTTGTCCTCTGTTGCCCGACTGTTGCCCAGTTCCTGTTGTCGATGTTGCCTTGCTGCTGCCCCTGCTACCCCTGTGTTTGTCCATTGTTTAAATCGCGCTTACTTGCGAAGCTCTGAGTCAATATTTGTGCACAACACTTTGCCAATGCGCCAAGTGTTGTTGTCATTATTGTTGTTGGTGTTGTTGTTGCTGTTGTTGCTGTTGCTGCTTCTTGGTTCTTAGTTCTCTTGGGTGATGATTGTCATAGATGAGTAAATGAGTCGGTTTCACCACCGTCAACTGGGTGGCATTAAACTTTGGCATACTAATAAGATGAGGCTCTCGAGTAGCCCGGCATTGTGACTTGAACCGAGCAGTCAACGATTGGTTGACAAACGTTATACAAATATTAAACAAAACACCTTGATGATCAGTCCATGTATGTGTTGTATGATCTCATAATACGTGAACGTATGTGTTCTATTGCCAAAGAAAGTACATGTAATAAGCGCATAAATAACAATTCTCATAAATTATTTTAGATACTTGAGTGTATTGGAACTCATTAAATATCATTGATTAAATTAGACATTTTAGGGCTTTGAAAGTATTTTTCAAATAATCTATGCAGTTAGACATTCGTTCCATATTCAATTACTAGTTCATTACGTATCTGAAGTTTTATTCACATGTTTCTTTTACACGATCGAGGCATTGTCAATTAGCTTGCTAACAAGCCTACTACTAGTATTACCCATTGATAAGTTTTGCCTTACTAAACAAAGCCAACAGCAGACAAGAAAACAGCCTGCTCTAGAGCCCAACTCGGCAATTCTACTGAGTGGTAGATAAGAGGCTCAACTAGTCAGTCAGTCAGTCAGTCAGTCACTGAGGCCATTTCTCAGGAAACGGCATCGTAAAAGAGCTCACACTTTGTCGTTCCGTTCCATTCCATATCCACTTCCAGTCCCGTTTCCATACCCCGTTCTTCAGCAAGTGTTGCTGTTGTTGTTGTTGCTGGTGTTGATGTTGCTGTTGTTGTTGGTGTTGTTATTGTTGGTGTTCCGCTGTCACCATCAATAGCTGCACTAATTAGGCATGTGTTGTCAAATATTTACACACGGCCGCAAAAGTACAAAGCGATGTTGTCGCCTCTTCCATGGCTGATAGGAAAAGACGAATTGTGTGGGGCGCTTTTGGGGTGGTGTGAGGGGAGAAGTGGTATGAGGGGGGCGGGAGTGGGCTCTTCTTCCGTTTTCACTGATTTACGAAAAGGTAATTCCCACGACAGACTCGATTATGATGAAAACTTTCATATTTTTATGGCGTTTAACACATATAAATTGGTTTATGATTTCTTACATGGAATTAGCCAGCTAATAGATGTGGCTAAGGCTATGGATGTGGATTTGAGCATGGAGTATGGAGTATGGAGTATGGAGTATGGAGAACCATGACTTACGAGACTCCAACTGCATGAAAAATTGAGCTAATCAAGCACGTAGGCACCTGGCTTGGAGTCTTTGCTTGGGGTTTTTAGTCCGGCTTCGACTTTGTGGTTCTCTGGTGCTGTGGTGCACTGATTAATGACCCTGGCCATTGTGCTTCAATCACATACATCTGAACATATGCGCAAATAATTAAAAATAGATAAAAATCAGATTACTCATACGTCATGTTGACCGCGCATTAGATAGCGTTCCGTTTTGCCGAGGAGTGTGGCATGGGGCGTGGGGCATGGGGCGTGGCTGTCAACGACTACCCAACGATTTATGTAAATTGAACATAAAATGCAACAAAACTTTTTGCGATTCAGCTAAGCCAATTTGTCAATTCTCTAAATACGCGTTCGAATTTCGAGTTTTGAGTTCGAGTTTGGACTATACAATAATTGCTATCAATAAAACGTATTTGAACACACATACAAACTTTAAAAGGCGGCTGACTTCAAAGCGGCTAAACAAGAATTGCATTTTTGATGTCTTTGCAGCTACAATAACCAAAGCAGCTACATAGATACATCATTTGGGCCAATAAAATTGTAGCAAAAAAAAAAAAAATAATAAATAAAAACAGAAAAGACAAAGGCCATGCCAAAGTGCTCAGATAAGATAATTAAAATGTGAAATTGTTTTGGCAATCGAATACAGAGAGTATTCGTATTCGTTGTCGTAGTCGTAGTCGTATTCGCATTTATATTCGCTTTCAATTGGGATGCTTTGGGCCAAACACTTTCCATTTCAAATGTTGTGAAACGAGTTCAAGAGTGGGTCAAATCGCCTGACCAAATCCAAATGCCAATTACAAACGGCCCAAGCGATCAATGTTAAATAATAAGTAAAGTGGGCCAAAAACTATAACAACAACTATAAAAACAACAACTTATGTCCAACAGCAACAACAACAACAACAGTTGAGTATTAAAAAAGAAATCTCATTAAATCGCCGCAGCGCACAGTGGGAGATCTTAAATCGCGATCGCTTCAATTCTATGCAAATCTATAGACGATTTCCTCAACTAACCATAATGCCAAATTATATAGGGGTCTCTCCATTTTTCTTATTTTTTTTGGATTTTTTTTGGTTTTGGCAAATGAAAACGAAAACTGGCACAAAAATGCGCAATGCACAACAAATGGCACACGGCACAGTTGAAAATGTTGTACAAATCTTGAAAATCATTGGCCACATTTGATTGATATGCCGCATAGACAGGCTGGAGGTCAAGTTTGCTATTTGGCTCGTTTCTCAATTCTCGTCGGTATTTGGGCAGACGCAGAAATGGCAAACGAAAATCAATCACTCACAACTCACTGAATGCACAGCGGGCTGAAGGATGATGGCCAAAGAAGAGACAGAGATGGAGACGTGCCTGAGCCAAGAGTCTGTGGCAGTTCTTTGAAAATTCCTATAAAGTGGCGGATGTGCAATGCGGCACAGTGGTTGCAAGCCGCACAAACTTGAATTGTGTTCAGCTGAAAGCTGCTAAAGAATTTTAAAATCCATATACCTATTAGAATCTACTTGATAAATCACTCCATAAATGACCCCCAATGCGATTTTTGGAAGCCATCCGTTTGAGGTCATCCTAAAGTCGTTTTTTTTACCATACATACATACATTTGAATCGGAATTTCGAGCCAGAATCGTGTTTCCAACTTTGAATTTAGTATAGTATTCTGAAGGCCGACTAAAAAGGCCTTGTTTTTCAAAATCGAATAACCATGATTACCAAGCACATGTATTTGAAAATCGGAGTATTTTTGGTTTGAGGGAAGTTTGGAATAATTCCAAAGTCAATTTATGGGATATGAACGTTATAATGAATCTGTGATTTTTTAATATTTGTTAAGTTTCGACAAAGTTATGAGTGTGTACAGTTAGAACCCATGAAATTCCTAATCAACCCACCACTGTGCAGCTTTTATGGCACGTGTTAGCTGACTTTTTATTGCTTTGCTATCTGTCCCCATCTAATCCGCATTTTTGCAGCTCACAGTCCCTAAATTTTGAAGTTCCATAATTTTTGATGGATTGTTTTGTGTGCAAAAATAAAAAATAAAAACGAACCAAATTCGTAGAATTATTACGGAAACTAGTTTGCCAAAATGAAAGTCCCTCCGAGGTGCTAAAACAACGCAACATTAAATAACAATAACAACAATAAAAAATAATAATAATAATAATACCCATTCAAAGAGCGTTGTCAATTTTGGATATTTCATTTTCTTACTTTTGTTGAACTTCTATCTATTTTTTTGTTTTTGAGCTCAGCATTGAAGCGCGATTCGTTTCAAGTTTGATTGGATCAAAAGCTTTGACCAGCTGACAGACACGTTTTCAGTTTTCAACAAAAACCAAAAACAAAAAAAAAACCAAAAACAAAAATAAAACTAGCAATATCTGTGTATAAAGCTGAGACGACTGCTCGGATTCCATTTGATGGCGCATTAAGATCAATTATTTGATTATGAAATCAAATCTGCATGAAATCTTCAAATAGTTGACCAGCTTATGGCGACCCCATCATGTCAAAGGCGAGTGCTGTAAATTACCGACACTGTCGTAAATATAAAAAAAGCACAAATCTCGAAGGTGAGAAAAACCATAACAACGGCCGACATTTAGCGTTGATCATGGGCCGTTGATAAAGCCCTCAGCGTTCGTATTCACATCGCCGTCGGTCTCATAAAAGCCAATCCAATGTTTAAACAAATAAGCCAGCAATAAACTCAGGTTGCAAAATTAAATTAAAATTTAATTTAATAGCACCATTTAAGTTTATTTGCACAGCTTTCATTACAGCTTTATGCATTTTATTGTACAATTTTTTATAAATCTCGAGTGCAGTCATAAAAAATCCCAGTAACGCTTTGATTGAAAGTTATGAAGTGCAAATGTTCCGATTTAAATGTTTTATTTTTTTTTAAATAAGTAGCTGGACAACTTTAATGCTCTGACTTTTGAGAGAGTAATTTAAATTTTACTAATGCTTTGTGGCTTATTCTTAAACGTTTGATAACTGCATTCTCTGAGTTGGAACAGAGCATTGCTTACATAAAGATTAAGTTGTAATATAACTGAGCTTTCTTATATGCTAATTTAATATTCATTCACAAATGCCATAACATAACACATCTTGGTCTATTCAAAGACAAGACGAGACACAACACGCGTCGTCCATATTCACATTCATATTCACATTCACACTCATATCCACTCTCGCATTTACACTCACATTTACACTCACATGGACGGTGACACACATATGCTGTTTGTCGGCCTAAAATTACTTGAGTTTTATTATTTGCTTATTTAACTTTTATCACCAATTAATGAGCGTCTTTTGTAGTTGTTGCCATGAACGAAGCGATATTTGATCGATCATTTACGCTAATTGCCAGAGTATGCAAAAAAAAAAAAGAGAGATAATAATAAAGGAAAACATGTAAATAAAATAAAAATGAAAAGTAAACCTTCATCGGCTAAAGCGCCGGTTAACCGGGCTCAAAACGAAACGAAACGAAACCGCGCACACTGGGCCGAAATCTTTTTGCCAATTGACCCACTAATAGGCCTTGTCAATAAGAACGCTGGCCTGCCTCGAACATGTATGATTTGGCTTTCAGACTTGGTTTTCAAACTTGGCTGAGTGCCTTAACTCATTCTGTTGGACGTTGAACTTCCCCAGAATTCCCCGCACTCTCTGCCTCCCTCACGGCGAGGTTTTGAATTTTATTTCCTGTTGCTTGTATTACACACAAATTAATTGCCCGCAAATCCTGTACCCCTTCCTCCTTCCTACTCCTTCCACTTTCCTCCGTCCCGCTGACCACCGTTTGTTGTCGCATTATTCAACAGTTTTCACTTTAAATTTTATTGATCAGCGTTGCGCATTCGCGAGTTCTCCGCAACTGCAACGTGTTGCGCATGCGTGGCCCTCTAATACCTCCCACCCCCTTCCCCTTCCCCATGCCCCTCACCTTTTCCTTTCCCTTCTTCTTTACCCCCTTTGCTCGTCAAGCTTCACTGCATCGCTGCCCTTTCGCTTATGCGCTTGATCGGAAATTGGTTTTATGCCTAGCTTCCAGAATGCCCTGAATACTTTTATACTCTGCTCACATTTCCTGTCTGTCTATCCGTCCGTCTATCCGTCCGTCCGTCTGTCTGCATTGTCACCCCCGCTCATAGGCATTGGGAATTGGCATTTAATAGCTTCAGTGGACACCCTAAAAAATAGTGTGTGTGTTTTGCGTTATGATTGCTCAGCGTGAAATTGTGAGAACATTTCGAACATTTCTTTGCCATCAAAAATATGTTTTTATATATTTGTATGCCTTCTGTTTGTCTTTGAGCTGCAAGTGATATTCAATATCTATACTGAGACTGCAATGCAATAGCTGTGCGAAGATTTTTATGCAAATCAAATTGGGGTTAAGAATCAAAAAAATAAAATAAATAAATTATAGAACAAAACAAGGATTATTTTAGTATGCATTAAAGCAAGATAAATGAGTGTAAAATGACCGATTTAATAGATTTATCTTTGCACTCTGCAAGATTTTTCCTGTAGCTATAAACAAATCTGATTAATGTGAATTCCAGTTACATTTTAAATACTTTATGGTTTTCTACATGAGATAAAGTCATTATACGACTTATTGCGTATGCGATCACATTAATAATCAGCAACAATTGCCGCTGCCATGAGCACAATTAAGACAACAGACATTTCCAGTTGATTTCCACTCAAAATAGCCATTAGGAAAACTAAAGCAGCTTTCGGTTGAAACTCAATTAAATAGCTATCGTTGGCATAGCATAGTAAATCTAATGATAAATAACAACAAAACGTTTAAAATCAGCCAATAATGACAATACATATGTGTATATTATATATGTATTTATATAGGCAGACAACAACAGCAACAACAACATCAATAAATACTCAATAACAACAGTCAAATGTATGTAAACTAAAAAAATAGTTAACAAAAAAAAAATGTCGCAAATTGCGGTCATTCGTCATGCGCACATGAGCAGAACGGCAGAAGCTGGGGCAGTGGCAGGGGCAGGGGCAGAGAGAGAGAGAGAGAGAGAGGGAGTGAAAGAGACAGAGAGGCAGAGAGTAGACTCAGCAATAGCAGCAACAGCAACAAATTGTCAGCAAATGGCGTCTTGGCAATTGAGGGCGATTTTTTATGTGGATGTTAATGTGGAGAGAGCGCGCGGAGAGTGCTCGGACTATGTAAGAGTAGCAAAAAGCAACATCAAATAAATGTACATAAATGTACAGCAGCAACAATAATAAAGAGAGAGAGAGAGAGAGAGAGGGAGAGAGAGAGAGTAACAGCAGCTCTTTTATTGCTATGCTTTTGTTTTTGTTGTTGTTGCTGTCGAGGGGCTGATGAGGCAGAAAATAAACAAACAAAATAATAAAGCTACAGCTACTTTTGTCTTTTTTACTCCACACACATACACACTCACACACATACACGCACACGCATAAACCCATGTATGTATGTGTGTGTGTGCATATATTTGTATGTCTGTGGTTTTCTAACACTGAAATGTGTTTTGATTTGCTGCGCTTGCAAAAAGCTTTGCTGCTGCCCGCTGGTTGGGCGACAATTGTGTTTGAGGGGGGGTTGAGCTGACGGAAGTAAGTATGGGGAGAGGGTGGGCGTGGGTGGCTGGTAATATGGCGTCGCTGCGACGGCAACTGCTTAATGGTGCTTAACTGCGCTCAGCTGAACGGCCAGCGCTGCGTGAAGTGCGCATGTCACAGCCACAATGAGAGTGACAGAGAGAGAGAGTGAGTGAGAGAGAGATAGCGAAATAGATAAAAATACACACACACATTTGTATATACACAATTGAGTACTTGTGTGTGTAAGTGGGGGACACTGTACATAGGAAGACAATTACACTTAGCTGAACTACAGTTTTGAGAATGAGCACAAAAAAAAAAACTTGGATTCATTTCAATTGTGATGCGCCATGTTCGCAGTTGCGTGAGTGTGCGAGTGTGTGTCTGTGTGTGAAATATCAAGTAGAACTCTACAATATGTTGGATAACTTTTACGTTTCGGAATGTCAAAAGTAGCTTAAGGATTATGTTTAAGAAAAATAGAATGTTGACATAAAAAAAGCTCAAAAAAAGTTAGTTAAGCGAAGAAAACTTTTCAATATGGTATTCCATTTAATTGTGTGTAGCTTACAAAACTTTGCTTAATATTATAATAATCCCCCATAATAAAAGAAAATCTTCAAAAATAGAGCAGAAATTCCATTCCACATCTAAAACTATCTGGCATTATTTATAATTATTTTCATGCTTTAAGCAGTCGCTACTAAAAGTAGCTGATCTTTTCTGTTCTTTCATTTTCACTGCTCACTGGTTTAAAGGCAACGAAAAAAAGAACCAACTAACAACTTGCACGTATATCAATTTCATTTAACAATTTGTTTGTCATTAGTTGAGTCTGTGAGGCATGGCCGTGAACACAATGTTGGGCATTGTTTGATCATTTGGACGTATCGGAGCCACCGTTGTTATTATGCCCATTAACGCTATTATTATGAAAATTTTCAGCATCATTGATTTTTGTTACTGATTTTCTAATTTAAGCAAATTATTCCTTATATATGCACACACATGCGGCGTATTCCGATTATTCTTCCCATTCTCGTTGATTTATTGAGTTTCTAATCCATATCTATGGGCATTCTATATTTCTGATTTGTTTTACATGTCGTAGTTTGAACTGTTAACTGGTCGTTTCGATGTCTCCCCGAGGCCTGAATGAAATGCGCTCAGCTTCCTCAATGAATCCGGACATTAGCATAATCTTTAGACATCCCCACATGCACATATTGTGAAGAGAGCTCTTTGGCCATCGACAGATGGAATAGGAAAAGCAGAAACCTGTTCACATTCACAGCCAAATATCTTGTCGTACACACGTTATTTCTTTAGGGGAAGGGAGGGGAGGGATAGAGGACTTGGTGCTGTTGTGGTTATTTGTTAGCTGGTGTCAAAGCTGTCACATATATCACGGCAGAGTTCCGGGGGTCAGTCATTGCAGTGGCCCACACGCATCTGTCTCTGTCTATCCAATTGCAATTGAATGGGTTTGCACACCAAATACATGAATTACCTGCACCCCGCACACCCTCTCTCTCTCGAGTTGTTGTTGTTAGTTGTAAGGTAATTGCTGTGCTGTCCCCTGGAGCCATCATGCCGCATTTGTCCACCGAGAGCTATGATTTTAACACAACACAACCAACACACACAGTTTTTATAAGCGAGACTTTTGCCAGTCGTGATTGCAATTGGCAGCCAATCGAGGAGGATGGCAGGGGTGCGTGGAAGTGGCCAGGGTGTACAGAGGGGTGGGGGGGTGGCGTTGAGCACGCCAAATCGATGCCAGACATATGTTGGCCTTATAATTTATGTCGCGACTAGATGTGATTTTAATTTTTTTTGTTGTTTATTAATTGCTTCAACCGATCGATGAATGTTTGCCCGCAGGCTGTCCTGTGCTTCCATCTCTCTCACTCTATATCCCTCTCCCTGTCTATCTCTGTCGATCATTTTGTTTATTTTATGTGTGTGTAATTCAGTTAATTGCATAGAATTAAAATGCTCAAGGTTGTGACAAGCCACTAATTTATATGTCACTGGCTCTGCCAAAATTAAATGCATTTAGCACGTTACTTGACAAACAAACAAACAAACTGCAAACGAATAGCATTCATGCAACTAAACACTCGCCAAATTATTCACTTTGCTTAATAATTAAACTCATTCGAGTGGCTCATTTAAATAAATCATCAGACTGAATGCGCAACTCGAAATTATTTAACTGTCTATATACATACGAGTCTAGCTATCTGCTTAATATTGGGTAATTAACTAATTTAGTTAAATGAGCCATAAACAGTTGGGGCGCGAGAGCTAAAGATAGTGTGCCATAAAGAATGGGATTAGAAGCTGTTAAAACAATTTGTTTGAGCAAATTATGATGGTAAACAAGTTTCAGAAGTTAATCTCTGAATTTAATTGAATTTACATTCGTTTAATAAATATATACACAACAAACTTTTGCCATGATGCAAATTTCTCAGGTGTTCATTTTTAATAATGTCAAGCATTGAACATTTTATCAAACTAATTAAAGGCTAAAAGCGTTTTAATTGGACAGTCGATAGACTTTTGAATAGTCCCGCTGAACAGTAGCTCAAAATGCAACAACAACATGCAACTGCAACGGCGAGCTACAACTTGCAACTTGCAACTTGAAACTTGAGAAACTTGGCACGTCTCTGTCATCTGGAGGAGCTTGGCATTTCAGCTGGCTGCCACACAATCTGCATATGAATAAAAAGCTGTGCGAGTCTGCGGCATGCCACCTGATACACGCCACATGCCTAGTGATATTTAGCGTAGCTAAGCGCACCCGTTAACTAAAAGACACCAAACAGATAGATGCCAAAAGATTTTGACAGTCCAACTATCGATTTATGCCGCAAGTCGTGTATCGTTAGCAAAGAGTCGAGGAATCGAGTTGTGAATCGACTAGTTGCTCCAGCAGTATCGAGTAGTTGTTGTCGCCTGACAGCTGCTCAGGGCTCAAAATGGAGGCTAATTGAATTGTCGATAAGCCAACAGTTTTGACATGTGGACAGGCACTGATAGCCTGCCCCAATGCGACTGACGCAGCCAGCTGCTGCTAACCCAAAAAAACAAAAAAAAAAAAAACAAAATGCCGCTGGGCGCGACGAAGAAGTTACTGATTGGCCCACATTGCGTATACGCCGCGTTGACTCATTGCCTGCCTCAGTGACTCTCTCGCTGATATTCTATGCCGCAACGAAAACAAATGCCGCACAATTTTGACCCAGTTAGGAGTACATACATAAAATCCATGACTCACAGTGCCTCCACGTTTGGATGTCCCAGCTGTGCACCATTCTTGTTGCAGCCGCTTGTTGCTTTTGTTATTATTGTTGTTGTTGTTGTTGTTCTTGCGACTCCTTTGAAGCTTGTGCGAAATTTATGCGCACAATATGCGAAATTTATTGTAATGACAATCGCTTAGCGCATAATTCGTGGCTGCAACGAGTTCAACTCAGACAACAGACGCAAAACAAACAATACACACACAATCAGCTACACACATAGCTCGGGCCGGAAGCGAATCATCATTTGCTTATTGTTTTGGTTGGTGATGTTGCTGCTGCAGCTGGTCCAATTGACGCCCACCTGTGTTGGGCAGAAGATGCCCGTCACTGACGTCAGTGGGCTGGCAAAGATTCCACCCAGGCAAACGCGCCCACTCAACCGGTTCTTAGTGCATCAGCGCAACGAATCGAAAGTGAACCGGTTCTGGGCTGAACCACTCTACAGAAGTGCAGATAAGAGTTATAAAATTAAACTGCGGAAGTTTCTCTTATAAGATGACAACGGTTTTTTTTGTAAGGAATCATTTTGGAAAAACCCAATCGAAATTATATATAGGACTTCAATTTGGTGTACTCGTTCAAAGTGTTACGATTCCAGTATAGACGCGTATTTGCTGTGTAACCTTTTCTAAATATAGATAAATGAACCATATTATTCAACTTTTTTCCACGTCTTCCCCTCATCACTCTTCAATCCAGGCTTTACTGCATGCCTTGCCCCATGCAGGTGTTGGTAGTGCTGCTGCTTCCTCTGCCTGCGTCGACGTTGACGTCAAGTGCAGCCTCCGTTGTTGCTTTCATTTTCATTGAACAATGTGCATCATTAACGCAAAATTTCAGTTGTTGTTGCTTTCAGCTTTTCAGCTCGTTAACAAAGCGCAAATATTTTAGGATTACATTTTTTTTTTTATTATTTATTTTTCGCTGCTTTTATTTTTATAACAAATACACAAATTTGTGCCTCTTTATTTTGCATCTTAATGAAGTACGATTCAGATTCACTTAGCAAAAAGTAAATAAAAAAAACACCAGGCACATTTTGTGCAAATGTATATTAAGCGAGATATATATTTATGTTTTATTTTTTTTTTTTTGTTGTTAAATGAGGAAGTCAAATATTCAACAAGTGCTCTCCCACCCGCGCCCGCCAACATCTGCCCTCCTATTCCATTTATGGCGCTCACGAGTCGCTGTTGCAGGTCTCTTAGTATTTATTTCATTTTATTTGATTTGGACTTGGTTTTTGTTTGTATTTTTGTTGTTGCTGTTGTTTTGCTTTTGGGCTGGTCTTTAATTTGACCATTTTGGGACTGCCTTGGTTTGCTTTTGGCTCCTGCTTTGATTAACGCATTTTTCACAGTTTTACTTTTTTCTACATTGCTATTGTCTTAGGCAATTGTTGTTGTTACCATTGTTGGCTTTTTGGCTGCTGCCGTTGCCAATTGATTTATGCCGTCGCTGGGGGATTTTAATGACACTTTGAGAGTGGCAACACATTTGCGGCTAATACGCTTAGTGGCATAATGAATGGCGCTTGAAAAGTTCCACTGAATGTGGCAAAACAAACAGTTAACATGGTCGTACTTATATGGCTAAATATAACAGCAAATAAATTATCTTCTAGACGAGCCTGAATAGTCAAGAAATTCGCACTTAAGTCTAGAATATTTTAAATACAAGTGATATAACTTGTCGATATATTGGCATATATATGTATATATATAAATGGATAATGGACGAAGTTTCTTAAAAGTATAGAATCACTATTTTTCTATCCATCAAAATAATTATTTAGGCTCCCTTTATTCAATCCTCTGTTTAACATAAAACTAATCATTTCTAAAGATAGTATATATGAAATGCATGTTTGTCAGGCTTAATAAATTTTAGAAGTGATATGAATATATATAAAGTCAATTACAGTCTACAGTCAAGAGTGTCTGAAATTTGTTGCGTTTCCCTTGCTGCTGTTAATGGGTGTTTAGTTAACCCTAAACGAGAACTGACTGACATTCTGTTTGACTCTTAAAGAGCCGCACGCGTCGAAGACAGCACACGCCAACGCCAACGCCGACGTCGCAGCCGCTGTTGCCGTCGCAGTCGCTGCCTCAGTCGACGGAACAAAAGGTGTTAAAATGCCGGTCGGAAAGGGCGCGACGAAAGGACAAGCGCGAAGGGCAGACAAGAAACAAAAAGCAACAGAAAAAAATAGTTGGTTAATAACCCGAACGCTAATGAAAGAGACACTGACAGGGGGCAACAGCAGCAGCAACCACAGGGAATGACGTCAGAGTTGGGCACGTGAACAACATAAAGGTTAAGCCTGAGCTTCGGGGCTTGGGTTTAAGGACGAGGACGTTCATGACGGGGGCGGCGACACCGCCGACTAATTTATGAGTCTGAGGCGCCTTTTCCGCCATTTGATGAATTGGTGGCATATGGAAACGTGGCACAAAACATATTTTTGCAGCTGCCTGCCAACGATTACCAATCACTACTGATGATGATGATGATGGTCAGCACCTTTACATGGATTTTTTTCTCTTTTTTTAATGGGTCTGCGAGAAAGCGGGAGATAAACGCTTCATGCTTTTCTTTTAACACCTCTGCGAGAGATTTGTGCGTGCGATTTGTTTTCTGTTGTCTGTTCCTATTTCTGTTTGCGCCGCCACTTAGCGCCTCCTTAAAAAAATCAACCTAACGCTGATCTCTCGCTGCTGATTAGGGGCAAAGAGAGAGATGGGGCCACACAACCAGAGGAAGAAGGTCTACTAGGCCGGTTGGGGCATTTAATTATGTAAACTTAGAGACACGAAAGCGAGCAGCCAAGCAACCAAAAAGGGCCATTTATGTCAAATTGACACCTTGGCTGTTGGCTGGGGAAAATGGGAATGCGTTTGCCTTTTGCTGCACATTAAATATTTATGAGCGTGCGCCGTGTGCCTAATTGATGAGTTAAGTTTGCCGAGCTCAGGTGTTATAGCGTGAGCTGGGGATCGTTGCAAGTTCTACGGCAACTTGGCGTGCTACAAATTGTTGTGCATTGAATGGATGTCGTTGTTGTTGCAGTTGTTCTTTCGGTTTTGATGTTGGTGTTGCAGGTGCCAAAGGCGCATCCAGCTGTGCCGACAAATGAGGCTGGCGACAAGCGCAAATAAACCAAAATCAACTCAATGCCGCAGCATTTTCAAGCCTTCCCCTCAAGTCTCTCCCCATCCCAGTACATATAAGCCCACTTCTTTGCTCTGCTCGCGTGTAAATGATTCTCGCCCAACATGTCGAATTCTCTGCCTGTCTGTTTGTTTGACTGCATGCTTGCTGGCTTGTTTTTATTGTTGCAACATGCACCGCTGTGCTGCAGTTGCAGTTGCATAGATGCAACAGGTAGCTGCCTGGCCTGTCAATACCTACACGCCTGCTTGAAAAAAATACTAACTGCAATAGAGTCAGCAGCACGTTGAGCTGCATGTGGCAAGCAGCTAGTGGCAAGTGGCAACTGGGAACATGCCAGCAGAAGCAACGTGAACTGAAAGTGTTTGAGCATGTGAGTGATAGACCCACTGGCTACCCTAATACAATGCTACCAGAGATAAGATCTACAGCAAACACGAAACTATTTTATGATCAAACTGAATGTAGAAACTTCACAACTTTGGCATTTATATTTGTATTGAAGCAAAGTAATGTAACTTATTAAACACATAAGCAAAGTTATAATAGATTAATATTTATCGGAATACCTTTAAAGTAGTATATTTATAGTTTGAATAAAACAGCATTCCAAAATAAATAATCTTTAGAAAGCAAGAATGTTGAAGATAATATTTTGACCTTATTCTCTAAACATATTTGAGCATGTTTAACATGTGCTTTTGTCTTGAATAATTTCAAAAAATTCAGATGCTCTCATTTGACTAAAATATTCTAAGCTTCTATCCAATTATAGAGCATTTTACATTCAGCTTTTAAGATAAAATCACACACACTCGCACACATATAAACTGCGCCCAGGCCTAACCATATTGCCACAAAAAAAAAATGGAACCAAAACCAACTACCCCCGACTCCACTCTCCACTCTGCACCAGCTGGTCACATGCAAAGTGGGCATGTAATCTCTCTTAGGCACAAATGGACACAAAATTCAATTCCAAGAAAATTGACTGCAAATCCGCAAGTTTACCTCGTTTTTTGCCCGGTTGACATTTTAAATGCTGGACCCGAGCAAGGGTTGCGGGCCAACACACGGGCGGGGAGGGGTTGGTGGAGCGAATGTAGTATGTCCAGCAACAATGTATATGTAGATGTATGTGTATAGTGAAAACGAAACGATGCCAGACGCATGTTCAGCATGCGCTGCACTTGTCCCGGCTTCATTCAGACTCCAGTTTGAGCATCAGTCGAAGTCTATGGCCAACTACTGTTCCAAATTTGATTTGCTATGCTGATTTGGGCAGCACTGGAGCCACTGCTCCGCTCGGCTTAGCTCGACTCTGACTGTGGCTGTGGCCTGAAAACAGCCAGCTTGAGTCCCTGGGGCGTATGCAAAAGAAGAAAATGCGGAAAACATATTTGGCATAGTTTTCAGCTTGCCTTCCTTTACTTTTATATGCTTTTTTGACTGCCTGAAAATGTGTAAGTGGTTTTTTTTTTCGTCTTTTGTCAACTGTGTGGTCAGAGTTGCTGTTCTTGTTGTTGTTGGGCTGCTGCTTGATGCTAGTTGAAGTTGTGGCTAACTTGTTGTCGGAGATTTACGAGCGCTTGGCCCAATAAAATGATTGCCAGCGATTTTTTATGCAAATTGTTTCTTCGCTGCTGCTGTGGTTGTAGTTATGAGTCATGCGCATATTTTCCTTTTAATTTTAAGCTCAACTGTTTTTTACGAGCATCTACGCAAGCAGCATCCCAGCTATTTGTTGTCGTTGTTTTATGACCTGTGCTTATAGCATTTTGTTATGTGGTTGAGTTGAGCAAAGTTAACTGCTGTATCTGTTGTTGAGGGGGTCAGCAAATTGAAGTTGATGTTTATAGGAAAGAGTGTCTAAGCTTTTGGATATTTGCCTGGCTGTTCAAACAAAAGACTGAGGCAATGAACTGTTTCTCACACACACACACACACGCACGCACACATCTGTTACTAGATAGCTTGTTAGCTGTCAAATATTTCCTATCCCTCAATCGAGACTTTCACTAAACATCTCAATATAAAAGTGCTCAAATACATTAACAGTCATTTCATTTAACAAATTTTAGGAAATATGTTTTTTTGCACCTTTCGTGCCGCAATTACCGACTGCGGGGCGCCTCAGGGCCGCCACCAGAAACAGCCAAACAAGAAGCCACATTCAGCGGATTATTAAACGATTATCCACCACAAAAGCCAAAAAGAAATGTAGTTATTACTGATTGCTTGCCCGCCCCCGTTCCCGTCAATTTATCCTTGACTTCTGATTTTGATTTTGGTTTTTGGGCGCATGGCATTGAATGATTCTCGGCCGCTGCTCTTATCTCTCAAATATATCACTCCTTTGGCGAGTTGCCTTATCAGTGAAATGAGCAAAATTGCTGGGTATGGCTTGTCTATAAATGGCTATTGTTTGTATTTTCACAAATGACCAAGTTATGTTCAGATATGAGGCACGTGCCGCGATCGAGAGCGTAGGGGCTTCCCCACCTTTGAAGTCAGCTATACAAAAATAGACCTAAAAATTAAGAGTCGATGTCGGTTTGTTTCAAAGTGAGCAGAGTTCGAATATTGTTGACTATATAGCTTCCATTTGTCATGCCCGATGTGGAATGCATATTGCGGCTCTTTGGCGAATTCGCTTTGCTGATTTCTCATAGACATTTTGTTGACTTTAATGTGAGTTGACAGCTGTGGATGACTTGTGGCTGCCTCATTACTTGCAACAACTCAAAGCAGCAGTGGCAGCAGCAGGTTGCATGCTACATGCTGCATGTTGGTTTGGCATTTCACGAAACGTGAGCGTCAGTTGATGTTGTTGTTGTAATCGTTTCCAGCCTGTCATAAAAAACATAGAAATAAAGTTGTTAACTACTATTGTTAAGCGCAATAGGACGGCGCAAAAAACATTGTCAATATTAATGCTCGGGCAATAACAACAACAACAACAACAACAAGAACAACAACCACAGCAACAGCAACAAAAACAACAGCAACAGCAACGCAAGAATATTTATATGAAGAAGAAGAAGAGGAACAACAAGCAGCAGAGCATAAAAAATAATGACAAACATAAATATCGACTTTACGATTGCAACGTGACTTCATTTAAAATCGAACAAAATATGCAAAATAATACCTAAGGCAACAGCAACAATATACACACACACCCGTACAGCAACGGGCGCACATTTAGAGCCACACGTGCGTGGTCAAGAACCTCAAACCAAATGTGGCACTTGGCTGAGAAATGCAGGAACATAAAAAGACCAAAAAATTATTGGAAATGAGAAACAAACACAATAAAAATAATGACGATAAAAATTAATAAATTTAATGTACCATTATTATTGTTGTTGTTGTTGTTGTTATTGTTGTTGTTGTTGCTGTTTTGTAGCTATTACTTTGTCGCCCCGCAATCCCCTCAGATAACAGTGGCTGTCGCTTTGCATTTTAAAGAGCTTCTCTCCTTTTTGGCAGTCATTTCTTTTCAATTTGTTTAAAACGCGCGGCTCTATTAACAGCCATCAATATGCCAAAAAATAACAAAATTCATAAAAAAAGATGTCAAATTGCCAAATGTTTTTTTTCTTTTTTCATTAATAATTTTTACTTCATTTTTGCTGGTATAATAGACAATAGACAACAACTGCGCTCCAACGATATTGAGCCATAAAATTGACCATTTTCAAATTTGGATTTCGAATTTTGACAGCTGGGCATAAAGTTGCTCATAAATGTCAGACTTGGCTAGCTGACGATGCGCGATGCGAGAGAGACTTAACCAAACAAACCAAAGCAATAACCCATAAAAACCCGGAGTGATCTGAGAAAAATAACAATGGCAAAGGTATCAAAACTGCGGGATATAATAAATTAATCGACTAGATTCTTTACATCGTGAATACTGAATACATAACTGAAATGGACGCCCACACTCAATAGAAATTGATAAATAAAAAATAAACTTGTACTATTTATAGGGCAAATAAAAGTTAAGTGTACCTATAAATAACTTTTCATATATAATGTACACACTGCAAAGTTTCTAGTAAGAATTACAAACAGAAATTACTTGAAGAATTTACAAAAAATAGCAATTAAATAATAACTCATGAATATTTTTATTGCAGAGTGAATAATTCTTTGCGATGGCAAATAGGCCAAATCAATATCAATAAAACATTAGCTTAGAAAAAAATATCGAAGAATTAAACGATAGACAAGCTATATTCCTCGCTTCCTCAGATAGCTCAGATAGCAATTTATGCAAATGGCTTTTGTTGTCGTTGCCATTGTTGTAGGTAATACCCATTTATCGGCGATTGCTAACAACGGCATTTTAATGCTTGAACAATATTGTATAAAATATACAACAACAAAAAATTGAAAAATAACTTTGCGTACGCGCGTATTAAAAAGAATAAAAAAAGTATATAATAAAATTGTACCTGCACATAATTTCACTATGGTCACAAAAAGAACTTGCTAAGGCGAAAGCCCAAAAGAACAGGTTCATAATTGAAATTCATGTTATTTGTTATTGTTGCTGCTGTTGTTGTTGTTGCTGTTGCTGTTGCTGTTTGTCAATGTGTCAGTCTCTGGCCGTGGCAGGCAGCTTGAGGTACTCGCATCAAGTTGCTCGGAACGCAAGTTACCGTTGTGCAGCAGGTCCAAGTTGCTTGTGGCTGTCTCCAAAGTCCAAGTCGAAGCGAACTAATGCCACTGGGCGACCACTTAAAGATTCCGCGACGCTTCGAGGCGACACGTTACGCATTTTTATGAGGTCATTTGCGTGTGAAGCGCACTAAATGCGGCCCAAGTGGCCCATGAGGCAGGTGCTGCTTGCTGACCAGGCTGGAAAATCGAATCCAATTCGATTCGTGGAAATGCGCTAGGAAAAGCCAAATATTGCTCATGCTCGTGTGCCAGAGGCATAATACACAAAAATTATCACACGACACGTTGACCTCAGAGGTGAGCAAACATTTTTCAAGTACCGTTCCAAATACTATCGCTTGTACTTGCTGTTTTATGTGTCGGCATTCAAAAATAAAAATAAAAATATAAAAAAAAAATCAGAAAAAAAAGAAAACAAATTCACACAAAAAACCGCAGCCAATAAAATGAAAAATGCTGGCAAAAATATTGCGGCAAAATAATTTGCCACGCTCGTAAATTTTCAACTCATAAAATTAAACGAACAACGTTGGTGGGTTTCAAATGCGAGTTTGTGTGTGGCTGTGTGTGTGAGTGTGTGTGTGTGAGTGTGTGAGTCAGTGTTGAGCATTTCTCGAATTGAGTCAGATATGTTTTTGGCTTTTTGGTTTTAGTGGTCTTTGGCAATGGCGGCCCTGATCGACACTCTATACTCTTTGATATATTGCTATTGCTACGCAGGCATCATTTGCATGTGAAAAGCCAAGGAAAAAAAGTTTCTCTAATTTGCCAAATGATTATTATGTATGCCTAAACAACGTTAAGTGTTGTCATAAATTAGCTAGTAGACAATTTTTGTTTTCGTTTGTCGTTTGTCGCCGGGTCTGGGTCCTATAAAATGCCCACCATAAATTCTTATAGCCAAAGACGACAATCCATTGAAACTATGGAGTTAATATGGTTTTAATCATTACTAAACACTAATCTGAGAAGTGACCAGAATGAAAACGCACATAAAGGGAAGAAAAATCAAAAACTCAGCCCAAGAAACTCAATCTACTTAATAAATCTGAAAGTTGTATGAAATATAATAAAATCATTGTGAAAAGTAAGTAAAAGTAAAGTGGCCATGTAATTCTGGCCACCTTACTTTCTATAAATCGTGCAACATTTTTAAATTATATTCATTGCATTACTTACAATCTACTTTTCAAAGAATTGAATATAAATTACACTTTGCTAATCATTATGATAAAATCTTACTATGAGCTTTGGTTTTATTAAAAATATATGTAATTGATCTAATTGGAATTTGACAGTTCCTTCGACTATTGGATAAAAACTGATCGACATGTATGTCAAATGAGTTTCCAGACTGAGTTCACTCTATATCGTGTATACAGCTCGTGTAGAATAAATTAATTGTTTGAAGCGCATTTGCACAAAGTCAGCATCGACGTCGACGTCAGCGTCAGCATCACAAATGACTTAGGTAACAAACTTGCATATCAGAAAGCGCATGCGCATTAAGAGCGAAACAATAAAAACAATGGGGTGTATAAAATGTATCAGACGACAAATCTACACACAAATTTGGATGCGAAAGAAACGGTCGACGACGAAAATTAAATTGAAAACGGCTCCACAAAAAGTGATGCGCGTCATAAAAATAAAGAAAAGAAAACAGCCAAATAAAGATAAGCGAAAAGTGGCCAAGAGAAAGATGCGGCTCAAAGTGTTTGGGGGCCAGCGATAAAAATATAATCAAAATTTATGATGGGGCCAGCGAACAAGACTCTGGACTCTGATTGTGGCTCTCGAATCCGATTGCCAGGTTGGACAAATGTATATAAAATACACTATTTACTAACACTTCTTCTTCTTCTCCTTCTTGTTGATATCTTTGCAGTCGCCGGAACTGGATTATCGGCACGAGCTGATGGGACGTCTGCACAAGATCGAGCCGGCCGATGTTGAGCTAGAAGTGCTCGCTGCTGCTGCTGCTGCGGCCAACAACAACAACAACAGCAACACCAATAATAATAACAACAACAGCAGCAGCAGCCAAACGACCAATAGCAACAACAATTCAGCTGCACCACATCATCCGCATCACCATCATCAGTTCCACCACCATCACCTGCATTCGCACCACCATTCGCACACGCATGCGCACCACCATCAACATCATCATCAGCACTTGCACCACAGTCTGCAGAGTGGCGAGAGTGGTGGCACCTTAGATGCCTGGCCGCTCGCAGCATCCAGCTATGCCAGCGATCAGTCCCAGCAGCAGCAGCAACAACAACAACTGCAACAGCAACAACAACAACAACCCGCCGGTTCACCCAATTCCAATTCGAATTCTGCCTATGGATGTGCCCCGCTCTACGATGAAGCGCCCTACGATGTGGCACTGGGCTATGGAGCGGGTGCCAGCAACGGTGTGGGGAATCCAACAACAGGCAGCAGCGGCGAGAAGGAGTATTTGTATGGTAAGTAATACAGAGAGAGAGAAAGAGAGAGAAACACAGAGAGGGAGGAAGAGAGAGATGCTGGCCACACAAAATTACACGCTTGGTGAAATCTCACAAGTCAATGGCAAAAAGCAAAAAAAAAGTAGGCGAGACGCGACGTGTTCGTATATTTGTTAATTTTTTTTTTGGAATCATAGTTTCTATGCCGATTGTGAAATTTGAAACCCAACGAAAATCAGCCTAAGCCCAAGCAGACACGCGGGAGACAAAGTTTCAAATCTCAAAAGACGAACTTAAACTTCAATTTGGGCAGCTTGAAAAGTAGAGACAAGAACGAAATTGAAACCTCCAATGCAAATTGACTAATTTGAGACCTTATGCAAGTGAGAGTTTTGATAATCGTCAACGGCAAACAGACAGGCGAAAAGTCGCATCTAAATATAGTCAAACAAATCGATGGTTGTTTATAAGTAAATTTCATGCATATGCGAGATTTCATTGTTTGCATTATTAATTCCTTAACGTATACAGTTGTAGATTTGCATAAGACATTAGCAGCTTCATTATAAAGCGATTTTCTTTCACAGAAACCAAAAACAAAGAGGCTCTCTTCAGCGATCCATTGGACGATCCATATCAGCGACCCGCGCTCTGGGATGATATTGCCACCTCAATACAGAATATCGATCCAGAGAATGCGCTCATGCTGAGCACCAGCACAGCTGCGAATGGCAACGACAATACAACTGCAGCAGCGGCGACACAGCAGCAGCAGCAACAGTTGTTGCCACAGGTCAAAATGGAAGCAATCGATGAAACTCTGCTCGAAACTTTCTCGACACCAATGCTCAGTCCCATGGAGATTAAAACTGAAAAACAGCAGCAGCAGCAACGACAACATCAGCAGCAGCAGCAGCAATACCACCAGCAGCAGCAGCAGCAACAACAGCAGCAGCAACACTATCAGCAACATTATCAGCAACAGCAGCAACACTTGTACCAGCATCATCCCAGCCTCTCGCTGTCTGGGCTGCCACCCGCTGCAGAAGTTGTCGAGCTGCAGCTACAGCAGCAGCAGCAGCAGCATCAGCGACAGCATCATCACAGTGGCAGCAACAGTCCAAAACAGCCAGCAGGCGACAACAGCAGCAACTCTGCCTCCTATCAGCAACAATACGCATCTCAACTGAACAGCGGATCAGGCGCAGCATATTTAAACAGTAGCAGCAACAGCAATAGTGGATCTACTGGTGGCACCACCAGCAGCGTTGTCGTCACCAGCAGCAATACCAGCAGCAGTAGCACCAACAACAACAGCTATGGCTACAGCTGGCACAGCAGTCAGGTAAGAATCTATGCAGCAATTGTTGTTGTTGCAGGAAAAGCAACTTTATATTTCTATCCCTCGCTCCCCTTCCCCTTTCTTTTTGTAGACGTTTCACACCAAATACCAAATACACCCGCCATCTGCAACAACAAACACTGCCACGCCCACAGCTCAACACCTGCTGCAGCACCAACAGCAGCAACAACAACAACAACAACAGCAACAGTTGCAGCAACAACAGCAGCAGCAACAGTTGCAGCTTTGTCCGCCCGCCGCGCCAAGCACCCCCTCCGCCACATCGGGCTCCTCCTCCTCGTCGACGGGCTCTAACTCACAGCGTCACATGTTCGTGCCACCGTTGACGCCACCCAGCTCAGATCCCGGGAGTCCCGGCGCCTCCATGGTGGCAGCTGCTGCTGCTGTCGCTCAGGCGGCGCAGAGACGCAGCACACCTCCGCCGCCCTATCAGCAGCTCGTTGGCCTCTGTCCCAGTCTAGTGAATCCGGCGCCGACGCTGCAACTACTGGGCGCTGCCACGCCTACCACCACGCTCACAACGCTTACGTCCGCTGGAGCAGCCTCTGGAACAGGAGCAGCAGCAGGTGTTGCAGTTCAGCAGCCGGCACCACCCCCACCGCCGCCGCCGAGCAGCGGACGACGTGGTCGCCATGCGCATCATCAGCCGGGGACACCGGCGCACATTGCGAGTCTGATGAGCGTGCGAACTGTCCGCTACAATCGGCGCAACAATCCGGAGCTGGAGAAGCGTCGCATCCATCACTGTGATTTTGTGGGTGAGTGCCGACGATTTATCTAACAGCTAACCTTCAGCTCGACTTCATCTAGCTGCTTTCGGATGCACTCCATGTGCCTCTATCGTTTATCATTTCGCGCGTTTTGCGACACTTTTTCATAACAGAGACTAGCTCTGCAAGCTTAGACCAGCCCCCACCCACTCCCCTACTTATATATCTAGCTATTTTGAGCAGTCTCATTGCGAATGCGTTCAGCGTATTTCCAATCGCCATTTATTTATTCCCCATTTATCTATACATTTATTTATTATCTTGCCGTCCGTCTGTCGCCCGCTGTGCCTATTGACAGTTGTTGTGGCGCTTTTTCCTCTTTTGTAATTCTAATTAGCCTGTGCCATATTTATGTAAGAGACTCTCTTTCTATTTGTTGTTGTTTTTGGTTTTTTTAACTGTGCGCAATGTTTCTTGCTACAGTTGCATTTTCAATATCAGCCTGGTAATCTTGAGAACTGAAAGCTAAGAACATTTGAAATTGTTGAAGAAGATTAGCCGACAAAAAAGTCTTAGTACATAATACATAAAAAATTTGGAAACAGAGCTTTTTTAAAAGACTGGGTAAATGCTAAAGATCAAATAGGTATTTCAACGAATTACTTCAATTAGGAATTCAAATAAAGATCTCTTGAACAAAGCAAAGCATTTAAGTGAATATAAGCCAAAGATAAAACATAGATTGAGAATCAGCGTTCAATCAAAATTCGGTTGCTCAGTCCATTAGCAGTAGGCACAAATCTATTTCTAGGGATGAGGTGAAGGGAGGAGTGAAAAGCACTTAACCCGCAACTAGTATTAAATGCGACGTTGTCTAGCCAAGTGATGGTCCGTCCGTTCGTCCGTACGTCCGTCCGTCCGTCTGTCCGTCACTGGCGTCGTCTCCGTCTCCGTCGACGTCTGCGCTGTCTTTGTTGGCTACGTGCGTTGCCACTAATAAATAATTGACAATTGTCTGACACGTTTGGCGTTGCCATTTTTAGACAAAAAGCGCACAAAATATTAGAGTTGGATTGGATTGCTTAGCCAAGCTCGCAAGCAGGCTACAAAAATGCTGTCTAAATGAAGTTATTATGCCATAAACGCACGCATCAGACTCACAGACTATGTTGCCTCCACATTCGAATCGCAGTCGCAGTCGCAGTCGAAGTCGAAGTCTTACAACTTGCAACTTGCAACTCGAGATTGCTGACTGCCTCGCATATTGCATAGTGAGTTATGTCTCAGAAGTTCACTCTGGCAGAGCATGTGATCAACAATCCTCCTGATCGTAGTAGCTCCACAGAGTCTCCGAGCCAATCACGCGTCTAACTGTCATCGTTGTTGTTGTCACTATTGTTGCTGTTATTGTTGTTGCTGTTGTCGACTGTTGTTGGCGTCGACGCAACATTCTTGACTCGCTTTTTAGCTATCAATTCGCTTTGGCCATGTTTGTCTACGGTGGCTTACGGGTGTTTTGCTGCCGAGTATTTTTAGCTGCTGAGTTGAGTTTTTGGCATTGTGCCTTTTCTATATGCTAGGCACGTTGCAGTCAGCTTTCAATTAGAGCGTACGTGCTGGGATCTCTAAGCATCCTTTTAAGTGCCACATAAATGTCTCAAGCTGTGCAAGTGAATCTTGTGCAACTTTCACCAGCTACAGCAATAGCAACAACTACAGCTTCAGATACAGATTCAACTACAGCTGCACGGGGCTTAATTAAAGGCTCGATTGTGGCAAGGCGTCGCAGCGACGCCCACTGACCCACTGCTGAGCCGCTGCCACAACTGCACAGCTGCACTTTGCAGTGTGCCTCTTTTCTCATAGTCATCTTATCAAGATTGTGCATTTGGGTGCTCGGTGCTCAGATAAATTGCCCATTCAATTTGGCACTCTGACAACGAGATTCAGCTTACCAACATATATGAACTGCTTTAAATTGTTAAACTACAGTTAACAAACAGAAAAATGAAGAGTTCATAATTAAAGCCACACTCGGCGTTGCTTGTTAGTGTTTAATTTCATCAGCAATTACAGATGAGAATTAAGTTTGATATCTTAATAGACAGCTTCAATGCTTATTTAGTTTTTCGTAATGATTTTTAATTAAAAATCTGTGTAGATTGAGGACAAATATTTAATATGAAATAAAGTGTTATCAGTTTCTAACTTTGCTAAAATGTAAGATGTGCCACATATATATTTTAGAGCTCTGCATTAATAATAATCACATAACCTACATAAGCTTCCTTATATTCTACATTGTTAATCTACTAAGCCCACTTTCTTTTTCTTGTATTCGTCTTGCAATTGCAGGTTGTTCCAAGGTGTATACGAAGAGTTCGCATTTGAAGGCACATCAAAGGATACACACGGGTGAGTTCTTATTATTAATATACACAGATCCACCCACCACCCAACTAGTTGTTGTTATGAGGCGCCGCCGGGCTTGTCCGCTGTCACACACATTAGTTTTGCTGGCCGCTTCTCTGGCCCCGTAGCCAATGTAGGCGTAGGTTTGGCTTATTACCACAGCACCACTGCTGACGATGAGCCACTGAGTGGTGCACAGCTGCGCTGCCTTATTTCGTTCGAAAGAGCGTTGAGCAACCGAAACGGCGGAAAAAAAGGCTTTTGATTAATTCGCGCGCTCATATTTGTAGTTGCCAGCACATAATTTGCCAAGAGCTTCAAGCGCTTTTTTTTTCAATTTCGGTGCAGCGCGCAACCACAAAAATCGTGATTTCTACGGTTTGCTTTTTTTTGTGTTGTTGTGTGCGGCTTTTTGTGGTCAGTTGCAACATAAGGCATCCACAACAGCAACAGCAACATCAACAATCGCCAACGCCATCAGCTGGGCGCACGTTTGGCCTGCATTTCCTTCTTGCTCAGATTACACTTGACGTTATTTTTGTTTGCTGTCTGCCCTGATCCCTCTCTCTCCTCTATCGCCCTCTCTCATCTCCCTCTCTTTCCCTCTCTCTGACTCTCGTACTCTCTTTCTCTCAGTTCATTGCCTGCCAGCCAGTCTGCCTGTTGTTGGATGTTGATCACCTGTCTTCGCTTTATGGGCCACACGTTTTATGCCCCCTGATTCGCAGTTTGCGACTTTCAACTCTCGACCCAGCCCCAAAAACTCAGTCTTCAACTGAATGCCAATATGAAACGCAGCAGCAGCAGCTCTCCTTCAGTGTTTTATTAATCGCACATGACCAGCTGATTTATGCGCAAACTTAAAACGCTGCACTAAAAACAATTTTATTATTATGATATTTTTTCTTTTTATATTACTCTGATTTTGACTTTACTGATAAACTTAACGCCCCAACCAAGGAAAACAAAATATATATGAGGGTCGATATATGATCGTGAGTGATTGGATCAAGGTGAAGTTCCAAATGCCGAATAGGGAAATACCCAACACTCTCTCCTTTTGAATAGACTACTAGCGAAAATGGATATTGACCCACATTAAAACTGTGTTCGCATTGTGTCGCTGAAAGTGAATTCTTGACTCGATTCAGTTTCATGAATTCTCAGGGAACACTTTAAATATTAAAGTTCAAGATCTTAAAACCTATGTGACCATATTACAATTTGAAATATTAATGTTCCACATTTCTTTGCTTATAAAAAAATTCTTTAAGCTGTTTTCTTAATTAAGGAGGAATATAACTCAGACACATACCATTTGATAAAGTCTTCTTCCAAAACTTTTATAATCATATTCTCCAATAATTTCATGCATTAAAACTGCCTCATTTTTTAATTGAGTATTTCTGTCTCTCTTCCTTCGTTAGCTGCACTTGATTTTGACTGCACTCCATGCCAAACTATCTGTATCTAGTTAGTTGATTTAATTGTCTTCCACCCGCCGTGGGCAAGCACGAAAGCCACTTCTTTGAGCATTTGGCTCAAATCTCTTTTCGCCAGCAATTTTCATAGTAGTTTTATTTCGAGTGGCAGTCTAGCATTTGTGGCTACCGTCTGATGGCTGTCCATTTGTTTGGCTTTCGACTTGGTTAACGTTGTCGTCACACGCCCCGCCTATAGGCGCAGGCCAAATAACCAAAGCAAATACACATTTTTCATGCAATTTTGATGCTGTGGCATCTTGTGGCGCCAGTCGCCAACTGAGTGTTGTCTTTGCTGATTAGCAGCGCTGGTAGCTCAAGTGCCCGGGCCGGACACTTGGTAGAGTTATTCAGCTATAAATACATGTGTAATACTATTTGCAGCGATTGCCGGCTCCAGTTTGTTGCCTAAGTCTTTTGTTTCTTGCGCTTGCTCGCTCGTAAATTTGCCTTTTTTATTTGGGCTTTTTGTTGTTTTCTGGTCGCAGCGATTAGAAAATCACTTGGTAACTAATCTTTATGCTGCTAGCGAACGCATAAATTGTACATATCGCAGTCCCTATGTGTTTGTGTGCGTGTGCGTGTGTATGTGTGTCTGCATTGGAAGATTGGAACTGGAAGACGGCGACTGACGGAGCATAGATTGCCCACCGGCTGGGCTTATTTTGTACTGATTTGTTTGCTAATATGTTCGCGCTGCCATAAATTAGTTTGATTTTATATAGGCCCCAACGGCAACGACTGGAGGAGGTCCGGTCTGGTCCGGGACAGTGTGGCCTGCGGCTAGTCTTGGCTAGACTTGGAGTTCGCTCTTTGGGCTTTAATTTATTTGCGTATATTTATATTGTTAGTGCATGTTGCGGTTATCGCGCTATACGTTCAAATTATGAAGTAATTTCGACGACTCTTATCGCATTGCGTTCATCGCACATTACAAAACTACATTTACATAACTTTGTTTGTTGTTTTCTTGTATTTTACTGGTTGCCCCGGACCAGGCCTCGGGTTTGGGTTCGATGCTGATCTTTATTTTAGTTACGAGCGATTTCAATTTTGCCATTGCCAAATGGTATTCCCACGAGATCTAGAGTTGTTATTATTGCTGTTGTTTTTGTTGTTGCCGTTAATTTTTTGGGCAGTTTTTGTGTTATGACTCACCATCAACTACATCAGACAAGCCATTTATCAATGTGTTGTATTTTTGGGCTGTAAACAACAAAGCTTCTTACACACGTATACACACAAATACACACAAGCACGCAACGCAAGTGTCGATAGGTAAATTTTTGATTATGTTCAGTCATCTCGAGGCACTTAAATTCATTAAAAGAGATCTAAATAAACCAATAAGTCATGCCACGAGTCCGTCCCATATTGAGTTTCTATTCGAAAATCCCTACAAAAGTGTCAGCTGAGTGCCACTTCAAGCTTCAAGTTGCACACCCCCTCCCTCACCTTCTCACTCAATCCTCACCCTACTCAAGCACTCGTCTGAAGAGGCATTTCAGGCTAAAGACCCAACTGGCTTTGTATATGCGCACTGTAAAATATAAAATAACAAATAACAACAACAATTATAATGATTGCTGCTTAAAAAAATGTTGTGAAAAGGGCTTAGATGAGCTTAGATGATGCGAAGTGTGAAGATATTGGCCTAAGACATCATCAAAGCTTTTTGCAAGGTTACATTTGTTTAGGCTTCACTGTAAGACACAAGAATTTGGATTAATATAATGAATTCCTCAGTTATTTTTGCATGTTGTAGACTCAGAATCTATTGAGAACCAAATGTGGAGAATTAATTATTTCCACAATCCACAGACAATTCGATTGGGTCGACAATCCAATTGTGGAAGCATATTCGATACGCTACACAAACTCAATTGATTCGATTGCAAGACAATAATGCTTGAATAATGCCATAAAATGTCAAGTTCACCAAAAATTCGAAAAGTCCGCAATAATTATTTCATTCAATTTCAATTTGAACACGAATGTTTATGTTTATGTTTATGCTGAAGCGTACGTAATGTAATGCTCAAAGCACACTGATAGCCAAGGTAGCTAACAACAAAAACAACAACAGCATAGCCGGCAAACAACGGTCCCCCGTTGGAGGGAATTAGTCATGGAGCAGCGGACAAAGTTTTTTGGGCACCGGCCGGTCGCATTTTTGGCCAGCTAACAGCTAACTCGACTCATGAGCTGAGGCAAGAGTTACTTGCAAATGTCGTCGTGTTGTTTCTTGTTGTTGTCGTTGTTGTTGTTTGTAATGGGCCATCGTCAGCGGCAAGTCGTGTGCCAAAATAAAAAATCCAAATCATAAAATACGAGACGGAGAGTGACTCGGACTGCGAATTGACTTACCATTTGCTCCAGCTGCCGTTTTGTTGTCGTCGTTGTTGTGTTATTGCCGCTGTTGTTGTTGTTGTTGTTGTCGTCGTGTTGTTTTAGTTCTCCTAACATGAAAATTCAATGAAAATGTTAATTTGTGAATACATGGCTGCAGCTGAATACATAAGTACATACACAACACTACTTGCACTGGCATATGTCAACGCAAGACAAGAAGCACTTTGATGACATACTCCAAGTGCCTCCACTTAAGCTGTAAAATATTTGAAAATTTGTGTAGCTCTTGAAATATATTTTGTCAAATGCTGACTTACTGATTTCGTTGCATCTGTCTGTGTGTCTCTTGCAGGTGAAAAGCCCTACACCTGCCAATGGCCCGAGTGCGAATGGCGTTTTGCTCGCTCCGATGAACTGACGCGACATTATCGCAAACACACCGGCGCCAAGCCCTTCAAGTGCATCGTCTGTGAGAGGAGCTTTGCGAGGAGCGATCACCTGGCACTCCACATGAAGCGCCACCTACCGAAAAACAAGTGAGCAGAGAGAGAGAGAGAGAGATCGATCCCGATCGGTGGCTACAAAAATCAACTATATCACAATCCAAAGGACTTTAGTTAAGCGTCAAATGAAATTCGTTTAGTAAATGGTTACTACTACTACTACTACTACTACTATATTATAATAGTATCCTGAAAACCTGAATACTAATTAGTATAATACAATACAATATACAATATTCTAGAGCTTTCACTTACACTAAATCCAGAGAGTGTGCGGCATGAAAGTAAAGCTTTTTGTCTCAAATTATAACACAAAAGCTATTTCAGCTAGCATCGATTTATAGTTCAAAAGTTTATCAGCATTCTCCCTCTCACTAACTCTCGATGTAAATCGCGCGTAAAATTAAGTAAATGAAATTTCCACCTGCTTAACTTAATTTAAATGCAAAACTAACTCTAAGCACACACTCCTAACTAACGATAACTCGTATAACTAACATATCCACATCATGAATTAGATCACTTTTGAGTTGTTAATTTCAAGAGAATCCCATCGATTCTCCTCAACTCTCATTTTAGTCTAGTGAGAGTCCCGTGTATTAAAGTGCATATAGTAGTATATATTCATATTGATCCTTGTATACTTCATCTAAATCAATGATAAGTTGTAGGACAACATTCTCGTATTCGCCACGTGTCATTATTGTCGCCTAGTTTCTGTATAGTTTCCCTTAGCC
Organism: Drosophila grimshawi; assembly: GCF_018153295.1. Classification (NCBI taxonomy): domain Eukaryota; kingdom Metazoa; phylum Arthropoda; class Insecta; order Diptera; family Drosophilidae; genus Drosophila; species Drosophila grimshawi. Next base: position 13,196,016 of record NW_025063240.1, on the reverse strand, counting down.
ATAATATAATGTTAGTATATATGTTAGTCTGTAATTTAATCTATGTATGACTATGTATGTATGTATATGGTAGTTGATACTACTTACGTAGCTAGCGTATTATGTTTGTAAGCTTATGTATGTGTCTCTATATCGTTTCTAAACACCAAAAAGTGCTGGCACAAAATCATCAAATAATAAAATGTTTTTGAAAAACCAATGCCTCTGTTTATTCCAATAAATATCTAACAGAAAAAATAACGCTAATTCTCTTTGGGATATTCCATTCAGAAATCGATTGTATTTTATATTATGTTGTGTGTGTGTGCTCTTTTCGCGTGGGGCTACGAGGCGTACATAAATTGCTAAACGTCGATGATAGAGGCCTCTATCACAAATTCATTGCCAGTGTCAGACATGTGCAATGGCATTCCTGAATTTGATATTTACTGCAGTCGCATATGCATTACATACGATTATTAACGTTTCCCAGTTACGTGAGTGGCAACGCAATGCTTTTGGATTGAAAGTTTCTCTGGCAATTGTCCATAGATTAACACAATTTGGCAGGCGATTTGTTTTTTAAGGGGACGGGAGGGATCTTTAGGAAAACTCCACACGTCAGTTAACAGTTAGGTTATTAAACAATCACATAAAGTACATACATATGGCTTTATTTAACAGACACACACACATGTACAATTTATGAACCACAAATAACTAAGAGACAATAATTTCATTTAGATGAGAATGCAAAGCCGATAAGTGTGACCCCATGTCGAAGTTGGGTACTCAATTGCTTTTTGTTGTTATTCATGTGATCATTATCAAAATATTTTGTACACGAAACAAACATGTCAAGCAAATGTGATACGTTTGTTGTTGTTATTGTTGTTGTTGCTGCTGCTGCTTCAAAAAATTTTCAAAAATAAAAATAATAATTTCAATTGTTGACTGCATATTTTTATTATTTTTTTTTTCTTGACGCGTCATGTTGTTTTGATTGTGACGATAAAATTATTGCCGTTGTGTGTGCCGGTTCGAAATTATAAATCGTTTGATTTTTATGAGACTCATTTAATTTATGAGTTTCAAACAGAAAGAATGAACGTCAAAGAAACAAAACGCACCAAAAAACCAGTTCATTTGTCAAACTATTGGACACGTGTTAAGCAACTAATTTAGATGCGATGATATTAAACGATGAGCTGCTCATAAGCATACTCGAAACCATCTTTCACATTAACCCTTGAATTTAGTTTGCTAGCTGAGCTGAGCCCACTCAACGCTTGCCACATGACTTTGCTCAGCATCCATCAAAACTTTTTAAGTTCAGCTCTTCACGTGGGCGTCAAGCTCAGCCCATCTCTCTCTCTCTCTCTCTCTCTCTCTCTCTCTCTCTCTCACCTATGTATCTTGACTTGTCAAGTACGAGTATCTTCAATTGTTGTGCGTTTTGCTGATTAATCATGTTACCACTGACAGCTCAACTTTGCGGGCAAGCTGCTTATTAAATTGGCTTAAGATTGCTAGATAAGCGCAATAAAAAAAAAAAAAAAAACATAAGACACAGGCACAGATACAGATACAGATACAAATGCGAGTACATATATGGTAAACAGATGAGCATGCAGAGTACGTGTAGGTATTTATGAGGACCCCACATATTGATAAATGCACAAAACGCAGTCACTCTGTGCACCCACTTGAAAATCGGAGTCGGAACAAAAGCGAGCTGAGATTCATTTGAAATTCGAAATTGATGCGATTTCAGTCAGATCGCGTGTGTCTCTCTGTCTGTCCCTATCTGCCTGCGATTGATATCGCTTATTATTTCAATTAATTCGTACGCTTTTGTTGTGCTTATTTAATACACAAAGAGATTAATTGTGCATACAAATACTTACATTCAATTGATTGCCCGTGTGGGTGGATTGTTGATATTATACCAAGCTGGTAAATGTGTCAGTGGCACGTTGCACACATATGTATATATGTATATATATATGTATGTACTACATTTTGTTATACATAGGAAGTCAATGAATAAAAATTTAGGTACATAAAGATTAAATTGTATTGCCAATCAAAATCATCACTGACTTTCATTTAATTAAATTATTTGTTGTGTAATAAGAAAGAAAGGCAAATGAGTGGGTTATGCTTTATTCATAGAAAATGCACAAATTGGATAGAATTAAATTTATACAGATATGGAATATATATTATTAATACACTCCAATTGATCATACACGACTATTAGATTCATTCATATTTTCTACCCCTTCTTGAATATGACTTCATTAACAATTGTTAACCATTTCAAATCCCTTTCGTCAATTTGTTTAGTTATTATAGTAGTTAAAAAGCTAAAATAAAAAGAGAAAATATTGTTTATTGCATTCCGCAGCTGTAATATCTTCTTTGTGAATATGAACTCATATGTGAAGCTTCCGCAACAACTTTTACTTTCAATGCAGGCAGCGTCCAGCTGTGTGGCATAAGAGACACCCACTATTGGTTAACCCACACATGCCGCATGCCGCATGCCACATGCCGCAGCAGCAACAAGAGCAAGCGGGTTCATCCATTTTGGGCCAACAGCTGAAACATGCAAAAGTGCCCATTAGCAAATGGGGGACGCACTCGTGTCGTGTTTTGCTCGTGTCTCGTAGCCAATGCTCAGTCTGTCTGTGTCTGTGCCTGTGTATATTTGTTGCCTGTCAGACTGACAGAGGGGCGCAGCCGCAGGCGACGACACAGGCGCAGAGGCCTGCCACCAAAAACCGAAACCGAAAACCAAAAACAGGAACTCCTCTCGTAAAATGCTAACTGGCCCAATGCTTGCCCCAGACGGGCGACAGACAGCACGCGAGGGGGTGAGGAGGTGAGGGAGGGGAGGTGGACTCGAGGCAAGGCAACGCGTGTTGCAGCAACAACTACTTTGCATACACGCTGCACATAAACAACGCTGACTAAAAACGGCGACAACTATAATTAAGCTTAATTGCTGTTTAATGTGAGCCACGTAGACACGGAGACAGACAGACACGGAGACGAAGACGGAGACTCACTTGGAGTCGGATGCGGAATCGGAGTCAACTCCTTGGACCGATAGTTTTTCGCATTTGTCAAGCGCCCACGCAAGTGACAGTGACTGCTAAGCATATCACACTTACACAAATGTATATCCATTAAAGTTTAATTTAATTATACTTATAATATGAAAAATGTATGCAATAAACTGGAGTAGAACCAGCTCTTTGACTGTATAATCTTATGTAATTGAAAAAACTCGCTTATCTATTGGCATTATTGTTTTTGGAGTGTCGGGGAAATTAATTAGCAATTAAAAATGCAATGGACTGGCCTCTGCACCTCTAATCCATTGCATAGAAACACTCGTAATTCATATTTATAAATAGGCAAACATTATTCAAGGTGTCCGAGCGACTCGAGAACCGTAAATTAAATCAAAAACAAAATGAAAACAATATGGTTAGAATTTATAACGAAAAAAAAAGGTTGAGAATAAAATAAAAATAAAGAACAAAAAGGCAAGCCTAATGCAAGAGCACCGAAGTGAAAATACACTCTTTTCTTGGCCAGCATATGTAAATATGCCCTTTAACAAGTGTTCAAGTGTCTATTCATTTATGTGTATCAATAAATTTGCTGATTGTATTTAAGCAGCTCTAAGATGAAATATGAAATGCTTACCTCTTTATGATGTAACCACTGCCACATGAAATCTGTAGAGACCTGCTGAGAAGGGTATACGAGAAAAAAAAACCCATTTGGTCCGTGGCCGCCCACAAATTGGACTTGGAATCGTTTTCCAGGCCCCGACAACAGCCGGCAATTGGAGGTTGGGGGTTGTTGCAACTCAGCAACAACTGATCAGCTTGCCAGTTGGTGGCAGGGGCCGGCGTGTGACTCAATCCCAAAGCGCATGCTACTCACCCAGCTGCAGTTGATCGACCGAGCGATCGGTTGATTGGCGACCCAGTGGCGACGACTGCTGCTGCTGCATTTGGCAATGAACTTTTCGATATCGAAATATTTATGTATATATATATATATATATATGTATGTATGCATGGGCTAAAAGGTAGATACAAATAAAATCGAGCTTGGCGCTGCCAATTTGACTTTGAACTCGGTCAAATCGAGACACATTTGAAGCTGTTTGCATATTTAACCGAACACCTACAACAGTCACAGCCACAATAACTACAACTATGTACAACAAAAGCAACAAGAGCGAAAACAAATGGTCTGCAGCTGTGTTGGCATAATAATAAGCATTATAATCAGGCGCAAAAAAGGCTCAATAGGCCAATTGGCTGCCGGCCAGCTAAATGTACAGTTACTTTGTCAAAAGCGCTAAGTCGTGCCTGACAAAATAATGACCATTTATGCATAAACTTATGGCCTTTCAGCCAAATCTCAATATCTCAACAAAAGGTTCTGACAACTGACTTCCATCACGGAACAAGCTTCGAATTACGAATTTCGTATATACAAATTTAAGGTTATCCAGAATAAAATATTTTCACAGCTTTTTTTGTGAAACAGCTACAATTTATGTACACATAAATTCTTCATAAATTTCCCATCACGTATTATTTAGTTTATATTATTAGTTTATATCAGGGTGTCAAACCGGAATCGGAAACCAATTGAAATTCAGAATCGGAATCGGAACATCAATTTCGAAATTTTGTTAGGAACCAGCTACCAGAAATAAGTGTATACACACTCTTGCTTTCCTTTCATGATTTCCTTACTAATAATATAAGTAACCACTGCCTTAAGTTTTTCAGGGTTGCAATTCCGATTGACACAATCGAAGCAAATGTGTGAATATTGCTTGACAAAAACTTGGAAAGTTTTTAGTAGAAAGGTAAGTCTTTGCCAATCGCTTGTTAAATATGTAAATGCTTTACAGACCCAACATTCAGCAGATCGAATAATTGCAATAATGCCCCGACGCAGCGAGCGCTTGCGCACAATTCGAGAGGCATCCACCAGGAATTCTGCTGTTTGCGCTTGGTCGGCAGTGATGGTGAGTCGTCTTCGTCAGCGGCGCTTGCAGATACTGCTTAAAGTGGACAATTTCCAGACGGCGTCCAACAATAGTGATAATGACTTCATCGAAGTCGACATATCACAATTCATAGAGTTGCCTTTTTTCCCCGGTAAATTGGCCAAGTCTTTATCACTGTGTTCGCCGAACAATCGTCATTTTAAACGAAATATTCGCAAGTTGTGGAAAATAATAGTTTTTTTTATTCGTCATTTGTGTACATTTTAATAATATTATATTTTCCATAACAAATTATGTATGTAAGTAGTGGTAATAAATGCGGGACAGGCGCCCCCATTTCCTGTACGCTTATTGAACTTTTGCTCTGTCCTCCTCATCTGCCGCATATATGGATTACCGGATTGGATTGTCTGATGCAGTTGTGGTTGCGCCTCCGTATGATTAATTGCCTGGCACGCGATGGCGATGCCAATCGGCTGGCCCAAGTGACAAAAATCAATGCGCTGCAAATGTGCGAGATGAGGTTGCCAGGCTGCAAGTGGCACTCAAGCGGCTGCTGCGATGCATCGTGTGAGTTACTCAGAATTACACGTCTCATAAATATTCAGGGTAGCCAGATCTCGATTCTGTGTACTGTGTACTGTATGCGGTATGCTGTATGCTGTATGTCATTTGGCAACCTGTGCCCACGCAGACGCTTATCAGCTGCCAACTATCGCCAGTCGAGACAATTCTTCTTCGGAATGTAATGTGTAATGAAACGGAAGTTGCCCCACTATCAATCTCAATTAAATTGATTGCCACTGAACGCAGCAACAATAATTATATATATTTATTTATGTGTATGTCTAGGTATATACAGGAGTATTAATAAAGTTGAGACCTCAATGTGCGGCAAGTTAATTAAAGCAATTTTATTGGAAATCCTGATAATTCTTCACTTTCATTATCAAGAACTTGGAATGTGTATTCAAATATGATATTTATATATATATATATATATTCGATTTAGAAGTCTCTCGATCTTTTTATATTTGATCTTTATTTATTTTAATTGAAACTGGACTCAAAACTCAGAAGAACAAAAAACGAGTTTTAAATTCAAATCCTAACGCCAATCAATATTTTAGATATTTTTTTCTTTGCACATTCCCAAAAAATTAAAGCGTTTACCATATTTATTTGCATAGTTGCTTTCAAAATGAATCTTAATAACATACTCAGAATATGTGTTAAACAAATTTCAGGAATTCCAATTTCAAAAACAAATACATATTATTGACAGCTATAGCGGACATGGCTTAAAAATAAATTTGTGCAATAGCTGCAATTTTGGGTGCAAAAATAAAGCCAGTTGATAATTTCAAACAGTTGGCTTGGTCTAAATTGCGCACATCCGTTGGATTGGCAAGAGGAACCGCAATAATTTGCCGCAATATGGCTTAAATAAACGCAAAAGCGTCGCAACATTTGGTGTTGGTGTTGGGGTTGTGCCACTCGACCTGGCTGAGAAGTGGCAATAAACAAAGCCAAGAGCACGCGTTATTTTCTGCACATTTCCATGCAAATGGTGGCGGCAAATCAGCGCAAATGAAAGAAGCAGCGACAACAGCAAAAGCAACAGCAACAACAACAACATAAGCAATTGCCAATTGCGTGTTGCACAATCATTGAGAGCAGGAGAGGCAAAGCCAGCAATTGCCGGCCTACACAGACCGAGACAGAACCCAAGAACATGACATCAAATGGCAAACAAAGAGCAATTACTACAACCAAGTGTCTCGTCGAAGAACTCGAACTCAAACTCAAATCTCAATGGTTCCAATCCGCACATGGGCGAACGAGCAGCATTAAAAAGCCCACGATGCCAAGCTGACTCACATTGAAAAAAAAAAACGGAAAAATAGAGATGCGTTGGACGTTGGACGTTGGCTTGAATTGGAATGGGAAGCGGTATTGCGACTGTTGCATGCCAACACAAAACTAAACGTTGCTAAACTAAAAACGGGCACATATTTATCACACTCGAGGCAATAGCTGAGTGGGTGGGTGGGTGATGATTCCCCTGCCTCCTAATGTCCACTAATTAATGATAATGTCAGTAGCGAATGTGGCGAGTGCAGTAGTGGTAGTGCTAGTCAGTTCCACAGGTCATCAGTTAACGTTTTCATTAACCATATGTCACACGCATGTCCTACAGGACAAGAGCAGCAACAACAGCAATAACAACCCTCGGGCAACCCTCGCTGAGCTGGGAACCCTTGAAAATTAAATTATGCGCTTGGTCGCGTGTCCTCTACACAGTTAACAGTCGGCGAATGATGAGTCAAAATACATATAAAAAAGAAGCAAATGAAAATGAAAATAAAAATGCATAGAGTTCTACTATTTTATCTGCACCCTGCCCACTCTCCTTATGGGTTTCCCACTCGTTCCCATTTCTCGGCTATATTCCCTTTTCTTCCCATAAATTTTAGAAGCTCCGAGTCCAGTTGGACAGTTGGTTTGTTACGTTGGCCAGTTGTGCAAACTGTTTGCAGTTGGCGCGTGTTTCGGGCCAGAAAGGTGTTAAAACTGTGCCACAAAATTGTTAATGCCTGGGGTTGTTTTTATGACCGTCTGACTTTTTGCCTCGACATACTACTCACTATCTCATGAAGAGCCCGATATAATTACGCATTTTGTCGACAATGAAGTTTATGTTCTTTTAGAACGCGCGTGCCGGATATGTATTTGTGTATATAAATATATATATATATATATATCTATATAGATATTGTTGGACGAAAGATGGGCGAGTTTTTTTTTTATTTTTTATAAAGCTGAGACACGCAATACTTGAACTAGGGGTTAATATTTCTCGTTTTCGCTTTTATAAACTGTGAAGACCCAAATAATTATGAGCGGCACGCATTTAGCTCCAGATACACAATTCGTAGCTGATTTTGAGAGGGCTGAAACGAGAATCAGTTCTAACCTAATACTTCGCGTCACGAATTCGAGAATTCCCATTTATCTTAAGAGTTTTGTAATCGTAGTTGCAATTCTCACATTTATTTCATAATTCATTTCGTACACCTTCAACTCAATTTAACCCAATTAACTATTAACCTAATTTACATACAAGGCTCCATTCCCAAAACTTGCACATCACGCCGCACACTTCACATAATTAACTCGAGCAAAAAGCAAAAAAAAAGTTAAAACTCACGCATTTGGCAAAAAAAAGAAGAAAAAAACAGTGAAAATTGGCAGCCTCAGTTACATAATAGTTGGATGTGGCTGATTGATGGATTGGCGAGTGGGATCAAAGTGAATCAGAGACCAAAGAAGCCACTTGGCCAACTCAAAAAGAGTAATTCAATTGCTTTATAATTGAACTAAGGAGGCGAGACGAGGCGCTGAGTTCCACTTCGGCATCGCTGTGGATTGAAGTTTGGGTTTGAGCTGCTTTAATGAGTTAGCATAGAGAGACGGACAGACGGCACACATGGCTCAGCAGGTTTGCACTGGTCTAGCCGCCAACGTTGGCCAAGTTAATAATTTAATGGTCAACGTTGTAATTTTTATACAAAAAATTGTTCAATAAACGGGCTGGCGCAAGGCTCGCGTCCGCATCCAATTCAATTCAATGCGATTCGATTCAATTCAATTGAATGCAATTGTAATTGTAATTGAAAATGGTTTTTAATGCCGAATTAATAGAAAAATTTGTTGTGGCATGCGGCGTGCGGCCAGGTGTTGAAATTCGATGATACGATTCATTTGCCTCATGATGGATGACCCTCCTAGTCATTACTTAGATACTCGTATTCGTATGATGTGGGCGTGGCCAGCGCCCACGCTAATTAGGCGCTGCAAGGCCCCCAGCTGCCAAGCACAAATGCCAATTTATACGAGGTCTTAAAAACATAAAAAAGTCACTTTTAAAAAGCTTAAAAAGTTTTGCTGCCGCGTGTCCTTTGTTTAATTAGTACACTGAAAAATTAGTCAAAAAAAATAAAAATAAAAATGAAAAAAAATCAACTAAATAAGAGAAAAAACGATGATCACATAAATATTTAAGCGGATTATGCGGCGATTTATCAAAAGCAATTAAAGAGCAAACCGAGAATGAGTTATTTTTATACGATTATTATTAAGTTTTATTTTTTGTATCGCTGTTGTTGTTGCTGTTGATTCGTGGAATGCGCTCTGATGACAAATAGTAGCAAAAATGTTGCGCCATCTGTTTTTTTTGAGGGGGAGAGGTAAAGAAAACAGCGGCGAGACAAAATGTTTATAATGCTGCTAAAAGCATGTCAGTACGAGTATCTCGCAGATACAAATCAGAAAGCGGCCGCTCAAGCAAAGTGGGCCACGATGCGGCAACCGCAACTAAATTCAGTGCAAAGAGCCAAGCAGGCTAACAGCCTGGTAGCCAGGTTGCCAGGTTTGCCTGTTAGCCAGGTTGCCAGGTTGCCAGTTGACCAGGTGACCAGATCAGGCGGCTATCTGTGTAGATCAAAGCCGCTTGAGAAATCTGTGAGATATACACAAGTATATTTAGCAGCTCCCGGTGGCAAGTGCAGGCCAAGTCTTTAGCTTAAATACTAATTACCCTATGGGGAGCTCACTCACTTGCTGCCTTATCGCCGCAGGAGCTACCATTTCAACCAAGTCGTGAGCTGCGGGCAACAATCTACTCTCTAGTCTCGAGTCTCTAGTCTACAGTTGTGCGTCGCTCGACGCGTCGTCAATATTTGTCAAACTGTCATTCGGTTTGACATTTACGTTTGATCAACACCAGGCTGCAACTGCTGTCCAGTGGTTGTTGCCCGTTGTTGGAAGCAGCTAGCTGCTGCTGCTTGCCACAGGAGCCGCTTACCGTCCGCTTTGCCTCGTTGACATGGCCAGATAAAAGCTAAAGCGAAAACTAGCCCAACATCGACTTTTTTTTATATATATTTTTTTCTGTTTTTCAATGTGAGGCAATTTAAAAGGCGACATATTAACGAGTTCGAGACACCGGCAACGACAACGTGAGTGTCGCTATTTTGCCTTGACGCGCTTTTGTTATACAATCTGCCTCACATAAGAGAGCAAGATGTGAGTCTGAAACTGATCCCAGCTAGAGATAAACATCTGTTGCAGCTGCTAAAGTAGAATATCTTTTACAGCTAACGAATGTAAGATAACAGACTGATTAGAGGGCATGATACTACTTATGTTAAGCAGTGTTTAAACTTCAGACTGAAGTGCATAATAATATAATACTAAAAGCACACGAAAGTATTATTTAAAATCACATTTATTTTGCTATTAGATGTAGCCAACGGCACCAATTGAATAAGGACAGGAGTAATCCTATTAGTTAATGAGTGTTAGATCTGACACCATTCCCAACCCTAATATTATTTTGTATGTCAGCAAGAACCGTAAAATTTCTTTAAGTTTTTTGATCATGGTTTGATCTTTTGAAAATTCTTGTGGAACTTAAAAATATTTCTATATTGTGCTCAATATTTCCAGTATACAGATAGACAGTTCAATCACATATGTATAGATAAATGTCAAGTACTAACTTCTTAACTAAACCGCAATGGTTGGCATCAAGAAAAAACTGGCTACCAGTTTCTGCACTTCAGATGATTTATTATGCAGGTATAAGAGTTCATAAAACATAAATCAAAATTTTAATAGCACTTCAAAGGCTAAGAATCACAGTAGTGAAATTGCAGCTGAAAAGTTTCTTAGCTGCTGGAATTGCAGCAGATCTTTCATCTTATAACCCTGTTCCTCTATCTCTCTCTCATTCTCCTCAACTGTCTGTTGGCTCATTAGGCTCTGATTGATTGAGGTTGGCAAAAGTGCACAAAAAACGTGACCTTCATATAGCTAAAAAAAATGCGGGCAAATAAACTTCCGTTGCGATCGAACAAGTCTCTGTTGTTGCTGGCTCTTGGCCACCTTGCTGCTTGGCCACTTGGCACACTTTTACTTGTCTCATCTCCTGGCCATAGCGGCTGTGTCCAGAGTGAGTCACTGACAAAGTTGGCCAAGTTCAGGCGCAGCTGGAGGCCCCCGCAGCCTCTAAAAGTATTTTTATGCTGCGTAAGAATTTGTTAACGGGCATGTTTAGGAGCGCCTCGAAACCAGCAACTAAACACAGCACAGCAAAATATACAAATACACACACACACACACATACAAACACACATACGTGTGTACATCAAAGCGTTTATATTTTTGTGAATGAACTCAAGAGTTTCTCCGTGTCGGGTATTTGGGTCTTTGGCTTGAGAACATGCGTGGCGTGTGGATTTTTATGTTCCATCAATGAAATGGCATTTAATTAACATAATTTTTATTGATCGAAGCTCGGAAACAACAGCAACAACAGCCTGAGAGACAGATACAATCGATAGCCGATCACTGTGGCAAGTTCTTTCAACTTGCTGGCCACTAATTTGCATAATGCGCACATTGAAATCTTTGGCATAGATGGAAGCCACTTCTTCCCCCTGCAAAGGGCAAACAAAAGCTCTCTTCGGCGTGGGCTTTAATCGCCTCTTAGCCAAACAAGCATATGTATGCATGTGTGTGTATTTTCGATATCCATGTCAAGTGTTTTCCGCATCCAGCGAAATTATGATTGAAATTTAGATAGGGCTCCAACTGGTGACATACGTATATTTATATATATATATATATATATATATATATATATGTGCATATATGTATGTAAGTATCTCTGTATCTCTGCCATACGATCTTGCATAGGTTGTGTTTGTTTTTCTACGCTGACATCACTGCATTATTCATGGATATAGTATATGCCCTATAGCGCCCAAGAGTCTCACTGGCCGTCAGGTTGTTGTCAACTTGTCGGCCAAGTTAAAGCCCAGATTGTTGCCATTGATCTTGCGTGTAAACTTAGAGAGAGAGTGTCAAAATTGGTGCCAGCTCATAAAACCACTTATGGTTGAAGTTAGAGCTCTAATCGTTGAACTTGATCAGCTTGGAACGCAAATCAATTAAAACGAGCGATTAAATCAAAACTCATAAAAGAACACTTTCGAGTTGAACAAAGGATTATATAACTATTAAAAAACTACACATAATTTTATTTAAAAAATGTTTTAATAGAAAATTGTGACAATCTATCCTTGATGAAATCCGACCAAGAGTGTTTGATAAATTTTCTTATATCAAGGTGAATATATAACTTTTGAAATATAATATCTTGCTTTCAATTAAGCATAATACAAGCATAAAACTTAAACTTAAAAGTATTTATATTCCTTTCTGCTCGCATGCATAAATTGATCGACTTGTAACATTAAAAACTGACTTTTACATCATAAATTTGAATCAATCATGAGGCAATTTTGAGTTACATCACTGCTTGGCCACTCATCCATAAGCTATAATATGAATATCTATGTAGTTTTTTCTCTCATGCACTAAGCTTATAAACATTTTTTCTCTTACTGAAAAATTGCAATGGTTTTTTTTTTGTTGTAAAACACACTTTGATTTATTGTGTGTGTAAAGTATCACGCGGGCGACAACAGCCACCGCTGTGATTGTGACTGCGACTTTGACATGTCACACAATGCGAACACACAAACAGTTACTGATATAGATACAGATACAGATATGGATACATTTACAGACTGAGTCGAGACGCTCGGATGTCTTGAAATGTCATATTTCAATGCATATTAAATGTAAACTGTAAACTAATAGAATTTAGCGCCCCGACACGAGCAGAAAATGACAGCGATTACAATTATGACAATTGGAAAGGTTGGCCAGGCCAACTCATAGTTGGCTTAAAGCTGAGCTCAGCTGCAGTTGCAGTTGATTCTTTTTTTCTTTTTTTTTTTTGTCGAGTGTTGGCGTCATTTGTTGTGCGGGTGTGTGTCAAAGTTATCCACACTCATACTGTGAATGATTTCCCACGATTTGCAGAATAAACGCCGCTTGCCAAATTCAAATTCAAGATTCAAGCTGGCTTCCAAAGTGTGAGTCATTTTTCAAGACAATAACTTGTAAGCAATGTTCAACTATTCGGCTATAAGAGAGCAGCTCCGAAAATATCTACAGTTGAAACTTTAAAGTGTTGTTTTGTAAACATAATGCCTTGAAACTAAACCACAGAAATCAATAAAAATCGGCGCATAAAAAGGAGCAGCAGCAACTCAACAACAACAACAGCAGCAATAACAATTCAAGTCCCAAACTCATTGCGCAGGCGTCTCGGACACAGTGTCAGTGAGGGGGTGGCAGCTGTGGTGAAGGTGTGAGGGGTGGCCGTCTAGCTCAGCTCTGCAATTGAGCAATTGAATTCGCACGCTTGCGCGCCTTTTTTTGCCAGATGTGTTGTTGTTGTTGTTGCAGCTTTTGTTGTTGCTGCTGCGGCAGCGGATGTCGCAGACACATCTCGGAAGTTTGCCAATGCTTTTAATGTTGTTGTTGTTGAGAAAAGCTAAACAAACCAAAAGAAGAGTGTCTGCTAAGATATTACAAAAATCAATTACCAACACCTCAAAAAGCTGTTGCCGTTGTAGCTGTTGCTGCTATAAATGTTGCCCCTGCAGACACAGCAGCAACATTAACAGCGACAACGACAATATCACCGCTGTGCACCAAACTGAGAATTAAGCGATTCTTAAATACCCTTAAGGCAACAGGATTGGAAAATAATTAAAAAGATAGCAAAGGCATACAATAATAACAAGAATAAATAAAAACTGATACGCGAGAAATCTATTTTTTTCCGATTCTAAGTAAGGACATCTAAAGTCATAAGATATTGATTTTAATTCTTTTGCAATAATTTTTTTAGCTTATCTTTCTTTAAATATACTTATCTCTAGTAGATACTAGTAAAATACTTAATTTTTGTCTTTTACAAGTCTTAGATTTGTATATTATTAAAGTAAACAATCGTAAGGTTTTAAAGGCCCCGCTCTTGTAGGGTATATAAAATAAGGCAAACGTGCGTGGTTGCTGGTAATAGACACAATCATAAAAATGAAATATATCTGAGAATCTCTCATGACGTTTGGCTTCGCTTGCGCAACTTCGTCGTAGTCGTCGTCGTCGTCGTCGTAGCGGTCGTCTCCTAAGCTGGGCTGCTACATCAGCCGATTTGAGCTTGAGCAGAAGATGAAGCAGGAGTGGTTCAGCGGTTGTGTGACTCGGCTGGAGGTTGGAGGCTGGAGGCTGGCCGCCAGCGCTCGTCGATGTCGATAGCCAAAAATGGTAAATGTGGTAAATGGGATAAGGCAGAGCCACGCGTGGGCTGTCAACTAGCAGCGCTCAGATCGCAGCTTGCTGCTTGCAGCTTACAACTGGCTTCTCTTCGCTCACGTGTGCAGCAATGGAGGGGATGCTGGGGGGGGTAGCCTCTCAATGGGCAGCCCAATAACAGGCATACATTGCATAAGACTCGCTTGGGGGTGACTCGCTGCCAGCTTCAGCTCAGCTTAAGCTCCTGCTGTTGCTGCCTGGCTGGCAAATATTTAAATTATTTCATCGCATAACCAAAATGACCAGCAGGCATGCAGAGAGTCTCTCCTAGCTCACCTGGCAAGCAGCAACAATGTTACCGCTCGTTCCTCATAATTCATGAAACGCCAAATGCCTCCGACTTCTACTTCGACTTCGAATTTGCCTCCAACTCCAACTATTGCTGGTAGCCACCCCAGCAAAGAGTTGAGGCTTGCGATTTGCGTTTAACAATTATTATTGGTGATTAACACGGCATGTAAAGAGTCACAAGGTAGCGGTGCATGTGAAGGAGGCAAGGGGGAAAACAACCTTCGACACCTGCAGCCAAGTAGTTTGGTTGCTGTGCGCTGGCAACATGTGGAGCGCCACGTTTGACTTTTAATTAAAATATTAAACGAAAATGCAACTGCACAAATTGTAACTGGATCACTGAGTACGTGGAGATTTTGGGTAACGAGTACGGAACGATATTAAAGAGTTGAAGGGGGGACGTTTTATTTCGTGATTGGAGCGCACGCTTAAGGTTATGTGCAGTTGGGGTCAGTATTGGTTTTTAACATGCCAAGAACAGAGGCAATTAGTGTAACATTGATTCACTAAAAGAGATTGCAGTGCCTGCCTGAGATGTGTTGGTGGAACAATTATAGTGCTTTAAGTGTCATATGCGATGTTTCTGCTAAAGGATAAAGAGATTACACAATTATAGGATTACCAGAAGAAGTTAATAAGTATTCTCTTTGCCACAAAATGGAGTTATGTTTTAATGTATTATATGAAGAGTAAAGCTTACCCCTAAGCAAAAACTACTAAGAAGCGACTTTTGCATTAAATCATATAAACAACTCTTGCATTTGCATAGGTATTGCGCAATAAAGCCTGGGGTTAATCCACAGCTGGCACTGTGTCCCATTTCAACCTTAAAAGCCAACACATAAATAGTGGCACAAACAATGCGCAAATCCCAGGCAAACACATTTTCAGTGCCAATAAAAATGCCATTAAGAGGGGAGCGTAATCTGAGGGGGCCATTGGTGCTATATGAAAAAGGATGTTGCGCATAAAAAACGAATAAATTTCAAATGCCGACAATTAAAACGCACACTTTAGTTAAAGTTACTTTGCAAAGTATGCGCTCAGCTGCAATTTGTGGCAGCAAGTTTCGCATGGCGATACAACTGTACAACTGGCCGGCCGCAACAGCAGATCGTGCGGAACATGGCAAATCTTTGGGACCCGAGAGATATACAAACACCCTGTCACCGTAATTCAGTTAGCAATCAGGGAAAAAAGCAGCAGTCTTTAAGCAGCGGCAGATTGACCGCAGATCGTAACTCGATGCTTCGTTTAGCGCACACAGATTTATGGGCTGGATTGATCGATGGCTGCAGTTAACATGCAGCAATTATAAGGCACCACCATCGAGAGAGAATCGAGAGAGTCGCACACGAATTATTATTGACTGACAAATTAACGAGCATGCCACATAATTTATCTACTTGCTGGGGACTCTCAACCCGCGACTGGTGACTGCCGACTGGCGACTCGCTCGATTTGTGTCACTGAAATTATGTCAAGCACTTGGAACGGTAGCTTACAATGAGGATTTCATATACAAAAATAAAAATAATAATAAAAATGAAATTAATTTTTATATTTTTGCGCCGTGCGCCATAAAAATAACAAACAAAGCCAACGAGAATTGTATAATGAAAATCAACTGAAAGCTGATTTCCAAAGAGAGACAACAACAACAACTAAAATCAGCCCAAAGAAATCCATGAATAATCTTGATAAAAATCAGTACAGCAGCCACAACAACAACAACAATAAAGAAACGTCATAAAGCGTGCTGGAATTTTGATAATGAATAAGACGGTGATTGGGACTGTGATTGTGATTCCGATTCCGTTTGTGACTGCGACTTCGACTGCCACTGCGACAGTGACTGCGATCAGTCACTGGAAAACAATTCCAGACAATTCCGGACAAATGCTGCTTCGCTTTAATTGAAACAATAAACAACAATAAAAAGCTGTCATAAAGACATAAAAAGAAGTCTATGACATGAATGGTAAGCAAGGAAAATCACACGCTCCAAACTCCAAAACTTTGGTAGAAAACATTTGACTCGTTTACTACCAGCGTTGTACTATCGGCAAACAAGCATCTTGTTTGTGTTTCCCTCGGTGGCATATTGATTTTCAGTTTGAACTGAAAATTTCACTGCATTCATAAAGATAAATGCGATCTGCTCTTAAGCATCTATTTGGAGCCAACATTCATATTTCACTGCCAGCATCGGCTTCGTTAGCCTCGACAAGTTGGTCAATAGCTGAGCTAAGCTGAGTTGAGCTGGTCAACAAGTTTGCCCGCAAACGAAAACAAGTGTCACATCGAGAAACGCTAAGCACAAATCTCAGCTAGTTACTACATAAGTAAAGTGTGTAAATATTTATTTAATTATGCTCATATTTATGCAAGCCACATTCAAAGTAGGCTCATGGAATGTGAAATTTGCTCTGAGCAGTCAACCGAAATTGGAGACACATTCAGCTAATGTTGGGAAAGTTATTTAAAACAAAAATATACAAAAAACTAAAGAAAAAAACACTGACAAATATATAATTTGATAGGTTAATTTACTTTAAGACCAGTTTACGGCTATACGTTATAATAAATCCCATAAAACATTTTTTAACGTGAACAAACATCAAAAAATTGAATTTTACAATTTAAATGCAGAAAAAATCTTCTGAACAAGCATTGCATAAAAAATACACAATTTCCAAATAGGTAGTTATTAGAATTTGAAGTGTATGAAAAGCATTCCTCAGTTTTTAAGCCATAAAACTCGTTTGAATTTGAATTTTATGGAAGCTACACCCCCTAACAAAGTTTTAAATTGAAATACCTTAAAACTCCATAAAACTCCATGTTGAGAGTTTATTTTGTAGGCATTTAAAAATACATTTAAACTCTCCCACGACTTTTGCCAAATACAGTTATGAAGACTCTATTAACTACAGTAATTTCAGTTATGGTAACCGAATGTGAACGAGCCAAAATGAAATATGGCTTTTTTATATACATATTCAAGTGTCTGGAAAAATCCCCTAAGAGGTAATAAATGTGGCGACCATTAGAAAACGTTTTGCGCTAATGTGTTACAAATATTTCATGTTGCGACGCGGCAAATGTGAATTTCGTATGGCGAACAATGTTGACAACATTTGCAGGAGTGAAACGTGTGCAACATTTTCGATGCCGATTTGTTTGGCTCTTTGTGGTAGCATATGGAAAGCACCGTTAATGCTCAGTACATTGTTGTGGTAATATGTTTGTTAAATTGTCGAGGCATATTTCTGCTACCGATGCGATGGCGGCAACAAAACAACTTCATTTTGGCTACCATAAATATTACAAGCTTGCCCCATTATACAGAGTCGGAGAGTGCTCGTAATTATTCATATTTCTTGTGGTTTACCTTTGCTTGTAGGTTTGTTTGGGGATGCGTTGACCCACTGAGTCCATACAAAGAGCAGCCATAATAGCCGCTTGCCGCAAGTTGGGACTGCTTTATGTGCCACATCAAATTGTCAGAGAATAGGCAGCAGCAGCAGCAGCAGCAGCAAGAACAACAACAGCAACAACAACATTGGCCACAATATATCTTGCAACACGAGTCAACTGTCGGTTTTTATTGTCGTCTGCTGGCAGGCCAAACATTTCTTTGTTTCGTTTGGCATTTTTGCATTGCAAATTGCCACAAAAATCGCAGCAGCAGCAGACAGAAAATGCTACAAAAACAAAAACAACATCAACAGCACTAGAAAAATGTTGCGGAAAAACTCATAAAAGCTGAGGCCTGAAGCTCGCTTCGAGCTCATTTGAAAGTCAAATAACCTGGCCGACTGAAATCAAAATAAAAACAACAACAGCAAAAGGCAACTAAGTAAAAACTAAAACTATTACCCAAAAAAAGTGCACCGCGAGTCACAGAAATTGCCTGTTTTGCATTCAAGTTTCGGTTATTCGGTTTGATTTCATCCAAAAAGACTCTTGGCGAAAATTACTCGAAAATTATTTCGCTAAATGCTTCACTTTGACTGTTGCTTTGGCTTTGCCGCAAAAACCTCCGAAAATGGGCAGAGCAGTCGAGAGTGGAGTGGAGTCGAGTGGAGAGTCGAAGTTAATGCAAAAATGTTTTAATTAATTTACAAAGGCATTTTGGCGAGTTGCCAGAGGCGCATGCTCGCAAACCAAAAAACAACTCAATAATTCATAAGCGTTGCCAGACCCAAAAGATTTACAATCACAACTACAACGTATTCGCTTGGTTTCTTCAGTTTTTTTATTTATTTTTTTTAATTTTGTTTATCAGCTGACTGGGGTCTCTCGGGCAAAAGTGTCACGTAGTGTGTTTGTCGGGCGGCGGGCGCTAATGATTTCTGGGATTTCATAAGCGAATGGGAGAGATCTTTTTTTATACATCTGGCGATAACCACAGCGTACAGCGGCATTGCCATATGGAGTTGTCTCAAAATCTTTTTTTTTCGGTTCGGTTCGGTTTCGGTTAATTGGCAGCCAACATCCCAATGATTTCAGTGGCGCTTCTCGGTCCCCAAAACGAGTTCATAATGAATGGCCAACATGGCAAGCGCACGTTTTTCTAGTCAACCTCTTTACCCCATCCCGCCTTCAAATAAGAACAACAACAACGAACCTATTTTGATTGTTGTTTGACGCATGTCAATGTGATTGTTGTTGTTGTTGGCGCCACAAAAATGTCAAAAATTGTGGTACACGACGCCGTCTCAACCGCTGCTGAGGACTGAGCCCAAATGATCAAATGAAGTTGTTTCACTTGTGCGGCACGTGCGTTTACTTTTCGAGTTGAGTTTCCAGCTTGAGCTTGAGACGTTTTTTTTTTTTTTTCTCTTGTATTTCTTGCTAAAGACATGGCTACAATAAAGCGCAGACTGACATGTCTACGCAGTTGGGTGCCTCTACTAAGCGTGCTTTGATTCGCTCTAATGATTGCAATCAATACTAGATCAATCCTTTCCCATTGATTTAGTCAGAGGTTACGATTGTCGAGATAGCCGTCCGAGTCTTGGTCTTAATAATATTTGGGACTGTTTCGGGTTTCTCTTAAAATAAAAACTAGAAGAGAACAAATAAACGGGAAAGTTAGCAATATTATCAATTCTTAGCATATGTCAACATAGTTATCTAATCTTATATATCTTTTTTCAGCATAGCTTATGAATTGCTTCCACTTATCTATAAATCAATACAGTAGTTAGTTATTAATAACAAACACATCCATTCAAATATTTGTACAGTTTTTCTGTATTTATCTTGAAAGCTCAACACATCTTGACATCTCCTTTTAGTATCAGAGATCAACGATCTTATTGTTACATCATTACAGAGCTCAACGGCATCTGCTTCATTAGTCTAACAATTAATTTTTCTGCTCGGCTTATCCACTCGACATGTGTAGGCATTTGCCATATAAGGATAGTGGAGTTGGGCACAAAAGACCCAAGCAGCTCCTAATGCTCCTCCACTTCCCCGTTCTCCAGCTTTTACTAGCTGCTCACGAAAACGCTGTGGCACAGATGGCACCGCGGGCTAAAATTGAGTAATAGCCCAGCTAACTGAGAGCAACCCCAACAACAACAGCAACAGCATGGCCAATTGATTTATTTTATTTTCTATTTCTTATAAGCTGCATGCAAGTAAACAATTTGCAGCGCCTGGCGAATAAAAAATAAAACCAAATTTCAACTGAAAATGAAACTGAAACTGAGACTAAACTAGACAAATACTTGAGCGGAAAGTTAGCTACACACTTCGTCATCGCTGGCAGTTGGATTAATATTGAAATATTGCCGGTCAGACGACGTTGCCTGTGCGCATGTAACTGAATGAGACGGCAGACGGACAGGCGGACAGACGGATGGACGGACGGGCGGGCAGACGAATGGACAGACAACTGGCCAGGGCCACATGTGAGACGCCGTCAACGGCACTGAGAGCTGGCTCTTTGATTTATGGTCGCAGCGCTAATAAAGACAACAAGCTGCAAGCCAATCCGCTCCAACCACCAATCTCAGACC
Organism: Drosophila grimshawi; assembly: GCF_018153295.1. Taxonomy (NCBI): domain Eukaryota; kingdom Metazoa; phylum Arthropoda; class Insecta; order Diptera; family Drosophilidae; genus Drosophila; species Drosophila grimshawi. Next base: position 13,175,361 of record NW_025063240.1, on the reverse strand, counting down.
TCGACCAGAACTGGCAGCCAGCCAGACGAGCAGGCAGGCGAGCAGGATGTGCCGCCGGCGAATGACAATCAAACTCATACTTGAACCCCATACAAAGATGCTCAAGCAGGGGCAGATTAATTTAGTAACGAGTCTTTACTTGGTTTAGTCAAAAGGTAATGTCTAAATCGAAACCACATTTATACGCTTGATAAATGGGTCAAAGATTCCGTCTGTAATTTATGTTCTAAAAGGAGTATGTTAAGTGAATGAATGCTTAATAGTAAATAAAAAAGAGTATTTTATAGAAAGCACCTTTAGTTTATATTAATATCATAATATGATTTATAATGTCCTTATCCTAATCCTTATTTAATTTTACATAGTTAAACAGCCTAGGCTAGAGAGCATGAAGCATTCGTTGAATTGCATTTCAAGTTTGTTGCCTAAGTCTTTTGTTTTAATTAGGTGTCGCTGCTGTCTGCTGGCTGGCAATAGCCCCTGTCACAGTGACCCAGTTAAAGGACTGTGCCGAGATCAACTTGTTTGGCAACATGTTCTATGCGGCACACAAAACTCAGAAAACTGGTCGGGTCAGCAATAGCTTTAGCACTTGCTCAGCTGAGACCCATAAAGTTGCATCATCATCGTTGGAGGGACTGAGAGGAACACATAGAAAGAGATAGCCAGATAGAGACGGAGAGAGAGACTAAGGTGGAGGTGGTGAAGGAGGCGATACAGTGAGTATTGTACAACAAGCAAACGCGCGCCTCGTAGCAAATGATGCCATGTTATATATATTTTTGTACGGTTCATCCGTCCGTCCAATTTCGTCCGTCGCGCTGTCCGTCCGTTTGTTCGTGCAGCTCAGATTACTGCGGGGCGATAAAAATGACTTGCCAACTTGCACATTTGGCCAAGACCAAGACCGGCCATTGAAGCATCGAAGACGGCAGCCCGAAGAAATAAAATTGGACTTGGAGCTGGAGTTGGACGAGGCAGACAAAGTTGTTGCCTATGGCAAATATTTAGATAGATTTGACTTTTCATGTTAATGGCGCGCTTTCAGCTGCTCATAATTAATCGGACATCCACATTGAACAAGTAGGTATTTTTATTTGCAGCGCACTGCGATAGTCGAATAGCAAAAGACACTTTATGGCTAATTAAATGCATTGAAATCTCATGACTTGATAACCAACTCCAAAAGTAGTAATTGCAGCAGCAGCAACGGTTCCAGTGAGTTATTGGATCAGTCAATGGAACGACAAGACAACTCTGCAGTTGTTAAATTTATGTACTAGCATAGTAAGTTATTTATATAGTTTAACTACGAGCAAAACTTTTAAAAGTAGAGTTGAACAAGATTATTGAGTGGATTTTAATGAGCTGCAGCTACAATATCCTGCTTAAACTTGGTATTAATAATCGGACTTAACACAATTACTTAAACAATTATGTTTATTTTATAGTTGTCATAACATTAATTGCTTTATTCGCAAGTTGGTCTTAAAACATTTATGCAGCTTCAATTTTATAAACTCTTCGTGAGACGTATCGTAAATTTAATAACCGATTTATGTACTAAACTGACACTGAACAATAACTCTTTAAGTACTACTTAGAGGGCTTATTCTATTAGGAGTTTGCATCAGTGGGGCCTCAACTTGAGACAATTACTGCGATTGCTTCCTTATCGACGTCAATTCTTGCCGAACAGTGTGTAAAAACGTTGTAAATTCTACAAGCTGTCATTAAATAATACCACGCAATAAAAAATACATAAAATCCATATGAAAATGCAAAACGCTTTACCCACACCACACCACGCGCAAACATGGTGCAAAAAGACAACAACAACAACACCCAAAAAGATATTTTACAATTTATTAAAAATTGATTGTATTGCCACGCAGCAGAAACAACTGCAGCAGCAACAACAACAACAATTACAACTAGGCCCGGCTCGGCTCGGCTCGGTCTGACCAGGCCCAGACAGCGATTTTGGTCGTGGCACTTGTTGAGCTAGCGTTTTGGCAAATGGCAACATGTAAAAAAAAACAAACCGATAAACACAAAATATCAAATCCTGAAGACAAGCGGCAAACATGCAACACTCGCACACCCAACTAAAAATAAAATAAAAAAAAAGCTGAGCGACAGCAATGTGAAAATTGCATTTGAATAAATTCAGAGCTCTGGTCTGTTTATCGATATCTCGAACTCTCTGTCCGACTGCTTGTGTGTGAGTGTGTATCTATGTGATATGCGTCGCATAAATGATTATAATGCGTGAGTGTGTCAATAAATTGGCAATTGCTCTCTGACAACGATTGCTTTAATGGTATTTGTGTTTGCAACGTGGCACATTTGTTGTAGCTGCACTGTGATAAGCTCGAGCCTCGACTCTCGTAGAGTTGCTGATAGCAACAGAGATCTGTGGCCACTGTCAGCCACTTTGTTTCTATTCAATTAAGCCTTGTGCACTTGAATCGCTTGGCGATTTATCAGAGCTGGACTCATTTTCAGTTAATGGCAATGTTTGCCTTGTCGCTTGTCACTACACTTGCACCTCTGGTGAGTACCTGGAGCTGTCGTGATTACGAACTCAGCGCCAATAATTTCTCACGTTTGAAACATAATACTGTAATCTTTTCGGTTGCAACACAAAATTATGACAAAATATTAATAAACATTCAGCATTCAGCAGCTCAAAGACTGCCGCCGTTCAGTTTCAGCTCAAGTCCCGCTCTGGTCTTGAATTTATTTACCCGAGCTTTATCGATTTGACCCGGTCTAGAAATCAGCTGCAACAACTACGACTTCAAATCCGACTTTAACTCCGACGCAAAGTCCGACTTCGAGTCTGTGGCTGAAGCCGTTTGCATGTACGAATTTAATTAAAAATATTGTTTGCGTGCATATTTCATAAATAATAAATAATTATTATCGTTCTGTTTGGCTTGGCTTGTTTATATTATTTATGAGTGCAATGGTATAGCACAAGTCTTAATCGTGTTTGGATGTTGAGCATTAATGGGAAACCCAAAAAAAGATTAAGCTGGTTAGCAAAGTGTAAAAATGTAGTCAATATATATTATAAGTAAGCTAATAATTCATAAGGTGTTATCAAACAGATAAAGAGAACTAGACAAAAAAAAGACATGAAAATTTCGGCATTTCTTTAATTAAATCCACCCCCAGAATACTCAGATTACTTTCACCCAACACTTTTCACACGCTCTTAATCAGTGCTAATTAACATTTTTATAAGACATTCAATTTGCTGCAAATCGTATATATTATTGTCTTTTCACCCGACCTTTATTCAATCAATCGTTCATTAGGGCAATTCGCGTATTTATGACGCTGTTTGCAGCAAAAGCCGAATCCATTTGAAAAACTCCATCTAAAATCCATCAAATATCCATAAAAATATTTGATGCTTCATCACGCTTTGTGAGCTCTGAAAGCATAAACAGAAACTGCATCTAAATCACCAGACAGGCTGCAAAATTGTCTATAAAACTTGCAATTAAGCGACTTGGACGCATATCTAAGCATGTTTCGATCACAAATGGAATCGCAGATGGAGGTGGAGCTTGAGTTGAGACAGGCGAGGGAAAAGGAGTGAGATGGGAATGGATATGAAGCCGGAGTCGTCTGTCTGTATGAGGAAGTTTTGTGCTAGACGAGGCGACGTCTGTGACAATTTTCGTGGCGGGTTTCAATTTAAGTTTCAGTTGCTGCGGCGGCAACTCGTTAAATAAAGTCAGAGAGTCGAGTCGGGCTTATTAAAGGCGCACGTCGTTTATGGCACATGAAAATCATTTAATCGATGGCCATATTTGGCGGGGGCTTACATTTTGGCAAAGACAGCTTATGTGGCAGGCAGGCAGCCAGTATGCCACTGAGCCACTAAGCGACGCCCACGCGACTCTTTTGACTCCAACTCTGTGGAAGGCTCTAATGACAGCTCAGCTAAAAGCTGACATCTCAAGCCGTTGACAGTAGCTTCAAATTATGAGCCACAAATCGCAGTCAATTGAATGTTTATTAAATGCCATCTCAAATTGTCTCTTTCTCTCTCGCTCTCTCTCTCTCTCTCTCTCGCTACCTGTGCATCTGTCTTTTTTGTTTCTGGCTAATTATGAGCCTCGAGTCGCGCTAATTGTAGAAAAAATTCTGCGAAGCAATTACAATTTGTTGCCTGCAATTGCCTCGACTGCAGACTCCACTCGAGTTGACTTCATAAATATGCAAGAGACAAGAGATGCAGTCAGAGAAGTAGGTAGAATTGAGAATTCAGCATTCGACAAGAATCGAGCGAGTTTTTTGCACCATGGGAAAAAAGCGCTAATAGCGAAAAGCTGATAATAATTTATTAGCGAGGCGCGCAAATTATCGCAAATGCTAATAAGCCATTTAAAGTAATTATATGCTAGTTCATAATTAAATGTGATTCCATTTGTGGGAACTCGTTCCATTTACCATTATCTCTTATTGTATCCAAGAGTTGAGCAATGAGAGCGATTCTTAATTATTTTATAAACTATTCATTGGGCACACATGGCATGTATGCATATATCATTGATTTCTACTCGTCATTAATCTCGGTTCCTGACGTATTTATTTTTCCCACATGTGCCCCTTAACAACTTTACAAAATGCCAAGCAAACATATATAAATGTTGATTGCCAATACTCACATTAATCTGCTCAGCTCCCCTGCTCACCTATTCCCACTTCTGACCACTCTTCGGCAACAAATGCCGCGCACGCCACAATATTTAAGATGCCAAAGCGTTTTGCGTATTAATCGCCAGTAACAGCAGGCACAGCAGCAGTAGCGAACGTGACGCAAAACGAGTGGCGCCACCAAAAACCACCCGATAGCCCCCCTGCAGTCAGCGGCAAATGAAACCGAAAGCTGCTGCTGCATTTTGTGTAATTGTGGGCAAAGGCAGAGATTTGCATTCGTATTTAGAATCTGCATGCATAATCAAACAGAGAGACAGAGAGAGAGGGAGAGAGAGAGAGAAGATGGGGAGGAAGGGAGAGGTTCGAAAGATCGCTGTGAGGATTACAAGTTACGGTTCCCCCTGTGACACACCACCCCCCTCCGTGAGAGTGTGACTTATGCGGGTGCTACGAAATGGACAACAGCTAAAAATTATACCAGTTGCGAGTCACCTTCATTGCGGCAACTGCAACTGCAACAACGTCGACTGGAACTGCAACTGCAACACCAACAACAACAGTATTTGCAACATGAATGACTCGTTACGCCTGACCTATGTTAGCCATTTGCTGTTGTTGTTGGGCTTTGGCCGCCGTCCTCAATTGCCTGGCTGAATGGCGTCCAATTCGATTATTCTAACATGAATTATAGTTCGTGTTCGTTGAATGGACAATTATGAATTTATCATGTTCAATTTGAACAGATATTTTGAGCTATATATATTTTGTTGTTGTTGTTGTTGCTGTTCTTTTTGTCTGCTGAAAATTGCATTGGGCCATATTTTTAAGCCATGTTTTATTATTGGATTCGTTGTTGTTGCCTCGATACTCGTACATAATTAGTTTTTGCTCGATTTCGTGTAAGAAAATTGCTTTGATGATTTATATGCAGGCATTGCATAATCTAAATTTAATAAGCATGTATGTAAAGTAAGTAGGTAATCGAAAATTAGCATATATTAATCTCTGTTATAGTTTTACCTCACAATGAGAAACACACACAAACCACATGTTATTGCCATATTTCATATATACATATATATATATATATGTTTTACTAAGACTGCAAACTGTTGTAGAACAGATTTTCCCTGTTCGCATGCTCAATCTGCATTATTCACAAAACAAACCAACAAACACCACATAAATTTCTCGAAACTGGAGACTTGTGCAATATTTTAACAGAAATTGCGCCGCTCATAAAAATATATAAAATATTTATTGAATTTAAATATGACAACAACAAAATAAGAAGCACAAAAAATGCAAAACAAATACACTCGATTGGCGATTTGGAAATATGCGAGAGTTTGCTGGACTTTACATTTGAAGCTCAGGAAGGTTTTTTGTTTTTGTGTCGCATTTTGCAAGTATCGATATACATATGTATATATATCATATACATTTGTATACTGTAGCTATATAGAGTGTCATAAATTCGCAAGGGAATTAGTCATGGTGCGTAATAAATTCGCCTTTTATTTGTCTTTCGTGTGAGAATGTTTTCCCCGGCATATGCTTGTACTCACATAGTGTATGAATGTGTTCTTTGTTGCAGGGAATATTCGTTTTTACTTTTTAACAACTTTAGCTGGTCATTGACGCCTTCGCCTCGACGTTCATTCGATCAATCGATCGTGTCTGCTGCCTCAATGTCAAATTTCACTTTTGTTGCCTGCGAATCAGACGCAACAGTTGCGAGGGGGGGTGTTGGCGCAAGGGGGAGCCATCTGAGCGCAACTCTCGAGTGCAACCTGTTCAAAGCAATTCTCTGCTGCCTGCTTGCCTGCCAGATTATGCAATTATTGGCAATCACTTTCATGCTCGTTTAGAGCAGCAGGCGTCCATTTGGCCACTTGGGTGTTTGGCTGTTTGGGCTGCTTTGACTGCCTTGGCTGTTTTGGGCACTTGGCTCACTGGCTTTGTCTTGCGAAGAAAAGGGAAATTACATAAAAGTGAGCAACTAAATTTTACTGGATTTCTGCACGTTCGACATACAAAAAAGCAAAAATATTCAGACGACGAGGCTCGAAATCGCCACGAATTGATCGCAAATGAGGGTTAGAGTTCAGCTGCCAAACTTCAGCATCAGCTTCAACATTAGCTCTGGGTTGGGGTGTGGGTTCGGGTTCGAGAGCTCCACCGAAAGCCCCAATTCGTGTAGCCTTAATGCTTTAATGGCGTTGCCTTACCGTTATTGTTAGCAAATATTTGTGTTATAATGGCGCGAGCTTTTGCTCGCCGGCTAATGATATGAATGAACTCGTTAGTGTTTCGCCCAGAGCAAACACAAATACCTACACACACACACACACACACACACACTATCACACATACACACACACATAACTCACACAGAACCACACAGATACCCAAGTGTCAGTTGAGCTCTGAGAAAAAAAAAATACTGATCAAAGTTTCTACTTAGCATAGATACCAAACTATTGCAGCACTGTAAAAACTTACATATAATATATACCAACATATATACGTATGGGAACTCTTGCTTGCTCAAAATTTATAGCTCTCGACTGTTCTATGGCAAATTAAATTTGATTTCTGTGGCTTTCAGCTCTTTTTCAACATGAAATATTTTGATTTTGATGACATTTTATAGATCTTTGTTAACATCTTTTAAATAAGTTGCTAAACGACTACAGCTTTTGTCTTCAAAATACATATTTTAAATAGGCGCATAAAATACAACTGCTTAACACAATATTTGAATGTTAGTGAAATGACGATCTTTTATATTATAAATAGATGTGAAGAATTATTAGTTTTTCTTTTTTTGTGGTGGAATTTTTTAGCTAGATATCTGTCAAATATTTGGAACATTGAATTGAATTGAATTTATTCACATTTATTTCTTATGAAATATAACATTTTAGGTATGTAAATGTCCCGTTTTGGTTCATTTACAATATTAGACCCAAATAGAAATGCAAAGTTTTAATTTGAACTGCTTTGGTGTTTAGTCAACGATTTTTACCCATGCCTCATTGATCGCAATCTAAGTATTGGCACGCATGCGTTAATTGTTGGCATGGAGCTCCCCAAACAGCAAGAGCAGCAACTACAACTACAACATCCTGCGCGTGCCCCCAAAACATACATATATCAAATCTAACACTATGTACTCGATATCGCGACCGACTGATTGCATTGCCTATAAATCACTCGGAATCGGAACCCAGAGTGTTTCGCTTGCAGAACTAAATCGTTGCTGGAGTCGCAGTTGGGCTCGAAGTTGGCGTCTCAGTTTTGGGAGTAAGTGTGAGTCTGGTATTTTGTCGATTGCAATCATCCGAGCAGACAGCACGCACGCGCGTAATGCAAACGAACACAAGGAAGTAAGAGGTAGGGGACTACAATTGAGAAATCAGAGAGAGCGATAGAGAGAGAGAGAGAGAGGTGTGAGAGAGGAAGGGAGAGAGAGCGTGTGTCGCTGAACAACTTCATTAGAGCTGCAGCCAGAGATGCAGATATGAACTGCGAACTATAATATAATATAAAAATAATACTTGAGGCCGATGAAAAATGATTTACGCGAGGCGACAGGCGAACAAGTTTTTGCACTCATTTCAGCAATTTGACAATTAATCAATTGCAACAACAACACCAACAATCAAATAAAACCGAACAATCGATCGAACCGGGCATTAGTCAGCAATCAGGCAGACAATGAAATGCTCTGCACAAATGTTCAGCCTCAGAGCCAATGTTTTTTTGAGGTCAAACGGTCGAGTTCAGAGCGTGCTGACCACATGAAAATCAAGAACTGCATATACTCGTATCCATATATCTATCTATCGATTGTATGGCCCATTGGCCGTGCTAAGTGACATGTGACATATTGTCAACGCATTGCCTTTGCAATCATTTGCATAAATTCCAATTGTTGCCAGCACACACAGCAAAAACAACAACATCATCAACAACATCAACATCAAGAATAACAACACTAACGCTGATCAACAATTGTGTTGACAAACATTGTTGCTACACATGCACGCGAATACGAGCAACAACAAAAACAACAACAACATCTTTTGCATATGTTGAGTGACAAAAATGTTGCTGCTACAAAATGGCTAATTGGTATTGGTAGGCAATCAGCAATTGTTGCTGTTGTTCTTGTTGTTTGACTATTTGCCTGTCTGTTGGCATAAAGAGAAGGTTAACTCTCAACACTGACTGCCGATCACTCGTCAAGCTGTGTTGCGAAACTGAAAAACCAATGAAAAACAGGACAACATATAAATGCAATCATGTTCAAAATCCAGCGACTTTTAGTTGCTCAAATCGAATTTGTTTGGTGTCTGCTGACTGCTTGTTTGCTGACTGGGTAGACAAATAATTGCAACTTACGAAATGAATACGAAATTGAAGAACATTTTAAATAATTCCAAACGTGTCCTTCTTTAATTTTAGAGCTATTAATTTTTAATTCTTATGCATTCCATAAGACAATTTCCAAATCGTAAATTCATAACCATTTTATTTACTTCAATTTATGAAGTCATTTCTGTAGCTATGATGTACTAAGGGGCAAGCGGTCAATTGTTTTATATTAAATCTTGTGCATTGCGCTTCGACAGCGCCAATAAAAACAAAATTGCATGCAACAAGGCTACACAGCATCAGCATCAGCAACAGCACAACAACAATAACAAGAAGCAAAGCAGAGCTGCCAAATAAATTGCAACTATTTATGTGTTGGCATAAATTGATGTGCTCGCGTATGTGTGCGAGTGTATGTGTGTGTGTGTGTGTGTGCTTAATTTCAATGGCCAAAACGTGACCAATTTGGTTTATTTACATGTGGTGAACATAAATTGTAATTGTTTAATAAACATTTGCGGCAGCAGTTTTTTGTTTTGTTTTGTTTTGTTTTGTGCTGTGCGCCAAGGATGTTGTTGCTGTTTTCCCATCTAAACTTTCGCTCGGCTGAAGCCAGAGTTCGAGTTTTGTGGGCAGTCTCAATTTGCCACATTGCACAAAGCTAAAAGCCATTAACTTGCCAAGAACAAGGCAGACGCACTTAAAAGCCAAGCAAACTGAGCCAAAAACAGGGTGCTTACAGTCAGTTTTATGTCTTCATCTGCGTAAACATGCTGCGGACCAATTGTGTTGGCAACAAATTACAGGCCAATACCAACGGTGCTACCTTCAATTGGGAGTTGTGCTGTTGCTCGAGATGTTTGTTGCAGTTGTTGCTGTTGCTGTTGCAGTTGCAGTTGTTGTTTGCTGGGCACACGTGCGGCAAATGCTAAGGTAGGAAAATTTGCATTTTAAGTGAATTCTCTTCATTTGTATTGGTGTTTTCTGTAGTGACTTTGTACGCGTGCCAATTAGCCGCAGCAATTTGGCCAAATTGCAATTTGTTGTTAGCTGTTGGCGTGAACGTTGCTTTTTATTTGGAGCTGTTTATGAAGTTGTTTGGCAGTAGTACCAGTTGCGATTTATGGGCTCTTTATGGAGCATATCGTAAGCCTGCAGAAGAAGGTCGCTAAATAACTTTACAATCAAAGAAATACACCAATATAATTTGTCTTTATTTTAAATAAATTTAGTTTCTTGTCCAATTTACGAAATGTTAACTTCCCTTTAGCTGCAACTGAAACAAGACAAATTTAAAACTCAATTTTCTTGTGCAGTTTTTGCACTTTGATTCACCCGGTTAATCGAAACTTATGTCCCGAATTAAGATAATTATGCAATCGAAATCAATAAAGTTTAATGTATGCGCATTACTCGTATTTCAATATTATTTTTTATGCAATTTGCACCCAAGACTAAAGGCAGACAACCCACTGAGCCACAGAGCCACCCACCGCAGGCAAACGCCAGTGGGTTCAGTGGGTCAGCAACGTCACGCGCGATGCACGGCCTGCAAGGAACCAGTTGCAGTTGCACGTTGGCAGTTGGCAGTTGCCAGTTGCCAGTCGTTGCAAATATTGGCTTTGCTTTTGCTTTTGCCTATGATTTCGTCTCGGCCCCGATCCAATTTCAGTTTCATTTGCAAATTTACTCTCGATGGCTCTCGAGAATTCTCGTGAGCTCATTGGCAGAGATCAGTCGCATATCTTCGGCAATCAATCATCAGACGCAATCATTGCGCACATTAACTCAGCACTCACCTCGCATGCAGATTGAATAAGCTAATGTGCCGCCCACTGGACAGCAACAGCGGCAGCAATGGCAGCTCTAACTTGGCTTAGATTTGATCCGATCGACTCGTTAGCGGTCTTAGCAATTACCCAAAAGCGACTGGCCAACTGACAGTCAGTCAGTTGAATTGTCAGTCATTTTGTCATTCATTTAATTGCAGCTGGCAAACAGCAATTGCAATTGCAATTGCAACAGTAGCCAAAAATAACTGAATGACACTGAAACTGGTAGCTGGCAGCTTATGAGTCAGCGCCAACATCAGGAAGCCAACAGCTGAAATCCTTGACATAAAGACCCCTTTTAGCGCTGGCCAAGATAGCAACAATGGCACTATTGAAAATTGCAGCTTCCAGCTGGAACAGCCAGAAGCTGACCACAAATGCCAGAGAGCAGACAATGCCGTCTAATTAGTAGATGTAGAAGTCGAGACTCGATGCCGAAGTCCAAGTCGAAGTCGAACCAACTACTGACTGGCAACTTACACACGTGCATACTTCACGCTCTCAGCCAGCAGCAACATGGGCCATGCAACAGCAATAGCTACACAATGTTGTCTGTTGTTGCGGCTACCGTTGGCAACATTGTAGCTGCCTTTTGTTGCTTGGCTTCTGCCCTGCTCCTTGTTGCCTGTTGACTGTTTGCAGTTGTTGTTCCTCGCTGGTGCTGCTGCTGCTGCTGCTGCTGTGCAAGATGTAATTCAATCATGTGCTGCCAGTTGCCTGTTGCCCGTTGCTGCTGTGTATTGGACATGCTTTATTATGAGGCGTGCAGTCGGTTCAACAGCAACATTGCAGCTTGCTTGCACAATCGATAGCTGGAGCCGGGAGTCGAAGACCAGGGTCTTTGCAAGAGGTCTCTGGCCGACGCACGTTGCTCACCTTTATAAGGTCAGCATCCAATTTACAGTACGTTAGCAGCGCAGACAGTTTGGGATAGCAGCGCTGATATATGTGGGAGAAGTAGGACTAGGATTAGGAGCATAGAGAAGCGGATGCACAATAGATATGCAGGTTGCTTCTGTCTATCGAATACTTAGTGTGCAAATTTAGTGTGTAAATATATTTCTGTGAGTCACTTAAAAAAGGCAAGAGATCGTGATATTGGTTACAGAGACCCAGCAAAGTATACGCTGTCACTCAATAATAACCATAAGTAATATAATCCTCTTGGCCAACTAATTGCGCTCACTTTAATTTAATACAGTAGATTCTGTTGGAAATTTTCATTATTCACAAGTCTAAAAAAAACTTGTTAGCTGCTCCATTGAAATGCCAAACGGGCTGTTGAGCAACGTTGTAGCCAAGTTGTCGCCACTGTCACTTGACTGCTTAGTTGGCCATGATTAGCCTCATTAGCCAAGAATTTTGGCCTACTCTAGCGCCAATCAGAAAGTGGCCACTTTTCGCTTTGCTTATTAGAGCTGTTAAATTATGGCAGGCATTTTCCGCTTTACCCACAGCCAGTTTCTCCATCTTGCCTCCCTCTATCTCCTTGGCCAACTAAGTCTCAGTCCACCCACGCGTTGCAGCTACGAAAATGAAAATGTTCATTAGGTTTGCAACGGTTTCCAGCGCACCGTATTATAAGTTTTGATATACCCTTGTGCTGGGTGCTTTCACTAAGTCATTCAGTTTGTAAAGAATAGAAATTCTACTCAATATAAAAACTGGTCTCCTCTTCTGAGTAGTGGCAATTAAACAATTTATTCATCAATTAAAACCAATGACATCATTGTCAATTAATCACTAAATGAGGGTAATAAAAAGTAATTCTCATGCTAATTGTAGTAAATGACACAATAAATAAGCTTATTACAATAATATAAAATGTATCTTTTATTAAAAAATGTTGGAGAAAAGGTAACACTTTTATATATCTTTTATAACTGTGTAGAATGATGAATTAGCTTAACTTCTCTGAAATAAATTTAAATTTGCTCTCAAATATATTATATCCTTACTGAAACTATAAATATTTTGAACATTAACCTAGAGTATCCCAAATCAGTTGTACTTATTGTAAAGAGTTGTTGGCTTGTTGTTGTTCTCACAGTTGGCAGAGTGCAGCACTGGCAAAGACAATGATTATGTGTCAATATGCAGAAAGGCGATTTACACGCAAGTTAAAGCAACTAAATTGTATAATAAAAAACATTTTATTATTGAGGCGGCAGCCGGCGGCCAAACAAATTGAGTGCCATGAAGGCAATAAATGGCTTGCCAGTATGGCAATAAGCAACTGCAGCAGCAGCACCAGCAACAGCAGCCAGGCCCGGATTCGGTCCCACAGTTGCAGTTGCAGAGTCTCTGCGAGCCCAGGCCGGTTCTAAAAAAAAAAAAAAAACAACGCACCTAAATTGCAAAAGCTGCAACGCACAATGCAAAAAGGGGGCGGCAATTGAATGCGGTGAGGGAAGGGGAGGCGCGTCTGTTGTTGTTGCTGCTGTTGCGGTCAATGAGTCACAATGTGATCGACTGTGGGCTGCAGAGCAACCACGACAACAACACCAGCAACAGCCACCATAGAACGGTGCAAAACAATTGTGAAGTCTGTAAGTTTTATGGGTCAACGTGGCGTATAATTAATACACTTGGGCAACTTCCATTTGCCATTAGGCATCCAAAAACAAGCAATCCAACAAACATTAACAACCAACTGTGCTAACGTCTTTGCAGTTGCATTTGATGTTGATGATGATTATGTTGTCGCATTTGTTTTCGCACAAGTCGTTGATAATTGTCATAACCTTGCCATCATTTCCTGACATTGATGGATTTGGCAACATCAATCAGATTTTTTGTTCTCTGCTTTTCTGTGAGTACTGAAAATTAATTCATATAATTGAATTTTTTTATTTTGGTTTTTTTTTTTGGAAAAGTCATGCTGAGTATGCAGTAATAAAGATGTAAAGGTAGTCCAAACATTTATATATAATAATAGATGGTTAGCAAGTTCCTTAAAGAGATTTTTGAATAATTCAGAATAATAGCTAATAGTTAGGCAATAAATTAGTTCCTCAAGCAATTTAGTATATTAGTTTTGTGGGCAATCGAAATATTGATTTTCTTATCTTAAAACTGAGTGTAAATTTGTCAAATAATTCCATTGCTGTAGGCAAAAGCTGTATTACCTTAACCTGCTCTAATTCTAATTTCAATTTATAAACCATTTTTTTGGAACTAAACTTTTTCTCTTGATTAAATTTGATGTTGGAAATACTAGGTTTCAATATTTTCTAAGACAATGTCATTGCAAAAATCTTGTAAATGCGTTTCAATATTCAAAGTAAATAAATTCACTCAGCTTAAGTTAACATTACCAATTGCAGTCGCACAATAATTCAGTTTGTCTAGTTAAAATGTGCACACTTTGTTACCACTCACACACACTAGCACACTCGTACACACGCACACACACCTTATCCATTGACTAAATCTGGCACCCACTCGCCAGATACAAATTCCCATAGCGTTGGCTCTCAAGAGTTGATTCTTTTTTTTTTTGTTGGTCTTCGTTGTCGTATGACACTTCTGCAGTTGACTTTACAGTTGCTGTTGTTGTTGTTGGCTTCCGCTTATTGCTGTCACACATTGGCCCAAGTCTGACCAAATTTGGCAATGGCAGCAGCAGCTATGGCTCTGACGATGCCTGCACCGATGGCGGCTGCTGTTGCATGCTTCAACTGCTTGATGCCCCTTGGCAGTTGATGATGGCGCCCGCGCATGCGTTAAATTGTTGTTGATGCATCATCATCATCATTTATTTTGTTTAATTGTGAATTTGGAATATTGTCCGCTGTCTGTCTGGCAGACTGTCTGTCAGTTGAACATATTGTGCATGTTGCTTATGAGATTACAACAATCAAATAAATATTATATATACCGGCTGCCCCCTTGTTCTTTATTCATTTTTGGCTCTCTGCTGTTGTTGCTGTCGTTGTTGGTTTTTTGTGATGTATTTTTTAGTGGGCAAAATCTTTAATGAATCTCTGGCAGCAGCAACAGACTGTAGCGAGTAGAAAATGCTGTTTGCGTGTGGGCCTCAAATCGTTTTTATTATTGTGCATGTCGTGTAATTTAATTTATGAATTTAAATAAACAAACGAGGCTGGCACTGAGTTGACTCTGTGTCCCCTGGGGCGGGGGGAGGCGAGTGGGGCCTTGGGGAGAGACTTGGGGTCTCTTAAACTCTTCGTTTCATATTGTTGTTGTGGTAGTTGTTTGTACCATAGTTCGTTTCTTTTTTTTTGGCTGCATAATTTTCTAATGCTGACAAATGGGATTTGGATTTATGACTTTTGTCGTTGCTTGTCGTTTTTGGCCATAACTGCTGCGACTGTTGTGGCACGTAGGTGTTGCAGTTGCAGCAGACGCTGCTGCTGCCGTCGCTGTTATTTGTTTGATTGAAGATGATGCAAGCTGACCTCGAGACTGAACATGAGAAACTGCTACATAAAACGGTGTCACGATTGCGCAAAAGTTCCTCAAAAGTGGAGCTGGCCATTCAGTTATAGCCAAGGTAATTGAAAGGGTGACTAAATATTTGAATGAAATTTTGATTGACAGTTGAATATGAATACTGAATAAAGGGTATTCCATTCAAATTTTGAAGAGACAGATCCAATACACATAAAAAGTGAAGTAAAGTTGATACAAATACTAAGTAGTTAACATTTAGATTCTGAAAACATTTGTATATAGTAAGGAATTTATTTAGTTCCATTAAAAAAATGTTAAGATTTAATCAGTGACTGTTTGGGAATTCATTCTAAGCATTCTAAATGGTATTTAAATGCACATATGACATATACGAATGTCTAAGTTGAAAAGTTTCTCAAGCTATCGAAAATCTCAAGAGGCCAGAGAGCCGCTTTTGGCCGTTTTTGGGGCATTTGCCGCTTTTGTGTGCCATTTGCCGCCAGTTGGCGTTGCTCCCGTTAAAACGTTTCTAATCTTAACTCATTATAATTAAATAAGTCACGAGTTTTGAATTTTAATTCGCTTTTCTGACATTGCCCCGACAGACAAAAGCTTGACTGACAAAATCAGCTACCGTCAATGGCAGTTGCTGTTGTTATTTTGTTATTTTGTTATTTCGTATTGTATTATTCCCCTCCTCTGGGTTTCGGGTCAATTTTATCAAAATCGCACACAAGCCAAGGTCTGTGGCCACTAAACTTAATTATATTGCAGACTGGGCAGCAGCAGCAGCAACAATGAATACCTGGGCAGGTAAATAGAATCTTGTGAGGGCCATTAAAATTTGCACTTTAATGCTGCAGCAAAAGCAACAACAACAATAGCAACAACAACAACAACATAAACAGCAGCAGCAAATAGCAACGAAAAGAAGGCAAAAACAAAAGGAGTGAAGTACAAATTACTTAAAAACAAAATGAGCCAAATTAGCAGACTCACTTGGCTGCTACTGATTTGGATTTGGATTTCGATTTCTATACAACAACAAATACAACAACAACAATTGGCTGACTGACTGAAATAGCTTCAACAACAATAACAACAAGTCAAGGTCTTTGCGAAGGTGTTGAAATGTTTGCGACGCCGCCGTTGAAGTTGAAGTTGTATTTGATTTACGACTGATGCTTGGAAATTGCTTTCAAATTGGCCAACCATAAAAAAAAACTCTAAGCAGAAATAAGGAACGAGGCAAAGTTAAGAATTGGCCCAGGCCAAAAACTCTTAAATGTATTTGTTGGTACGTTTGTTGCTATTGTGCGATTATATTGGCCGCTTGTTATATTGTTGGTGTATGTGTGTGTGTGTGTGTGTGTTGCCGATGTCGATTTTATGCGGCATTATGCAACTCACGACAATGACAATTCACGGCAGGACCTTTGGCGACCTACAAGCGTGTCGGCAACCCCCTTGCAAAAATGATCCAAGTACACTTCAAGTGGTGCTGTGGTAATGTGGTGCTCTGCTGCTGGTGGTTGTGGTGGCTCACACTCATTTGAAGATGCCAAAGCGTCAGAGTTTGGCGTCGCTTGTTTGGGTTTGTCAGTGGCTCAGTATTTCAGTTGTTCAGTTGTTCAGTTTGCTCAGTTTGTGGCGCTCGTATGACAAATCGACAAATCGATTTACATAGCGTCGCTTGTTGGTGTTGGCGGCATTGCTGTCTGTTTGTTCGCTTTCGGTTCATTAGGTTTGGCTTTGGATTTCGGGCCAATTAGGTTTGGTTTGCGTTTTTTATTTCTGCCGATTATTTCTTGAGGGTTACGCGGGTTGACTCGATATTAAAATGTCATTGCTGGCGCCGTTGGGCAAATTGAGCTGCGATGAGGATGAGTTTGATCCGGGCATACTTGACGCAATATGCATTCAATACCCATACTAACAAGTTCGAGTATGAATATTTTAAAATTGTTGAATTTTTCTGAAACAAACTTGAAGAGCATTACGGCAATGGTCAGAAGTGGTTACTGCTTCAAAAAGCAACTTATTAATAGATCCAAGTATAAATTGAAGTACTTTAAAGCACAGTCGCAACATAGTTCAACTCACGTTTATTTTCTCAATTTCTATCACTTAACTGCATTTAATTGATTGACAATTTCAAGATAAACCTTTTATGAACAGTTGCCCCTTTGTTGCCCCTGATTAGGAGCGTAAGCACAGCAGCAGCTGCAGACTGCTGGACTTGAGTCTTTCAACTTCTTGGACATGTTGACCGTGTCTATGTCGAACGTCTAAAGTGTCCGAAGTGTCTTGTGCCCTATTAAGAACATGGCATTTCAAATGATTTATATAATTTGCTGGCTCTGTTTTTTAGCGATCATAGACATGATATACATATTCGCCCCGTACACACATCTATAGTTTTGTAGGTGTCTGGGAAATCGAGTACATTGTTTCAGTGCCGCAAAAGTTTCACTTGAAGCTTGTCGGCAGCAATTTGACATTTCTGTTGTCACTTTTTTGTGTGCCTGACATTTTACACACAACATAAATTAAAATTTTGCTTGCCAATACAAATAATAAAATTGCAATAAAAATGTACAGAGACTGGATCCGAGAGAGTATTTGTGTTGACAATAAGTAAAACCCGTTATAAGCAATTGTAAAAGGAATTATGTGTAATTAGCACAATTACAATCAGCGTTTAATTAATGAAATTCCTGGCATTGCTAAATGCAATGCAAACAATTTGGATTTTTATTAATTATGTAATTTTCAACACAACAGCAACTGAAAATAAATGCTTTAATAAAATGTTAATGGCTTAATCAATATGCCATAAATATATAATAAAAACAAAAACGGTAACGGTAACACAAGCAACAACAAAATCATAATCGAAATCCAAATCAAAAGACTCTCTGTCCCGGACACTCTCTTACACACACACACACAGAAACACACACACACATACGCAAGCAGACATATTTCATTATTACGGCTGCAACACTTTTGTATGCGAACAGGGAAAAAAATTATAAAAAATATATTCTTAAAACTTGTTTGCTGCATGCGATTACGTCGACGATCGACGATCAACGATCAACGATCGCCCCGTCATCGTCATCGAGTATCGCATGAATTTCAAAATTGTCGACATCGCCGCACAGCTGTGACGAATCTTTGCAAGTTTGCCTGTCTGCCTGTTTGCCAGTTGGGCTACGTTTGCGAGGGCGGGGCAATGGGACACACATGCGGCAAGGAGAGCGGCTTGCGCTAGTCGCAAGTATCACTCGTATCACTAGCCCACTGGCTGGGCTCTGCAAACGCTTTTCACTTTTTATAGCCACGCCGCTAATTTGACAGGCGGGCGAGCAATCGCGATCACCAGACTCCGACTCCGACTCCGACTCTGAATGCGACTGCGACTGTGAGTCCGATCCGACAGACAAAGTGCCATGTGCGGATATATAGTCTCAGGTATCTATGGATACACAACAATGAAACTGCAGAGAAAGGAGTGTACTGAGGCACACTGGGCTGTAGGTGATGACAAAGGTTGAACATCAAACAATAATCAAAGACAGATTAATCTTCAGTTTGAAAGTGTGACGAAAAAGCTAAAATTGGAATTTAAGCTTCGTAACAAACATAGTTATGAGGTTATTTTAATATCTTTAAAATTGTAAGAATCTAAATATGTTTTCTACTTTGTGTAGTCCAAAGCTTCAAATCATGGTATTCTTATGATCTTTAAAATAAAATTTGAGCTGACTAAGTTTAACCACTTACTAAAGTTGTATCTTAAAATTGACTCACTATATCAATCAATGAATCAATCAAGTTGGTCCGGAAGTCTTCAGAACATATATTTTAAATCATACGCACTTACTTTAAGATTTTATCAATTCTATTCGATGTTTTAGAAGTAATCAAAACATTTACCCTCTTTAATTGATTTATCTATACCGCGTTCGCATTTAGCCCAGCCTGGGTTGCTTCTGTGCAACTCTAAACGCTTATGCACTCATCTGGCCACAGTGTCCCCATATACATATAAAGAAGACGCAATCTGCTCAGCCGTTATGGCATACACACAGCTTCAGTTACAGCTGCAGTCAGATCAGATCAACTGTGCTTAGCTCACACACAGCTTTGCTCAAGTCTATTGGTCTCCAAAGATAGACAGCTATCGATCAGCTGCACAGTTGGCAGCTCAGCGAGCTTAATGGAAGCCCGCCACTTTGCCGGCAGTTGACTTTATAGACTTTAATTTATGCACTCAGCTTGAGGCACAAGACTTGGCCCCGGACGCGGCTTGCTTCCCCTTCTTACCCTTCCACTTTTTGATGTTGTTGTTGTTGTTGTATCCAGTCAGCTCTGTCCCTGAATGCGGCTTAGCCTCTCTTGCGTTCGAGATGCGTGCCGGCGATAAAAGTAATTTGCTTGATTTAATTTTAGTCAGCAGCTCACGAGACAACTAAACAGCCCCCGCAGCGGAGTGGTAGCTCCCCTTTCCGCACTACCCCCCCTGACATCGGTAGCATCCTGTTTGTCAGCTCTCAGCTGACTTCAGCTTTAGTTTTAGCCTTAGTCGCATTTTTTTAATTAGGCAACCGCAACAAATTTTTAGCACAGTTTCATGTTGCAAAATGTTTGCGTCGCATGTAAGTGGCAAATGGCTTGCCGAAAAAAATGAGAAAAAAATGCCAAAAAAAGCTAGCAACAACAAGGGGCAGCGAGACTAAAGCCAACTTCTAAAGTGGCTAATTGTGTTATGGCATAATTTACACGTTGTGTTTTCGGTTGCCATGAACAAGGCGCTGGACATGTGCCACTAGCAGCCACTTGAACAATTTTGTTGCACTTCAGCGAAGAGTTTTTTCTACAATTTATGCAGAATTCGTGTAAAAAGTACTTCCAAATATACACATAATATTCCATTAAAAGCAAATACGTTAACTTGAACAACTAATGGGTTTCTGCAACTGATTGCTTTATTAACATAAAGAGCTGGCTTTAGGAATAACTTTATTAATTCAATATGCAATGATTGAGCAAAGAAAATATTTGATATGCATTTCAATTCAAATGTTCTTTATAAAATATGTCGAAATTGATGTGAAATTAATCTAAAATACTGTCGAGCTTAAAAATCAATCAATTTCTGGCAGACTTATCGCATAGGCCCAATAGTATCTAGTTTCCAAATTAATTATTCACAGTTAATTTGCATCTATTCAAGACTTGGTCACAGTAACGCTGGTATTTGCCATTATTTCATTATTTATCAGTGTCAACTGTATATCCCCTGTGATCATTTTACACATACACACATACACATATGTGTTTAGTAGTATGCATATTGACTGATGTCTTCATATCGCTATTGAGCAGCGGTAAGCGGTAAGAGAAGTAGCCTCACGCACCTTTGTGATTCAATCGCTGATTAGCGTAGCGTGGGAACTGAAAGCGCTATCACATCAGCGGGTCTGTGAGTCGCAGCTGCGCCATTTGATTAAATGCCTCGTTTTATTTCATATTTAATATGTTTGTGAAATTATTGACAGTCGATTAGGTAATGCAAACGTCAAACATTGAGACAAACTGAGACACAAGACTCGAGTTCCCTCGGAGCTTGGATTCAGGTTGGGGGCTACCCGCATTTCAGCTGGTATCTGCTATCTGACTATACAACACATATGCCACAAATGTATGCTGAGTGCTTACTGCGGTCCGGTCAATATCAAAATTCAAATATCAATATTTACGCAGCAATTATGCAAATTAAGTTCAAGTCTAAACCAACGACCGATCAGACCCGTTCAGCATTTGTTCACTTGGCTATGATGAAATGGCGCTGGCATTTCTCTATCAGCTGACCAGGGGAGTGAGACAGAGGGAAAGAGAGCCCCATTATAACAACAGTTATTGCTTGTTAAATTTTCAAATTAATTGTTCTAATTACATGCCTCACAGTTTGTTTCATGCTCGGACAAACTTTGTTTAATTGCTTGTGGGAATAAAAACAAGACGCAAAAAATCGGTATTTTTTTTAGATTATTTGTTATGTTTTGGCTTGCTGTCTAGTGTTTGTTTGTTGTTGTTTTTACAAAGTTTCGGTGCCACACGCACAGCTTGACACCTGCCCAGCTGCTCGGAGCAGATTGCCGCTGTTGTTGCTGCAGTTGCAGGCGCCAGGCGGCTTTGTCTATGTCACTAAATGGAGGTGGTTGCCTTATAGGCTCGGACGGCCCGCTGTTGTCGTCTGCGGTTCTTAAATATCACAAGTGCTGTTGTGGGACGAGGCGCCCCTGAGTGGCACTCAGAGATTTATTCAGTTAAGCTATTGATGAATTCGACTTTAGAAAAATCGGAATTTAAGGATTGTAATTCTCAACTGGTTCAAGGGTAGACATTCAAACACACATATAAATTTATAGATTATTCATTGGAAAATAGTCGTGTAATTGACAAAAAAGAACACAATGTACAACATTTAAATATCGATTACTCAACTTTACTTATAGGCTTATAAGTTTTCTCTGAAGGACTTCCCTTTCGCTGCATATTCACTGCACGCTTCAAAGCTTTATCAACTTATGTCTGTTAAGAATTTGTAATACCCTCACCTCATTATACTAAGCATGCTTGAGGAAGGTGAGCAGCCTCTTCGAAGCTCATCCCCAAACATGTATAAGTGACAAATTTATGGCGCGTGTGTTGCAAACCACATAATTTGTCTGAATCTGACCCCAACCAGCAGCCCCCCGCACACCATTGAAGCACCCGCCTCGCCGTCAACCCATTCACACTGAATACATCCGAAAATCACCAAATTTATGCGCAACGCCCTCGCGCCAAATTAATGGATGCTTATTAATTTATAGCTATTTAAATGATCGCGAGGATACAAAGCAGGCAGCGGGCACCGTAAGAGGCAGAGGATAATACAACATTCCAAGGTTGCTCCTTTCGTTAGAGATGGGGCAGATTGTGAGAGCCATTTTGAGAGAAAGCTAATAACAATGTAAATATCGATAAATCATAATTCTAAACTTGAGTTTGAGTTTGAGCCAAGGCGAAGAGGAAAGCTTTGGTTATTTATAATAACTATTTGATCTGATGAATCCATGATTAATATTGGAAATAATCATTCTCATGTAGCCTATGCGTAAGTAAATCACGATCACGATTTAACATGCTCATCTCTATATCTTCCCTAATGAAGTCTGATCTGTCGCCTGCATTGGTGTGTGCCTTGGGGGACCCCAAGTGTATTTAATTTACACCTGAGTCGCATCAGC
Organism: Drosophila grimshawi; assembly: GCF_018153295.1. Classification (NCBI taxonomy): domain Eukaryota; kingdom Metazoa; phylum Arthropoda; class Insecta; order Diptera; family Drosophilidae; genus Drosophila; species Drosophila grimshawi. Next base: position 13,152,746 of record NW_025063240.1, on the reverse strand, counting down.
GCGAAACCGAAAACCGAACTTGAACCTGAACTCGGCTTGACATCGACATCGGTTTTTGGTTTTTTGGTTTTTGGCTTAAACATTTGGCTGGGTTGGGGCTGCATATAAATTAGCATCATGGGGTGAGGTCTGTTCCGCAAAAATTGAAACGTTGTTCGCGTTTTGTTTTTATTTAGCGCTCGCTGGGGCACATTTGAAAAATGAAAGTGTTTGCTTTGCTTTTTTTTTAAATGTATTTTTTTTCCTTAGTTTTTTATTTTGCATACCCCGTGCAGCTTGTGGCATTGGCTGGCCATAAATTAGCCGCAGCTCTTAACTGGACGCCACGCGGCTATAGCTAAAGCATCAGCTTCAATTTCAGCTCATCGCTCTGTGTGGTCATCGAGGCCGGGGCCGGGTCGAAATGGGTTTGGGGCTCTTATGCGGTTCCGGGTGGGGAGGTGCTTCCTTTCTATGACTAAGCCCGCACAGCTGGTTTTGGGGCCGATTGCATCGCTCTTTCTCCATTTGAAAATTACTATTATAGTTTTATGTGCTATTATTTGGGCATAAAGAAAACGCCAGCCCCCGCAGCGTTGGCCAAACCACACACACACTTGTACAAACACAAGCACACATGAAGCCCGTTCGGATCTTTGCATAATCGCCAAGCTGGCCAAACAGTTCAGAAATACTGGCCAAAAACTTTTTGCCAGTCGAGAGCTGCGAGCTGGCAGTCGATGGCGGCATCTTGATTGGACTCCGGAGTTGAAGTCGCCGTCGCAGTCGGCTGTAGGGTGGCAAGATTCTTAGCGGGCTAAGCAATGGCGCCAAGTCAAGAGCCGAATTCTGCGGCCGCTGCTGCTGCAACGCTTATCTTGCATCTGCCTCGCTGGTCAAAATATGTATATAAATACGAAAACATTTGCGCATGCGGCATGCCACGAATTGCCGGCCAGTGACTTTTTTTATATTTTTTTTTGCGCGTTTTGCGCATTTGGAGTCAGCGAATCGAACTAATCTTTTGATAAGCAAACAAACATTTGGCTGGCCTCCAAAATGGAAACTTGGTCATGGCTGCCACAAAGTTCTCACAATTTGAGTGACCCTCACCCCTCCTCGCAGCATTCCAGATCCGTCGTCAGAGCCATCGCTTGGAATGTGGCGGCAACTGTCAAGGCCATGTACATGCCTAATGCCTTCAAATTAGCTGAAAGACGCCGAGATGTGGCGTGTGGGCGTTGCGTAGCTCAGCAGCTTTGACTTTGTCACTGGATGTCGCCCCGTATAAATGTCACCGCAAATGCCAGAAGGCGCCCGAGAGCAGGGGCACTCAATCAAAAAACCAGTAGCCAGTTGCTGCAGTCAATGCGGCAGGGCAGCCAACTGGAAATGTAACAACTCTCAAGCCAAAGGCCAACTCAGCTGGATGGCGACGGCCAACGTGCAGCGATAAGTCGGCAAACCTGCTAAGGGGATTGAGGGGATAAAAGTGTTAGGGACACTCGAGAGACAGGTTAAACAAGGATGGAGTAGAGTAAATAGCAAGGAGTGCACTTTTATTCATATTGAAAGCAGCAAGTGAGTGCTAGTATTTTGAGTTGTTGCAGTAAAAGATGATGGAACATTGGAAAAGAAAGACCTTCGTCGACGTGAAAAGATCGCTGTTCTGAAATCTCTGTTCAGCTATCTGCAAAAGGATCACGATATTGTTGTAGCTCATGTGGAGCATTATCTTTGCAGTGATGCGAACGGATATGAAGTGATTATACTCATACACACTAACCACATATACATATATATATATGAATATATATGCACATATGGCTGGATCTGGCCACGCCCCCATCAAAGAGCGCACGCCCACGCACCAGCGACTGCTTGGAAATGGCAATTGCAATGGCAATGGCAATGAAGGAAGGAGGCAGAGGAGCGAAAGCAGCGCAAATTATTTCTCACCATTTATCTGTAAATATTCGCATATTAAATAAGCGTGCAACCCAAAATTATCACGGACCTGGCATCAAGGCATCAAGGCATCGGGCCCAGTCCCAGGCCCTGGCAGAGACCCAGAGCCGAGTAGACCAGGCCTAAACCAGGCACCACTCGATCGTAATCTGTAAGTGTTTGCAGCGGCACACGTAACCGACGCCGTGGCATGCCATTGACTCGAACCATGGACTCATGCAGCCATATCAAGCATTTATTTGTTTTTGCGCGTACGCAAAGGATATGCCGAGCTACGCCCACTCAAGGCGAGAGAGGGGGAGCGAGAGAGAGAGAGAGAGAGAGAGACATTGAGAGCGAGCGAGAGGAGTAATGGCAAATGCGCAGATGCCGATGCCGATGCCGATGCCGATGCGAAAGATGATGATGATGATGTCGACAACGATTGCGATTGCGCCGCTTGGATTACAATAATTTAACATCATCATAATAAAACAATCAACGTAAGCATTTAACTCGCCAAAACACAGAACCCAAGCGATATCCACACGAAGTGCAGTGTTTGCGAGTGTTTGTATATTTAAGTCGATACAAATCGCATATGCCAAAAGGATAAAGGCTGCACAATAAATTGAGAGGTCATTCTTGTCCCAACAACAGCAACGACGACGACAACAACGTGGATGGCGCTTCGGCCTAGCAGAGAGAGAGAGAGAGAGAGAGAGAGAGAGAACAAAACTTGAACTGCGACTGCGACTGCGACTTGTGCCAAAGTAATTGATGTGCTCGGCTGACCTGTGGGAGTTTACGAATCACAGATTATCTGCGCCAGACAATGGTGTGCCTCAACCTCATGTCGTCGCTGGAACTCTGCTCTGCGGCTCCATAGGTTACGCCTACCAGCTAGAAGAAGACTACAGCGACGACAACGATTATCGGTCTCTCGATGTCGATGTGCCCAACTTTTCAGTTTCTTGAGTCTCGATAACACGCCGCATTTTCATTGATGTGCTGCTGATGATATGCAAAACGGGCAACGGAGCCAAAAACAGGTGGCGATGCTGTTGTTTTCTGACTTTTTGTTAATCAATTCACAAAATACTCGTACTGTGTGCAAATCGGAGCTGGTTGCGCAATTTGCTCGCGCTCCCATGCTCCCAAGCGCTTGACCTCGTCCAGGTCCAAAAATGTGTGAAAGGCCTGAAGGCGATACGAATTGAGCCCCTAAACCAAAGCCAAAATGCAGCCCAGCTAATTTATCTGACTCATGTGAGATGCTGATGTTGTTGTTGTTAATGTTTTTCTTATTGCTGTGTTTGCTTTTTTTTTGCAGTATCATTGTTGCTGTTGTTCTTGGTCTTGGCCAGGATGCGTAGGCCGTTAAATAAGTGCGGCAAATTATATGGAGACAAGTGCCACGGAAAGGCCGGAAACCGAAAGGAACGAACTCGTGCGTGGGTTGCCACTTTTTGGATAATTGAAGGTGTTATCTGTTGCGATTAAATGCGACTCTTTGATTGTTAGCAAATCCTAAATTACAATGCATTTATACTTTTCAGTGCGTTTAACTTAGTTGATGATATCTGAAGATATTGTATAGATATTGTATTAAGAGTTTTCTCATTATGAAAGAGTCTAAACAATGAACAGCAATCTCGTCTAATTTTTTAACAATATTCGACATATCAGTATCATAATACTTGCATAGTCAAATCTAATGCAAATATATATTCATATTGCTTTTTAGTTTATCAAAGCACCATCTGTGCAACCAAAATCAATTGATGGGCTTGTCTTTTTGTTGCATATTGTATAATGCTTAATGTTGAAATTAACCTCGGGTCTATGGCAATTTTTGAATGCGATTATATCCCGTGATACGCCATGGACTCACATATACGAGTATGTACGGCAAAAGGCAAAAACAAAACATATATTCACTTGACAGTAAAATAGACTGAGGCTAGAAACCTGCCAAGATGGCCAGATGTGCCATTTATGAATCGCTGTTTCTGTTGCTCTGCTGTTGTGGCAGCCACCCACAAATATTTGACTTCTCACCTACAATAAATAAAACAATAAGCCAGAGTTGTTCAAGTGGCCAGACAAATGCGAATACGAATGCAAAATACGTTGCATATTCAATAAATTTCTTGTTTGTTTTAACTATATTTGAGATCTTTATCGTGTATCGAAATGCACTTCACACACACACACACACACACACATATTCTTTTGGCCATTGTATTGGTGTTGCTGTTGTTGCTGGTGGAGCTGTATCTGGCTGCTGTTGTTGCATTTGCATGCCGGTGGGTGAAACCAGCAAAAACTACTACAACAACAAGCGCCTGTCACGCTTGGCTAAAAATGGTAAAAATGACAAATGTTTCACAGCGACAAAAAAAAATGCAGCAGCGGCAGCAGCAGAGACCACAAAAAAGTTCAATTTCTTAGCGCAGAACATGACAAGCATGAAACTATCCGAAGCTAACGTGCCACTAGAAACAAAATCGAGAGAAAAAACAGTATGTAAAATAATAACAAAGAGACACACACAAAACCATAGCAGTGCGACAACATTTGGGCAGCAGCTTACCACGTTTTGGCAGGCTATGCAAACAAAAGACTTAGACAACGAACTTGCAATACGGACAAAACGGGGCAGCATCAGGCACTGACTGGCATCATTATTATCGACAATTTGTGCCTTTTATTGCCCGAAATTGTTCAACGTCCAGTAATAATGTTAAAGCTCGTAATAATAATGCCCGAAAAAAAGTTTGTTTATTTTTCTTCCTCTTTCGCTGTTGCGGCCTCTAGCAGAAATTGGAAAGCTTAGGAAAATCTTTACGAGATCTTTTAGATGCAAGCAAAAGAAAGGCGAAGCTTAGAGGCTCTACAACTGACCGGAGCTGACGCATAAGCTGAGGGAATAAATGTTGCATTTTTGTAATTAATCTATTTATATGCTATTCAAATCTTGTACAAACATTTTGTAATTTCATGTGTAATTTTAATTACCTTTTCAATGTTTACTAATGAGCATATTTGCGGAAAGTATGAGGATGCCATAATTTTTCATACTTCCCAGCATGTTTGTTAGGGTATTCACACAACGAAGACGACGCCTGATAATTTAGCATACTTACGGCTCTGCGATTGCCTGCAATTTGTTTTGGGCACCACCTACAACTTCACTCTGCTCTGCACTAGCGGTAAGAGGTCGTCTCTTCCATACACTCACTCCCCTTACGTTGCTTCTGGCTGCCATCTACCATCTTCATGTGTGTTGGCCATAAAAATCAAAGTGGGCTGGCAGGCGATTTGCTCTATTGTCAGCAATGTGGTTGTTGCTGTTGCTTTTGTTGTAGTTGATGTCTTCATTATAATTTCTATATGCACAGCTCATATATTGTTTGTACTTATATCTTTTATATATATAAGTAAGTAGGTATTAACTTTAAGGTGGCTACATCTTGAACTTTACCGTCGCTGTCTTTGGCATCGATATTTGTGAAATAATTTCACTGCCCAATCTGTCTGCGTGGGCTGCTCTTCTTGTTGCTGTTGTTGTTGTTGCTGTTGTCGTTGTGCGCTGGATTATTGGTTAAGCCCCTATATAAAGAGGTAGGTATGTATATGAAGGGCTCTTGAGTGGGGCTAGCTGATTGCCTGCCTGGCACTCATTTGTTTTGTCTGACATTTTCATAGCCATATAATTGAGATATTTTGCAAATGATTGCCGCCAAGTGTAAAAGTTTACAGGTTTCTGTTCCCTTTTTTTAGGTGTGGGGTGATGTTTTTTAGCAACATCATAATGTGCTAGATTGGAGCGGCAGCCAATCGTTAAGTGCTTTTCCGTACAGCTGCACTCAAATATATTATTAATTACTACACAAATTGAATACTCTAATGATATTCATAATTTATGGTATGGTTTTAATGACCTCAAAGTTGAATTCGCTCCACTCAAGCACCATGCAGCAAGTAATCCACTCACTAACTGCTTGCTGTCATTTGCACTCATAATAGTACAAGTAACTAATTTAATTTTCATTTACCACAACAACTAATTAATTTCCCGCTGAGCATTTTATTCGCCTGCAAATAAATAAATGAACACAATCAGCACCGATTTGATTGTTATTGGTTATTCGATAAGTTTTCAGTGATGCTGTGATTGCTGCACTCGAGAGTTGGACATTTTAATTATTTAAATGCAGGCCGAAGGCTACGTTCTACAAAACGCAGGCGAAACGCAAATCAGAGCTCATAAATCCATCAGTAAGTTAAGGCGAATGAAAAAACAAAAACAAATATATAAAAAAAAAACAGTGCAAAGAGGCCAGCGCCAAAGTGCCATGCAAATGTTGTACAACATTAAAGCGTACAAGAACAATCAGAACATGAATGCCTATTACAATTACCCATTGCTGTTGTTGTTTTAGCTGTTCTCAAGAGAACAATTGTTTTAGTAGCAGTGGCAGCTGCCGTTTGCCACGATCTCGAGTCGACAAAATGCAGCCAGCAGCAGACCAGCTAAGCGCCGTGACCGTGAATTCCTTAGAATAATCACAATTTGCAATTGCCATAATATTTGTATGATTTATTAAACGCAGTTGCTGGCTAGCTGCCTTACTGCAGGGCCCTCGACCCCGACTTGCAGCCGGACTCTTTATATACTCTCGAGATTGTAGCCGCAATTAAATTGTAAATAAACTGACTGACTTTTGTTTGTACTGTCTGACTGGCAATTTATTAAATATGCATTAAATAAATAAGTCACAAGCCATTATACATTTAATAAATTCTGAAAAACACAAAAGACCAAGTCAGCAAACTTGGCGCTGAACAAACAATTTGCCTTAAAGCCAATATAACCGCAAAAGCGCAACATGAATTATTAGTTGCCGTCGCGTCCCCAGTGCTATAAGCTCTTGACAGTTTACAGTTTTTAATTAGTTGCACGCAATGAAAACGACAAGTGCGGTTAAGCAAAGGAAACCCTGGGAAGAAAATGTAAATATTTGAAATATAGAGCTTTCCACTAGGATACCGTCTGATGGAGGTTACTCTCCTGGCCATCCATTACTTGTGAGTGTGTAATGCCTTTCCAGGTAATATTTTCCAAAAATTGATTTTATATATTTCCTGGCTGGACACAGGATATTCCCTAGTTGGAGTACAGCACTTATAGGTGTTTTCTAACTTTTCTTGAAATTTGTTGAACCTTTTACCACAGTGCTTTGTGGCTTCTGTATAATGACTAATTACTGCACAGCTTCCAACGATGTCAGCGACGTCAGCACGCGATATTTGGCACAAATGGCTGGCTGCACTTGCGGCTGTCTAACAAAAATCCATAGAGCCAACAATTTGTTGCAGCTGCTGGTGCTGCTGCTGCAGCTGTTGCTACTGCGACTAATTAAAAAAGTGTCATCAAAGTGTGGACAGGGCACGTTTTGTGAACGTTTGGTGCCACTTGCGTGTCAAAAGGCTGGCATAAAAACGTGGACTTTAAGGCCGGGGCAGCATTTGGTGGGCAAGTTAACCCACTGGGTGGCATTTTTAAAGCAAGCGACAAGCATATTGGCGACTTTTAGTGGCTAACAAAAGCAAACACATGTTACATAGTTAGCTGGTGGATGCCTGCTCGGTTGCCGGCACAGTTGCAAGCAGCATAAAGCTGGTATGCAAAAATCTATTCCCATGAACATGAAAACCACTTGCTACAAATTGTCTTACAAGAGCAGCCACTAAAAGCGCAACAATTTAAACGGATGCAGATAACGATCGTCGAACACAAATGGTGCAGAAATAAACACGAGTGTAGATGCAAATCAGAAGATAAGATGGGGGGCAGCAACCACAGAGGGATGGCGACGACTGCTTAACCCATGACTGCCTGGCTAGTTGTCCACCTGTCCAGTTGTCCATCAAGAGAGCATAAATTGGCACTATGCAAATTAAATTATCAACTGTGCAATTCGAAACGAGTTTGCAGCCCAAGCAAATTACTGTCAACGACGGCAGCTCAACAAAATGCAATGAATGCGACGCCGCTTATTACCAAACAGCAGCCGCAACAGAAACCCGCAGGAGCCGCATACTTGATGGCCAAGTGGATGCTCACTTCTGACCAATTATGTGTAAGACAGGCAGCCAGCTGGTCAGTTCGAGCTCGATCGCTCAATGGTTGCATCAATATAATCACGTGTTGATTGCTTTTTAAACTCTGCCAGTAAATGAGCAGTTTGCCAGCAAACGGCTGACCACTAAGTGGTCAAGTGGTGCCAGTTTGCTGTTCCTGTTGCTGTTGCTGTTGCTGTTGGTCGGCAGTCTGCTCAATTCCCATGCGAACAAGCGCCGCCAATATAGAAATAAATTTATGTTATCTGCGCTCGCTTCTTTTCTTCTTCGTTTTTTGTGTCGGCCTTGTTAGCAAACGTTTACAATTAGATGGCCCCCACTACTGCTACCGCTGCTGTTGCTGCTGGTTGAATCTAGTTCGGACCTGTTGACACATTATCCAGCCCAGGTAATTGAAGGCGCCACTGGAGCTTGAGCTACAGAGAAGAAGGAGCAGCAATGTGAAATTTCTACGTTCAACTGGTCAGTTGGCCAGTTGGGCATTTGGTCAATTCAGTTGCCAAGTTAAACAGCCTGTAATCAGATAAAGTTTAGCTGCATTTCATTTTTGGTGCGCTGCTTGTCAACTTTTACACTTGTCACCGCCTCCCCGCTCCCCCGCTCTCTCCACTGTTGCCCACTCACCCACTGAGCCGAAGCTCGGCGCGCCAGTCAGTCCGTTTAAGGCATATCAAATTCATTTGAGTGTGTCTAACGAAGTCTGCAAATATTAGCGTTGAGTTTGTCAGATTTATGAGCAAATCTGCATGCTGACCGAGTCGAGTCGACTCGACTCAAGTCGCGTCCAGTCTGAGTGTCCGAGCAACTGAGCCGCTATGGAGGCCATGGCGTTAGCCGTAAGTGGAACACGCCGCTATGAGTCGCCCCCGCTTTGGTTGCGCTTTTCAAGCCGCAAACATTTGTAAAAAGGCGTGAAAATAATTCAGCGTCAAGTGACAGAAATGCCACACACATGGACAATCGGGCTAACGTGCAACGAGGGGAGGGGCTCATTGCAATAGGTAAACATTTAGAGAAGGGTATAAACTTTCAGAAAAACTTATCTACAGTAAATTAAAGCGTAAAACTCAATTCAAAAATTATTTAAATTACTATAATTTTATTTGATTTAGAAGTATAAGTTATCAAGGAAACGTTAGAAAATCTAGTTTATTGAAATTTGTTGGCAAAGTATTGAAAACCAAGCCAAACCATTAGAGCTGGAAGAGATTAGAGATTATCAATAGTTTCCTTTCAAATGAATAGCAAAAACTATAAAATGCTCTTCTTTAATTCACCATTCAGTTTGAGTTTGCAATTTAAAATAGAAATTCATTCACTTAATAAATTTTCATATACAAACTTCAACAATCGAACAATTTTTGAGAACTGATTACATTAATTAATATATATCTAAACACAAAAAAAAGATTCAATTAGTACTGTCAACTTTTATTGAAGCTTAGAGCTTGTTTTTATCACGTTGCCATCTCTAAGAGGGACGCGTGCGAGTCTTGCGGTTTTTGAGTCGATGATTCATTGGCCAGACCACAGAATTGCGGTCAGTGCGTGTGCGCAGCGAAATCGATTTGTGGAATGCAAGCCACAGCGTCACAGCCACAGCTAGACTCAGAGTCACAAGCATAGTTAAGAGACAGCGAGGCAGAGAGGCAAAGAGATAAGAGCGAGGCAGCTTCAACTTGACGCTAATAGCGGTCAGTTATATAAAGCGAGTGACACCCACGCACAACCACAAGCATACACGCACACACACACATACACAGCAGACAAGCAGACTAACTGACAGACAGACAGACAGACAGCACGGGCACATTGCTTTCCCAGTCGAATACGGCCTGGGGATTGGAGCAACATGTTGCTCGGCGTTTGTTGTCAACATGCCATGTTGATAGCGCTGTTTAATGATAGCCCAAGTCGACAACATGAAAAAAAACACGGCTAAATGTCAACTGCTTACCAAATTTGGCTAGCGAATTGTGTCATAATTTGTTGGCAGCGCCACCTAGCGTACATACTGAAATTATGCCTGGCAAAGCAATCACCGATTACCAGACCGATCACCGCGATCACTGAGCAAATGGACAGTTTGAGGTTCCCGGCGTGCGCTTTTACCTTTACCGGACAGTTGGCCTTAGGGGCGGAGGCAGCCAATCGTCGGGGGCTGGCAATCGTGCAGCGGGTCGTGACAAATTTAACCTAATGATCCGAAATTATTGCACCTTAATTGCCACGACGACGTCGACGTCAGCGTCGACGATGGCGGCTAAATGGAAAATCGCCTCGCAAATATTTAGAGAATTTTATTTATACTTTAAATAATTTTTACACTATTGCCCGCAGCTCGGCATTTGCCTGACAGCCGACAGGGACAGTAACTGACTGGCCGGGCCCCCAACTATGGAAGCGAGGGACGAAGGGAGGGAGGCTGGTAGGTAGCGCATTGGGAATGGCGCTTGGCGGCCAGCAAAGCTTAGAGCTTAGAGCTAAGAGCCTCAGACTCTCTGTCCGATTTCCAGTAAAAGTGATTTGTAGTTTTGGCCAAAATGTTTACAGTTGTTCTTGTTGTTGTTGTTGTTGTTGTTGCTGTTGTCTGCTGTTGTCTGCTGTTGCCTGCTCTGAGTTATTTTGGCGGCATTTAACGGGCTGTTGTCTTTCGGTAGTAACTGTTGACAGTTGAATGCTCGTCGAGAGTTGCATGTCAGATGCCGTCGAACTGTGCAACAGTTGCAAGTTGCCAAGTTGCCAGTTGCAGCTTTGCTGCAACAGCCGAACAATTGGCGGCCTTTTTGGCCAGCGTGTAAAAATTTACACGACCAGCAACAAGCAGTAACACATTTTATGACCTTTTGCCGCAGTTGCTGCTTTGCTTTTTGATACTGATAGCCAAAAATGAGCAGAACATTTGTTGCTGCATTGTTGTTGTTATTATTGTTGTTGTTGTTGTTTGCAGCGGCTCGATTGCTGTCATGTTATGAAAACGCAACACAAAAAAAAGCCAAAAAAATATTTAAAAACAGAAAATAAACTGCGGGCTGTTTGGTTTCCATTTGCAATTGTTGCATTCGTTTTAGATATTCGCTGTTTTTGTTGTTGGTATATTTGTTGTGGCTGCAAAGTTCAAAACGTTGGCCTGGGTTGGGTCAGCCAACCAATGTTGACCAGGTGCCTGTGAAACATCGATTGAATCTCGTCTCGCATTGGTAACTTGAGACCACCTTCAATTATACTACATCTAACCACCATATAATCAGATCAATTAAAACTAATTGTGAGTATGTTCTAAAATCGGGTCAAAAGAGCGTGTTTGTGTGTAAATAAAATACTTTTATACAAATTATTAAACTGGTAACTTTTGTAAAAATCGAACCTAAGTAATGCATACATTTTTTAGCATTTAAACTTTGATTCTTATTTGTTCAACAGTTGCACAACTTTTATCTAAATCAATTTTCAATTTACTTAAAAGATTTCTTAATTATGTCCAAGCAACATCTTATGAAAGCGTTATGCATATTATCTTTAGCTGCGACCGCATATTAACTACAAGTAGCTGGACTTGCTCCAGTTTAAAACTACTTGAGCTGTTAAATCCGAGATACGCTCCAATCAGCGTACAGCTTCCACTAATCCTCTGCAGCTTATAAATCAATGCATTACTCGACAAATGCCAAGTGTAACGAGTTTTGAGCAGCAGCTAAGAGGCGGTGCCGATTAATACTCACAAGCTTAACTTGAAGAAAACCTACAAAATTAAATAAATTATGACAAATATTTAAATAAAATCACAAGACTCGGCAACATTGCTGGCTCAAATCTAAAGCTGGAGCGCCACTTGGCTGCACACACAATGCAGCTGAAAGTGAAATTTATTGGTCGTAAATCGCTAGACAATATCGATTAGTTGTTCAGGGTGGGTGTGGCCCGGGGAGGCCATAAAAACGGCAAATGGCAAACGGCAGCCAGCAGCCAACAGCCAGCCCCAACCGACAACTGGCCGAATCGACTCTATTCGAGTTGCCGCCCGCTGCTTGTGGCGAATCAGCTGCAGGTGCATAAATTAAAGTGCGAAAATTCTAATATTAATGATATGAGGCCAGCATACACCATTCAGCTCGAGCAGCTGAAAGCCAAGCACCCATTATGCGAGTGCAGCAAACAGGAAGCCAAAAGTTGCTCAAAACTAAATGTTAACTAACATGCAACGACTGCCATACACAAATACACATTCACACACACACACAGCTGGTAATTGATTTAATGTGTTCGTTGTGTGTGGGAAAGTTCATTTGCAACGCCCACTAATAAGCTGGAGCAGTTCATGAAAAATACAATTCTATTGTAATACTCTTTCAACATGGAGTTGTGATTAAGTTCTTAAGACGTTTCCTTATTCCGTCTGAGAAATATATATAGAAAAGTATTATTATACCAAAATAACAACATAACATTTATGGAACGGTTAAGTATGCATATACGATCGAATGCAAAAGCCTGGTAAAATAAATTCAGTGTATCTGTTAGTCAGTTTCTCTCAATTAAAGAACTTATTCTTATTCTTACCTTTGAATATATATATTTTATATGAAAAATTTGATTCTTAGCATAACTCATTTGTTTAAATTTAAGTATTTATTTAGATTTTCATATAAGTTTAATAATTCATTCTAAAAAGGTGGAGCAGCTTTCAGCAGGCTTTTAAATACTTTTATTTATGAACTCCGCTTGCATCTGCAAGTGTATCTGAACTTCGATGGCTTTAGTAAGTAATTTTCCATTATGTTAACCATTTTAAGCGGAGCCAAGCGCTAACGAGCAGTGGCAACAGCAACAACAAAGACAACAGCAACCACAACAACAATCGCAACAGCATCGACAACAATTGGCAATCGTAGTCGGCCATTTATATAGCAATTAATAAGCAACTTCGCATACATATGTAGATATTTGTAGCATAGCATTCGTTTTAATCAAATATACACAAGTGCTTGCGATATGTGTGGCATTTAGTTGTTGCAAGTTCGTTGCCTAAGTCTTTTGTTTTTCGGCGAAATTTGCTTAGGCAATCAGTCATACGATTAGTTGATTTAATTTAGATTCCTTCTGAGGGCCCATTGACAGTTTATCTAGCCTGGCCTAGGAAATGTTTTCTGCGCCTTTTTCTGCTGTCGTCGTTGCGTTGTTGTTGTTGTTTTTGGCTCGTTTTGGCTGCCTTGTCGATGCTGTGCAGCGATAAAGTTGTCAAAGCAATTTTTGGCTGGCTTTAAAAATTTTGTATGTACGCCTGCCTGCCTGCCTGGCAACGAATAGCAATGTTGCTTGTTGTTGCTTGCCAGTCAGCCAGGTTGCCAGCATTTTGGCTTTGCCAGCTTTTGCCAGGCTGCTTGCCGAGCTGTTGAATGTCTAATGTCGTGACTCGATTAATGAAATGTTGCAGCGCCGCCACCGCAACAACAACAGCCGTCTAGGAAAATGCAACAAGAATTATAAAAAGTTATAATAAAAGCATTGACAGTCGCTTAATGGCCAACTATTGTCGCTGGCAGGCGTTTCTAATAAGCCACTTAAATGGCCAGCCTAATTAGATATACAAACTCACATTTTCACAGACTTCAGATCGACAATTACAATCTGCACATACTAGGCAGAGTAAAAGTCAGAATTAAGATGTGATCTTTCTCAGAAAACTTAATGTCTGCTCTTTCACATTGCCAACAAAACGAGAATCTCTAGTGGGAGTTGAAAGTTCATGAAGTTCGCTAAACACTTTACAGTTGACAAACTGATTATCAATTTCAAATTAACGCACTTGATTGCCTTAATAATATAGCTATAACAGCAACAACAACAACAACGACAACGACAAACAACAACAACAGCAACAACACTCATTGTTTAGACAATTCGCTGGCAGCTCTATCAACATCTTCATAATAAAACAATCAACGCACAATCGACGCTAAGATCAAGTGACTTTCCATAGACAAAGCTCCAACTCAGACTCAGACTGAAGAGCCAAGTTCCAAGCAGACTACGACTAATCTGAGCTTCATCCTCATGCTCATCCTCATCCTCACTTTGGGTAGATGTTGGCATTTCCTGGCATTATGCGCGCTAAATTGAGAGGTCAACTTTGTGTGTGTGTGTGTGTATGTGTGCATTAGTGTGTGTGTGTTTCCTGCCTGAATGTCTGCATGTCTGACTGCGTCTCAGTCTGTGGCTTTTGGGCCTGTGCCAAAGTAATTGATGTGCACGCTTGACCTGTGGGAGTGAACATATTGCAGATAATCTGCAACGCAGACAATTGCCTCAATGAATTTTTTATAAGTTGCCGCAGCCGCAAACTAAATATGTACACAATTTTTCTCTGGTTTTGTTGCAACTTCTTTCTGGTTTTATTTTTTTCTTCCATCATGCCCCATAGTTGTAAAATGTGGCCCATTGTTTTCTTTGACTAGCTTTGTAGTTGATTAAGCGCCAGGCAGTGTTTAAAAATTTATGGCAGCGTTTATTAAACGCTTTTCACCGCAGCTCATCAAATGCTTACTGTTGTTGTTATTATTTGTAAGACAATGGAATATAAAAGAAATTCCACTCACCGCAAATTAGCCGCGTTGGGACACAGAAACAGAAACAGACATCAACCGAAAATTGATATCGTGGGCGTTTATAGATTTATATTGAAAAACTTAAAACAGAATACTGCATAATTTTTGAAGACTGCCTGTTCAATGGAGAAGACAACTCATGTTTATCATTCACTATAAGAAATGACTTGAAATATATAAATTGTATACTCCGCAACTAGTATTCAAGTATTTCATCTTCGATAACATATTCGTTACGGAAACCTGACTGTCGTTATTGTCTAGATCATGTTCTCTCAAAAACAAACTACAATTATGACAATCATATCTGAGTTCAACTTTTTTAAAAAGTAACTGAAGAAAGCTAGATTCATGGAGTATTCAAAATCTATTTCAAAGTTCAATTTAACACACATTTCCAACTGCGAATGATTTAACGAGCGCTCATAAATGTTTCATAAAACCAAAAAAAAAAACACAAAAATCCAAAAAAAAACACATCATTTGGTACGCTTCATTTGAAAACTCATCACCATAGTCCACAGTTTAGTCAGTCGTTCAGTCAGTCGGACAATCAGTCAGCTTCGTCAGCAGTCGATGCTTCGACATTAGGCTTAAACATATCTTCAGACCGCACTCATGTTGTGTTTATTTTAATATGTACGTCTGTGTGTTTTAATGTTTGGTTATTTTACAAGAAATCATTTCTAATTAATTAGTCGAGGTTAATGAGCCGCTATTAATAAAAACGCTTATTAATGGTGCTAAAAATACAAAATTCCACATCCTACTCTTAGACCAAGAAACTTTCTCCCAGACACACTGATTACATAATTCATAATATCGGGCCTAAACAACAATCGATCGATCTAGCTGTATCCATGAATAAGTTATGTATATTTTTGAATTATGCGAGTCAAGTACAGTTGACACCATAAACACTTAATTAGCGCGTTTCGTTATTATTATCATTTTTATCATTTTTTTGTTTTTGCTATAGTTTCTTTCTGACTTGCATTTAGGCTGAGGTAATGAGACGCCTTTATGGCCAGGCATTCACTTTGTTGCTGCCATTTAAGGCTATCTGGGCGCTGTTTGTTGGCCATGTTACTGCATCAGGCTCCTTTCGCAGCTCCCAGGTCCCGCTCAGCTCCAGTTGATAATGATGAAGGGGCTGGCCATTTAGAAATGAATATCGCGGGGGCAGTTTCTATTTCTGTTATTGTCCGTTGTCCGTTGCCCGTTTCCCATGATAACTGTACTCAGCAATTGTCTTGCCAATTTGCCGTAAAACAACCTGTCGGCACACTGTTGCACTGTCGTACTGTGTCGCCTGTCTGCCAGTTGGCCAAAATGGAGACCAGAGATCGCAGCAGATATGAGCCTTCAGAATGGCTACAATTCATTGTCTTTGCAGAGAACAGGCCAATAAATTGGGCTTAGATTTTTGTTCATGCAATTTAATTAACGATTACTTATCACTGATTATGTCAGCTGGCCGAGCAGAGATGCTTGCCAAAGGGGGCGCATGTAGTCTCAGCGGGGGGTGCCACAGGAAACCCACGCAGTTAAATACAGAAAAAAAAATGCGTTGCGTGTTGAGTTTTCTAATTGGATTTTACAATTTTCACACCACAATGCCTGGAAATGGCTCGGACCGACGCCAACCTGGCTGTCAACCGTTTCGAGACGCTTCAACGCCGCATGTGGGCAGATCATTATTGTTGTTGTTGCTGTTGTTGTTGTTGTGGTTCTTGTTTTGTAAGTGTTGGTATTCGTGCAGTTGTTGTCGACTGGCTAAGACGGCTACCGTTTGCAACCTCTCTTTGTCCAGCTATAATGGAGTGTGACTAATTAATAAATTAATTTCGGCGTTGTCTCATTTGTAATTTCAATTTGTCTAATAGGATTTCATGTTTTGACCATTTTTGTCTTGACACAACTCGCCGTCGTGCCAACCATATTAAACCCGCAGACTCCGTCTCAGTCTCAGTCTCAGTCTCAGTTTCTGCTTAACTCGACAACAGATGAAGTTATTTTTCCACGCGTCTAATTAAGCGTGAAGTTTCGGCTTAAATGGTGACACTCAACTGACTCTTAATGTAGGTTTCGATAGTTTGAGTTGAACTGAGTTTGTTTAACAGTTTCTCATTCAACAGTTATTGCTTGTAATAACTTAAGCTAGTGCTGCAACTGTAATTAAATATTTAATGCTCGATTAGATCATCAGTCAATAAGTATATGTCAATATGTGGAAATATATTCGAAAAATCACTTGTCTCTTTAATTGCTGTGTTTTCCCTTAAGTTCACGAACTTTGAGATTATTTAGTTAAGCTTTGTCTAGTTTATAAAAATAATTTAAATGACTTTTTCGCACACGACTCATAGATTATATTCTATTGGAAATCACTCGCAACACCTTAAGGTATAACAATATTTCCAAGATCATATTTTATATCACTTGAAACGATTTATGGAGCACAGACAACAGCAAACAGACAGCAAACATCGACAGGCAAACAGCAGCAAACTTTCAAAATCCAGAAGACAAGGCTCAACAGCAGCAGCAGCAGCGACAATGGAAATCAATATGTCAGTCAGTCATAGAAACGGCGACAGACTTTGGCTATATCATATCAGCAACTTAAACGTTTAATCACGCGTAGACATTTGGGCGAGATAAATCCAGAAATAGCTGAAAACCCAACCAGAAATGAGAAAACGAAATGAAAAAAATCAAAATCACAAACCAGAAAAATAAAATGAAAAAGAAAAAGAAACACTCAACATTATGAAAAAGTAATTACCAGGCGCACGTATGTAGGCAACAACAACAAGAATCAGGCCAGCAGCAACAATTGCTGTGACAAATCTGCAATTTTTTATTACCTGCTGTTATTGTTGTTGTTGGTGTTGGTGTTGTTGTTGGAGTGTTGGTTGCTGCTGCTGGAGCTTGTCAAGCTGTAAAATGATCGAAGAGCTGCATATGAAAATGCGAAGCAATTGAGATTGATGGCTGGCCTGGACAGGCTCAGGGCTGTCTCTGACTGTGGGCCGCATAAGGGGGGGCGTGGCATAACAGTTGTTATTATTGCCGTTGTTGCTGTCATAGTTGTAGTAGTTGTTACTGTTGTTGTTGTCGTCGTCATTTGCAGGGCCATTTTGCATTTGTCTCGACTTTTACATGAAAATTACAAAACTACTGGCAACACAGATTTTTTGCGTAGGCTGCCACTGCTGCACCGAGCAGAGAGCTAAGGGGTTTGGGGGCCGACGCACATGCCAAAGGCAGCAAAATTGTGTCGCCAATTGTGGAAGGGGGTCATGCTGGAGATGGTAGGGGAGGCAGTGTCAAGCTGGCATGACGCATGTGCTGCAGCGAGTGCCAAGCGCGCGGAATTCATGATCAATGACTGTGCACACACACGCCACAAGAGGCCGCAACAACACTCCAATAATAGTGCAACCAGACAATAACAACAACTGGGACTACAACTACAACTACAATCAGAGCAAGAGGGGGAGACACAAATTAATGAACACTTTGGCTGACATTTTAAGGACAAGTTCGGCAGCGGCATTTTCTTGTTTTTTTTTTTGTTTTTTTTTTTTTTGCTTTGTTTTGCATTTGTCTCTGTGGTTTGCTGGCGTGCATGCGTGGCATGTGGCAAGAGGAAGAGAGCAAGTTGCAGATACACGAGTGTGCGTTGCATGAAAATGTTTGATGGCGCATGCAATTGGACATTGAGTGATTGCACGCAAGCTACAAAAGCTGTTGATTTATTGGATTGAGGGCACATTTGTATTTATGTCAATAATTTTTGGTCTTTAAGGCAAATAGACTTGATGATTATTATTATTCATTTAGTCAGCACTCAGGTAGCAGAACGCCTCTCAGAGGTGTCAAAGAAGTTTCTAATAGATTTTCATGTAAATTATATGTGTATGGAGTTCTTTAATTAATTGAGAACTGGAAATTTTTGAAAAGAAGTGAAATTTGTATTATATTGTATATACAATCTAAAGTGGAATTATTCATTTTAATATGCCTCGAAAATCCTAATAAAATTAGAAATAGGAATTTGATATTATACTTAGATGTATTTGAAGGATTTGAAAATGTAGTGAGCAGCTCTGAAATTCGCATAAAATTATGTTTATAAGCTTACCTCAATTTTAAGCTGAGTCAAGTCAAAGATCATCTGTCGAACACATCCTTGAACCACATAAGCTTGTAGCTGGCATCATTTCCAAACTTGCAACCTACTCACAACTGGCACAAGGACAGCTGAAAGCAACAACAGCAGCTGGCTCTCTGCTAATTAACTGGCTAACTGCCTAACTGGCCTGACTTTGTTTGACTCGCGGCAACATGGCCCAATGTGGCCCGAGAGTCGCAAGAGTCAGTCAAGTAAATGTGGGGGTGTTGAGCACCAGAGCAGCAAAGACAGCCCAAGGGGCTCCAGCATGTATGTAATTCAATCAATTGAGCTAGCTGCAACAGCTTTAAGCAGCAACAACATCCGCAGCAGCAGTCAATGACAATTGGGGGCAACACAAGAAGCCAAAGGCAATGGCAAACAGAGACAACGAAACAGAGAGATAGAGGGAGATGGAGAGAGGTAAGCTGACAGCCTCGGACCGCTACAAGGGTCACCTAATCAATGGGTATGTTGCTGCTGGTGCTGTTGTTGCACTCAAGTTGCTGCAACTTGTTGCTATGCTGCTGCAGCAGTTGCTGTAAGTGGAAGCCATTTGAAATTGTGGCACATTGGCGACAGCAACTGCAATTGCGAGTGGGTGTTTGGCTTGTGCTGTTGTGGTTGTGGTTGTTATTGCTGCAGCTGTTATTGCTGCTGTTATTGCGTGCAACGACAACAACATGCCAGCAGCAAGTGTCAAGTGCAGCGACGATGACAATGGCAGCATTGCAATGAACTTAATGAGCTCATTTACGGGAAGTCTGGATAACAACAGGATGCGAAATCGGAAATGAATGAGAGAAAAGAAAGGATTGAACTGTTAACACGGAGCAGATGTGCTAAACAAGACGGAATGGAAGTATACAGTAATACTGACCACAAAAAGAAAGAAAAATAAAGAAACACAAAAATAAAATTAGCTTTGACTTACAACGAAACAAATAGATTGAATGTTCTCGATAACAAACTTACAACAGCGAAATTAAATAGCAATAAATAAGGATAATAATATATTTCAGCAAATTATATGTATTAATACAATTGGTAAAAGGATTAACGCCATTTACTGCCAACCCCATTCATTTAAAGACTTTCTTAATTCTTGGCACTCACGATTCCAATTGCCATTTACCACGTTTTGGCCAAAAAAAGAAAAAAACAAAATTTTCATTTGGCGACCACAATTTGTTAGACCATAAATCAAATGCCACAAACGAAAGTAAAATGTGCAAGTAATTACAAATTAAAGCAGGACAGCAAAATGGGAAACGAGGAAAACGCGAAAAATTGGCGACATTGCGCGGCGATTTAATGAAAAGTCCAACTGTAAACGAAAAAAAATTGAAATTATATAAAAAAAAAACAACAAGAAAAGACGCGAAGTGAAAAACAAATCAAAAACTAAATAAGTGAACGGAGGTGGGGGGAAAAATGAAGAAAATTAAAGTCACGGTTTCTAGCGTGTAAAGTTGTTGTTGTTATTGTTGTTGCGACACTTGCACGGCAGCAACATCAGCAGCAGCAACCGTAGAATGTAAATGTCTTTTTGGTCAGGTTTGTGTTAGCCACAAAAATCCAAATTGCCATCACAGCAGCAATAACAACAACAATAAAAGCAACGACAACAAGTGCAGCAAACAGACAGCAACCTGCATCTAGGCGGGCAAGCAGGCAGGGAGGCAGTCAGGCAGTAAGTCGCAAGTTGCAAGAGCCTCATCAATTGATTAAATTTGCAGCACACTGAGATACTTTGGCCAATACGCTGATCTCACCGATGCCTTTCACTTAAGACCAGAAAAGCAACAGCGCACGATTTTTATTTATTTAGATTTAGATTTCGATTCAAATTGCGCCCGTCTTGCGAACCAACCCACCGCCCCATGCTTAGCAGCTGGCAGCTCTTCAACAATCAGCTGGCAATTTGTTTCCATACTCAACTCATTGTTATTGCTGTTATTGTTGTTGTTGCAAAACGCACAGAACGCAAAACGCAATTGAAATGTTCAAACAGCGTCACCAAAATCAACACAACAATGACCATGTTTTTGTCTTGGCCATTTTTGGCCAGAGCAAACGCGACTGATAAGATCTACGTGCAGCAGCAGCAGCCGTAGCAGCAACTGTTGCTGCTGGCACTGGGCTCGGGAATGGGGAGGCCCACCAACAACGATGTCCGCATCCGCGTCGCCATCAACGCCATTGTGAGGCTCTGCTGGCAAAACGGCAGTCAGGTGTTGCTTTTATTGTTTTACAATCACCAACTGAGTAGCGACAACAACAAAAAAAAATCCAACAGCAATGGCCAAAACATCGACTATGGTTAAAGTTACAAACGCTGCGACTTCTTGGGGCTCATCGATAGCGTCTCTCTGCTGTAACTTTCACAAAACAAATCTCAGCAGCAGACAAAAAGACAACAGGCAACAGGCGATAGGCATTCAGCATTCAGGCTCATGCACGGGCCATAAAAGCGAACCACAATTCAAATAAAATGAAAATAGAATCAAATAAACTTGCTGGCAAACAAAGGCCACAGCTGAAATAAAACTCCGCACCACTGCCAGCTTGGGTCATAAAGAAATCCCCAGCATCGACAAGTCGCGAACTGCGATCGGGCCAAATGCAAATTTTACACCAAATTGTTGTTGTTAGCTGCCACCCCAGACCCCAGACCCCAGATCTGAAAACTACACAGTCCAGACCAAGACAGGACCCAATGCAACGGACAGCACTGTAGTCAACTGAAACTTTACGGCCAACTGATCATCCTGAAGCTCCATATCCTTAGAGTCCAAACATACTCAAGACTAAAACGATTTTCTAAAGCAAGGACTTGTTGATGGTGGTCTGGTATCGAGATTAATACTACAATTACCATTTGGCAACGCTTCCTCAAAACTGAATCGATTTTCAATGACCCATACTTGTGTAATGGGTTTAGATCTAGATTAATACTACAATTGCAACTACAAAAACGTTATTCTTGTTCGAAATTGAAGTCAAACTCCTACTCTCATAAAGTGCTTGTGGGAACGGCTTAAAAAACAGCTTCTTCACTGTAAATACCACTTTACAAAGATCTGGTACCTACATATAACTGTTGTCTCTACACTGTTAAGCAGCATCTATAAGCAATTTGTTGGACAGACAGAGAACTGTCCACTTGTGCAGCTTTTCCCACATGAAGTAACCTAATTAACTGGCCACATTTTGCAGGTCTTTAAATTTTTGCCTACTTACCCTATTTCGCAGCGGCTTGAGAGGCAACGTGCAACATGCCTTCGTCATCCACTACAACAACAACACCAACAACAACAACATATATGGCCATCAAATAAATCAGAGACTGGAACGCACATGCAAAACACGTCGCCAAGCCGTCGTCCAACTCATCCGAAGTCCGTCGACCAACGTGGCCATTTCGGTTATCAGAGTGCGCGTTTTAATGAGTTCGAGTACGTTTTATGAGCGTGCAAAAGGCAAACTCTTGAGAAATCCGAGAACGCACCAAAGTGGAATGCACACAAAAATGTTAGAATCTTGCCGCGATGATAAACTTTCGCGGAGGAAAGCAGCAACAGCAACAGCCACAGCAACAACAGCAACAGCAAAACATATGAAGATGGAACCGGAGACGGCGCAAACACTTCAAGCAGAAAGCAACAGCGACAACATCTCAGAAAGAGCTCATCACAATCAACTGTGATGGCGACGTTCTTATTATGATTGTGATTGGTGTCGTTGTTGTGGATATTTGTTGCTGTTGTTCTTTTTGTTGTTGTTGTCGCCTCACCTGAGGCTGCAGCCCAGGTAGACTGGCTGAGAGTCTGGCACGTACGCTTGACGCTTGAACCGAACGCAGATACATTTGCAAAGATACAAAGACGCACTTGCTCCGATTCGCTCTGTTTGGCACGTGAAGTGGCGGCTGCGGAACGCAAAGGAATTTATGAATGAACTCAATGAATGTGTTTTGGCACACAGGGTTCAAAACGGTTTAGCCTTAATGCTGCCCACCAAAAGTTAGGCCACATTTTAAGGCTGTGCCGCAGTAAATATTTCACTGCATACCTTTAGGCTGCTTCAAAGAAGCATCTATAGATACGTAAGTATGTCACCCATCTAGCAGTCATTGAAGCAGCAATCTCCCCAAACACAAAATATTTTAGAAAATTTCGATAAAATGTGCCACGCTCCACAGTCATTTCAAATACGCACCAGTGATGACATCCTGTTCGATGTCAACTTTGAAGTCGCGCAGCAAATCGGATTGGCAGAAAGCTGGCTTCTACATGGACTCAGGGAGAGCAACAGCAACAGCGATATATGCGATGCCAATATAGTGCCATTGGACAGAGTAAGCTCGCATATATTTCGATTGGTGCTGAAGTGGTGTCAAGAGCTGCTCTCGCAGGAGAGCACTGTGGATGAGAGGAATGAGTTGCAGTTACGTGAAACACTTCATCGGATCCTCACCGAGGCGAATGCCAACGATTCAATGCTATTTGAACTGATCATCGCAGCCGACTATCTAAATATTGATGCACTCTTACAAACAGGTACTCAGTATGTGGCGGATGTGATCACTGGCTGTAGCACTATTGAAGCAATTAGGGAACGTTGGCATACCATGCACCATGGCGCAGTTGAAGAAGAAACCCTCTAAAAAATCAAATCGTATTCAATGAATCAGTTCTTCAAACCAATTGCAGTTTTGTTTTTAAACGATTTATATCAAAATTTAATGTTCCCCCAAATAAATTCATTCGTTTCATATTTTTTAAGTAATTAAATCTTTATTAAATCTCAATTTGTCGGTGATTATTAGTCAATATTCTTTTGTCTTTTTGTTTTGTTATGTTTTTTTTTTATTTGTTGTTCATACAATTTCATGCTGTCTTTTCTTTCATTCTTCGTGTCTAAGCTTAGTTGGCTAATTCACTTAACGTGTCT
Source organism: Drosophila grimshawi (assembly GCF_018153295.1). Classification (NCBI taxonomy): domain Eukaryota; kingdom Metazoa; phylum Arthropoda; class Insecta; order Diptera; family Drosophilidae; genus Drosophila; species Drosophila grimshawi. Next base: position 13,128,929 of record NW_025063240.1, on the reverse strand, counting down.
GCAAATTGCAAATTGTTACAAAGTTTTTTTTTCGCGGTTTCTGCCTATTTTACGGCTTTTACAAATTTTTTAAACGAGCCGCAAGTTCAGAAGTTGGTTTCTAACACTGGCTGCAACTGGTTGTTGTTGTTGTTGTTGTTGTTTGATTTTTGTTTTCATTTGTGGTGTTCTTAATTATTGCTACAGTTTTCATTTCAATGTTGTTGTTGTTGTTATTGTTGTTGCAACGGCAACTGCAAATTTGGTAAAGTTGAAAACAGAACTCGAAGGGACAGTGTGAAAATGCTGTACAGAATGTTGCATTGAACTAAACTCGTCACAAATTACGGTTAGGTAGGCTCTCAATGAACGCGGGGGCTCCTCTTGTTGTTAGTGTTGTTTTTTTTTTTTGTTGTATTTATTGTACACTATAAATCGATTCATAGAAAAAGTGTAAATTATGCTATCCCATATTGATAGTTGTATGTATATAGCTTCATCTGCTTCAGCTGCTTCTTTACATATAAATAGTTGTATACATATATACTATATAGTTTGTATAGATATTTGATGTATATGTATATATATATATATATATATATATATATATATATTTGCAATTTATATTGCTTAACTCTGACAATGCAACGCTTTGAAGCAAGATACAGAGAGTGAGAGAGACAGAGTTACCAATTCAGATTCAGATTCGGATTAAGAACCTGGCGGCTGAGCAACTTAGATCCAATTGATCTTAACTTTTGGCCACATTCATGATGTAGACCTCAAGGTTTCAGCGAAATCAAGCAAAAGCTTTTGATCGGCGCCAATACGATGACTGCCCTGAAACAAGTTTTTTTACTTTACTTTACTTTTGTCTATTTTACATTAAATTGTGTGTGTTGGTTTTGCTTTAGAAATATGAAACTTGCAAAGGAAGCGCCAATTTATCATTAAACTAAGTTTGCTTTTATTCTTTATCAATCATCAAATTGTATGATTTAGTTTCTTATTAAATGTTCTTTGAAACTGTTTTGTTATGTTCTTTTATTCATATTTTATTTATATATTTTTGTTTCATATTTAAATACTTATTCACGAGCACGCGCGAGCATTTCAAATTTGCATTTAATATTTGGTTTTTTTTCTTTCTTTACAATTAGGAATTTCACTTTCGTTTTTTTAATTTAATTTTATTTTATTTTACTGATTATTCATAACTATTTGAATGCTGGAGTAAAAGTTTCAGTTTCGCTTTGTTAATCATTCGTAACTATTTGCAACTTGTTTTACAAAATAGATATATTCATCATTGATTTGACGTCGTTTGGTTTTTTGTTTTTGTTTCTGTTTTCGTGTTTTTTTGGTTCCATCTGCCTCTAAAATCTTACGTTAAATTGTTACGGTTTGTTTCTCTAAAAAACTTCACTGGGTCCAACTTGCTTCAGTTTGTAATTCCTGATATTTTGTTGCCATTTATTTATTAGAATTTATCATTCTATTAATTTGTTTTTTTTGTCGTTTGGTTTACAAATTTTACTTTTCTACTTATCATTGAGCAGTTTGCCTTTGTTCGTGTTCATGAAAATTAGTTGTGGCTCGTTCTTTATGGCATTACCTATCTTTCGCTATAAGTTTTCAAGTTATATGCAATTTGGCGATATGTATGTATGTACATGTTGTATACAAATCAATATGACAGAATACAAAAACTGAAATAAAGAAATAAATAAAAATATAAAAAAAAATTCAAATCTGTTGCTCAAATGTCTTTCAAAAAATGTTTAGTTTATTTTTGTTTTTAGCTCTATTTTTAATGTGTTGTTTACGTTTAAGCTTTATACAATAATCATAAATTTAAAATATATAATATATGTATGTATGCATTCAGAACTTTTCGCATTTTGTATAATTTATAATAATATTTGCGGTTTTATTTGTAGAGTTGGCTTAATTCAAAAATCTAAAAATGTATGGAAAGCAGCAGTAAAAGTAAATTTATGCTTAAACCTTAAGAATTTCTCTCTCTGCAATTGTTTTTGCTTGACTTGTTTGTGTTGTTTAGTTTACGAATTAATGTAAATGTATATTTTAGTTTAAACATTTATCAAATGTGTTAATTCATTTACCATCCTCTGTTTTTTATATAATATAATATAATATAATATAATACATAATTGCCTTGACTCAAGAATAATTAACAAATCGATTTAACACATCCTAATATATAAGACGAATTGATATTTTGATTTGCCATTTAAAAATCTAGCTTGGGTGGTTTCCAAAAAAATTTATTTACATACAATCAACAAAAAAAATGTAAGAAAAAACACAAATACTACGTACAGAATAAGAACTTAGAATTAGAAAACCGAGCGGAATTCGCAATTAACAGAAAACCTTTAAAATTATACTTGGCAATTTGAATTGCTTCTTTCTAACCTTTTTTTGCCATTTGAAAATTTTTTTTATTTGCATTTACTTCTTATTGTGTTTAGATCAATTTTATTTTTATTTTATTTCGTTTTCTTTTTTTTTTTGTATTTTTTTTTTTAGTGTTTTTGTTTGGTTTTTTTAATGTTTTACTTTTAAATATTTGTTGACAATTTTATGCTGCACAAAATACAATTGTTTGGGCTGTTGTTGTAATTTGTTGGAAAGTTGCTGCCATTGCAATCGTCATGGCCTATGGAATCTGCAAAGGAAAAATGCGAAATTGCAAAAGTTGGGATTAGTTTCAGTTTCTGTGGCAAAAGTTACATCGCAATTTGTGCAACACAATGCCAGTTGTTGTCTGGCTGGGATTTCATACTTGTTAAGGTTGGTTGAGAGGCACTTGTGATTATGGGACAAGATAACTTGACGCTACTTTGAACTTTTTAATATGATACGACTTGTTAAAACTAGTGGAAATTATCTGCATTCGTTCAAGCTATGTTTAAATACCAGGCCACATTGCACATTGCAACAATGTGGCAACGTTTTCTGTGTGCTGGAACTTTGCCAGCTTATTTGTGACCAGTTGTATTCAACTGGCTAGCTTGCATTCCTTGTCTAATTTGTTAGGCCCCAAGGCCCCACAAGTTGCTGGTCGCTCAGTTAGTTAAAGTCAGAGATTTTGCGTGTGGGGACGTTTAAGCACAACTTGAATGCAGCCACCGAATCCAAAAGCCATTATAAAAGTTGACTCTGCACTCATTCCTCCCAAAAATTGAAATAGAAATGTCGAAAGCACAAAAAAAAAACAAATTAACTAAAATGGGGGAGAAAAAACGAAACGAAAAAGCGCAGTTACCACAGCAAAGTCCTTTGTGGCAAGCATATTCTAGCGCACGAACAATGCGTGGGACAGAAGGAGCTGACTGAATTTGGAATGGGTATCCTTTTTTTTTTGTGTTCTTTTTTTTTTTGTGGTCTTTTGGTCAGTGGTACAGTAAAACTGCACGTGACACTTCATTGGGCATTTGGCAATTTTTCTGGGTAGTCGTTGATTTTGTTTGGCGGGGCCAAGGACAATGTAGAACAATTTAGTGGTTTGAGTTGTGTTTGGTTGGGTTGTGGGTTTAATTACCTCGTCAGATGGCGACTGCCCTCGTGGACTGCCATTTCGGAGGACTTAAACTCGTTCAGCTCCTTGCGTATGGCGGCCTTATCCTTTGGCGTCAGTCTTGTCCATGGCTTGTCCGCCCGTCGATCGTAATCATGAGCCTGCGTCACCTCAATGTAATCATTGAAGCGTATGATCTTCTTCTCCTTGAGCTCCTCGACGGTGGGCCGAAAGCTTAACTTGCGCAGCAAATACGATTTCTTCTCCTCCTTTTGTTTCTTCTCCTCGGCGGGTGATTGAGCTAAACGAAAATAATTCCGATGAGTTGTTGTTTGCTGGAGCAACAATTGTAATTTGTTGATTTGTACTCACTTTTTAGTATATTGCGCTCCACCAGCTCCTCGGCGGTGGGTCGCATTGACAGCCTGCGTATTAGGCGCGCCCCAATCGCCTCCTTGGACTCCTTGAGCTCATTATCGTTGACCTGATGCAATATATTGCGATTGATCAGATCCTGTTTATCTGGTCGCAGCTGCAGCTTCAACGATAGCGACTCCTTGCGCGCCAGCTTGGCAAGCCGTGTATTATCATTATCATCGTCCCGATAGACAATTTGGCCATCGCTCTCATCGCTATCGCTGCTGCTCTCGCGTATCACAAACGGTCTCGCATTCTCCTTGTTCTCCACGGTGCACGGCAATTGGATATTGAACATTTGCTGCCTGCTGGTGTGGAAAGGGGTCAACAGATTGTGCATTAGTTAAGAGCTATTTTAAATTTCGCTTAGCTAACATTCATATCAACTAATTATTATCATTAGTCCATGTCACATCACACACATACGCATATATATTATCTAGACACCAAAAGGAGACATGCAGCAAACCTTCAAAAAGAAAAAATAAACACTTTCATCTGTACAATCTCGCAGGAGCAATCAGACAGACTTATACACAGTCACACGCATACACTGGTATTTAATTTATTCATCTTCCTGCATTACTCGCAGGCAAAAGTCCTTAAAGTTTTTTTTGTTGTTGGTTGCTACCAAAATGCTTTTGCAGCAATTTGTTTTTGTTTTGTATTTTGTTCTTCTTTTTTTGTGCTTCACTTTTTAACGACACGTCTGTGCGCACATCTGGCAACTCATTCACATACACACTTGCCGCACTCACGCAAGCATGTGAGTTATGTAAGTGTGCGAGTGTGTGTGTGTGCGAGTGTGTGCTTGGCTTTATACTTAAAGCTGTCGCTGGCTGTGAAAGACCGAAAGCAGAATGCTATATCCTGTCAGGCACATCCGCAACACTTTCGCATTTAGTGTATGCATATATAGTTAATGTATGTGTATGTGTATGTGTATGTGTGTGTGTGTGTGTGTGTATGTGTGTGTGTGTATGTCGAGTCTATGCTTGACACATTACGATGCGAAACGAGTTCAAACGCTGCATAACAGCACAAGTGCACAAGTGCCACACTTTGAATACCCTTTCGCAAGTCATCTTTAATCCAAACTACTAGAAATAATTGGGCAATCTTGAATGTTATGAGTCAGCACTGAAGGTGTCTCTTTTTGAGTAGCAGCTGTGATTGAAGCTGAGCGAAGTGTGTGTTCTCTAAAGAAATAGAGGACAGTCTGAAGAAATAAAATGACTAAGTCAGTTTAAAACAAAACACTTTAGTTTCTCTTTGCTACAATGACAATTTTTAAATCAATCTCTTAAAACAATTACTTTTTGAAAAACATACAAAATTCTTATTAAAAGTTTCTTGGTTTGTTTGATATAAAATGATTCAACTTTTTCTCCTCTTTGCGACCCTATCGATACTTTACTTGACTAACTGCTTGCCATTGGCAATAAGGATATTAATCAAATGATTGCTGTTCCACAATGTTTATCGCATTGGTGAATAGAGATATGTTTGCCCGTTGTAAACTTTCTCGCACAATTTATGTTAAATACGTTAAGCGTTTTGCATTTGCTTTTACTCGCTTCACGCTTTGTTGCAGCTCCTTTGCATACATTTTTCCACTGCCTGCATCTTAAAGGAAAACTCTTTTGCGGCCATTGGAGCTTAACTAATGGACTCGCCTGTTTGGGGGCTGCCGTTACCAATCGAGTTTCGATTAAGCCGCATCGCTGGCTACACAATATGAGCTTGTGACACTTGTCATCTGTCATGTGTCTGTGCTGTTTTTATTTATATATTTATATTTGTATACGCAACCACTTAGAAATATGAATGTCACTTTCTAAGATTATTTCCAATGTAAAATACAATGCTGACATGCTGGCGGCATGCAGCGGTGTATATTAAATTAAGACATGCTTTGCAATATCATGTGTGCTTTCCTAAGGAAATTGAAAGACCGTATAATGTGGAATATAATCTTGTTTCCCCCATTGAAACATGCAACGGCGAAAAGGACAGCGCACAGCAAATACAGCACAAGCCTAAAAGAAAACTTTTATCATATAAAAATAAGTACACACACACACACACACACACATATATATCTACATAGAGTACATACAACATTGAGTGGCCGGATAGAGGCAGGAGTATAGTGGAAAGGAGGCACATGAGAAAATTAAACTTAACGACAAACAACCGAAAGTTAGTAATTTAATTCTGCAGAACAAAAATAAGAAAATAAAAGTGTGCCCATTTTTAATGTTGTTGTTGTTGTTGTTGAGTGTGCGAATACAGCTTCTTCTTTATCTTCTTTCTGCTTCATTTCATTACTTCGTTTATTAATATTTTTTCTTTGTTTTGTTTTTTTTTTTTTTTTTTTTGTGAGTCTTTAAAATTTAATCAAAACACATAACCGAAATATGATTTATGTCAAGGTGCAGGGGGGGAGCAAGATGCGGAAAAGGGAATGGTGCAGGCTGGATACCATTTCAAGAACGATGCAAGGCCAATATAATTCGGTCTTAAAATCAAATAAAACACAAATACATTTAAAAATAAGTATGTTTGTCATTTTTATCGATTAATGTCTTGCATTACTCTTGATGTGCACTTTTTTGCGGATTGGGGGACTTAAAAATAAAAGTTCTTGCGGGTTTTGTCACAACAGAGCAAGTGTAAGTGATGGATTGAGTGAGAATGGTGTGGAGATAGAAAGATAAAGTACTCTATAAGCATTTTGGCATACGTTCCACATAACAAATAAATTAGCTATAAAATGTTTACCATATTCTAATCCGTGGTCGTAGTATAGGCCTGATTTCGATTCAATAACGGATTCGGATTCGGGTTTGGTTTTTTTTTATTTTAGTTGTTGTTTGTTGATTGTATATATTGTAGAGAATTGTATAGTAGAGATTGAGGTATTGTTGAGGTTGTTGTTGTTGTTTATTGTTGTAGATAATTGTAGTTGAGGGGGTTTTTTTTTGGGGGGGTAGCAGAAGAACGTGTTTTGTTCACGCACACGCAAGAGAAACAAACAAAAAACAAATGAAATTTATATTAAAACAGAGTATCAACGGGGCCGGGCATCGGTTAATTTTTTAGAAACAAATTTAGTGGCAGCAGAACGAAACATGTGGGAAAAACCGCGCGAAATGTGATGAGTATATAAAGAGAGACAAAAGGGGGGAGAGAGAGAGAGAGAGAAAGAGAGAGAGTTAAGTAAAAACAAATTTCAACTACAAACAAAAGAGAAATATAACGCTTAACCAAAAAGAAACTACAAATATAATAAAACTTGTGTGGCACACGTGACCACTATTGGGTGGTGGGGCAGTTCAGTTACTCACTTGAGCGAATAGTTATTGCCCGCCGCATCCTGTCGCACCACCAACGGACGCTGACTGGCCGACTGTTGAGCGGCAGCAGCAGCTGCTGCTGCCATGGAGCCGATGCCACCATTGCTATTGGAAATGGCAGCCGCTTGGGCGGCACTGTGATGCTCCTGTGTGGGCGTGACTGGTTGGGAGGAAGAGTTTGAGGTGGGGCCGCAGATGCCGACCTTCTTCTTCAGCGCCGATTTGAGAGGAACTGCATTTGGTTTTGGCTCTTTGGCTGGAATTTCCTCGACACGCTGCGTATCCATAACCCGAACATGATTGCCAGCGGCAGCATGTATGCCGCCATACGGCGCATAATCATCATCCGAGTCGAGCTCATCCTGGTCGGGATCGTGATCTGTGCAGGGCAAAAGAAGACACAGAAGTTAAACATACGAGTCTCAGCTGTAGTTGTTTATTATAGATTTTCACATAGGGGCTTTTACAGGATTTGGGGCACTAGCATAGTTTATGAAGTGCGCATTTGTAATGAGCTGAAGCTAGCTGTTTGTTGGTGTTAGTATTTCTTTTATCTTTTTTTCTTTTCTTTTGGCTTGTCTTTACCATCATAGTCGTAGTCCTGCTGGTAGTCCTGATCGTTCATGGCGCCGGGCCCGTGCGGTCGTCCAGCGATGAGCGTCGGGCTCGGCGTGGAGAACATCGGCGGCGGTGGGATGGGTCCAATTTCCGATACCGGAATCGGTGGCTCCGGTAGCTCGCTGAGCATAACGCCCGCCGGCAGTTTACCCCCTGCATAGGGCGGTGGTGTACTACCAGGCGGTCCACCCATCATTTTGCCAGCATCGTCGCTGCCATCTAAACGACAACGATTACAATTCGATAATCGGGGACAAAGTTGGGAGAGAGAGAGGCAAGACATAAAAAGTGAGTGAATGTGTGAGATTCATTAGCTAGCCAGTGATTTAAATGTAAATGTGTGTGTGTGTGTGTGTTGTGGCTTGGTGTATTGTGAGTGAGAAGTGTGGGGTTGAAACCAACTAAAAGGAAACCTGGCACTTCTCGATGAGCGATAGATAAAATTTGCTTCTAATTTTATTGGATTTATTGGCGAAAAATCTCATTAAAATCTTTCAATGTAGTTGTATTCTACAGGTTAAACCATGAATAAAAAGCTTTGGTGGATAGTTTTTAACAAAGTTATAGCTATGGAAAGTTTGAATGCAACTCTGAAAGTAGTAGAAAATGCTATTGGTTCACTTACAGTGCTCGTTGTGGTAGCAAATGTTGACACCTCGCCGCGACAGTTTGTTGCTGCCACCGAGGGTGTTGGGTCGCTCCACTTTGTTATTGGAATCGGTCTGGTTGTGTTGTTGCTGGTGGTGCATGCCACCGCCACTGCCACCGCCACCACCACCACCACCTCCGCCACTGCCGCCCCCAGGTGGCGGCAGCATGGAGCCTTGGCATGTGGGCTGCTCAATATTCGGTGTTGATAATGTGCCATTGCCACCGTGTTGCTGTGCATCAGTCTTGTCTTTTCTTGGTTCTGCAAATGAGTGAAAGAGAGAAAGAGCAAAAAAGAATTAGTAAAAACCACACATAAAAGTTGCAACAAGCTGCAACCAACTAATTTACTAGAATGTTACCTAACTGAGAGCAAGTTGGGACAGGGGCAGAGAGAAGCATGTAAGGGCCCGCTGAGCAAACACTTGATGGGCTCTTACATTAATTGTCATGCTGGCTGGTGGTTTGCTTGGTTTTCTCGGTTTTCCTTTTGGACAGCAGCTGTGGCACTATTCGGGCCAACTGTAAATTGCCTGCCAGGGCAGCAGCCACTTGAGTGGCCACACAGTGCTCACTCACACATACACACACACACATATATATATATATATACTTCCACACACACACACACACAGTTGTTCGTCTTTTGTTTCGACCTGCCCGTGGTCAAGTGCAATATTTTTAATTGTTGTTAAAGGGTTAAGCGGTTGGGTCTCTTCAGACCCTGGCCACATTCGGGCAGTCGAGGTGGGACTTGTTTAAAAAAAAAAAAAGAGAAAAAAAAACAATGCCCAAGAGCAGAGCGCACAGCTGAGTGAATGCTAAATGTTCGGAGTGTGTAAGTGGGGCATTCTCGTTAATAATGAGAAATGGCAGAGAAGAGCAGTAGCACTTTATTTGGAAACTGGCAAAATGCTGTGTTTTATTATTTGTTCGAGCAAATGCTTATCTCTATTTATGCAGCATTTTCAATTGCGACTGTGTTCAGCAAGGATAACAAATGTTTGCCAAGGGAACGTTAAAGAAGAATTGAAAAATTAAGTGCAATTAAATGAGAGAAAGAGTCCTAAACAGAAAGATCTGAATAGAGATTAAAATTATATATATATTCTATAGGTGTTTCCTGCGCAATTGCAAAAACTTCAGCGAGCGGAAATTGCTCAATAACCTACATTATTGATTACCTAAGTAAAAATAAAAATATAAACATATACAGAATGTGCTGTTATTGATTTGTTGCTGTTCAAGCAAAGCAAACCAAACCGTCACGATATCGTTTACCATTTGCCACATGCCGAAAAAGCAATTAAGTAAGAAATTCCTAACAAGTTCTTAAATACTTCGGTCAGTCATTGAACAAAATGTTACAATTGACAGACAGCCGGGAGGATGGGGCAAAGGGAGGGGCCTGAAATCTGCGCACAACACACACGAATATTTATGGTCTCAGCAGATGAATATATCTTTCGCAGACGATACAAAAAAATCAGCTTGCTGCCAATTAATGGCAAAATTGAGTACATAAAAAGCCAACAACAAGTGAATTATGCGCTACAGAAAATGCGGAATAGCCGAAAGAAAAAAAAAAAGTTAAATTAAATTAAATTGCAAGGAATGCTGCAAGGCGAATGTGAAAACATTTACCAATTGTTGCTAATCACACGTAAATAAATATCAAATCGCGTTTAAATAACAACAACACACAAATTACCAGAGGTAAGCAGAGAAAATGGGGGAATGGGGAGGTGGGCGTGGCAGGGCTGAGCGAACTAGCTGAAACAGATACAAATTCCGTTGGCCCGGAGCCAAAGAGAAAGGCTGGTGCGAAAAGAAGAGCCCAAATGACTAAATACAAAGGGTATGCCAGCGGCGGGAAGGGGAGAGGGGCAGTGCCTTGACGTGTTTGCAAAAATATTTTCTAGAAAATAATAAAAACATTAAACAAATATATATATATACATATAAACATATATGTATAAATACTATAACAATGCGAGTGATGAAGTAATGAAATAAATTTGAAAGCCAAGAAAATATTTTCAAGCATCAAGTTCATGAGATGTTGGCAAAAGTCTAGGGTCTGGTCATGGCTAAAAGCAGTTGGCTAAAAGAAAAACCAGCACGCACTGCGAGTGCAGAGAATATTTTAATGAATTTATGTGCCTGTCAAATTATAGCGACAAATGTTTTTGTATTAACTGGCAAGTTGCTGTCTCTCACTCCCCCCCACTCCCCTCTCCTAAGAATTTATGGGCTGACAGTGTTCGCAAACGTCACGAAATAGGCCAACAGGCCACAGGAAAAATAAAGCAAAAACTGCGACCACATAAACAAATTCATGACTTTGAGTTGGGTTCAACGCATATAAGTAAAACAGAGTCAAGATTAATTCAAACGTATACTCCCAAATGCGAGCTGACTTTAATGGCAGGGCAATTCAATCAAATTCTATACTTAATTGAAATTGAGCGTCGATATTCAAAGCAACATGGTTTTTTTGTTGGTGGGGTTTGGGTATGCAATAAATCTTGTTTCAATTCAACTTTGTGTAACTACAACCAAACTTCTGTGTATCTCTTCGGTTTCATCTATTCCGTCGTTTTACCCAATTAGTCTCTAATATTTCATTTGCATTTTGATACACTTTCAAAAGGCATAATATCTATGTCGCCCAATATGTAGTGCTGTAAAGTATATCTTGACCGATATACTACTTTCTATGGCCGGTTCGATTAGATCTAATTAGTTAAAAATATAATTGGAAAACATAAAAAATGGTTTTTGTTAAAGTAAAATGCCTACTAGTATACTTAATTGGTTGACTACTCTACAATGTCGAGTTTTTGCCACCGAAATAAGTGTATAAAGCGTTCGTCGTTTGAAAAGCCAACCGTTTCTCACTTTATACAATTACTATTATCAATGGCGTCTGGTGTCCTGTTATCGCACTCACAATTTCGCCATTCTCTGCGCTCACAATCTGCGCCCTAATGACAATATTAATTAAGCAGAAAGTTTAGTGTCTAATTAGCTGGGCAACATCTGGCTAAGCATAATGGCGTCCACCATTTGGCCTTTAATCAATTATCTGCAGGCGAGCCAAGGTCCAGGCAGAGATCCACCTCTTGATACATGTCCCTGACACATTCCCATTCAACTGGCATGCCAATAAGTAGGCAATATTATATGCGAACTCTGCCTGGCTGGCTGGCTGGCTGGCTGCCTGTCTGTGTGACGTGACGTTATTGGGACCTGCAATTCCATGGAGTCAAATGTACAGATCTATTTATTTATAATTCAAAGAGAGCCGTAAAAGAAAAAAAATAACTGCGCAGCGGAACTCGGTAAGAAAACCACAAATTAATTGTGTGGCTGTTCATGTGTTTGCACAACCAACACACACACACTCACACACACACACACTCACTCACACATAGCACACGGCACAGCAAACAAGGCTAACAAGAGTGGCCTAACGAGCGACTAAAATTCGGTTTCAAATACCCTGTGATAGCAATTCCACATGGGGAAGAGTTTCAGGCACCATACTGAAATCATTGGGGATAACAATGTGTGTACTGAAGTCCCAACTGATTTTCTCCGAACTGAACAATGAGCATCCTGATTCTTAGCTGAGATTGAAATATGCAAATAAAGGCTCTAAGGAATAATCACAGCTACTAATATATATATATAACAATACTATGCGTAACAATAATAATAATAATAATATTTAAATATGAACTTTGATAATTCTTTTTAGCTCTCTCACAAATGAAAATGATGCCAAATCGAAAGAAATTTAAATATTAATTTCCACAGATTCAAATACATTTTTGCATTTACAGGATATTTTATAGTCTCTGAGTAATTATTAGCAAATTTGATGTGAGTACGCTATTGCTCTGGGTACTCGTTTGCCTTTGTTCTCGCTCGTTGGCAGCTCTGGATTTTTGGCTCCGACAGAGTGTGGATATTTGATAAATAAACAATGTAAGGCTGTGCATTTCAGGCATTTTGGGTTTCCTGGGACGAACCGCAGCACAAATATTCGTATACTTTGTTTATACATACTGGACTTTTCATAGCCTAATTTTCATTTGTGGCATGTGTGAAAAAGAGCAAACTTCCACCACAATGGCTCCCATCTCGAGGGAATGCGGCGAACACACACACACACATACACAGACTACATGCCAAATTTGGACATTAACTGACAGCTGCTGACGTCACTCACAAATGTGCCTGTGTTACGTACAGGAGGAGCTGTCAAACTGCTGTTCCTGACATTTATTGCGTTACTCTAATGCCGAGTGCGACAACAGTGTTTCCAAGCCCAAAGTGGGGGATGCTGTTTAATAAATGCAACATCGTCTGGCAACATGTGCTGTGGATGTAGACGAAGATCTAGTGGCACAACGTGACCAGGCAAGTGCAACGCCCAATATCCACGCCCACGTCCATGCCCACGCTCTTTGCCAAATTTTGACCTTCAGTTTCGTATATAACACGTATACGCCACGTTGCGCATTGCAGTTGCCGAAAGAAGCCTGCAATTTGTGTTGCAGCCGCTAAAATCAACACAACGACATATTTCATTAAATTTAATTAATGGCATATCGTTAGCCAAAGGCTAGCAAAAGTGCCGTCTGATTCATGCGCCTTCAATTTGAAACTGCGCACACCTGTACAAAACATACATTGTCTATTTATATAAAATACACAAATGTCATAGAATTGCATAGAATTTATGTTTTCTTAATCCAATCAGGGGCTGTCATCAGCTCGCTTAGAAGCCCAAACAATTTGCATATGCTCAAAGTTGTTCTCCTTTCAATTCGATTTCATATTTTTTACGTTACTCGATTTTCACTTAGGGTACACCAATTCATAAACCTCGGAGTAGAGTTTTTTTGGCTTTTGTGTTTAGAAGTTGGCCCTTAGCTGGATTTGGCAAATATATTTTTTATTGATTGGCAGATCAAATTGTGAGATTTTTTTCGTCGTCACTGTAAGCTGCTGAAACAGCTGTTGAAACTGTCATTTGCTTTTAAGCGAAACATGTAACATATTGTTTTCCCCAGAGTTGTGATATTCGCATTTGCATTGTGTGCCTGCTTGGGGTTAAGTGGAAGTTGAAAATGTTATACAGCGAAATAAATTTCAGTTGTTGGCCACTAGAAACTTGAGACAGCTTATTTTTGTAAATTTAATGCAGAAAACGTGAAAAAGTGAAGAGCTACTTTTCTTCTACAATTCTTTGTTTCCAAGAATAAAGTAGATTAAGTTTACAAATTCTTTTTATTTCGTTTTGTTTTGCTTAACAAGAGTTTAAATGTTTTCAGTATTTTTTCAGCATTATTGTATTTTGTTAACTCTTCTTTTTCTGATCTTCTTTTCATATTTATTCGTCTACAATTGTGTCAATATTTTACTTCACCTTCAAACAACCTTTTTCAATATTTGTTTATTTCAATTTCTCTTACTTAAGATCTGTCTCAACTACTTGATAAATATCTTTTGCTCAAACGCATCGATTTGTTAAATATTGTTACAAATTATATTATATATATTGACTTGTCGCAGTTGCTCTGTTGGCTTGAGGTATGATTAAATCACCTGTCACATAAATAATTTAACATATCTTCAGTTTCAGAGCATTTCAGCAACTGGGTTTTTTTATTTGTATTATTTTTTCTTTTTGCGAGATCGTTTTACTGGAACAGGCAGTTGTCATTCCTTCAGGCACCTGTCAGGCCACTTTAGCGCCACATTTCAGTTAAGGGAGCGTGCGCTCCTACGGCTGTCAGTTTATATATGTGTAGAGACACTCGGTGGTTATACTTCAACCACCTGAACTTTGCCCTTTCGCTGCATGGCTTATTTTCAATATATATTTTTGCTCTCGGCGTAGGCGCTATGTCGACGACACATTTGGCCCACAATCATTTGGAAGGGGGCCGCAAATGCGTTTGGCATTTTGAGAGTTGAGAGCAACGTAAAAAATAAACAAACCCACATAAGTTTAGAACAGGGTGCAGACAAAAACACAAACACAACAGGCAAACAGGCAAACAGACTACCAAAATACCTTAGCAGAAATTACAAGTTTTTTAATGCTGGCATTTCGAGTGAAAGGGAAACAGCGGGCAGCCAATTAAATGGCGATTAAAAATAAATTAAGTTTGTTTTGTGCACAAATTGTTCTAACAACAAACAACAAACAGCAAACATCTAACATCGGCAGCAGCAATAACAACAGCAGCAATAACAACAGCAGCAATAACAACAAAGGAAGATACAGAAATGAACATAAAGCCAGCGTATAAATAAATAATTTGAGCTTAGCGTCTGGAGCAGAGAAAATGTGTATAAAGGTGAAGGTCGTTGAATTTAGTCAGCCGACTGGCCGGATGGCACAGAGTCATCAAAAGCGAAACTCACTCGACCATACAATCTACTCAAACACACACAAAAGCACACACAACTACACTGCAGAAAAACTTCTGAGGCTATAAATAGAATTGAAATATTTGTGTCGTTGCCACTGCCGCATTTTTGATGCGATTAGCAAGAGATTTGTTGCCGTCTTAGCAACTGAATTCAAATGCAAACAACAAATCCCAATGAATTCAAATTCTTTGCTTGGCGACTCACACAGCATGCCCAGCGGGAAACAGCGGGGGCAGGCAGATCGGTGGCCGCAGTTAAGTGAAAAATCGAAAATAAATTAATTTTCAACACTGCCCGTCGCGCCTGTCAAGATGCTACTCTATGTATATAAAGTATATACAAAATGCGTGGGCGTTTTCCATCCCTCTCTCTCTCTCTCTCTCTATCCCTGTCAAGAGTAAATGCTAGTTTTGGTTATACAATTTGGCCAAAGTCAATTAGTAAAATGTCTTGTAAATACTTGTTATTCATTAATGAATCGCTGCAAGTTTGTTTGGTATCTAAATATTAGTTGATGAAGTGCAATGCGTCTGCATTTATAAATAACCTTTGTTTTGCTGATTTTAGATTCGATCTCATGTTGTTTGCTCAATGAATACCTCTCAAATGTTTATGCTTCAAGTTTAATGCGAAAATAGACTTGCAATCTGTTTGTGTCTGTCGTATTTTAAGAGCCATTACGCAAAGCTACACATAAATTATATCATTTCAATTATAATCCATCTAATTTATCACATTTTTCTATTATTATCTAATGCATATGAGCAATGTATACTTCATCTTTGAGTGTATCCAACTAAAAGTTACAAAAGAAATGTTCTTAGTCTGAAATGCATAAATGATCACAATGTTGATGATTGATTTATATCAGTTGATATCTTTTACCATTAAGTATTTAGTAGAAAATCATTTTTTTATGCATCATTATTGTTTATGGCATTGTAAAACTTTTTTACGCACACAAGAGATAATTTTATGGTAAGCGAATTCAGAAAAATGAATAAATTATTTTTAATTATGTATAAGAACGCTGGGTAAGCCTGTCTTTGTTTAGAGTACCTCACCATTGCTTCAATGGCTTTATTGATTGTTCTCTTTGCCAAGATGAAAAGTCGGCTCAGTTTTCGTCAACACAGAAAACAAAACAGCTTACAATTGGCAAATTGCGTAATTGTTCGCTAATTACGAAAGTAAACAAGCGAAAAGTCCTTATTAAAGCTTCTTTGTGTCTGGTCCTAAACACTCAATTAGACCGCTTAAGAAACCTGTCGAAAATAAAATGTTGGGCAATGAAATATTTTTTCAAATTACTTAATTGAGTTTGTTTGACAACAAAGCGTCAAATTTGTGTTTTGACTGCGCAAAAGACGGTCGTCGAAATTAAATTTTAATGGCAGTTGACACTTTCGAAGCGTCAGCCACCTCACAAATGCCACCCTCCTCTCCTTTTCCCAAAGACATTCGGTAAAATATTTAGAAGCATTGTTTAGCAGCGCAGCCACTCGGAATATTATTATTATAAAATGTTGCGAGGCGAAAAATGTTCGGTGACATATTTTTTTGGCGACGCCACAAATTTACGAGCGGCGAACGTCGAGCAAATTTTTAGCTTTTACTTTCTTAATTTGATAGATGAAATCAGCACAAAGTTATGCACAGTTCCCGCAAAATAGCAAAAGAGATATAAAAAAAAACCATAGGCGAGAACAGAGCAGCTCACACAAAACGAAAGGGAAAGGCAAACATTCAACAAATTTGGTTTTTCGTTTTATTTACAAAGGTCGTGTGTAAAAGGTGCGTAAATCTTGAAAAGTCTCGAGCTCTATCTGATTTATGGCCAAAAAATTGGCGTATCTCGTAAGGAAACGAGGCTGAACCAATAACATTTAATTTCGGCCGAGGCGAACCGTGGACCCAAATGGAAAAATTGATGAAAAACTGTTTCGACCGCATAAAAAACGCCGCTCAAAGTACAAAATAATGCCATGAAAATAAAATTGAGCACAACAGAAAACGAACAAATGGAGAAACAAAGAGATAGATGGAGACAGAGAGAGAGAGAGAGAGAGAGAAAGAGCGAAAGTCAAAGAATGTGAGAGAAAAAGTTATGCTAAAGTTAGCAACACCCAAATATAACTTGCTGCCTTGGAACTTGAGCTGTGGTTGCCAACATAATCAAAATGTTTACAATAACAAAAATAACAACAGCATTTTAAGCATAGTAAAAAGTTTACGAGCTGCCCACCCAACACAGCAAATACCAAATACACACACACACACACACACACAAATACTGAGTGAGCACACATGGGCATGGAGGTGTCAAGTTTATAGTCGCTGAAAAGTAGGCAACACAAAATGAGTAAAATGCCAGGGCATAAATATTTGAGAAATATATGTGTAATAAATAAGCAACAAAAGAAATTCGAATATTGTTTCTCAAAATTACTTTCAACAAATGTTCGCACACATTCAAGGAATATTTCAAAGGCATTTTTGTTGCAGAATCGCGTAGCAAATGCAGAAAACAAGAGTTATTTCCTAATAGAAAAGTTGGTTAGAACTTGGCACCGCGAAAAGTACTTAGTTCGCTTTGAGGTTTAATAAATTAAGTGACTCTCAGCACAAGCTCACAGTCAACATGTAGAAATCACAGTTACAGATTTTCAACTAATGCACACGCTATACTTAGACATCCTGGCGAGAATACAAAAGGTAAAACCTATCAAAGAGGATTTTGTTGGTAAGCAACCAAGGCAAAATCTTTCTCTCAATCTCGCCCGGAGCTCATTTGGGCCACTTGTTTTAGCCGCTTTTCTGGGGCAACGGCTGTCATATTTAAGGTTTAAATTTAATGAAACAAAGCCTTTAATGTGCCTAGGTGTGTGTGTGTGAGAGCAAGGATACAAATCTGCCTAAAGGCTTAAGCATCTCAGCATTTCGACAACCCACTTGTGGGGTTAAGGAGCGGCTGAGAGGGCTGGAAAGGTGGCACGTGGCGGCTTTGAAGGTGGCACGTTGTGTGCTCGAATAACAGTAAACGTCACTTTAACGCTGCCACTCTCGAGGCTAAAACGGGCAAAAGTACGTTTCACACCCAATATTTCGCACGCATGTTACAAAAACAACAGCGAACAGCACAAAAACATCAACAACATCAACAACAACAACAACAACAATAATGCAAAAGTAGACGAGCATCGCGAGTTAAATGCTTTTCAGGCATAAAACTTTGACAGCGAAGGCAGCCGAAAAATAACAAAAGCACTCCACCACAGGCACAAGCACACAGATATAGCAACGTATACATATTGACGCACACACACACATACACACACACACACACACTGACACACACACACACTGACACAGCACACCCAAGTGTGTATCTTTTCAGTTGTGTTACTTGTTGTTTGGCTACGTGCTTGCAGCTATTTTTTGTTATGTTTAACACGTCGCTCGAGTTATGATTACAATTTGGCCCAGGCGAGGCACACACAAACCAAAAGCAACATTAAGCCAAACACATATACCTACCTACATACATACATACATACATACATACATACATATATCGTTTTGTCTACTCGTAAGCCGATATGAATGTTGGCCATTCTGGGCCATAAACTTACTAGCGGAATTTGGCTCTTTTCCTATTGTTCAAGGGTACATTTGATATATGCGTTAATCTGGCGTGTTTCGATGCGTGTTTTATCCTTTAGACTAGCTAACGTTCAGGCTTACATGGGTATAAGAATTGCTTCTTTTTTTTTTTGTTGGCTATATATTGATTTATGTGCAGAAGTTTGCTCAGTTAGGTATTGCGTATAGTCATCGATTGAGTTACAATGTAGTTTACAAGAATTTATCAGCTGGGAGAGAGCATATGAAGTGCGTTGACGCCACATATTACTGAGCACCTCATCAGTTGTGTGTATACTTATTATTGTTGTGCATCGCTGGGGCGTTTCCTGTGACTTCAATCAATATCTGAAGGTCGCAGGCATCTAACAAACATACTTAAATACATCAAAACAAAAAAGAAAATAAACAGAAAAGGAAAGCATAAAACCAAAAATGATAAAAGCTCGAGCATATTAATCATACGCCATGTGTTTTTACTGGCACAGAGCACAACAGAGCAGAGAAGAGCAGAGCAAAGCCGAGCAATTAGTTTCCACATAAATTTAGGCTCACTGAATTATGTAGCATTGGACAGATACTCTCTCTCTCTCTCTCTCTCTCTCTCTGTCTCTCTCTCTGTCTAACAGCAGCAGGCTTGTCTAGGCTAAGCTGTAAATTTCTTGTATTGGCAGCGGAAATGGCAGCGAACATCGAAAGCAAAACATTCCCAGCTGGGTCCGAAATGTTGTCTTAAGAGATGTGATAAATTGGCAATAATATTATTGGCAACAGCGGAAGTCGTCAAGGTCAGCCGGCCACAGTGTGATGATGGCCATGATGATGAAGATGCGACTGATGTGGCTACTGTTGCTGACAACAGTACTGTTGTTGTCCCGTTGTTTATTTGTGGCCAGATAGTGTCTCTCTTTTGGTTGAGTGTGTAAATAAATGGAGCCAATTCGATGACAAGTGTCAAATTGAAAAGCAATGCGTAGTTTTCCACAAATTGACATAATGAAAATGATATTATTAATGACAATTTTTTCACTCATGCTTGTGTGTGTGTGTGTGTGTCTCGGCAATAATCATAAATTAAAGCCAAGCATTCCAGCATATCCGCCAGTTCAAGCTGCCGGTGGTTGTGATTGATGATGCATGGCGAATAGAACAAAAGCCTCGTGCTATGTAAGGCAAGACACACAGAATTGTGTTTGGCGACTTGTAGCTGAATGTCATCAACTGATCAGCTGATGATTAATGAAGCTCTTGCATTGCTGATTAATTGTAGCTGACAGGCAATTCACGTTTAAAGAGTGCCAATAAAAATGTTCAAGTAATTCTTAAATTCAAGAATTTTGATTCGATAGAGAATATATACGCCCACTTACTAATCCCAGGCAATAAATTCTTGTCTTTGTCTTTGCCTAATCAAACAAGTTGTCGTCGTTTATGATTTCAACACCAGAAGGCAACTGCGCTGATTTATATATTTATTTTTATATTTTATTCCTTGTCATTTTCATAAAACTATTTATTCAAAGTCGTTAAAAGATATAACAGCTACGCAATAAACCACAAAAAATACGAGAATAACTATTTGTTTGCTTGAGCTGCTAGTGTTGTGTGTTGTTTGCGTTTGAATATTTGTACAAGATTGTGGCACTGATGTTTTTCTTGCGTTTGTTTTTTTTGTTGTATTATTTGGCAATCAAAGAATTCAAGCAATGGAAATAAAACAAATGATTTATGTGCTGGTGGACATATATATTTTTCCTACAGGTTTCGCTCACTTTGACGTCACAGCGCCAGAAGAAAAGAATCAAATAAGAAAATATTGTTATTTAAGGATTTGTCATTGGTTGCGCCCCACAAAATGAATCATGTCCCATTCGAATATTTAAAAATATTTTCAAAATATTTCGAAATGCTCGCTGAGTGAGTCAATGTGTCACATGCAAAAAAAAAAAAAAAAAAATGTAATAATTATAAAATATAATAAACAGTAAATGTTTTATAAATAAATTAGACGCTCTGCATATATAAATAGTATGCTAGCCAAAAATACTTATTTTGGACATGC
Organism: Drosophila grimshawi; assembly: GCF_018153295.1. NCBI lineage: Eukaryota > Metazoa > Arthropoda > Insecta > Diptera > Drosophilidae > Drosophila > Drosophila grimshawi. The sequence continues at coordinate 13,108,207 of NW_025063240.1, read as the reverse complement.
CAACATCCTCGTAAAACCCACAAGTTCATTAACATGTAAAGATAGAGAGGGCGTCTACAAGACACAAGACGCAATATTAGAATGTGTTTTGAAGGTGAAGTTCATTAAAATTCCGCGTCACTCAAAAGCCAACAGAATAGCGAAAACAAATGCGAACCGTAGCGTAACCATTGGGTGAAGGTCAGTCTGCCAAAAGCCAACAAAAAAATAACCAAAAAGCGCGTATAGTTTATGATTCGCTTGGCTACGTTTGCTCATTGCTTTTTTTCTTGGCCAACAACATCGTCAGCATATTTAGCGAGCCGCTGCCTGGAAAATTCACTGCACGCTGCTCGCTGCTCGCTGTCTTGTTGGCTTCGTTTCTGTTTATCTTGGCAGCATTTGGGGGCGGATTTTTGTGGGTCGGTGACGTCGCTGCTTGGCGAACGCTGACGTTGCAGATGTGTGTGCGGAAATGCGTTCACAAACATGCCGGATTAGCACAGTCATACTGCAGATTGGCAGCACATGTTGATGAGATGCGATTAGCCCAATTGATGATTGAACGACCAACAAAGAAAATGTATATATCACAAAACACTTGCCTAGTAGCTAGTCAGCTGTGATTAGGATTATTTGTTTGATGTTGGGTTAGGTTCTAAAAAGAGTGAGGCAGTAAAGAATAGGTTGCGTTGGGTAAGAAAGGCATAGATTAGTAAAGTAAGGTTTCTGTTAAACCAGTTGCCCATTTTAGGTATTTGAAGAATTCTTGGCAAAGGTTGTTTATCCTTTTTTTTGTTTTTGTGTAATTTGAACACTTATTGATTCCAGTAAGCATACTAAAAATTGTCATAAAGAACAAGTGGTCTTGATATTAAAAAATTTGGTAACAATAGTCGTTATTTATATGTACTAATTAACCTGCTAAGCAACCGTGCTGTTTCTGTTTCTGTCCCATCCATCTATCATAACCGCATCGCATCGGATCGCATATCGTTGTACCATTAATATTGCGCTCAGCATTTGGCTAATTAGCCGTAAGGTAATTAAGAGGCAATCAATCAAGGCTACACAACTTATATGGCCAAATTACAACTTATCTTATGCTTGCTCTTCATGGAAATAATTTGCTTGAGGCAACTAATTGAATTGAGTTCATTTACTCTTGTTTTAACAACTTTGATAGAATTGTTTGTCTTTCGCACACAAACCGGCCGCAAACAGATACAATGTAATTAAGCCCGTCTGCTAACAACTGATAAGCGTGTGTTTGTGTGGCGCCACACAACAGCTTCGGTTGGATGAATAAATCACAGTAAAACTACCAGCAACATAGTGTTCAGCTATGCCAGAATAAAGATGATGAAAACATATGCGACAGCCTCTGGAAAAAGTTGTAAATTTGATAAAAGAGTACCCAAAACTAAGCTAAGCGAAACTTTTTCCATTGCCTCACTTGCCAAATCTGTGAAAATTTCAACGCTTGACAGTCATTAGACATGAAAAATGTTTTTTGCTGCCAACACAGATGATTATCATCATCATCGTCATCGTCATCATCATCATCATCATAATAATGACATCAGACAGAGAAAAAGTGAAACCCAGAGTCAAGGTCGTGCCTGTGTTCAAGGTCTGACAACGCGCAATATCAAGGGTGCAAATCTGGTGTAGACTGCATTTTACTGCATAGTTTATGGCCAGCCAGAAACCGCCGAGTGGTGCTGACCTTGACCAAAGACGTCAATGAATAATTCAAAAGTTAAAAGCCACAAAGTATAATCAAAACAATCTGCAAAGAACTGATCTGACCTGGGGGCATAGTTGAAAGAGCATTTTATATGAGTCCAAGGAATACGAAAAACAATAATATTTAACTGGCTGCTAATTTCAAATGATGCTCGCATTTGTTTTATATATTTATATTTGATGAACACAAAGATAATAAATATCTGTGTAAGATTTATGATATATACTTTAAATGGCTCAAAGGCCTTCTAAGCATATCCTTTTGTAATCCTTCAGATACACAGACTAAAGCACAAGTGAAGAACACAAAAAACGCAGGCCAAGAAATTATGCAACGACCGAAGGCAAACCAACACCCAAAATAATAAAAAAGAACAAGAAAAAGAAAGGCCAAAGTAAAATAAACGAACTTACATCTACTATAGATATATATATATATATAAAGAGATATATATAAAGTAGTCGTAGTACATAAAGAATAAAATACACATATTGAAGGTTGTGCTGGAAGAGCAGTGATTTACTTCTTTCTGGGGGCCACCATTTTCAGCTGAGGTCGCAGCTGTGTGTCCTTTTGGCCGACCATCAAAGCACCGGTCTCAAACGAAAAGGGTTAATTAAAATTGTGTTTTGTACATTTTAAGACTCTGAAGCATTTTTGGCACACACACATAAGTTGAGCAGAAAAGCCTGAGGAGTCGAGGACTTTTGAATTTATTTCAATATGTACACTACTAGTCGGTACTTTGTGCTGCAATAAGCGCCTTACGAGCGTCAAGAGCAAGTAACCCAATCAGCTAAAAGCAGACCAGACCTACCAACCAGTCCAGCAAAATGGCAAAATGGCAAAATGGCTCCTGGGAAGCACGTCGCTCTGAAGAACGCACAATGCGAGTCCGGTGGCAGGAAGTCGACATTGAGTTGCAGGAAATTAAAATTTAACCCAAAAATATGCTCAAGCCGGCACAAGAAGTGCCGCAAGCGTTGCCTTAAAATGAATTACCAAGTGACACAGCAAAAACAGATAAAAACCTTCAGAAATAGACCAAAAATTTAGGGATAGATGATGATGGTGAGTGAGTTGGGCTAGCTGAGTCAGTAGCTGAGCTGTGTTGGCGGAAACGCTTAATTTGTGAGACGAAGCTTGTCGCATTCTAATTTGAATTTTTAATTTCTATTCTGTGACACTTTCTGCATTAGTTTGACACGTGATGCTTTGGGTGGTTGGATGGCTTGCAGTTTGACATGACGGGTTTTGCTTGAATTATACACGCCACTGGCATCCATTTAAGTGACTGAATATTCTGCTTGGCATTACATAAAACAGTAATACCCACAGCGCATACACACCCACACCCACACACACACACTTAAACACACACAGTAGCTGGAAAAATATTGTGCAAATTTTCAGCGCAAAGTGTTGAAAGCAGCCTCGCATATTTTATGCAGAAAGAGACAGCAATAGCGTGGCTGCGCAGCTAGCTAGCTTTTATAAGAGGGATAGCACCAGCAGCCGCAGCCGAAGAAGTGGGACAAAGTTTTTGGGATTTTGTCGCTTTGCCCGCACAATTTATACCGAATAAAAATACAACAACAACACAAACGAAGCGTGTAGCACGTCAGTAAATAAAATGTTTGGCTTTAACAATGCAGCCAACAAGAAAAAAGAGAAGAAAACAAACAAAACAAAACAAAACAAAAAGCGATATCGTTTTTACAACAGCAACATAAAATAAAAATGAAGAATTTCTTTTTACACAGGAAGTGCAAACATTTTAGCTCGCAGCTGCTGTTCGGCCTTTTCATATATACTATACATACATATATACATATACATATTCATATACATATACATATATACTATACTAATGGAGCTGATTTTAATTTAAAGATTAGCATTAAATTATTTAACGAGCAGAGCGAGCAAACAATTTGAATTATGTGGCGTAGAAAATTATGCAAAGTTTTGAGTGACGCACACATAGAGGTGGCACAGTGGCACAGTGAGATGGGTGAGTGGCAGAGTGAGATGGAATGGGTGGCAGAGTAAGATAGGTGGTGAAAGAGAGTGCAAAACACAAGCGCGCATAGATAAACTGGCATCGAGTTAGTTCTCATTGCTTACTGAGTTTCTTGCACCTCACTTGTTGGAGCCTTGAACTTCGAATCGATAATGTGCATTAAACTACAAGTTAATATTTAACATTAAAGTTAACTTGTGTTTAGCTGCTTCTAAGTTGCTGTTATGCAACGCTTGTGCCTGTCTTGTTAACAGACGAAAACATCTACGTGATGCATGTGCTTCTCTTGCTTGTTGGGAAAGCCCCAAAGTTGAAAGAAAATTCTTGATATACCCTTATTGTAATTTCGTCTTCAAGTTGGTAGCGCATTGAAAAGATGTCTACGACTTCATAAGATAAATATTTTCTTGATCAGCATCACTAGTTGAGTCGTATGTTCTTCTGTATGTAAGCAAAACATTTTTGCTTTTAACTTTTTCACCAAATATGTATCTTATTATACTTCGCACAAAAATCATCATAATCGAGCAACTATATCCGACAGCTATAATAGAAACAATTTACTGCAATTTAAATGTCCACAATTTGTCTCTGTAAAAATAGTATACATTTCATATTCCCCATAAATATATTCCCCAAATTGTTCACACAACATGAGTCCTACACAAACACTACTCGTCAGCATTTTGCGGACACTGTGCTGGCTGATTGAATGGCAGGCGACAAACAGTTACCTCAACTTGTTGCCACAGAACCACAAAATGCTAAACGCAATGAATTGTAATGTCACAAACAAGCAAAATGGCGGCACTCAAGCGGCGAACACCAAATACATGTACCACTGAACAAAGCCAACGAGGACATTGTGTGTGTGTGTGTGTGTGTGTGGGGGTGTGGCAAGGGATGAGAACAGAATGCTGTTGCTCTTGCTGCTGCTGCTGCTGCTGCTGCTGGCATGTCCTTCAACAAAGTTGACCTTGGACTTGCCACTTGCTGCTGCTGCTGATGCTGCTGCTGCAGTTGCCGGATGTTGATTTTTATGGTTTTTGCTGCAGTGCGTGTGCAAGGACGCAGCAAGCTGATAAACTCGCACACAGACACACATGACTGCATCCACGTGCCGCGTAAAAAATGCATTGAAAAGTGCGTAAAGTTTTGCCGCTAGGCTCAAGAATTATTCCGGCCACATTTGCCCCCTCCCTCTCTCTCTCACTCTTTCCCTGTCTCTTTCTCTTCCGCTTTTTTTATCTGTCTGCTGTTTAATTACACATTTTTTGCAATGCAAATTTTTGTTCAGCTGTTATTATTTATTTTTTTTTTTGTTGCACACTGGATTTGGCTCAACGCCAAAATATACACACTCACATACACAGCGACACACACAGTCAGTCATACATAGTTGGAAATGTTATGTAAAACAATGCAAACTATCAAAAATGGCAATTTAAATGCGGCCCGAAAAAGTGTGCTATGAAAAAAAACGAGCCACATATTTGATTGCAGCATGCAAGTGTGTGTGTGTGGCTGTATGTGTGTGTGTGTGTGTGCAAATTCAATTTAAATTGTTATCCAAAATGCTGACATGCCATCAGCTCTTGTTATTGCTGGAACAACAATAACAGCAACCACAGCAGACGAGATAAGCAGACGCTGTCAAAATGGGTTTTCTAGAAAATGAAGCCGGCGGAAATGGCACGGGAATTCTTGTTCTTCAAGTCAATGAGGCGGGGTATGGGGATGTCAAGCATGTTGACCAGGTTATAAACTTGCCTCATAAATAAGCGCATTGCTCGCTGGCACTAGATTACTAGCATACAGCTCCGACAGCAGCAACGTAATCTCGGTGGCACAAATTGCAAATAGTTTTCGTTTTGTCAGGGCGATTTATGAAGTGCCAAAGCAGAAAGCAGAAACTTTAGTACGAAAAAAAAAGAAGAAAAAACTTGTCTATACTGTAATTGATTACAGCAGCTGGAATAGATACTCTTTCCCTTCCACTTTCTCTTATGTGCTCGCATATCTAACTTTGGAAACGTTTTGATTAATGCCTTCCACACAGACACACACTCACAAAAGTAAACAATTTGTTTGTTGCATACCACCCAATCGATAAAATTTTGCAACAAAAGCATATTGCTCGTGTAGCGTATAATACGATTTATATATTCTTATACTTAGCTGAAGTTTATTTGCTCTTGGTTAGTTTTCCTTGGAACTCACCTGTAAATAAAAAGATATATTTGCTTCAATGAGAAAATGTTGTAAGACAATTATTAAAAAAGAGATATATATATAAATAAAATACAAATTGATCATCAATGAGCCTGTGGAATTTCGAGAAATACAATTAATAATAATTATTATAATACAGCAGAATATATTTGCTGTTATTTAATTAAATGGGATACACAGAAATTATACCTTTCGTGGTCTGCTCACATCAGATGATTTTCCCGTTGCCCAATTAAGTCTAGCTAGCTGAATTTCCCTTTGCGCGTGAAGCACTTAATTCACTTTACTTTTTCAATTAAGACATTAAATGTTAATCAATTCAATTTATGTAATTGATATTAGCATGGACTCAATATTATAATTGATATTCAGAGCTTAACTAACCTTTAAGCGTTTAAGCCGCAAGACACCCAGACACGTGATACTTTATTAAATCGACTTACAGCCGCAAAATTAATCGGCACGGTTGGCAGGTGACTGGCAGGAGGTAGGAGTCTGGAGTCTGACTTAAACAACACATCTTAAATGCGGTACAATTTAAGCGGGCGGCAACAAATCATAAAAAAGTTTCAACAAGTCACGCATTTAATTAAAAGCAACCCTGTTCTTGTTCTACATATACAAATTCCCCGTATCCCTCCCTCCCTCCGCCCCTTAAGCCAACGAACTTACGATTTTATCGCGGAACTGGTGCGTTAATGTTTATGGATTATGACGCGAAAGCCGCAAACCACCTTCCCAGTTTCCGCCCAAAAGTCCCACTGTCGTTGCGATTATAAGAACTGCCATTTGCATTTAATTATTAAATGCTGCGCTGTGCGAAATGGTTACTTCATTGTGTGTGTGCGTGTGTGTGTGTGTGTGTGTGTGTGTGTGTGTGTGTGCGTGAGTGTGTATATATGTTTTGCTGGCCTCATTATACTTGCCCTTATATAATGCGGCTTGCAGCTTTTAGCCTGCCCCACGAGAGTCAACGAAAGTTTTTGTGGCAACTTCAATGCCACATTACCAATTGCCTCGAGAATTTCTTTAGCGATACTTTCGAAGAGCTACCACCACCCCCAACGCCAACAATCCACACCACCCGCCACTCAACAACGTCTTAGTGCAACTTTAGTCAAATTCCCTAAACCAATGCAATATTCGATCTAATCTTTGGCTTCCTCTTTTTTTGGCACGTGGAGCAGAAAGTGCACTTAAAAGTTAGTCAAACTGAACGCAAACTTTTCAATTAACTGCCAATTAATTTGAACTTCCAGTACATCCACACACACACACACACACATCCACACACACACATACACAACCGCGAAAGTTGCCAGCCAGTCAGCTAAGAAAATTCGTTTACAAAATAAGCGAAAAAACCCATCAATAAGATTAAAATTCGCTTGGCTTTTGTGTGCAGCCAACTGATTGAAAATTTGACTGAGCGATGAATGGGAATAGAATTTGGAATGGTTGTAACAGGCTAACTTTGAATGTACGTCAAACTTAATGCACTTACATATTTTCTATATATATTTCTTCTATATATATATATATATACTATATTTCTTTACAATTTCCAATAACCGATCAATTACATTTAATAAATACACAAATAGCAATAAAAATTAAGCAGAAAATCAAATCAGCGAGCCTAAGAATGGTGCTCGAAAACGTTGCTGAGTAAAATATAATCAAAATCAAGCCATAATATCAGTTAGTTGCACACCCGAGGACACTTAGGAAATTCAATTTTCAATAGAAGCCTTGTTGCACTTGCCTGAAGGCCTAACAAATACGAGACGCTTGCAACACAAAATATAATGTGCCTTATTAAAGGAATAATCCTGTTTCATTTGACTACTGATGTCCATAAATCAAAGCACTCGACTGCGATGTCCAAATCATTATTGTTTATTAGTTGCCATGGTAATCGCTTCCATTAAGCCTTAGAAAGCAATGATGATTTGGCCAAAATATGGTTGCTAGCCATTCAACCGATCAAATATTTTAACAATGAAATGAATGACCAGCTGAGTACTAAGTAGAGCTCGTGCCTACTGACTGTTGAAATTGTTTATTATGTGCAAAAATATTTCATAATATTTCACATGCATCTATTACACAGGTAAATTTTGTTGGTATTGTTGGTATTGAGTCATGAGTGCTGCCTGTTTGCATTATTTGATTACCATATACCCAAAAGTTGGCACACTCACAAAGCACTGATATTCTGTTATGCAAATGGAATAAATCAATGGAAAAATGTATTGCACAATAGTGCCGACATTTTTGGAATATTAAGCTGCAGCAGTTGAAAGTGATTCGATTAAGTCACAGGACAAAATAAGTCCTCGCAAATCGTTAGATTTCTCGTATAACCAAATTTGTTTCACACATTTTTTATTCCTTGAAATTGCTCAGCTCAATATGCAGCCACGTTTTTATGGTGCATTTTGCGAATGCAAATCGACTATTGAGAAAATAGGTGGAAATTGCAATTGCAATTGCAATTGCAGCTTAAACGTATTTCTATTGACATTCGGATGCTGTCTGCGTTATACGGCCAGCACCGCAACATTTGTGTGTCGACCTTGCCGCTGAGCAGTGTGCAAACCTCTCTTTCACTTTATGCTATTTGAACAGTCAACACACACTAAATCACACTTATATAGCAACAACGTTTGGTACGCGCTTGCGAGTGTCAAACATCGATTTGCGGGTTGGGCTTACAAATAAGCAGGAGACAGCGCAATGTTGACACACCAGTAGCAGCTGCTGTTGCACCATCACAAGCAGCAGGCTGGGTATACCAACATTTTCAATTTTGTTGCACGCTGTAAGCGTGTGTGTCTGGCTTAAATTTAATCCCCTGACCACCAATTTGTCACGGGGGTCATATCAACATTTTGATGATCTACCCATACACTCAGACACACACACACACACACACACACATCCCAAAGACTGGCAACCCTTTCCTAAACCCCCATAACATAAAACATTTACGCAATTTATATTGAAGCCGAGCAAAATATAACAGCCAGGGACCAATTTTCCATCGAGTTTCGGCACAAAAAAGCGACACAAGAAGTTGGTGCTTCACACAACTTCAGTTAGGAGTCAGTCACGTATATCCATGCAGCTTGCAGAGCAACAAAATTCACTCACACATTCTGTTCGATAAAACCCAGCTGAAATTGTGCTTGCCACAAAATATGTGCTTGCAGTTGGATCTATCCAGAACGTAGTTTCCTAATTGACAACTATATTTATTCGTTTTTATTGAAATACACTTGGCTTTGCTCAAACAATTTTTGAAATTCACATTTCCACTTTTCTACAGTTTTCTCATAAAGATAAATTCTGCACCTCAAAACTTATGCAATGAAATTTGTTAAATTTTTGTAGTCATGAAAATGCTTTAGTTGTCAAGTTTTCATAGACTTAATACACTTTCACTTTATACACAGACCAATTCATGGACAAGTCGCAAAGTCAACAATTATTTTCATTCTAATATAGACCAATTAAGTAGAGCTTTTAAACTCCAGGGGCATGCCGGAACTGATTTAATCATAAAATTCATTAACTTGCTTTATTATCCAATCAACCTCCTCACATTCCACCCCCTTCCACACTCTTTGTCACATTTGCTTACCTAAACTTCGCTTGACTGTGCCACGTGGCTTGCTGCTATTGAGAGTGACGGCAATTGTTGCCGTTGTCTTTGGCTTTAGTTTGGGCGCCAGCGGCGCCATTGGCTTCTGCTGTTTGGCCAGCTGCGGCGGGGGCGGGAGCAGCAGCTGCTGTTGATGCTGCTCCTGTGTGGCACTGGGCAGCGCCGATGTGGAGACCGATGTGCTCGATCGCTTATAGCCCTCGGTGAGGAAAGCGGGCGGCGGTGTTATCGGCGGTGCCGGTATGAAAAACTGCTCATCCACCGGTGAACTGGCCGCGGTGCTGGGCGCCGTTATCGATTCACGTAGCCTGAGACCGCCTGGCTTTAGAGTCATGGTGGTTTGACTGGAACCGCTGGCGGCTGCGGCGGCGGCGGCAGCGGCGCTGCTATGCTGGCTGCTGCTCTCATTGCAATAGAGCTCCAAATGATGTTTGTCGCAGCGTCGCCGCCGTCGAATATTCGGCGCAATTGTCTTCATTTTGGGTCCATGTGCCGACGAGGCTATCCCAGCCGCCAATCGGCTCGAGGACGAGTTGGAGCTGCTGCCGTCTTTCGAATTGATACGTATATAGTGCACCCTGAAAATGCGTACAGGTTTCGCTTGTTGTTGTTGTTGCTGCTGCTGCTGTTGTTGTTGTTGTTGCTTTTGTAATTGGTGTTGCTGTAGATACTCCTTGTAGGATTGTTTGCGATGTGGCTGATGGCTATGGCTGCACGTAGATTCGTATTGCAGCATTGATTAGCCGAATCTTGGCAATTTTCTGTTTATCAATATATGTATATATATATATTAAATAAATATATATATATATGTAGTTGCAATTTGATTTGTATAGTTATATATTGTATATATTAATATTAATATGTCTATCGTATATTTTATAGAAAATAGTAACTTTATATATGTGTATATATATTTATTTGTTTTTTTCTTTTGGTTTTAATTAGTTTGCATTAAAATGGAAGCTGTCAATTGCTGCGTTTGTAACTTTGTTTGCTTTGTATTTGTATAATGTTGCTGTCTCTGTTTCTCCTGCTGCTACTGTCTATCTCTCTCTCTCTCGCTCTCTCTCTTGCACAGACACACACTTTGGTTATTGGTTGGCTTTATGTCTGTTCACAAATATTTGCTTAGTTTGATATTTGGCTGTGTGTATTATTTGCACACGTTTTGCATAACAAATATTGCTAAATATTTAAATTTCGATTTATATCGGTTTAAATGTATTTGCCGTTGATGTTGCACATTCAATAACTTTTAGTTGTAGTTGCACATAATTGTTGAACATATTCATATATATATATATATATATACATATATATATCAGTTCGTATATGCATATATTAAAAATATGTTTTGTTATATTTATATATTGACAACATGAATTCGAAGCGTTTGTTAATTATTTATTTTTTTATAGTAATATATATATATTCGACTTGTTTTTTTTTGTTGTATGTTGTATATTGTAGCATAAATATTTGCGTTTTAATTAACTATTTGAAAATCAACTCACATCAATGTATTGAAAGCCTCTTTAACGCACGTCTTTTGTTAGCTTTTATATATATATATTATAGTATATAAATATATGTATATGTATATATGTAAATATATATAATATTTCTGTATATATTATTGAGTAATTATCTTATATCATTCACCAGCGAAGCGTAGAACCTAATTTTTTTTGGTTGTTGTTCATTTAAAATTCATTAAAATCGTAGTTTGTTGTTGTTGTTGTTGTTTTTTTTTTTTTTTTTTGTATTGTAGATTTCACTTGAAGCAGGAAACAATTTTTTGTTGTTGTTTTCTTTTTAGTAACTTAGTAACTTTCTTCTTTTTTTGTTGTTGTTTGCCTTTCTCATAGAAAATGTTAACACGACTTTTCTGTTGCCTCCTGTAAATTGAGCGTGTCCTTTAATTAACTTGAGTTCTCTTCATGGCCTGCCAATAAATTAGGCTGCCAAATGTATTATTGGCAGGCCATGAATGCAAATTTGGCACTCTCAAAAAAACTTTCAAGCAGCTGTTTCGATATGTTTGTGTGTGTGTGTGTGTGTGTTTGTGTGTGCTTGTGCCACGCCTCTTCTGGTATTAGCATTGCTAATCAAAGAAATGCCGCAATGCTCATCATTATGTAAATGTTGATTTTTCATAAAATTAATGACTTGACAGCACATTGAGGCAGGCTCAAGTCTTTGGGCTCAACTCGCACTGAAACGGATGAAAGTTTATATTGATGGCAAGGCATTGATACATTGGCAGCTCCTTCCCTATTGATAGCATTGAAACGTGCCCAAAATATTCGATTTGATTTTACAACAAGTCATAAAAAGATCAAAAAAAAAAGAAGAAAAAACCCAAATGAAAATCGAAAAGAGAAATGGGCGTGCCAAGTGGGATAATTAAGCCAAATGGCAGGCCACAGGATCGATGTTAGCGGGCGTAATGTAATTTTGATGTTTTTGCTTGCTTTGTTGCTGGCCAAAAATTGAGTTTAGGCCAGGATACACATAAATACTTTTCCACATACACACGTTAATGTGTGTATGTCCAACTCAAGTGGGGAAAAGCCACATATGGCTCATCAAAAGAGGCATCAAAAGAGGCATCAAATGAGGCATCCAATCAGAAATTGCGTAACATATTTTCAATAACTTGTCAATCGGAATAAAATCGAGAAACGAAAAAAAGCAATTGAGAATACCCTGTAAATCGACTGTGATTAATCGACTGTTGAATAACTTTTTTTATATTCTTTTAGATTTATATACTTTCATTTTATTTATGAAATTCGGCTTAGACTAGAAACATTTCTAATTAATTTCTTTTATAAATATAATCAATACACTAACTCAAGCTCGAACTCAATAAAATTCTTTGCAATCCGTTGGATTCCAGGGTAAAAGAAGAAATGGCCATGCTTGTCATCGCCGCATGACAGCGCAGCAATCCACTTGGCATCTAGTGCAGGACAGCGCAAAAGAATTCCATTTGCCCGAGACCTGCGAACTGAGAGCTGAGAGCTCAGAGCTATCAAGTTGCGTTCGAAATAAGCCAATCAATTCAGTGTCAGATGAACTGCTTCATTAATTTCACTCGCAGAGCAACACAATGCTGCCCCTTTGCCTTGCCACGAACAGACCACTACTCTGACAGCGCAGGAATTATGAAGAACAGCCAGACAGACAGACAGACAAACACTGAAGTATCCAATAAACGACGCATGCCACAAAAGTCACGTAAGTCCCAAGGATGGGTGTATCAAAAAGGTTGCTGTGTGGGGGGATGGGGAAGCTGAGAAATAAGCCTACTTAGCTGTGCATGTGCCGCCTCAAGGATCCAACAGGATGTGCGGGCAGATGGCTGGATGCCCTGCCAGCATAGCCCAACTTATTATTTATGTAGAAAAAGGAAAGAAACAACCAAAAAATAAAAGCAAGAAAACTTTTTTGCGCTCTCAGGTGCGTATTTAAAAAAGCAACAACTCAATGGGAAGGGGAGAAAAGCGGCAACATTACTTCAAGAGCTATGGCTGTAAATAATAATTTTTAGCATGTTGATAGCATGAATTAAAGGGAGTCAGAGACAGAGAGAAAGAGAAAGAGAGGTGGAAAATGGAGCATCATAATGGCAGCTCGTTAGGCGTTATTTTGTTGGGGGGGGGGACTGGTACAGATTGACCAAATAGACACAGGATAATGGCAGGTAATAGCCTTAACAAATGCTCAAATCCTGAGATACGACTGCTTTTACACAGTGTGTGTACAAATGAGTGTGTGTGTGTGTGTGTATGTGTGTGGCAAAAACTGTCGATTCACTAATTGTAAAAGTTTAGGCTTCATGTCAGTCAATTTGCAAAGTCTCCGACAAGTTTTTGCCTGATTTGGCTATTTGTTTTGAATGTGCGCAAAGTCAAACTTGTAATTGAATACCAACTTCAATTGCTGAACATAATAGTGTATATATATATATATATATATATATATATATATATATGTATGTGTGCCACAAATTGAAATAAGTTGGCTTTGATGCTTATGCATAATTTGACACTATTTGAAAAGTACTCCAATTAGTTTAGATTGTTGTATTTGTGTTTGCAGCTAAATGGATTTTGCTGTGTGTTCAAATGAAATTATATAATCGTCAGCAGCATAACAAAGTAGTGCTAAATCAACATACAGACAAGTTTATACTCAAATTTAGATTTGGATTTTGATTGCAATTAAGCAGCTTAGATGAGAATATTCAGGCTAAGTAATCAAATGCTTTCCATCTGTAAAGATTGCCTTAACCAGTTTGTTTTGTGGCTAACTAATTTGAAACTGTATTCAAATGAATGTAAATTGATTTTAGTATGGAATTCAATTTACATTTCACATGCAACTTGAAGTGATTTCCAAATGGCATTGCACATGCAACGCAAAATAAAATTGCATTTAAGTTGATAAATTATTCTTGCTTTTTCACACGCAGTTGGCAATTTAAACCATGTTGCAACCGCCCAAAAATTAATTGATTGCATTAAGTACGCACAGTATCTTTCACAGCATACACACAGGCCAAATGACCTGTAAATACGTTGAGTGTATTTATGTGTGAATTAGTCATGTCATATGAATTCAATAAATTCCCCGCTAATGTGCGTTGGCACCTTGACTTTGTGGCTGTCTCTTTTTTTTCAATTTACAATCTGTGGCCACAGTCAATGCACTTTATGATGATGATAATGATGATGATGATGATATTGATGCTGATGATGATGTTGCTCAGTGGAGAGTGCTTCGCATACTTGGGGCAGAGAAAGAAAAAATGAAGAAGAAAATAAATGTGTTTTTGCCGCCAGTTGATGAAAAAAATAAAAAAAATGTTCGCTTTCATTCACGGCCAATGGCGAAATGTTCTTTTGGAGGCAAGATATTTTGTAAATATTTTGTTCTTGTGAGCTCTCATATTTTTTTTCTTGTGCTTTTGGTGTGGGCGTTGATTTACTTTTTATTGGACGACAACAGAAATCATAAACATTGGACACATCAATTCCAAAGCATAAATACAAAATGAGTATTACGCACACAAACACAAACACAAACACACAGAAACAACACAGCCGCGATGTGTTTAACAGCTCGTAAAAATCTATTTGAAATTAATCAAAGAAAATACAAACACGATCAAACATCTAACCAATTTGCGGGATGAAGGGAGGAAGGAACTGAATCAAAACGAAAAGAACAACGCGTCAAATTGTCTTTTGTATCACATCACATCAATTTCTTTATTCTCTTCTCTGTTTAATTTGGTATTTAATTTATCAACATTAACGGGCATTTGTTGCCTGTTTTATTTTATTGGTAATTTCTTGTTTTGTTTTTGTTTTTTATTTTTTGATTTGATTTAGCCAGTTTTCGATAGCTGCTGCTGCACGTTTTAGTCCACTGGTCGGTGAAATTTGCTGTTGCGGCAATTTTGCGGCCGACGCGTCTGAGATTTGCCAACAAACTGATGCGAAACGGATGCCGTCCAAATGCTTTTCATGACACTCGGCCACTCAAAAACAACACAACAGCAGCCAGCCAACCAAACAGCGACTGCGACGCCAACTGAGACACAGTGCCTCAGTGCCAGTGCCAGTGCCAGTGCCAGTGGCAGTGCCAAAGCCAGTGGTTGTGTCTGTGGCTGCGGCGCTGTGGCAGCAACTGATAAGCACAAGAGAGCTTTTTGCCAAAGATAAAGAGAGCGAGCGTCTCTCTCTCTCTCTCTCTCTCTCTCTCTCTCTCTCTTTCTGTTTGACATAGCTCAACATAACTCTCGTACAATGGCCACTTAACTCAACTATAAACTATGAACCATAAACAATTTAATGGCATATACAATGAAGCCATTAACTAATTATTTATGCCATGAAAAGATAAGTGGTAAAAGGCATATATTGTTTTGTAAACGTATTTCAACTAAGAATTGCGTTTTTGGGAGTACGTTGAGAAATTGTTGCTTATCACAAGTACAATATTTTATTTAATAGCTTTCAGTTAACTACAGTTTTCAGTGCGCCCAATAACAATAAAATCAACCAATATTGAATTAAAAACAATGCCCTTTAAAAGATTAAGAGGTTTCTAAAACAATCAGATTGATAGTTTTCCAAATAAATTGAAAAAAAAAGTAGATACAACATCTAAACCATATTTTATCAACTTATGGGGCAAGAATGAAAGGCTACTATCTGAATACTATTTAAATTTATATAAATAAATGCTTAGTATATATTATGAACTAATGCCCAACTGAACAACGAGCAAATAATAGTAATTACAATTATTTACAAATTTATTAATTAAAGAGAATATTTAAACAAAATTCTTAATTCTTTACAAATTCTACGCTGAACTGACTTTATTTTATTTTTATAGTTGCAAGTTTTAATGTTTGTAGCTCGAATAATATTTCAAATCTTAAAAGTTTTTCATCGTTTTTACTTCTTATCAAAAGCCTATTTTCAACGATTAACGGTTAAGTTAACGTGCCCGCTATTCAAAGAGTAGGTGACAAAATAACAAACAAAAAGCTCTGCCATTCTCTTTGCGCCTGAGCGAGCTTTCAACTGTCTCTCTCCTTCTCTCTCTCTGTCTTTCTCTCTCACTCTCTCTCTCTTTGTTTCTCTCTCTCTCGCTCAATCTCTCTTGCTTTCGCTGGCTATGTGTGCGATTTGTTTATGCTAGGCCTATTTGTTGTCCCGGCTACACTCACACCCACACACACACACATATTAAAATGCACTCTCTCTCCCACGCACACACACTCACACTCACACACGCTCACACACACACAAAGTGTTGTCCTTTTACTGTTTATGCATACAGTCTGATTGAAATCAGGCAAAAGCGGGAAGAATAATGATGAAGGGGCTGGTAGAGAAGGGGAACCTGTGGCTTGACGGGATTATGTGCGTCAATGCAGGAAATATTGTCATTGCCAGGGCCAACTATTTATCTCTATCTTTATCTGTGTATCTCTCCATTTCTCTCTCTCACTCTCTCTCTCTCTCTCTCTCTCTCTCTGTGTGTTTGTCTCTTTGCCTGTTGCATATTTTGCACAACATTTTGATGACAGCTGCGTGTGGCAAGAAAGTAAAAACTAGTTATAAACTTTAATTAGAAAATAGCAAAAGTAAAGATAATTAACAGGCAAAAGGAAATGAGAGGCACTCGAGAAAAATGCGTGCGAAAAAGGAAAAGCGCCGACTAAGAAAAAAGGCAATAAATTAGCAGCAGCAGCAGTGTGGGGGCAATCTTCATTAGAAACGCCCAGAAAAGCCAGACAATTGCTTTTGGAACCTTATATCTGATACCTTCTTTCCACCAACAACAACTACCACTCTCCCTTTCTTTATCTCTCTCGAACACTCTCGCTCTCTTTCTCTGTATCATCCTGTTCAATGTCGTCTGGAACCTTCATGTACTTGAGGAAACTAGAAAACTTTCCCTGTGACAGCAAAAAGTCATAACTTGAGCCCTCCTCCTGGCATCACTTTACATCCTTTTTTGGCGCGCTGTCTGTGGCATTGCCATGGTAACTTCCTGTGTGTCCCTGTAGTGCCACGTATTTCAATGCCAACTGCCGCATTGTCAACACTTCATTTCAGTTTTTGTCACAGTGTCTCTTTCTCTCTCTGTGTGTGTGTGTGTGTGGTAAACGTTTTTCAGTTTTGCAATCAGCTTGCCGTATTATGAGCACACCAAAGGAGAGGGGGTTATCAAAAGGATGTGTGCACGTCGGTCGAAGGTCGTCCTTTCAGTTGCAGCTAAAAATAACATTGCCCCCGAACTTATTGTGTCCCTGGCAATGATTGTAGTCGCATCTCGGCACGCAAAAGGACACGACCCAAGGAAATATGTGCATAAATTTAAGTACCTCAAATAAATTTATTCATGAAGCACATACTATGCATGTTTATATAGTTCTTTATTTCTTTTTTTGATTAGCAAAGGTAGTTTGTGGTCAAAAGATACGAAATTACTTTTGCTCATGCATATAAACTAATGTAAATGAGTCGATTGATCTCAAATTGGTTAAGTCAGCTACAAAAAATAAAGCATAAAAATGAAGTAATACATAATTAAGGTGGGTTCAATGATAACTGCTATAATAATGGTAAAGATTCTCATCACAAAATACGTAATATAATCGAAATCCATTCTCTTCCGAGAATCTTCGACAATCGTAACTTATCTGTATTGGTTTCCATATACCCTTGATAAAGTTCGAAGAAATATTGTTATCAACTTGCTGCATACCTAGTCCCTATGACATGATGAATATGTTTCTTATTTCATTTTCAGATGAATATGAAAACAAATACAGCGAAACCCATTCCACGCGGACTATGTATTTTGTCTTGCTGAGCAGCTGCAACTAATTCCAGCATATCTTAGAGCAAATACAGATGTACAAACATACACACTTTTATTAGCTATGCTGAGCGAATGCCAAATCGGCATCATGTGTACGACGAGCAGCACAACAAATAACTCAAGGCTAATCAAAATTAAGATAATGGCCAGCACATTATCAAGTTGCCAAGTTCATTGGGAACATAACACAACAACTGCGAGAGCAACGCGTGCAGGACCCCTTCAGGGTCAAATGAAATTGTTCATGTTGCCCCAGGAAAGAGCAGCAGCAGCAGCAGCAGCAGCAACAACAACAATCACAATGTGAAAAGGAAAAGAAATATATGAAAATAAAAATACAAATATTGTTTGTTTGTGTGTGGACCATGGTATAGCTTATGAGGTTTGCCTTAAGCACAGCACTCGTTAGAGTGAGACAGAGATAGAGAAAGAGAGAGAGAGAGAGAGATAGAGCAGCCAGTCAGCGAAAATGCAGGAGAAAGAATGGCGTCCTTCCGCTGTCCGTTGTTGTCAACATTGCTGTTGTTGTTGTTGCTACCGTTGCTGTTGCTGTTGTGGCATTGACAAGCCAAAAGCGATGGCAAACAATGGCAACACGCCGAACAACAACAAATAGACAGCAACAGACCACAGACAGCAACAACTACAACAAGGACAACAGCACAAAAAAAAAAACAAAAAAAAAAAAACGAAATAAATAAATAATAAAAAAAACAATCCGCAGGCCGCAAAGATGCCAAGGCAAATGAAAAATAAATAACAGCAATCGACGACAAAACAACGGCAAACGGACAGACATCAAATGGCTGCAATGCAATTGAACAAATTTTCGGCGCAAAACCAACAACAACAACAACAACAGAAGAAGGACAAATAGCAAAGATAAAATGCAAAAGTAAAAAAAAAAAAAACAAAACAGGAAAGAAAAAAATGAAACTTTGCTTACATAATCACAGAAAAGCAGGAGGCAAGAGACGTGGGCGGAGAGGGTGGATGGGAAGAGAGCGTCAGCGAGAGAAAGATTGCCAGCACGTGTTTGTCTCACAAGTTTGTGTTTGCATCTGTGTGTGTGTGTGTGTGTGTAAGTGTGTAAGTGTGTATATGTGTGTAAGTATGTGTAAGTGTGTGTATGTGTGTAAGTGTGTGTAAGTGTGTAAGTGTGTAAGTGTGTTTAAGTGTGTGTGTGTGCGTGTGAGCAGCCTGCGCCTTGAAGCTGAACTTGTGCTATTCAATGTTTTTACTTGAACTTGAATATATACAAGCGCACGCTCTCTCTCTCTCTCTTGCTCTCTCTCACACACGCACACACACACACAGATGAGCGCTCTCTCTCTCTCTCTCTCGTTTGTGTGACGCGCACGTGTTGAAAGCTTTCTGACTCCGCTGAGTGCTCGCTCTTCGACTCTCTTAAGGACGGGACGACAGTAACGGTTTTTTGGTTGGGCTTCATTAAAAATGCGAGTGACGCAAGTCATCAAATTTTAATGCAAGAGAGCGCAACGGCAACGGCAACAACAAATGAGCCATAACAAAGGACAAAACAGAATAACAACAACAACAACAACAATGAAGACAAACTATTTAGCATCATGATGATAATATCGGGCTATAACTTGAATGCTTTTTATGCAGCTAACAGGTTGCCCCCTAAAAGGCGGCAACACAAAAACAACAACCAAAACTTTGCAGAAGCGTACAAATTGGATAAATTTGTCTAGCCTAAAGTTTTGGACTGAGAGATACCCTATAATATATATGTATATTTTAGAAAATATATAAAATATTAGAAAGTCTATAGAATAACACAGCCAAACTAAAATATATAAATATAGCATCCTTCTTAGACTGAGAAATAAGTAAGTAAATCATTTTATATTTTAATCAATTGTTGGGTAAATAATATAGATATAAAAGTTCGACTAATGGTAGGAAATTGCAATAGAAAATTCAGAGAACTGAAATGTATTTATTTATTTATTTTAAGTATTACAGTCAAAACAACAGAAATTAATAATAAAAAAAACAGATTTCCACAAATACTTTAATCGCAAAAGAAAGTTATGCTTTAGGTGAGCTTGAATTAATTTTTTAATATTCTCCACAAATTATGCATAGCTTTTCTTTTCCAAATAACAGGGTGTAGCGCAAAATGAAAAAGCTAACAAAAAAAAAAAACAAAGTTGAATTGAAAGTAGTTTCTGGTAATGCGGGCATTCGCAATATTCATAAGGCCAAGTCCGAAACTTGGCCAATGAAAAGAATTGTATGCAGAAAGTAGCTTCAGAGTAAATTGACTAAATTAAATTTTAATAATTAAATGCAGGCGGCGCACAGCACAGTGCCTTAGACAAGGAAGAGCAGCAAGAGCAACAGTAATATGGATGGAAAAACGGAATCCGTTGCACCCTTGTCAGTGAGGAAAATCGTGGCGAGGGAAAGTCGCCAACGTGCAAATTTGCATGAGAAATTTGGTTAGGAAAACAGCTTGAGGAGCTCACTTGAAACATGTCGTTGCATAAATAAAACCGTTTTAAAACACAATGCCGACAATGACAATGATGATAATGTTGATGATGATTACGATGATTACGACATTGCTGGCAATGTTGCTGGGAAATGGCAAACAGCAGGGCGTCGCCAACTTTGATTGACTACCAGGACTTGAGCAGCATTTGCATAAGTCCTCAGACTTATACAATGGACAACAACACTGGCAAAAAGGGGAAGCCTACCAAATGGTAAATAGAAAATTGGAAAAACAGCCGACTTAAAGGTTCCAGCTAAAGTTAATGCACCCGCAAGGTGGCAGTCAGAGCGGATTATGCCCTAAACTAAATCCATACACATTCGATTTACATATTAAAATCGCATTAGCTAACAGCTCCATAAGAAATTCAAAATGTCACATTGTATTACGCTAATTTAATTACAATTTGTCAAGGCTTTTAATGCAAATTCGAAACAACATGTTGCAAGAGAATGAAAGAAGTGAACACAATTAAATGAGGGGATAAGAATTCGACATGAATATATTATATAGCGAAGAAGACAAATTCTGGTATTTTATTATAACGAGCAGTTTTCGACAAAACGACAAGTTAAATTGAAGTGTAGCTGACATAATCTGACCAAGGAGCACCAAAATTGTCGGCAAATATCAAATGGATCAATTTGAACTGCAAATGATGGCCTGTCACCACAGGCAGTCGCAGTCGCAGCCGCAACAGCAGCCACATTTGTTGCCCAACTAGAATAAAAATTACGCCAATAAAACACGTGAGAATGCGAATGCGATGAGAGCGCCTGCCCGACTAGCAGATATCCTGTAAAGTTTAACTATGACTTGTGCGTTGTTTTGTAATGTAATCTTTATTAATCTTTCATTGGAGTCGAATATATATCTACTGCTGCCTGTCTACTTAGGAATGCCCTGCAACGCATCGAAACAGAAAGAAGCAAAGGAATATCCTAACTCTAATGAACTAAAGTATCTTAAAGTGATCAAATATATATTTTGCTGCCTGGCTACTTGGGAAGACCCTTCCCATTAATGGCTGCTGCAAAAAAAAACAGCAAAGGAATATCCATGTTTAATTTTAGCCAAGTATCTTAAAGTAAGCCACTCGAAAAAGTTGTAAATTTGTAATACGCATTATCCTAAATTTCTATTAAAAACAATGTGCCAAAAAACAACGAAAAATGCGAGAAAAAAAACGTAAATCATTTAATTCACTTGGCCATTGCCAAGTGCAAAAAGAAACAGCGCTTAACAGTAATAAAAGCTGTCTATAAATTAAGTATTCAGTTGCATGCCACAAAAAAAGAAGAAAGAAATAACAAGAGCAAGAACACGCCATAAACAAATTAGGCAACCTTGAAATCAGGACTTTCTTTTTACATAACCAGCCAACCAAAGCGAACTGACTTCCCGAGAACTGACACCCCCATCTCCAGCTCCACGACTGGCCCAATCTGCAAGAGACGCTGTAAGTAATTCATTTTTATGAGCTGCTGCCTGCCACAACTGTGGTTGCTGGCTGCTGGCTGCTGGCTGCCGGGGCACATTTAATTTCCAGCTTTGCTCTCGTATTTTGGCAAGCGAGCAACTAACGAAAACAAATGAATACCATTCATAGTTGTGCAATGCCACAAAGCCGAAGAACCAAAGCATGAATACCAATACCGGCCAAAGGTAACCTGCCCAAAAGTTAGACTTGATGTGCCAGTGCTAACAATAGATAATTGCGTAATAGCAAATAAACAAATGCGACAAAGGACATGCCCAACAAACATATGTATTTTATGCTTGTATCTGCTAAAGAATGGACGCAACATTTATAAATCATTTGTCACTGCAGGCAATTGTCAGTTTGTCAGTTTGCCAAGGCCATGCTAATAATTAAGTTGAAAACGGTTGCCAATATGGCAGCTGAAGCTCAAACTGAAACTGAAATTGAAATTCTCGAGCGCCAACAAGATAAAAAAGGAAATGGGAACAGACAAGAAAAGCAATTGATAACAGTCCGAAGAGTGGCTACCCTTTGTGGACTTGAAGTGGCATATTTAAATGACTATTGGCAGCAATCAAGTTTAACAATAATGCAGAAGAAATCCATGCTGATCAGGCATATATATATAATAATAGAAATTGTATATATAGAGTAGTTACTCTGTTACATATATTTATATATATATATGATCTGCTTCAATGTTTTGTGTCACATATCAACACAAAAAGAACAGTATGCCCAGCAAGGGCATGCCACAAAAGGCAGCCATAAATCAAGCAAAGGCACAAATAGTGCGAGAGAGAGATAGACAGAGAGAGAGAGAGAGAGAGAGAGAGAGAGAGTAAGAGCGGGAGGGGAACAGTGATTTGAGCAAAGCACACAGACACAGAACACACAAATTGTTGCACAGAAATGCGTTGTAATTGCCGAAATCAAATGGCCGTAATTTAGGTTGACAGGCCAGGAAAATATCAGCAGCAGCAGCAGCAGCAGGACTAAGCCAAGAGAGACAACAACAACAACAACAACAAGAAAAAAGAAAAAGAGGACACTACAATTTTATTTATGCAAATCGCATGTAGTTGTGGGTTAGTGTGAGATGTGTGGCAAGCTGTGGGTAGTGGCATGTGGCATGTTTATACGCTCGACGACGAAAAATGCCATATTTGAATTATGCAAATGAGGCAGAAGTCAGCAAGAAAGACACAGAGAGAGAGAGAGAGAGAGAGAGAGGCAAAGAGAGACGGAGAGCCATAAAGAGCGAGTGGGAGTGCGTTGCAAGGTTACAGGCAAGCAACAAGAGCCGCAGTAACGCATCCTGTCCACGTGTGGAGGTGAAGTCAATCGTATATATATACATAAATATGTATACATACATATATATATATATATATATATATATATATATATACAATGTGTACCCGAAGCTGAAGTTTTTAAATGTGGCCATAATCTGACCATCACATATGCTGGCAGAGCTTTGATTAAAGCCAGTGCCACAAAACCAAAAATGATGTTTAAGGCATGCCAAAAGATGGACCCAACTATGTTATTTATGTGTGTGTGAGTGTGTGGCAAGGTGAAGGTCATATATGTGTATTCATAAATATATATGTAAGCCACATGTCCTTGCCACGCCACACAAATGAGAAAATGCGTCCGCGTATCGTTATAAATAAGTTGGGTTCCCAAAAAAACGAGGGCTGCTCATAATTAACAAGAGGTATATAAGCTAAAATTTGCTGACCATTAAAACGTTTAAGAATGTGGCAACAAAGTGGAAGTTGCAATTGAAGAAGGAGCATAAATAATGAATAAATCAGCTGCAATTGACATAAACAAAATGTTTCCGGGCATTAGAAAGTTTAAGAATGAAGAGGGAGGAATTTAAAAGCAGAAATAAGGCACTTTATTTATTTGCTTTATATTTAATTCGCTTTATTTTCAAATTTAAATTCGAAATTTCGTTATGCCAAATTGATGGAAACTTGAAATTAACTTCAATAGCCTGATATTGTTCAGCGTTGCACTTGTTACATATCCTCCAATCTATGAAACAACCCTCGCCGAGAGATTCTCATAAGAATAAAGCTCTAAATCAAGGCGAAGAAATCACTTAGGACGATGACGCTGCCTGATAAGTTGGCGGTTTCGAATTAATGGAGACATTGAGAGCATTGTTCAAATCGTTGATGCTAAGCTGACTGCTTGATTCGAGGGCGAGGAGGAGTCAAAGTTAGCCATTAAAATGAAAAGTACTGCTTAGGTTGCACTTCTCCGGCACAATGATTTGGCAATGATGTGTTGCCACATTATAAATGATATATATGACAGGCTTAAGTACCCAGTGGGGCGGAGGGAAGGGCACTGTAATACATGTAGGAACGCATGGATTTAATAGCACATTGATTTTGCACACATTTTTGATATATTGAAAGAGCTATTTAAGGAAAAAACGCATACGCGCAATCAAAAGCTTCCGAGCACAAAGCTTTGACAGCTTACGCGCGCCGTGTGATGCACCCTGTGCGAAAAGCTCACGCGTAAAAAGCTATCACGGCTGTTAGCTAACAGCGCTCTAACAGCTGCTGTTAAGCATTCAAATCTGCAAACGTTCAACTTACCCAGCCACGGGAAATAAATAAATTTGTGTGCACTCGAAAAACTCACCTGCAATGAGACAATAGGGAAAGCGTATATATTAGTATAATGATTATAAATGTGAGAAATAAAATCAATCGAGAGAGTTTTTTATATATTACTATTAAAAGCAGAAGCATAAATAAGGAATATATTTTAAATTTTTAATGGACCTGAAACTATTAATGTCAAAAGTCTACAAGCTTGTATAAAGAAATGTGCTATAAAATAATTCTGATTTAATTTTCTATTATTTTATGTTGTTTTATTTCTTATTTATTTTAGTACTAATTAATGGAATTATTCGAGCTTATTTGGTTTCATTTGTTTACTTAGTTTGTTCAGCTTTAAAGCACATTTCCATATGCCACAAAATATATTTAAGAAAAACGCAACTGTAATTCCCAAATGGCAACCATACAACAACAAAAAAAAGACTCATAAAAATCAACTATGCATGGGTCATGAGCCACCTGAGAACAAAAGGAGCTATCGATTTATAAGTGTGTGTGTGTGTGTGTGTGTGTGTGTTGTGTGGCTGTATGTGCTCAACCTGACACACATTCGCATATTTGTCAAGTGACCTTTGCCGAGCAGCTGTAAAGTGCTCGCCACAGACAACTTAACCTTGCTGATCAACACTTTAAGCTATATATATATATATATATATATATATATATATAGACATAAATATCTACAATCATATCTCTTCTTTTTTTTTGCAACATTCCATCAAAGACTGAAACTCAAGTAAATGATAAGCTCTATTTTTTGTTGTCATCAAGTAGATTTTGCACAGTTGTTGCTCTTCTTCTTCTTATTGTCTGCCTTGAGCCAAGTAGGTGTTTCAGCCATCAAGATAGATATGCGTAGCGTCTCACAGCGTTGAGTGCCGCATGTTGTGTGCCGCACACAAGCTGTTGACGGACTGACCAAATAAATCACAACTAATTTCATTTGCTGTCACACATGGCGTATGCTTTATATTTAATATGTGTATACAAATGGTTGCCACTTGGCTGTGTGTGTGTGTGTGTCCCTGTGTGCGGCATAATCACAATCCTAATTGACGCCAGTTGTGCCACAGTCGAAACACCACAAAATAGACAATCTCAAAGCCGCTAATAAACGAGCAGCCAATGCAAACACTCAAAACGCCGCCAACCGTAGCTGCCAACAATAAAAATTGAATTATAAATTAGTAATGCAGGGAGTTGGTTGCAAATGTGATGCGTGCAACTCACACAACATCTGGTACCAATTGTAGAGGCCATCCTGACGATAGAGCGGCACACGCTGTCCACCATAGCGTATGCTAACCGTACTCTCCCCGGGCGACAGGCGACCCAACAAACTCTTGCGCAGCTCATAGCGCCAATCGTTGCACGATGGCAAACACTCCACACAACTCCAAGGCGACCAGCTGGCTGTTTGTACAAAGGATATCAAATTGTGGTGCTAAACTGAAAGCAATTTCAACTGATGCTGATGCTGATGCTTCCTTTTGGGGCACCACTACGTTAAGCAGGTCCTTGCAACCCAACTTTAAAGTGCCATAGCTTGATTCCTAGCATAAGACTAAATTCACAGTTGTGAATGCGATTCTGCGTCCTCAAAAAGTGCTAGAAAGCTTTGGACTTAAATTGTTCAATTGACTTTTGTTATTCACCAAGCATCGCTTGATTTACTTTACCCACTCACCCTCTAGTTGCTGCATACAAGCCGTGTGGTTCAGGTTGCAGTAGCTGTAATTCAGCTGATTAAATTCAGATGTGTGGTAGAAAAAGGGCGCACAGTTGCATGTGGCAAGCGAGCTGCGAAGGCGACAAAGTGGCACACAGTGCAGCTGGTGCACATCTTCCCCCTCAAAATGACAGCCGCGCTCCGCTAAGCGATAAGTGCTCATTGTTGCCTCATCAGCTAACATTCGAATGGGTTGCAGCTGCACGAATATCGAATCGCCGGGTGCCAAACTCAGCCTGCCCAGCCACTTGGGCAGATGGAGGCTAAAACCAGTTGTTAGGCCAAGTCGTGGCATGCGAAAAGAATCTTGCAGCGAGGCGTTTAGTCGTATGGTTAGTGAGTTCGTTATATTGCCAGGATGCTGTAGGACACAGCAGCAACCCTCACTGCTGGGCGTTAGCTGAAATAAATCCGAGCAATTGCGGACAACTTCATCTGAAATGCAGCCGAGCAACAAGGACTCGCAGCTGGGCGATAAGTGCAGCAGCTGCGCGCGAACATCCTGTGGCCAAAGTTCACCCAAAGCCGCTTGCAACGCAGCAGCTTCCTGAGCAGGCACTGCCGAAGGGTAAAAGTAACCCGCCAGCAAACGCAGTTCCTTCAGCCAATAACTTGTCGAGTTGCCATTTAAGTCGGACAACTCCCTCGCCAGCATCTGCATTTTAAGGCGACTTAATTTATTTGCACTGCAAACGCGAATGGAGGGAAATGCAACTGAATCCTCGGCAGAGTTTAAGGCTGACAAAGCCGTCACAGTTGGGCGAGTTAAGAACTCCAGCAGCGTTGTAAATACCACATAACTGGCAAAGAGTATGCCAACCGCAATGAAGAGAAACCAAAAGAAGCGTTGAAAGCGACGACGTCGTATAAAGTAGAGAAGCCCAAAACCATTGAGGCTCGTCTTCTTGAAATACTCAACGAGCGTGGCGCGAACTGCTTTCTCCAGGCGCGACATCTAAACCCCAACTGAAACCAACAGATCCAATTACAACCGAAAGTGTCGCGCATGAAATCGCAGGATGTTGAAGCCTATCAGATGTGCAGAAACACGAACAGGACATTGTCCCCACAGGATGGCAGAATAAACACGTTAATTACTGTAATTAACGTTGCTGCACGACAAGTGACCAAGGACAATATCAACATGTTAATGTGTCAAAACTGAACAAACAATAACTAGCAACAATCATCGAGTCGGAAAGGTGATCCCAAGAGCAAATTTAGAGCACAACGACGTTGTTTAAGTATCGAACAAGGATTACTGACGATTGGCTTCGGCAGGTTGATTGAAAACTTCTAAATTATCTTACAGCTATATACAATTATTCTTATCCTGCTCAGGACATTATCTAGGTACATATATACTGCTGCAAATGCTTCTAGACTCATTATCCTATCAGTTCAGAGAACTCCTATCGCGGGAGGTTTTATTACGGTCACGACTGGTGCCTTTACATATCTTCTCGATAAGAATCCTCCTTGGTTATCTTACAATCGGAAGATTGAACATCCTCTATGCGACTCTCAAGCTTGTTAATATTATATAAAGACAGGTTGTAATGTTCACAAATATATCTCTTGATGAGATCGCAACTGCTTTCATACACTTTGTTCCCCATTTTTAATGGTACAGGGTATAAAAATGTCCATATAATTAAACTCTTTTCGCAAAATATAATTATTTATATGTAAAGTAAAATAAAAATAATTTGTATTCTTATAATTAATATGTTATCAAAGAGCTTAGTTATATTGTGCTCAAAAATAACCAGAGAAACTCGTAATATAAATGCCTAAATCATATCTAAAGATGATTTTAAGTGCAGCAATTTAGCACTTATTTTCCCTACTTTAAATTGTTTGCATATCTAAAAAAAAAGAGAAGCTTGACATCATTTCAGACTTTGACAACTTTGCAGTTTCGATTGTAGGCAATTCGTCAGATTGCGTGTTCTGTTAAATTATATTTAGTTCAACAAGTGGGCAGGCCGTTTAAGGCAATGACTACATTAAGTTCAAAAGTTCTATGTTCTATATATATATATATATATATAGATATCTTGACAAGTCAAACGGCACATGCAAGCCAAGTAAACTCAAACTTAAGCACAGCCAGTCAGCAGAGCAGGCAAAACCAAGCTCTTATGCAAGCACTCACACTTAGAGAGAGAGAGAGAGAGGGCAAAGAGAGATAGAGAGAGAGAGAGAGAGAGAGAGAGGGGTTATATAGACAGAGATAGATACGCAGACATGCAATTTAACGAGCGCCTCCATTGAGAAAAGGGAGCGAGAAACTTGCATATTAATAGAAAAGCCAGCTGAGCAATCAAATTTTATAATTGCCACGCAGACTGTTGAATACTCTACGAACTGCAGCAAGTGTATCAATCTAATATACAGATAATATATATGCATAGCTATATTTTGTCTCGAAAATCAAATTAATCAAATTAATTAATTTATGGCATTGTTACAGATAATTTTGTTGTTGCGGAACGATAAGCTATCGGAGCATAATAAAAAACACTCTTAATCAGACAATAAATGACAAAAAAAAGAATAAAAAAAACAAAAGCAATTATATTTATTTTATTATTATTATTAATTGCAGTTAATCGATTCTGACTGTTCTATTCTGTTCTGCTGTTGATATATATCATTTATGCTGCCAGCTTGTTGCAACTTTCTTTTAGAAACCATCAAGTTTTCCCATCTCTGTTCATTTTGCTTTTCGACTAACAATAACTATAATTGTTGCTTTTATTGCTAACTTTTATTCCAAATTTAGCGAATGAAAACCAGAACCGATACCCCAATTCGACATTCCTTTATTATTTTCTGTACAACTAGCAAAACCTTAACCTCAATTTGATTCAGTTTGATTTGATTTTTAAAATAACTTTAAGTTAAAAGGGCATAGTCAATAAATGGAGCTTGCCAACTAGTGTGTGATATAACTTAGCCACACCACAGCCCCCCCCCCCCCCCCTCATAACCAACCCTTGCAGCACATTCCCCGAGCAGCTGCAGAGTTGATGCCCCAAAACGTAAAGCGAGCAGCAACAGCAACAGCAACAGCAACAACAATGCGGCTAGTCTACTATAAATTCCAATAAGAAACACACACACACACAGAAACTAATGGAAACCCAATCGACTCCCACACAAAACCTAATTTCCGGTTCAATTAAACGCTTGTTTATTTATTTATTTATATGATGCTCCCACAGTCGGTTGATATGGGCAAGCCCAGGGGGTTGTGAGGGGTTTGTGGGGGCATCCACATACGTATGTGTATCTGACGCTATTCAACACAATTATTTTCATTTGCATGTTCGATTTAAATGCGGGCGCAAAAACTATCCACTAATTTGTTTATAATTGAAAGATTAAAGCAGAGACATTGTCAAAATTGGGTCGACCAAATTAGAGCAATACAATTTTTGCAAAATGCTGTCAAAGCTAAAGCATAAAGCAATTTGACAGCGGAAAAGAGAGCGAGTCTGCGAAAGAGACAGAGAGTGAGACAGAGAGAGAGAGAGAGAAAAGGATTCTTTAGCTAACCGCAAAATGATTGCATACTTTAATGGGCCAAGCACTTAGCCAGAACTTGTCGTGCCCACAATCAACAACCAGCCCACATTCCACAACTCACCCACCGCCGCCCACTTTTGAGGCAAGCATGTCTGCTGCTGTTGCTGCTACATTTGAGTGCGACACGAGTTAGATGCTGCAAATTGCAATTGAATCAAACTAACTGCGAAGCGAGAATACACGCAAATGTGAAAGGTTAAGGGCCACAATGCGTGCCACAAGCGTTGCTGCTGTGCTGGGTGTCAAGTGTTTGCCCACCATTTGGTGCACAGTGTGCAAATATAACTGTGATATAAGCCCTGCGAATATATGGAACTAGAATAGTTACACATTCATACATGAATATCAATTAAAAGCTAAACACAACGTCGAATGAATTTTAATTGACAGCCACAGCAATTTTACGTATTTTAACTATAACAACTATAATTAACCGATTATTAGAGACGTGCTGCAACAAAAGCTAACATTTAGCAAATGTTATGCATATAAAAAACATGTGTTTTTTGTTTTCTTATGTAATGTGTATATTTTAATATTGTAAACTATTATTATGCTAACTAACATTTCCAGTAATTTTTAATTGAAATTCAATATAAAATTATACGAAAATAATTTTGAATAAATCTCACTGAGACTATATATTATATATTTGTAACTTAAAATTAAATACTTAAGTCCCATGCAAAGTTGCTTTCCAACTGCAAAACTATAAAAATGCAAAAATTGTTTGTTGAAAGCATAGCTGCCAAATAACTGTAAAGGGCCTCTGTGGCCTGGCAGCTTATTAAGCAGTTCGCATAACAAATCGCTAGAAAAGTGCAAAAGGCAACAACACAATCAACAACAACAACAAGAAACCGACAAAAATCACTTTGCACTCAAAAGTCTGTCGAGCAATTCAGAAGCTGCCCACACACACACAAACACACACACACATGCACTCAAATCCTTTAACGCAAAAAGCGACGACAAGCAGCAAAGACGAAGACACACACACACACACACACACACACACACACAAGGCAAGGCAAATCTCTTGCACTTTAAGCAACACACACAGATTTTACAGGGCAATAAAAAATGCGGCGCTGCCGCCGGTCGCAACGAAACGAAGCTGCGCTCTTGCTATAAAACTGTTAAATAACAGTGCGATAGTCTGTCATAAGAAACCCAACAACAGAGAGAGAGAGAGAGCGAGAGAGAGAGAGGGAGTACATAGTTTGAACACGTGCGCATGCACTCAACCAATACGACGCCGTTGTGACGTCGTCGCTTCGGCAATGACGTTGCGAAGATGCGAAAGTGCGTAAAAGCAAAACAGACAACAAGACAAACACACCAAGCAGAGGCCGCAGAAGTAGCGGTGCTGCAGCGTTTGCTTGCTTGTTGTGTTGTGTTTGTGTTTTGTGCGAAGATGAGGCGGAAGGAAACGGGACACCGAGTTGACAAATGAGAGGGAACGAAAAGTGAGAGAAGAAGAAGAGAGCGGCATAAATGCTAACGATGCGCGTTTCAAATTCGCACAAGCACACACACACACACACAGAAGTACACACATGTGTGTGTGTGCGTATGTGTAATATTCATACGTACCTTTGAAGCAAGCACAACCCATGATGTAGCCCATCATCAGCGTGGCTTTGATGTCGCCTCTAAGCTGCTGCTTGTTGTTGCTGTTGTTGTTGCTGCTGCTGTTGTTGTTGTTGTTGTTTGTGTCTTTAAGTTCGCTTTACAGTTAGTAGTTGTCTGGTCGAATTCATCAACTTGGTGCATCAATTAATGGCAGTTATGGGAATTGAAGATAAAATATCTCTCTCTCTCTCTCTCTTTTGCTCTCTTGCTCTGCTTAGCTCCCGGTCTCGTCTCATGTATTTTTAAGCACGCAATCTGCTTTTATCGCTTACGTTATCACACTTAACGGTTTAACGCTGCTTTATGCAATATATATGCGTGTCTTTGCGTATATGTATGTACATATGTATGTATATATGTATGTATGTATATATGTATTTGTGCAGATGGCATTTCTATATATTCATTGTTGATTGTGATGACAAACTTTGATTTACACTTGACTTTTATCACATTTACTAGTTGTTGGTTGTTGTTGTTTGCTGCTGCTTCAACTACTTGTCTACACAGCTAATAAAGCATTTTCAATTTGATTTCACTTTTCGATTTGTATACATATATATACGTATACATATCTATATATACATAGATTTTTATTATTATTGATTATCACTTATTGCTGCAGATTCTTCAAAGACGAACAAACAATATTTGTGCGTTGTTTGTGGCAAATTTATGCTCTTCGATGATTTCACTCGTTGCGGCATTTGTTGTTGCTGTGGTTGTTGTTGTTGTTGTTTCATTTGTGCGTTTAATTTAACTTGTCGTTTTGTATTTTAAATTTATTAATTTGATTGTGCGATGTTTGTTGTTGTTGTTGTTCTTTTGCTTTTGTTATTTCTCATTATTATATACGTAATTTACAATATCACAAAAAGAATCACTGGACACGAAACGAAAAGGCCAATTAAAATTCAATATATTCTCATGTTCAGTCAGAAATGCATCAGCATTTTTCAAGCTATTAAAAAACGCTAAATCAAGCAGCAGTTGACTAAAGGTTGTCTATATATAGAACTGTGAGTAACACTCAAAACGGGAAAACAAGGCAAATGCTCGAGAAAAATGTGCGAAAAACTTCCTTAAGCTGACTGAAGATTGACGGGAAGCCTTTAAGCTTATAGCACTTTTAGACTTTTAATAAATATGTTACTATAAAAGTAATTCTCAACAAACTCAAAGCTCAAAGCAGATTAAAGCTTATAAAACAGCTTAAAAGCTCGTCTTAATGATTTTAAAGCGCATTTAATCACACCAGAAAAGTAAGAATAAAGTCAAAATCGGAATGAATTGATTAGGTTATGATCAGCTGAGAAGGTGACTGCTTAAATTTGATTATTATTTATTTGAAGAACTTTTTAAAGACTTTTAGGCTCTTTATGCACTTAGAAATTAGTCAATCTAAACTGTGACAGATCGCAATTGAGACACACACTGACAAACACAGCAGCAGCACCAGCACCAGCATATACAGATTGAAATCACTGTTTGAGCATCAGCTCAATTGTGAAATATGTCGAGCACAATCCGAGAAAAGTGAAGAAGATACTTGTGGAGAACGTAACTGTCCGAGTGCCGCCAAAAACAAATTGATAAAGATTATAATCGAAAAGTTGACGCGCCAGGCACGATGTGGAACCAATACGAGAGCTTCTACAGAGATATATAACATAATAGTCTATAGATGGGAGATGAGGAGAGACGGCGACGGATGACGAGTAACGGATGACAAGTTGCATTGATAGCTTCACACACACAATAAGCATGCGAAAATTCAATTGAAAATTTTAATTCATTGCGAGCAATTGAAAATTGAAATCGGAATTGGAATTCACAATTGGGATGGGCCGCAAACGAGGCAGAGCAAACAACAAAGGAAACTGAACAAAATTATACACACACCGAGAGAGAGAGAAAGAGAGAGAGAGATGAGGAGAGAGAGAGAGAGAGCGAGATGGAGAGCGCAAAAATTTAATACCGGAAGCTGCAGCGCGACAAATTTAGCGGCAATTGTGCATAATTAAAAAGAACAAACAAAATGTCTGGCGAGACAATATTCGCATTAAGTATACGCCACCATAAAAGCGAAGGAATTATAATTGATGACCGAAGCAAGGCGCCCACAACAATTCAATCTTTCGCTCTCTCTATCTCTTTCTATTACAACATCTCTCTCTCTCTCTCTCTCTCTCTCTCCCGCTCTCTCCGCGGCTGGAGGTCAGTAGCTCAGGCTGAGGTAAGGGGCAGAAGCGCAGCGAAGCTGTTGAGACATTGACATTGTCATTTCTCGACTTTTATGGCGTCTTAAAATGTATCTCGAAAATATGGTAGCAAGCAGAAAAAAAAAAATAAATAAATAATAAAAAAAAATCAACAACAACCATGTGGGCAGCAGCAGTGTTTTTAATTGAGGCAAGCAAGAAACGAGAGCCGTGAAATGTGCAAGGCGAGAGAAACATTAAATTGAAAAAGCAACGAATTTGCTGGGCGACTCTTGAATACGCTTTCAAAACTTATCAGTTAATCGGGCAATTATCAGTTAATAAAGCCTTACAACTTCGTTAGATATCAGAGAGTTGCCTAGGAATAGTATTACGTGAATTGAGTTGGTCAAGATGTGAAATCATTTTAGGCCTTCTGCTTACAATTGAATTGATAGTGCAATTGTTCAGGCAAGTGAATTGAAGTGGTTTTCAGCCTTATCAAGTTGATTGCTTGAGATCCAACTGTTTATGTCCATGAGAGATTAAATTTCCAAGTGTTTTTCAAGGGGAAAACAAGGGGTTCCATCTAATTGCCAGAAGAACCTTTTCTAAGATATTGAAAATAAAATAACAGCATACAAAGTCTGGCATTATCCAATGCAAATATATCCAAATTCCTTCATAGAGTATTTATTAATGAAAAATGAAAAACACTTTGTGCATGCTCGTTAATTTTTCTTGTTTTTGGGTGCTGTGTTTACACAAAATCCGGACAATAATAAATCGAACACTGAGTAAAAATGCTAATTAATGAGCAAAAACGGAATGGAAGCGAAGAAAGGCAGTGGAAAAGATCGGTGCGAACAGCGCAAAGCATTTGTTAAACAAATTAGACACGAGAAATGGTCGAGGAGGGCATAAACTAGCCAACTGGCCAACTGGCCAACTGGCCAAAACTGACTCATTTGCATGTGTCGTAAACGGAAACCGTCTAGAACAAAATACAAGCGAACCAAAGCGAAAAGGATAGCGGCAGAAAGGAGGAAACACAGACGAGTGGACGAGCTGGAAACGGATGTCGAAACGAGTGTTTGGGCCACAGTTGATAACGAGCCAATGGCATGCAAGGTTTGAGGAGTGGCCAGCCAGCACAGGGGACTATAGCAGGACACAACTGGACGCAGTCCTTAATACACTTAACAAAAAATATATATATAATTTTTATAAAATTTATAAAGAATTTATGAATTTAATCTAATTTACATGTTTCATTTGACAACAAATAATTGTTTAATATTTATATATATAAACAAATAAAATATTGCATTTTTGCAGTTTTTCTTGCAGTGCAGAGTCTATTGACTCTATTTTGCCATGTGGTTAATCCACCCAGTGACAATTTAATTAGCAAATTAAATGCAAAATGCGCAGGTGGCGAACACACAGCACGAATCGATAGTTAACAATAACCATTTGTACGAGCTGTCCAAAGGTAGCTAACAATTTGGCCTAATACGGTCATTCATCATTTAAGCCAAATACCAAAAAGTTGGTAAACAAATGGCCCAAAACAGCAAAGCAGACCCAAAAATGGTTAAACTCAACTTACTTTTAAGGCAACTTTCAAAGCAAAAATGTGGCTAATGAATTTTCAAACGATTGGTAATCAAAACTTATCAATGACTGGAAATTTTTGTTGTTTTTTGTTTAATTTTTTTGCTTGTTGCTGCCCTAATTGCCAAGTTGGAAACGTTTTGTTTGTCTTGGCTAGCAGTAATGACTAAGCTCAACGAGATAACTCAAGCAGAAGGACAGGGCAGTGTGTTGATCTTATACCCAGTGAATTTCCAAACCAGTATCTATGAAACTTTTTCAACTTCTCTAGAAAAAAATAAAAATCAAAAATAACAAAAGGGAAAATGGTTTAAGCTGACCTTAAATTTTGTGAAACAATTGAAAAATCTATAAAAAACTGAGTGTTTTATTATCCATTGAAATTGAATAGACCCCTTATTGACAACATATTATTGGGTATTATGATTATTAAATGACTTGCTTCACACACACACACACACACGCAGATTACACGAATTTATAGAGTGCTCTTGTGGAACAGATTCCTCCTTGCCACGTTCCACCTCTCAATTGGAATAACAACAACTGACTTCAGTTGGCTGCCTTGTCTAATTGCATTATCTCAAATGTGGGCGTCGCACACTGACTCAATTATATACGGCTGGATATATATATATATATATATATATGTATATACATAGGAGTGCTTATCGGGCAGTGCTTTGCAGCAATTTATCTGAGCGAGTTAATAAGATTTTGTTGGAGAAACGGCAAATACAAAAATAGCATATCTTATTAGATTAGAATGCGGCACAAGCGGAAATCAAAGTACGAAAAATACAACAACAAAAAATACAAAAATGAAACAAATTATTCGACTATTGAGATGATGAGCATATTGTTCTAGAGAGACTTAAGGTGAACAGCTTTTCAGCAAATAGTTCCCATAAGGTTGCGAGTGAACTGTGAACTGCAAACTCATCAATTTCATGCGAATCCCTTAAGATTCCAGCTGGCCAAGGGATGAAAAGAGGCAGCGTTGCTTGCTTTTGTGGCACTTTGCAACACTGCTGCGCGCTAACCTAGCCCAAGACAAAAAGGAGCTGAACTGAAGCAACAAGAGCCATCAATTTGATTGCATACTATTAAAAATAAGTTGAGCAACTTGCGAAATATATATTTATTTCTAGTGCAGAGAAAAAACAGAAAACAGAAGACACATACACAAACACACATATACAAATACACACACACACACACAGAGAGACACACACACACAGAGAGACACACACACACTGACAGCACTCAACTCGCGTCGCATCTCTGACGAAAGCGCAGCGAAAGAGGGAAAAAAAAGGTGGACGACCTCAGGATGCAGATGCGGTCAACGAGAGCGAGACACACACACAGACACACACACACAAGCACAAACTCAAATAGATAGCTGTAAACATGTGTTTAGGCCACAATTTGTTTTAAGCAACTCAATGCACTTTTTACTATTATTTAAAAGTTTAATGCACAAACTTTAACGTGCACACAACGTAAAATTAGCCACAGTCTGCTGAGCTGCTATTTTTTCCCCATTACTTTGGTCCTGTTACTTTTTTTTTTTTACCGTAGCAGCAAAACAAAGCCAGAGAGAGAGAGAGAGAGAGAGAGGCAAACGCAGCGAGAGAGCGCAACGAATAACAATGTGAAAAGGCAGGACGCAAAAAAGGATATGGCAACTAATGAGAGAACGCTCGCTTGAGAGAGAGCGAGCGAACGAGAGAGAGAGAGAGAGAGAGAGAGAGAGGGAGAGGTTCGCCCAATGGTAGGCAACAATTTGATGCTTCCTCCGCCACACAAGCCACTTGGCCGACGCTGCGTATGCGTAATGTGTGAGCAACGCAGCACAGCACAGGCGGCGAATACCCAACCAAAAATGGAATGACGGAAAATTAAAGTTATTCACTCGCTCGCCAGCTTGCTCGCTGCAACACACACACACACACACACACACAGCTCAACAAATAAACCCCGAAAAATAAAAAACAAATAAAAAACCAAGACGCTGCTCAACCGGAAACCACCCAAAAAGCCAAGCAAACCACAGCAGCAACTACTTCTACACACACACACACACACACACACACACACACATGCAAATTAGAAATGCTTTTGCGTGCCTGCTTTGAATACGTCACACCCCAACCCAACCCAACCATCGTCTCCCTACCCCCTTCCCCCGCTCCCTTCGCTCATTTCTTGCTGTTGCATTTTTACACAGAAATTCCTTTTACACAAATATTTTTTTAGCATTGCGCTTTGTGCGCGTTTCGTCGAAAGCAAGCATTTCAAATGTACCGTTAGACGTTAGTCCTCGTCTGGTTTGTTTTTGTTTCGTTTTATTATTTCGTAGGGCTTTGGCAGTGGCGGGGGTGGGGGTGACGGTGGGTGTTACGGGGGGTTCGGTTGGCTAGGCTCAAAGCACTCTTGTTGCTGTTGACAAAACCGCAAAACACAATTTGTAATTGCATTCGTTGCAATTTCGCTGACGTTGCACCTATTTTTTTGTTCTTACTGTGAAATGCTGGTCTATTTTAAAATGGTATATTTTATGCGGAAAAAACGAGCAGGCAAATGTAGTTTAAGCATTAGACATAATTGTTCAACTGATTTCTAAGAAGTAATTATAAAAAGTCAACAAAATGCCATTCTAAAAAACAGAAGCAGAAAAAACCTGTACTAATATTTAGAGCCAAACAATTTGAAGGCTCTTTAAAAGCAGCTTCACCTTGAATTTATGCACAAACACAAGGCGGCGTCTGGCTAAATGACTTATAAAAATTGCAGCTATCAAATATTACATATTTTGACGTGTACAATTGTTGTTCAACGCACACACAGACACACACATGGGGTAGAAAGAGAGAGGGAGAGAGAGAGAGAGCGAGAGAGAGAGAGAGAGAAAGAGCGTCAGCGAGACAGACAAAGAGAGCGGGAGAGGGGGACGAGACAGCGAGAGTGCGACACTTCAGGAAAAAACAAAAAAAAAATATTACAAAAATAAAAACAAAACAAAACGTATAAAAGTAAACACAATTACGAATATTTGCGCATATTTTGCGTGTAAATATTTTTGTTGTTTTTTCTTCTTTTTTTTTGTAATTAATATTATTATTATTTATTTATTTAGTTTTTTTTTTTTTTTTTTTTGTATTGTTCTAACGCGACGAGAAAAACACGCGCTGCTCTAGCGGGCTGCGTTTTAATGTTAACTGAACATAGGAAATGACAGAGCCGACAGGCAGCAGAAACCGTTTGCCATAAAAATGCGACGCGACCAGTCGAATTCACTCAAAAGCCAACAACAAAAACGACGCAGTAGCAATGATAAAAAGTAACAGACGAGAGCGTAAGCACAAAGAGAATACGCTCTCGCTCTTCCTCCCTCCAGCAGTCTCTCACTCTCTCTCTCTCTTGACTGGCTCTCTCAGCGAAACAAGTGCAAAATAAACAAAAGCACAAAACGTGCGCGTCGCGAGAACGTTGACAACGGCGGCGACGGAGACGAGCAAAGAGCAGCGCGCAACAGCAAGCAGCACATGCCGGCTATTAAAGCTGCAGATATCGTCGCATCATCAAACAAGCAAAAATGGAAAAGAAAATAAAAAAAAAAACAAAGCAAACAAACACGAAGCGCTTCAAGCACACTAAATATTTTCATAGTCATCAAATATGCGAGCTGCTCATTATGCGAGAGCGAGCGAGCGAGAGAGAGAGAGACGGAGAGAGAGTGATGCCAGCAGAAGCGTTATTTGTTTACCGTTTAAATAGCCAACAATGTCTGCAACACCCACTCGCCCCCCCCCCCCCCTACCCCATTCCCCACCTCCTCGCTTTCTATTATCCCTACAACTATTTAAGAATTTGTTTGTGTTTTGTTTAACATTTTATCTGACTATTTGGCAAGCTGCCGCAAATGCTGACATTCTTTTTTTGGCAAAGCGAACACAAACACACATGCGTGTGTGTGTGTGCGTGAGGAGGCAAGGCGCCTGACTAACTGTTTTCCGGGCGTTAGCTGGCATCAAATTGGCTTAAAGCGCGTTTAATTTACGACTATTGTTGATGTTTTCGTAATTGAGTTTTGCCCGCCCAAACACTTAAAAGTAGGCAACGATATTTATCGCTTTGTGGCACAACCGCAAACTATGCAATGCTTTCTGCCACAATGCGTTTGACAAATTATGCTGATTTCATAGAACACTTGTTAAAAAAAATGAAAGTGATTAGTTTTATAAAAACAAATCAGTGGATTGAAAATATAATTATAATATAAATCGATTGATTGATTGACAGCATAAACTATGTATATCAATCAAATAGA
This sequence comes from Drosophila grimshawi, assembly GCF_018153295.1. Lineage (NCBI taxonomy): Eukaryota > Metazoa > Arthropoda > Insecta > Diptera > Drosophilidae > Drosophila > Drosophila grimshawi. The sequence goes on along the minus strand of NW_025063240.1, from coordinate 13,068,362 downwards.
AATAATATTGGTTAAGGGAATGCGCAAAGTTCTGAGCAGAATTTTACAACCATCGAAATTCCTGACAAAGTCTTGGAATAATGTTTCAGGCATTCTGTTTTTATTGAATTCAATTTTTCCAAACGCAATAAAGTCGCAGAATATTTTTGAAATTGCAGTTTTGGCATCGCAGGTTTGGTTTTTCTTCGAAACATATGCAGAAGCAATATGAAATTCGTCTGCTTTAAGCAATTCCATCGATTTGCTCTTCACAAATTGTTAACAAAAGCCAGGAAACTTCGCATCGATGTTGACAAACCAATTCATTTCGAGAAACTTCCCTTTCAATTGTTACATTTCAATTTACAGTAAATATAAGGCCCGACAATATATAGTTGGTCCATTTGCAAAAGGCAATAAATTTTAAGTACACTAATGTGAAAAACCCCCATTTTGCCAGCCCACTTTTAATTTAAATAATTCTCAAACTTACCGTTATTATTGCTGATGGCGAATCGCTGCTGCAACTGTTGAGCCAATGCCTGATGGTGCTGAGCGAGTGGGGTGAGCGGTGGGGGCTGTCCCTGCTGCTGCTGCTGCTGCTGCTGCGGCGGTTGCCCGACACCCAGCTGCTGCGGTGCCGACTGGGAGTGCGGGACTCCGCCGCTCATCGAGGATGTGTCCGAGGAGGCGCCATCCGAAATGAGGCAGCCATTGGCCATGGAATTCTGTTGATTGAGGCTGGCGCCGTTGAGCATGGAATTTGCATTGAACTGTTGCACGGATATGGAGCTGGGCACGCCACCCGACTGTTGCAGCTGCAACTGCTGCTGGGCGCTGCCATAAGTGGTGGCATTTATGGAATTGTTGGCTTGATTTATGGAATTACTATTGTGGACGGCTGAGTGTAGAGAGCCATTGGCATTAGCTCCGCTTGTATTATAGTACGACTCCTCGCCTGTCACGATAAATAATATAGAAAGTATTAATTTTTTAAATTAAGATGGACTAAATTAATTATTAAAAACTAGATATTCGTTAGAAATGTTAAATTTATTAAATTGGGAAATGAATTAAATGCACATATTATCTAAATATTATTTTTTTTATTAATTTATTTTTAAGTTATTTCACATTTTAAAAAATAACGCTTTTATTTTTTGCTGTGTCTACTTTCAGCCATTCATAAAAATGTGGCAAGCTTTAAGCACAGCTCTTTCATTCTTTCGTTCATTCAACTTTCTCGTCTAAAGCTTTCTCTAAAAACAAAAAGAAAAAACTTTCACCCCCAGATGGCGCCATCTGTTGTCTAGTGGCAGCGCCAAGCTTTGCCCAACTTGCCTGACTCAAGCAAATCCAACTTGAGGTAGGTTCGTTTCAGCAACCCCCCCACTGCCTCTCGCCATATCTATCTCTCTCTCTCTCTCTCTCTCTCTCTGCCCGTGCTTCTTCTGTCTCTTCTCATTGATTTTGAATGCGTTTCACGTGCGTTTTATCGTAGAAAGGCTTCGGCTCGCTGACGTCGCGCGTTGACAATTAGCCGTTGATTAATTACCATCACCGGAGAATGTTGCAATGTCGCGACATTGCCCCGTTGAGAGGCTAGAGTGTTTACTCCACTCTCCAGCTGTGTCAGCACCAACTGACTCGTCTCGTCATGTCTCAGGTGACACGGAAGGAAAACAGAGACCAAGTGTATTTCCCCCCCACTTGACCACTCTTTAGCCTTTCCCCGTTATTGAGGCAAACAATTTAGCAAAGTGCCAGCGAATGCTTAAACCTGGCATCAGCTGCGTGACTCTCGGGCTAAGCTCAACGGTTGACTTAGTCGTCGTCGACTAAATCGTGCGTGGATTATGGCCAATTTCCATCTGTTGACTCAATCGTTAGCCATCAAAGATATGCGTCTGTCCGTGTGTCTCTGTCTGTGTCTGTGCACGCCCTCCTGCGGGCAAAAGCTGAAGTTGCACAAACAGTTTGCCAACTAAGAAAAAAAGTTGGCTGCTTGTGTCAACAAATTGCACTGGGAAGTAGAATGTGGTTTATAGACAGGAGTGTAAATAATTCAGCATAAGCAATGTCAAACGAATGACAAGAATAAATATGAAAACATTTTCGGAGGCAGATGAAACTTTGGTTGTCAACTAACTATTTTGTTACTGCCACTGACTGCTGATGATTGACCAAATAACACTTTGAAAACAGCGAATAAGCAACTTTTACTCAGTTTATGTTTGATTTCCCTAACAATTACTTTACCTTATATATACTTGTTTGTTTGTATATATATTCTGTTTATGTTTATTGTGGACACTAAGCTGTTATACGAGATATATTAGATTAATTATTCAAACAAAGATTTAACATTGAACAAATAGACAAACAGCGATAAATATAAATGTAGAACTCTGAAGTCCTTTATCTAAAATGTATAAAACCCATCAGAGGTTCAACAAAAAGTTTAACTTGTTGACTCAATTGAGAGTCAAATCTGAGCAAATCTTAAACTTAAGAGAGATATTGACCCAACCTCTTCATCACACTTACCCGGCTCTGGTATGTTGCCCAGCGGACTCTCCGGCAGCAGAATGCCCTTTTGCACTAACTCATCGCGATTGGCACGTACAGAAATCTTGCGCTCCAGTGCTGTAAATACCATGACGACCATAAAAATATGCATATTTATGAAATATTCATTGAAATTGTAGTAGATAAAATGCTTTCGTCCACTTACATTTGGAGGCTGCTTCGAATTTTTCGCTCTTCTTTTTTCGGCGCCATTTCCACGGCTTGAAGAATCGTCCCAAAGCGCTCAATTTGCTTTTCCGCTCGAGGGGTGGGGTGCGGGTGCCGGAGCCCAAACTATTTGTGCGTATGGCTGCGCCATTTTGTTTCTTGGCTGCAAAAAGACAGACAGAGAGAGAGAGACAGTGAGTGAGTGAGAGAGAGAGAGAGAGAGATTAAATGTGTGCTAGAGTGAGCAAGAGCGCATTAGAGTCATATTAATTAGCTGGCAGCTGAAATTGTGTCAACGCCATTATGAATATGCAACGGTGCGCGGAAGCGGAAAAGAGGCCGCCAAATTGGGGCCTGCATACCACCTCACATACCCCATACCCCATATATTTGGTGGCATGCGGAATATTGCAATATTGCAGTTGCAGCTACATATTTGTGTTTGCTGCTGTTGTTGCCCATCGAAAGCAAAAATTGAAAAGCGAAAATTACAAAACAAAGCTTGCTGCTGTTGCTGTTTGTTGTTATATAATCAACAAACATCGACAACATTATCAATAACATCATGATCATCATTTGACAATTCAATTACGAATTCAAAACAGGTTTCTGTTGCAACAGCAACAGCAACAGCAACAACAACAAGAAAGTTAAGTGCCCGCGCACCAAAGAATTCTAAGCAAAATTGTCAGCAATCCAGCTTGCATACAAATAAACCAGCTAGTTGAGTTTTGTAGCCAGCCAAATGTAGTTGGCCAGCAAGCAAACTAGTAGGATGGGCGCAGCTCAAATAAACCTCCCTCGCCCAGCCCCCTTCCTCTTCCACTTCCCCTTAATCCCACTTCACCCCCTTAACCAATTTTTAGTCTTTGATATTTGTGCTTCATTTTTTTGATTAGTTTGCTTAGCCAATTGGGTAAAATCTCACATATGCAATGAGAGTGGGACGGGCGGGTGGCTGTATCTCATAGATGGATAGATGGAAGAGACAGTTAGCAAAAGACACAAACGAAAAAAGGAAAAAAAGAAAAACAAAACAAAGCAAAACATTCCATCTCAAAGTTGCCCCATTCGAGTGATGTTGCTGCTGTGGCAGCTGTGACTAGTTTGTTGTTGTTGTTGTGGACTCTGAGATGCTGCCTCCGATAAGCTGGGCACACACACACACACATACGTACCTAAACATACACCCACACAGTCTAGTCACACACACACACACACACAGCTTAGTATATGTTGCCATGGACAGCAATTCAAGCGTTGAAATTAGGCTACCTACAAATAGCTGGAGGAGAATTCCAAAACCAATCCAAATGGAGGGAAAAAAAAATGTCATGAAAAATAACAAATGACAAAATCAACAACCACTCAACGAAGTTCAGCTACGCTTACAATCTAAAAAACTGTGTAAAAAAAACACAAAAGATTTAGAATGAGATCAATAAAGAGTATTATAGACTCTGAGATCGTCAATATTAGCTCGCCTGCTGCTGCCGATCAAGAATATATACTTCCCACTGCTTCCCATTAATTGTTACATGCTTTTTCCTATTTATAATGGATTCACAGTGTAAATAAAGCTGACTAATCTAATATAATTATCACAATACACTGTGTCAATATAAATAAAATAACATTCAGGCTGTGGTCCAATTGCTTCATCTTTAAAGCGAAACCTTTCAAGTTCACTTTAGTTTTTAAGTGCAACACAACACTTTAATTAGTGTTGAAAAATAGCGTGGTTCAAAGCAGCACTTTTATTAACTCGAAATGAGATCAAAAGTTGGCAACCAACGTTTGAAAGTCTTTTAAGTCGCACTCTTACAGAGTATTTATAAATACCGCAAACTGTGGCAAATGGGCCAACAACTATTTGGCTTCCTTAACCACAGACCACTCCAACCCACCCCCCTCTCTCTTTATCTCTCTCTCTCTCTCTCTCTCTCTCTCTCTGAGTGAGACGCGTGGCCCTTCAGCTTCTGTTTGTGGCACAGTCGGACTGTGTGTGTGTGTGTGTCAAAGTTCTGTCCCAATTGTGGTCAATTGTTGAAGCAGCTTTTCATGCTTGATTTGCGTTGCATAACGGGGAGACGACACAGGGCAGAGATAAGGGAGCCCCACCGACTTAAAGAGCGCGCTGCAAAAACAAAAATGTGTGTCAAGCACGAAGGGAGAGGGTGAAGAGGGGATACAACATAGAAGTAGTAACACCACTGAGAAGTTGATGTTGCTGTTGCTGCTGCGGCTGCAGCCGTTGCTGTTGCACGTGAATGACATGCAATACAGCCCGAAGGCGACAACCGCAACGGAAATGATGCCTCATTTAAATGGCGCCATGGAAAATGTAAAAGAAAAATAAAAAATAAAATAAAGAAAAAAACAAAAAGAACAAGCCGACAAACTTTAGAGAAAAATCACAGCATGAGATTAAAGAAAAACTTTTTTAAAGCAACGAATTTTCACAAACGCAAAATATATGCAAAAATATATAAATAAAACACAACTCAGTCAGCGTCGCTGGCGACGTTGACGTCGACGTCGACGTCGGCTCCCACCATACATATATATAAATGATTTTTTTATTTTTACATATTGCGAGAAACCGGTTTTGGATTTTCGGAGGCACAGCTGCTGCTGCTGCTGCCGCTGCTGCTGCTGCTGCTGCTGCTGCTCCACGTTTGAATGGATGCAGCATACTCTAAAGATTTGGCTTCAAAAAAAAAACAAAAAAAAACGACAAGGGCGGCAACAACAACAACAACGAACAACAACAAACAGCTACTAACAACAACAATAACAATGCTTGTAATATTTTTTATGCGAACGCGTGGAAAACGAGTTTTCGCGAAAGTTGTTTGTGGGTCCCATTGTTTTCATTTGTTGTTGTTTCTGTTGCTGTTGCTGTTGCTGTGACTCTAAAGTGTTGTTATTCTCGCTTGAATGCCCTCAGACAAAACAGCAAATTCAGCTGACAAATGCTAAATTTTAAAAATATTATTAGATAGCAAATAATGTGTGTAAAAAAAACAACATCAAAATGGAAAGTTGCTCAATTGAAGGGGGAAACGTTTCTAGAAAAATTGTGTATGAATTATGCAAACACACATGTGGCAAATAACATGGCATATAAATTATGAATAACAATATATTAACGTCTAAATGATGATTTGTGCTTGTTTTTTTTTTTATGTTTAAGTGCGAATATTTCTGTTTAATTATTCGCATAAATTTCATTGTTTGCGCAAGGAAAATATACAAGATTATTATCTATTCATTTAAATATGTATTAGAGTTAGATATGAATTCACAGAGAATTTTAAATGATCAATTAAAAAAGAAATGGTAGAAGCGGAGAAGGAAGGAAGGCTATCTTAGACACGTCGAAAATTAAAATACCCTTCCCGAACGGAGGCAACCTGCCGACTTCATTATACTCTTTTTAAACAAACGAAATATATAATATATAATATACTGGGCACTTTTAAAATGCGCTTGCTCTGTCATCAGCTTTTATTTCAATCAGTGCTGCTATCAGCTTTAACTTTATCATAACTTCCAGTTGCATGTCTCAAATCAATTACATCGCCCACTACAATATATATATATATATATATATGCGTATGTATGTAGTTATCTATAGCAGCTTATGTAAATTGACAATTGTCGTGTTCCACTTAAAGCACAGTCAAGTGCACATATGTCTTTGTATATATATACACATATTTACATAGATATAGCATTGCTGATAAACTAAGCCACGCAAATTGACAGTCAGAAGCCGCAGCAGCAACAACAATTTATATTTGCTAAACGTGACACAGAAATAATGTACAATAAATAATAATATATAATAGTTTGCGCTCTTGTCTTAGTTAAAATTTCTAATGCGTTGAAAAAAATGTCGACGGTCTGACAGAGTGTCAGTGAAAAATCCAACACAAAAATCAAATTAAAATGCATAACGAGGAAAAAATTAATTATAGCCAAAAAGCGAGGAAAAACCAAGCGAAGCAGAAAATTTAAATGTCTGCCAAGTGCAACACGTGACAAAGAAAGTGAGAAACAAAACAGAAATGAATATTATAAAATGTGCTCTATAAAAAATGTCTGATTTTGAGTTTGTTGCTTTCTTTTTGGTATTGGTTTTTGGTGAGCTTTCAAAAATAAACTGAAATTATATTTGAAGGTTGCAAGCGCCGGTAATTGGTGCCTAATAACACTAAAATCAACTATGCGATTACTGAGCTAATTTGCTGTGCCTGTCAGTCGATTTTGATTGCGGTGTATGAAACCCGAAATTAATTGTAATTACGCGCCTTGCGAAAAACACAGATAAAAATGCTGGCAATGTGTGGATTCAACCCCCTCCCTCCCCCACCAACAATTGAGGGGTAGATAAAGAGAGGAAGAGGCAGAGATAGGCGGCACAGTCAATTTACGTTTGGGGCTGTGGCTGTCACGTATCTTGACAACGGCTCTTTTTTTTTGAGGAAAATGGGAAAATGAAAATGGAAAATCTCGCGACAGATTTTTTTCTTTTTTTTTTTTGGTTGTTTTGTCGCACGGCACATTTGCAAAAAGCGCAACAAAGCGTTCAGCATGCACGTTGCACAAAATTCAAATCACATTACGTATACGCAACGTTGATCAGGCAATACAAAACGTGCACGAATCATACATTGACAGCTCAAGGAGGGGCGTCACCAGGGGCAACAGCACTAGCAGTTACCACTGGAATATTAGATCAGTGAGTGTGTGGGCTTAAAGTGTGTGTGCGGCGATTGTGTGTCTGAATGACAGTTGCGGCACTGAAGCGCAGCATATCCATAGCCAATGTCAAAAAAAAGTACAAAAACAAAAATACGTAAAACAAGTGAGTAGAGGGAAAAGTTTTGAGGGGGCGAGGGAGGCTATCAGACAAATGCAGCTGCTTATGACTTTGCTATCGATAGTTGTTGACTTTGGGACGATGATGTGCACTCATAAAACTTACAAAATTATGGAGAAAAAAAAAAAAAAAAAAAATTCTCACAATGCTCGTTGAACTCCCTTCTTCAGTATTTATTTATTTTAGCTACATTATTTACAATTACTTTGTTAGTATTAATTTATATGTGTGTACAACATTTCAAATGAGTTATTATGCAAAATGGGCAAGTATTTATGCCGCAACCTCATGTTACCCACCCAAGCCCATCCACAAACTGAGGCCCCCGTATTACACCCGTAATCCCCTCTATCCACAACCATTTGACGGCTTGCACGCGTACGTCAAAGTCAAAGTCAATTGCGATAGACACTTGTGGCGATTACGTGTATTATGTGGCAAACTCATAACTCTCTCAATTGTCCAAAATAAATGTGACGAGAGAGTGTGAGAGAGAGTGAGAGAGAGAGAGAGAGAGAAGAAACGAAATTGAAAGATTTATGAGCAAAAGCAATGAATAACAAATAGCCATGAATCATGGGACAATGCAGAGCAATCAAATGATAAACCAAACGCATAAATGTATAAATTTTATATATATATATATATATATATATATATATATCGGAAAACTACATGATTTATAAATATAGATTACACGGCTGTGTTATTGGTTGTAATATTTTTGTTGTCGTTTGTTATTGTTGTTGCAGCGGCACGTGTTGTATGCCACATTAAGAGACTCTCTGTTGCAGCTTAACTCACAACTAATTGCATGTACATTGCATGACATCTGACATATTCATCGTTGACATTCAATCAACTGAATTATGGCTAAAAATAGCATTGGAATGAGTTACATTTCAGTATCAAATAGAAAGCGCCTCAAGCGCCACTCTCGTGTGTCACAAAGAGGGGGCAGCAACGGTTAAAGGGGGCAACGCGATGTAATAAAGTGATGGCCATAAAGAGCAGCAGAGAAAGGTTATGTTCGGCATGACGAACTCTTGATACCCTAGCAGAACACCATTTAACTACAAACTGTTAAATTTAACTATTTGTTACGTTAGATTGCATTAGGTAGAATGCATAGAATACCTGTTTGCATTGAGCAGACAGACGAATCAAGGTATATTTACTTGTATATATATTTTCAAGAATTCGAGTCACATCTCCTTTAATGCGTGACTAAATAATAATACTCTCTTCAAGGGTATACAATAAAAATAAAAATAGGAAAGACTTTGGCTAGCAACGCCGAATATTAAACACCCTTTGCAGAGCGAAGTCAACTCGCTGACATCCATATAAATCTACAAAAAATACTCATTCTGTCTAGGGAAGCCGATGCTGATGATATAAGAAGCATTATAATAGTATTGAGTGAGTTGAGCTCGCAAATATGTGCTGCCTGCAGCAAAGATACGAATGTGTGCCAGTTTTTTTATAAGTATTCCATTCAAAACAGAGGAACTACTACTCATAGAAACAGATAGACTGGCAGTCATATATCAACTCGGAATATATATATATTCTATGAAGTCGCAGACATCTTCTTCAATGCGTCACAAGCTTTTCAACGGAATCACAATGCCTTCTGCCAGGGTGCAAACAAGTTGAATTGAAGCGTGTTGTCTCTGCCACGCCGGCAGCTCAAATTACTCAACGAGCAACAACTTTTTTTCTCTTCTTTACTTTTTGGTTAATTTGATTTCAGTTTTGAGGTGGTGCGGTGGTTCGGTGGTGTGCTATGGTCCTGCGGTTTTTTGGCTGGCCTGGTGGCATGCTGAATATTTACAACATTGTTCTCTGTCGCCCGAGCTGCGTGAGCTGTAGGCAAATAAGTTTATTGGACAGACGGCAGCAAACAAAATAAAACAACAGCAAAGAAACAAAAAACAAGAGATAAAAATAAAGCCTAAAAAACGCCGGCAAACAATTCAGTTGAGCAGCATATGCTCAAATATTGGCAAAACAAAAAAAAAAAACGAATAAAAAAAAAGAAAAACAAATAAAATTTCATTTTCAATTAGCATAAAACTCGTGTAAATCACAAACGAACCATTTGCATTTTATAACTAACAGCATATGTGGGCCAGCCACTGTATATACATTAATTTACATATGTATCTGAGAGATACACTTGCAGAGAAGGAGAGATGGAGATGGATACACAGAGAAATGTGCGCCAAACTAATTAAAAACATTTCAATGAACTCTGAATTTGACTGGCGGCAATTAAAATCTGCTAAATTGCTTGGCTTCAAAACAAAGCAGATGCAAATTTTGTGGATTTGTTATTATTAAAGTGTTGCCTGTTTGTAATTGGCTTCAAAACATAAAAACTAAATACGCAGCGTAAATTTGAGGAGCATTTTCACAAGTTTCGGCATGAATTTTTAGCTGTTTTTAGCAGAAGTTCTGTAAAATGTTTCGCTTGGAAAATAATAGAATAATAGAAAGCCAAAAACTTTAAAACTTAACGGTTCAATAGCTTTTTTTCTAAGAAAACTGAATAAATGAAATACTTAGCTAAACAATATCAAGCCTACAGAGTATCTCCTAGTGGCGCAAACAATGTTGTTTGTGATTACAACATATTGTTGTTGTTTTCATTTGTGTGTATTTCATTTGACTATTTGCACAAATTGTTGAATAATTAATGAGGTAAATATTTAAACAAATTGTTTGCCAGTTTGCTTACACTGCACAGTATGCTACAAATTGATTTTTGAAACAGTAACAGTAACTTGAAAGGAGAATCCTTTCGACAAACACATTTTAAGTAGACTTCCAGCCAGACCAAATCCCATAGACAAACATAGTTAGAAGTAGACAACAGTTGTGGGCTTAAGTTAAGTCCTTTGTGTGCAAGTAGTTTGCATTCAGCTGGCTGGCTAAACTTTAAGTACAGTTAATGCATTTCCCGCGCCAAAACTTTCTCAAACAGCTGGCAAAAAAAAAAAACAAAAAAAAGGCAGGACTTTCAACTCTAGAAATTGGCAGCGAGCCAAGTTGAATGCTGGACGGCGACCGAGGCGAGGCAAACACCTGAAGTGCTGACAATGGCAACCGGCGACGTCTGATAGATAATGGACATAGTTTTGCAATGTTTTTTATCTATGAAAAAAGAAAAAGCAAAAACTGATTGGCAAACATTTTGTGGCAGACTGTACAGCAATCGGCTGACACGTCTGGAATTGATATGAATGACAAATGGATTGCTGCAAACTCTTGACCCGCAATGCAAGCAGTAACCAGCTTTTTCTCATTTTTACTCTGCCGCTGTAATTAAGATAAATGAAAACGGACTGCAAAAGTGCAGCTGCAAAAGATACAGATCGAAAGAAAGATACATAGAGAGAGAGAGAGATAGAGAGAGAGAGAGAGAGAGAGAGAGAGAGTGCTACAAGCGAAACGCATATTTAGATTTCTTCATTAACTGCAAAAATAAAAGCATTTTTACTGAAGCTGACGCTGGCCACGTGCCACAACATGAGACTGACTACTCAGCCATGAGATCATCAGCGACAAGTCAAAGTCAAGAATTCGTCTCATCATTTGACGACTGTTGAGATTTGCATATTCTAAATAAAAGTACAAACAAAATGGGCTCATAACTTGGACTTGAAAACTTAAGTTGTCACAACTTTTGTTGTGATTTTCGTTTGGGAATCGAATTCATTTAGTATTTGCAATTTGAAATGTATACAGAATAAACCCTGAATACAAAATTGAAAAGTTCATCTTAAATTTGCCTTGTAAATCAGATAAATTTATCACTTTCAATTTTAGTTGTAGAATAAACTCTGTTAATTAATCTATTTGGATACGGCTGCTGAAAGTTTTCAAAGGTAATTTCTTGGTTGTATTTTGATAAATATATATATATATATATTTCTTGACCTCCATTTTGAGCAACTCGAGAAGTCATTAACACTTTCTTTCAAATGTTAAGTTGCTGCTTGTTTAGCTTGTCTTTCGTTTTTTTTCTTTTTTTCTTTGAGTGTAGCCTGAAGGGTGCGGTATTTTGATCGATCAGTCGATCAGTTTGTGAGTCGTGTCGGTCAATGTGACATGTTTATTGCCATAGTTAAAAGAGTTAGTTAAATGAGAGTGAGGTGTCTGCCGAGGGTCATTAGGAACAGCGTGTCGCATTAATCACACAGATTGGAAAGGCTTCGATTGTCGATGGGGTCATCATGGCTTTGACTTATGGCTGTGATTTTATTTTATGGCATGTTTTGTTTTTCTGTCTCATTTTTTTTTGGTTTTTGTTGGTTGCCTCAAGCTAACTATGCTTAAGCACTTTGCGAACTGGTTAATTGTAGTTTAACTCCATTTTAAGTGGCAATTTGTTCGCCAGAGGGTCACGATGAACTATGGAGTGTACACGATTTCAACTTGAACTTGGAACTCTTTTAGCGAAACTTGAACTAGTGGTATTCGAGACTAATAATCGTGTATTTTTTATATTGATATGTACTCGAAATGTGCTTTTACAAATGTTAAAATATGTTTTTAAACATTTTCGTGCATTTTGAAAGTGTGGCAACTCCCGTCAACTTATAGGAAATGCCAGCAAACAAGTTGGCAACTCAAAAATACTTTTTACAGACTTCATCACTAAAAATACAAATTGACATCATTTTACATCGCTTATAAGCTCAGATTCCACAACAAGCTATCAACTTTAAAGCTTCAATTCACATTTGAGCAAGTTGGCAACACTTTTAACTGTTTGCAACCCGCCGAGCTTATCAACCTGACGATTTAATCACGTTTTATGCAAACATTTGCCTTATCTGCATATAAAGTTATGAAATGCGCATCGATGACGAATAGTTACTTTTGTCTTATAAGATTAGAGGCGTAGTATACTAATCAAAACGTCAAAACCATAAAAAAAAACCCACCTTACAGCAAAATATATATATATATATTTTCAAGCCTAACCCAAAAGCAAAGCTTCGTTGCAGTTATTTTTAAATCGTGACTGCAAAGAAATTACTTATACAACTTGTCATTTAAGTGAATGATGTGAATGATGTGAACAATAACAACGTCAACAACAAAATAACTTTGCTGATGATTATCATCATAATAATTATGTGGTTTAGCTACAGTTGCTGCCGCATTAACACCTCAGACAGCGCTGCTCGCCCACAAGCCAACTTCTCCCAATTGTAGGCACAGTCAAATTATTGTAAACAAAATGAAAATGTTAACAAGTTGCCAAATCGCACAGGAAATTACCGAAAAGGGGGGGTGGGGGCGATTGGTATTGAAGCAAGACGCAAACAAAAATAACCAAAGTTAATCAGCAAACACTCGACGTCAATTTATTGATTAATACCCTTCGATTAGCGTAGCCATAAAAATATTGACTGAATAGACTCGTAATTGCGCTGAGCGGGATGGAAAAGCGCCAAGGGAAAGAAATGTGTCCAAATTTGTTTTCATTGATGGCGCCAACGTCGAAACCGTCAGCACAGGGCAGCTCTTTCAAGTGTCTATGCAAACAATGCAGCTAAAGTGTTCAAATGGGAAACACCCTGTAAAGAAGCTATTGTTTACCTTAAGTGGAAGTAGACTTAAACCTATCATGAAATTGCCAACTGTTCAAGTTATGAATTTAACAAAAAAAAATCAAAAAATTATATTTATAAAAATGATATTATTTTACAAAATGATGTAACTGGCAGTAGGCAGCATCTCTGGCAGTTTGTAAGTTTGTAGTCCGTCAGCAGCATACCCTTTCTTTAAGCCAATTTACAGGTTATACGAAATGAAATTATATTTTAGGCGCCAGAGCTGCTCGAAGAGTCGCCAAATAGCTGTTGTTGTTGTTTGTGGCAGGAAGGAAGGCAGCCAAATCGACAGGCTTCTCTCTTGTTTTGTTTGCAAAGCCTTCTGGCTACGCAGCCTTATTTTTTTGTTGTTGTTTTTGTTGTTGTACAGATATAAATAAACCAAGCTCCACCCACAAAATTATGCTTTGGCAAGCCTTTTGTGTCGCCACAAACAACAACAATAACAGCACAAACAACAACAAGAACTGTCTTTACCTGAACTCTGTCAGACCCACTCCAACAACATCCGCACATGCCAGTTTTAAATGCAAACTTGTTGTTGTTGTTGTCATCATCACCATCATTAATATTGTTTTTGTTTTTGTTGTTGTTTTTGTTTTTATTGCATTCCATATTTTTGTAGCGCGATTCGTTTTTAGTGCGGGCTACTGTTAAATACAACAACAAAAAACCGCTCGTGAGTGTTTTTGGTTGTCTATCTGGCTTTATGACTGGACCCCAACTCCTCTTTCTACTGCTCCTCCTCTTCCTCTTGCTCTTCCTTTGCGTCTTCCGTTTTGCTGTGATTTGATAGCTACCGTATTTTTACAGAAGTGAGGAACTGACAGAATTGCCGACAGCGAAATTGGCGTGCAAATTGAAAGAATGAAAGAAGCAAAGCGTAAATTCGCTCCACGTTCTCATCAAATGAAATTTAAGTGGATGGCAAATGGGGCGGTGCTGACATCGAGCGTTTTATGGGGCGGACTATGCTGCAATTTATCGATAGACCAAGTAAAAAAAATTTATCGATTTCACAGCTGGATACAAACAGAACGTTTGAAGTTAAGTGCAAGATAGTAAGTGGCTGGGGAGAGTAGAAGGGGAGGGGAAGGGAGGACAGTAAATCGAATGAACAAAAAAAACCGTTTGATGATTGCAATTGAATCGAAATTGGAAAACGTTTGTAGGCAGTGACGGAAATGAAGGCTAAAAGCGATAAATAGAAAGAGAGCGAGAGAGAGAGAGAGAGAAAAGGAGATATGTGAAAGATAAAGATAGAGACAGCAGTCAGATCGATTTATGTTTTATTGAAGGCAATTTTCTCGTTTAGTTTTCGTTGCAAAATAATTGCCAGATGTGAAATTGTTTTCGATTGATATAAATTTCGCATTCGTTTGATTTCAGCCAAGTCATGGGAACAAAGTTGAAGGCTCACTTCTCTATTTTATTTATAAGCGGAAATTAGAACAATTTCTTATTTTTTTCAGGTTGAGGAAGAGGTGGGAAAAAGTTTCTCAAAGCAATAAATCAGCAACTCGCAACGGAAGCGATAAATGCAGAATTATGGGTTGCAATAGAAAACTGTAGATCTTAATAATCAATCGATAATCAACAAACAAAGAAAATGATTTTACAATTGTTTCTCGATGTTCTCTTGCTACCACATATTCGTAAACGTTTCGACTGCCAAGCTATCAATTTTGGCAAGGCAATGAACTTTCAATTAAATGATCTTCTTGATATTTAAAGTGCTAACAACACACACACAAATCTTGCCCAATACGAGTGGGATGAACTTGCAACGTATATGGAATATCCGCTGAGTTGCTGACACACCCATCAACAACTAACAAATGTAACAGGTTGTTGCTTACAATGTTGTGACAGGGTTTCAACTCAGATAATTGAGAAAATCAACACATTCTCGTTTTGCTGTTTGTTCAAATCTTGTTTTAGCTTCAAATACGCGCTGCAATTTCGCAAATTATTGCAACAAATGAAAAATGCGCGGAATGCGGTTAACAAAAGCAAGCGAACAACAACAACAAAAGCAACAACAACAACAACAGCAGATTACCTATCTGATAGCTTGGCTGAGACGTCGACGAAGACAGCAAAAGCGACAGCGAAAACAAATGAAATGATTCATCGACTCACTTTGACACACTGCTGAATTAATTATCCTCTCCCTCTCTCTCTCCCTCTCGCTCATGGTCAGGCGACAGCTCTCCGGCACGTGCGCTCTCTCTCTCTCTCACTCTCTCTCGTTTTCTCTCATTTGAACTTGAAACACGAGCACTTTAATTGCAAACAAATTTAAATGCCAATAAACAGCAAGAGACATGAAGACGATGCCAAGTTCTAAAAATAGACATTCAATGGACCCCCCCTCTCTCTCTCTCTCACTCTCTCTCTCTCTTGTTGTTTTTTTTCTTGTAGTCACGCTAACTGCGACTCAAAGTGAGAAGAGAGTGCAAGGCGAGCAGGCAAATCAAAACTGTTGCTGCTCAGCTTTGCTGTAAATACCCCTTGCTCGCTCTCACTGCACCCCTCTCTGACGATCTCTCTATATATCTCGCTCGCTCTCTCTCTCTCATCAGATATGACATGCGCTCGTCAACTCCAATTTCTTGATTAATTTGATTGATGATGGTGATTATGACTCAGTCAGTCAGTTGCGAATATCATCAAAAAGAGGGGGCGATGCTTGAGTGAGGCCATCATCAAAAGTGTAGAGAGCAGAGGGAGGGAGGTGGGCGGGCGAGTGGCTACCACTGTTTAGGTGTGAAAATCAAAATGAAGTATGCCAAATGGCAAATATGCAAATGATTTGTTAAATGGGTTTTTTTTTTTAATGTCTAAATTTGAATTCAAAGATACATATCTGGAATTAGTTGTATTTATCATACAATTTCAACAAAGAGCTGCACCTGTGTGTGGCAGCCACAACACAATCGCAACACGTAATCCACTTGTGCGCCCCCAAAAACACAGACTAATCCCCTTTGGTATTGTTTGTTGCAGCGCATAGATAAAGCGTTGGAAAACTTCTCTATCTGTCCGTTTGTTGTCTGTGCACTCGATGCCCAATTCCGAATAAATAAAAACCCTAAAGCCAAGCCCCATTTTACAACAATCCCCCCACCCCCGCACTTTCCCTCTCTCGCTCGCTCTCTTATGCGTCACATTCAAGTGCAGTGAACCATTTTGGGGCACGTCGCTCGGCCAGAAAAGAACAAAAAACATTTCCGTTCTGCGGCAGATGTGTAAAAAAAAACAAAATAAAATAAAAAAAAAGGTTATATTCTGTTTTGTTTGGTTTGGTTTTGTTTTGTTAAGCGGCCAACAGACAACAATCAATAAAAGTATAAAATTGTAGGGGGAAGAACAAATTGAAAACAATACAAAAATGTTGTTAAAGTTATTTCATTTTATTTCATTTAACTTCAAATCCGTAGTCAAACAATCGATGCGATTAATGCGAACAATCAAATCGAAGTGGACATTGAATTAAATTGCTAACATTTCTTTTGTTGCCTTGAATTGATTATGAACAACCCAAGATTGTGAAATAAATCAAGAGATTATCTTCCCAATTGTACAATACAAATACATATTTATATTTGCGTAGGATTTACGCCTTAGAACGTTGAAACTCAAATTAAACAAAACCAAAGTTTAGCCAAAACTTTGATTGCAAAGATGATTGTTTGCTGTTTTAGATACATTTGTTGTTGATTGCAAGGATGTAGCCAGGATTTGGGTATCTGAATTGACACCTTCAACATTAAATTGAAGTATCTTGGTGACCAGTGGGAGTTAACCAAACTAGCTACACCTAAAACGAATCCTAGCACGAATTGTGTGGCAAGTTCATCTCCACAGTTGAGATTAAATAAAAAATGCAAATTTTCCAAAATTTGTCCCTTGGCATTGGCCAGAAAACTTACCACCAGTGTTCGCATTGATTGCATTCGATTCCTTGGCATTGTTGCCATTATTGCTGTGCAGTATATCGGACAGGGATAATGAGGATGCAATCAGCTGACGCTTCTCCTCGAAGTTAAGGAAATCCATTGAGTTGCTGCGCTGTGGCGTGACTGTGATCGTCACCGATTTCTGCATGTTGGCCACAACGCACAGCTGTTGTTCCAGTTCCAGCTCGGTGACGACGGCCTTTGGTGAGTCGGGCGGAAATAGTCCGGCTGGATGATGATCAATGCCATCGGTGAGATCCGGCGGTGGCAACGCTTGTTGTTGTTGCTGCTGCTGCTGCTGCTGTTGCTGCTGATAGGCGAGATGTTGCTGCTGCTGCTGAGTGAAGAAGGCGAATGCTGGCTGCGCTGTTGCAGCACTGTAGGAGGGCGGGCCAAGGGTTGGGGCATGTGCAACACGTGAGGCAGCCGCTGGAGATAATTGATAGCCGCTGCTGCCGCCCTGTTGCCCCCCATCGGTCTGATCGTGCCCGTTTATGGCTGCCACCAGTGTGGCCAGATTGTTGCGACTTGTGGCACTGTTGTTGTTGTACTTGCCACCATTAGAGAGCTGCTGCTGCTGTTGCTGCTGCTGTTGTTGTTGCTGCTGCTGCTGTGCCTGAAATTTATGCTGTTGTTGCAGCTGTGCGAGCAACTGTTGCTGCTGCTGCTGATAGGCCATGTTGCCGCTACTGTTATTGCTCGCTTGTTGTTGCAACTTGTTGCTGCGCAGCGACATTTTCCCACCTTAGAATGAGAATATTCCGTTGCGTTCCACAGTTGTCCACATTTTGTTGATTGTTGTTTTAGTTGATTGTTGATTTTTGTTTTCGTTTTTGTTTATATTGTAATTAGTTGCACTCACGCGACCCTCGCAACTGACGCGTGGGTTGCTCATTTAGTTTGTCACAGTTTGTTTCACTTTCTGCGCCTGCTTTATGGCTTCACTTTTTCTTTAATTGCTGCAATCAAGCAATTAAAATACACATTTATTTATAACCGTGCCCCAAAACAACAACAACAACAACTAACAAACAATCGTAAACGACTTTTGACACCCTTGAAGAGTTTTTTATTTATTTTTCTTTTATTAATGTAGCATTTCTATATGCATTTTTGAAGACTTTTACTTTTACATCATCATAAAAGATATTAATTATTTTTTATTTTTCTTTCTTTAATACTTAATACTTTATGCATAGTTAACTTTAGTAAATATATTAAGAATTCAGAAGAGTGAGAATGAGAGAGAAGAAAAGAAAAGAAACTCAATGTGAAGAGCAATTGAGAAAAATGATTTTTAATTTGATGAGGATTAACCTAAAAGGCGAATGCACTTGCAACTGGTGCCGAGGAAGCAGAAGAGGGACCAGAACAGGGGAAGGAGGCAACAACAATCACACAGTCACTTTTCAACATCATCAAGCAAATGGAAATGGAGTTGGGGGAATCGCAGGAGAGAGCAGCTTGAAGTGGCAAGTGGCAGAGTTGCATGCAATGCCCGAGGAACACTTGACTGAAACAAAGCGAAACGAAACGAAACAAATTGCGACAAATCTGTCAAATGGTGGAAATGCAACAAGGAAATGAACAGAAGGTGTAGCTTCAACACACAAAAGCATTTGTGAAGGGAAAGGTGATGGAAAGAAAGTATTCAAATAGAAAGGGGAAAAAGGAAAAAGCAAGGACTTCTTCAAAGTTAAGTTCAAACAATCGACAAATGTTATGTCAACATTCTATTATTTATAAATTACCCTCCAGGTGCCTGGAAGGATGTTGAGTGCCACGCAGTCAAAGCATGAAGAGCTGCAAAGAGTTCTCTTTAAAGTTTAGTTTAAAGAATTGCCTGACTTTAAATGCACATTAAGATTTCTCACAATATCAGAAAAATATCAATCAAATCAAGATGATTAATATGTACAAATCTTCTCTCTTTTTTCCAGATTAAAGATTTGTCAAATTTTAAATTTTCATTAAAATTTCTGACAATATCATAAAAATATCAATCAAATCAAGATGATTACTATGTAAAAATCTTCTCTCTTTATTTTTTTGTAATCATCTTACAAATATTTTTGATTATCAAAAGGATGGCAAAAGAAACGATTTAAAATTTGGAAAAGCTTTAGCAAAATTGTGAAACGTTGTGTGAAATGCAATGAAATAGACATTTACAGTTCAAACAGGGGGATAGCAAACGAAAGCATTTCACTGAATCCGATTACCTTTAAGAAAACACACACAAAACACATTCTTAAAAAGAAAATCGTTTTTTTTTTTGTTTTTTTCGTCTTGCCACAGCCTTCCTTTTGCGTTGTGGCACAGACAGAGGCAATCCTTTTACAAAACCAGTTGCCAGCTCCTTGCCAGACAAATCTTATTAAACTACACTCAACAGCAGAAAGGAGGGGCAAACAGACAGAGAAAGAGAGAGAGAGAGAGAGAGAGAGAGGGATAGAAGTGGATAACAGGTCAGGTAGATTTCAACGTTGCTTGAGTTCAGATACCGATACATCAACAGTGAAGCAAAAGGGCGGGGCAGAGGCAGGGGCAGCGGGACAGACGCTGAACTGCACAGGTAAACGAAATGAGAATAAGGTTAAAAATGATGATGGCAGCAGGATACACACAAAAATAATAATAAAAAAATGTTATGATACGTGTGCCGACAAGTTCTCTGAACTGCAGACAAAGGGCGGGCTGGCTGGCTGGCTACGATGCAGAGAATTTAATATTCAAGACGCGTTTTCGCTCCTAGACACAACATCAAGTGAAAAATGCAATGTGTATTTAATTTATTTTCTTAAAAATC
Organism: Drosophila grimshawi; assembly: GCF_018153295.1. Classification (NCBI taxonomy): domain Eukaryota; kingdom Metazoa; phylum Arthropoda; class Insecta; order Diptera; family Drosophilidae; genus Drosophila; species Drosophila grimshawi. The sequence goes on along the minus strand of NW_025063240.1, from coordinate 13,048,358 downwards.
AAACACGCAACGGAAAAAAGCCAACCTTCAACAACTTTAGTTTTGCTCTGTGCGTAACTAAAGGAGAAAAGAATGGAGCAGAAAGTTGGCTAACTGTAGCAGAGATTGTTGCCACTGCCACTGTTTGTTTGGTTACTGTTACTGTTACTGTTCGTTCCAGTCAGTGTTGTTCCAGTGCGCTGAGTTTTTGGCACGTTAGTTTGGGGCTATTTGGCTTATGGGATTTGGCGCGCGCCGCTGCCAAAGCGTATTAAGAATAAAAACTCGGCCATGCCAAAGAATCTGAGAATTGGCTCAAATGTGGAGCAGTTGGCGCAACAACAAATCAACAGCAACAACATAAACAACAACGAATACAAATATAATAGGCATAAAAATCAAGAGCTCAGCATCAGCAACAATTACAATATGAAGCGTTTTATGGCAGAGAAAATGGCCACAATATTTACTTTAACGAGTGTCCAGTTGTGTGAGCGAGATAGCGCTATTTATCTGAGATGCATGCAACCGAGACACAATTATATAGCTCAGCCGTTGGGGACTATAAACATACTCTGTTAAGAGCGCTAAATTTATGTTAATTGACACTGCTGCATTCTGTTATCTTCTGATTTATAAAATGTTAAATATCACTGTTTTTTTATGTTTACAGTTTAGTGTTACAGTTTATGGAAATGTTAAATTTGAGTTTATTACAGTTCAATGTCTGCCCATTAATAAATCAAACAAGAAAAGTCGAGACGACTCCAGTTAGATTTAATTACAGGGTATGCATGAAAAGACATGATTAAATTAGCAAGTGCGTCGTCATCCACAGTTGCACCCCGTGGCAACGGGGGAACGGGGGTCTTTGGTGGTGGCGGCGGCATATTGCACATATGTGAAACGGAAAGCGATGACGCTGGCAACTTGTAACTTGCAACATCAGCGGTGCATATTAAATATGCATAAAAGGAATACAAAAAAAGGGAAAAAAAAAGAAGCTTAAAGCATTTGTCTGTGTGTGAAAAGCAAATACAACAAAGGCGCAGGCAGGCAGTGGCAACAACAACAACAACAACAACAACAGAAGCAGCAGCAGCAGCAGTAGCAGCACAATGGACTCTGACTGTGGGTCTCTTGTGGCGCTGTGGCAGGTTCAGTGAACCTTTACAGTTCAGTAGTTTAGCGATTTTTATGCCACTGTGGCACACAGCATAAAATGTTTATTTTTTTGTTTTTTGTTGCTTTGCTTTTGGGGGCTGCGCAAACTTTTGGGAAAGCCGAAAACAAAAAGTCAACAGCAACAAACAACAACAATGCTCTGCAAAAGATCAGCAAATGAAACAGAAAGGAAAGCGTTGTGAAACAGCTACAACAAAGGGAGAGGGCGTGGTTAGGAGGCGGAGATGGGCTGGCATCGATTAATATCGGAGCAACGCTGAGATTCAAATGCTGTTATTGTTGCCCCACTGCTCTACACATATATATATATATATATATATATGTTAATGTGTATTTGTATTTATGAGTTGATGGCGCCTGCAGCGCCAAAATCCAATCAAATCCAATTAACAGCAAAAAAGTGTAAAAGTGACGAGAAGAGCGAGGGGAGCAGATCTTTGTTCCATTACTCGAGCACGTTTCGCGCCATATGTAAACTGAGTAACAACAACAACAGCAACAACAACAAGAGCAACAAACAGCTTGCAGCACACGCGACTCGGAACAGAAACACAGAAGCAAAAGCAAACAACAAAGCCAAAGCAGCCGCAGCTCAAACTCAGCAGCCGCAATAACAGCAACAACAACAATAACATTCGTAACAGTAACAGCAGCGGCAGTAGAAGCAAACACTAACAGCAGCAACAACAACAGCAGCGGCCACCGACCGAAAATGCTCTCTGACCAACCAGCTGTCGCCCAGGCTTTGCCTGCACAGTGGCACGCAGCTGTTAATTATGCTCATTTGGTAATGTTTGCAACATAATTACAAATAGACTTTGCTATATGTCTACAATATTAACAGCAATTGCAATTTAATTTATTAAGTATACTGCATACATAAATATTGACAAACAATGAACACATCCGATTCCATATAAATAGGCACACTTTTTGCTAATCATCCTCAGCCCAGTTCAATTTGTATATGCACAAAGTTCAATAACCCAGACCCACTGTGCCACTGAGCTACTGCACATACTTTCACACACATACACACACAAACACATTTATTCGTTTGTGGGGTTGTTGCTAATGGAATACAATTCACAGGGCGGCTGCTGCAAATGGAGGCATTTGTAGGCAACAAAGTCTCATCGCCGTCTCCCCGTCTGCCTTTGTCCGCATGCAAGAACAACTGAACATCTGAACAACTGAAGAACTGAACAACAAAAGAGAATCAGACGGCAAATACCATTGAATGCCAGACAAAAAAACCCAAAGCAAAACTGAGAGCAAAACTGACGCTGCTGCTGGCGTCGACTGCGACGTCGCCGTCGGTGTCAAAGTCCAAAGCTGCAAAAGTTTTTGCTGGAACGGGGGATGAGGATGGGGTTGAGGAGGGGGCGTATGGCGAGGGCGACAAACCGTCGCAGTTAGTGCGTTGAAATATTCGCATAAATTTAAATTTGCCCACAAGAAAAAACATCCAGCCAAGAACGGAATGCGGGGTTGTAGGCAGAGGGGCTGTAAATGCGTTTTATGGGGGTTGCTGGATGCTGCCTTTTTGGGGGTTGTGTTTTCCATCAGTTGAAAAAGCAAAACAACAACAAAAAGTAGTAAAAATCGCAGCAGACTGTCAAGTGTGCGAGGCAGGCAGATAGACAAATCTGATAAAAAGAATGCCACACTATGCATCCACCATCTCCCTCGCACACACACACACACTGTGTATGCTTGTGTATTTCAATAATAGCAACAACAACAACAGCAACAACTAGAAGAAAAAACTGTCTAGACTTGTAAGTAGATAAAAATATATTTTCCAAAACGCCCAAAAAGAAATTACACAAAAATATGAAAAAGGAGAAATATTGTTGGAAATTATGCTGCAGTGTTGCAAACCATAGGAATTTCCGATAAGGAAGTAACTGCACTCAATGGGTGGGGGGTGAAAATTACTATATCGCTTGCGGATAAGATAAGCACGAAACTCGAACAAGCGTTACTTTCATGTTCAAATTCAATTTGCCACAACAGCGGAACACGAAACATAAAACAAATAAGTAACTGTAGAAGATAGAGAGATAGAGGGAGAGAGAAAGAGAGAGATGAAATTTGGTTTTGTATTTTCTGATTATAATAATAGTTTATTTAATTTGATGTTGTTTCTTTTTCACTTTTTTGTGTGAGTTTGTTTTGTTATTGATTTCACTTTTTTTTCCATAAATATTTAATGACTTTTATACACAAATTGCAGCTGTCGACGCTAACGTCGACGTCGACGTTGATGTTGATGTTCTGCCGCTGCTTGTTGTTGTTGTTGCTTGTGTATAACAGAAATAGAAAAACTGAAATTCAGACTGCGCTTTCTGCTGTTATTGTTGTAGTTTTGTTGTTGCTGTAGCTGGCACCTGTGCGACGCTGTTGTCGACGTCAACGCTGACGTTTCGCAGCTGCTGATGCTGTTGTTGTTGTTTTTTTTGTTAATTTCATTTTGTTTGGCTCATTGAAAGTTTAATTCACACCTGCACTTTTCAAAGGCTACACACACATACACATGCACAACGGCAACAGCAGTAATACAAATTTGTACAAATTTATTGGAATTCCTCACAAAATGTATGCAACAAAATGCGAGAGAGACAAAATAGCAGCGCACAGAATGCGACGACGTCGACGTTGACGTTGACAGCATCAGAAGTTGTAAAACCGGATTTTCTTTTTGGGTGCTCTGCAGTTGTTGTTGTTGACTTTGCACTTTATTTCATTTTATTTATTTTTTGATTCAGATTGAAATGAAAAACCTATTTTTGATAGTACACAAGTTTTTCTCTTTTTCTGTATTTTATTTTATTTTATTCGCTCGCACAGCGGCCACTCTTCGACTTCAGCGTCTTCTTCTTCTGGTTCTGCTTCTGCTTTGCCTTCGCATTCCAAAGAACGCTGCCATTTGTTTACCCGCCGTTGCGGCGTCTTTCTCTTCTTCTTCCTCTTGCTCTAACACTACTCAATTTTTTCTCTCACTTACACTTGCCTGCAGCTGGCGATAATAATTTTCGCAAGTATTTGCGTGTTTACTTTTCAACTTTACTAATGATTTACTAATAATTTAATAATTCACAATACACTGACAAATATACACAAACACTCGACACACTGACAGCCGCAACGCGACGCGACGCAACAGCGAAGAAAAAACGAGTAGCGACTAATACAAATTTCGTTCAACTATTTATTAGTTTGCTGAATTAATTTTTAACAACAATATTTATTTGTCGTTCGAATGCGTTTGTTATTTTTTGTTGTGTATGTATTAACCGCAGACCACGTCCAACTCGTCCAACGGTTTTTTTCGACTCACTGGCGAACAATCGGCCGAGAGAGACACACATCAACAGCAGAGGTGAGCATTGCTAGCATAGCTGTTACTGCTCACAAATATTTAAAGTCACATGTGAAAACTAGCAGTGATATCGTCATCATGACTAATTAACAACTGAATATAATTTTTAAAATATGTAATTCGCTTCGATATTTCTAGTATGATTTATATATATTATTACAATTACAATCACAGTTCTTGTCACTATTCATTTTGAAGTAGCAGTCACTTCAGAGCGGTGCTCATCTCTAGGGCATTGTGTGTATGTGTTAGTGTTTACCAGCTGCTTTGTTGCTGTTTTCAATACAAAATTACTCTCACGCTCGTCCGCTTGAATCGGTGTCTGTCTGTTAAGTTAACAGCATTATGCTCAGCGTATGTTAACTTCGTAAGCATACATTTAATAAACACAACGATTGTTGAGTGTAATATATATATAATGAGTATCTTTAATGTTATAAATATTAGTGATTTATTAAATACTTTCAGGTTTATATTTACCAATGACTCAATTATTTCAATATTTATCAAATTTAACAAGCGACAGTTGTGCAGTCTGGCAACGCTGCCACCGGAGCGAGGCAATAAACAAATAAAGAGAGCGAGAGAGACAGAGAGAGGGAGAGAGAGAGCGCGCGTGTATAAAATTTATAGCATGCGACTGGCATGTGAATAACATAATTCCCACAAATCAAAATATAAAAAAACAAATATACAAGCAACGACAATTGAAAAGTATGGAGGGGATTAAGGGAAGTTAATTAGCCGACAAATAAAACAAAAATATTATTTATAAAATGAGAAAGAATTATGTTTTTATGCCTATTGAATTTGAAACGTTAACAGAACTTAAATTTTTATTTTAATTAATCGAATCACTTTTGATGATTAGGAAATGATTTATGGCACCATTTTGCTCTTTGTACAACTTATACACATTTTTATTAGTAGTAGTAATTGCCAATTTCAGCTAAGCAAAAAAAAAAAGCAAATAAAATGTTGAAATTTTTTGCCTCAAGAAATGCCATTCCAAAGCTATTTACAATCCACTTAAAATGCGTAAAAGGCTCCATAAAACTATCTCCATCTCTTTCGCCCACACACACACACACACACACACAGACACACACAGACAATAGCATAACATATGCATGTATGTATTTGTAAATATTTATGTGCGTATTTCTCATCCCATTTCCATTCCAGCCCATCTGCCACCCACAAAAAGGCAACTTTTGAGTATTTCCCAAGCAAATGAAGCAATCAAAAATGATATGTTGATATTGTTGTTTTTCCATTCCACTTCAATAGTATTTTACCTTGTTTACCAAAACAAAAAACTATTCGGGATAAGTTGGAATTCTGTCTATTTCTATTTTTAGACACAAGCACAAATATTGTGTTGGTTTTTTTTTTGTTTTTCTCTTAATTTTCGACAACATTGAGAGTTCCTATAATATACATATATAAATATATATTTATATAGTATATGCATATGTAGCACAGGAAACGGAAGCATCGACATCATGAGGGGGAGGGGGGGATGTAAGCGTCTGTCCAGAAATTGTTTGGGTAAAAATGCCGGTAAGTGTCTCAGCGCAGGCGTTGTGAGCGAGAAAGAGAGCGAGCGACTGGGAACACGTAATAACAACAGTTGCAGAGTCACGCTGCAACAGTTTGAGCAGCGCTGTGTAGCGTTTGTCTGCTTTTTTTTATAGCATGCGATTTATTGCACACGTAATGGCTGCAAAACTGTTTGAAGCTGTTTAAAAATGAAGTGAATAATGAATTATAAATGGCAAGCAAAATGTGCAAAAGAATTTCGCATGTAGGTTAATTTATAAAAAGCTGTCAGCTTTGAGACGGCACATGAAATTTCTGCGAATTACTGCAAACTTGAAGAGCAAAGAGTTGATGAAATACAGAAGATTTAAATGCTAATTATTATCATTTATAAGCCTTTTTGAGTTATATTACTTATATTATAAATGTAAACTAAGACTTTAACCCATAATTATTCTGTCAACGTACAAATAACCCAATTCCATATTCCACTCTTAGGAAATGAACAGGAAAATCTTGATTAAAGGCCACCATTCATTGTGGGGACATTGAGATATCAGCTGAATGTCAAATGGCTGCCTCAATTGCCAGTGCTGCCAACTTAATTTATGTCGCATTTAAAATGCAAAAATACGCAGCAGCAGCAGCAGCAGCAGTTTCCAACCGATAAGACAAAGGAGCAAAAAGGATCCCAAAGGAGTTCGGTGGAGACGCAGCTGTCAAGCTGCTTTAATTTAACAACTTGACAAATTGAATATTTTGTTCTTTCCAAGGGGGGCAAATAGAGAAAATGCAGCAGCTAAACAAAGGACTAAAATGTATACGCTGAAAGATTTTTAACATTCTTTTTTTTTGAGCTAGAATCGCATTTTAAACTTTGAATGTAGTATTTATCTAAAAGTCGAGCTATTTTCAAAAAGACCTGGTTTTTGAAAATCGGAAAAGTTTAGACAAAGTTATGGCTCTGGAAAGTTTTGATCGATCCTTAAAAGAACCTTTAGAAAATATAATTTTAATCGTGTTTCCAACTGTGAATGTAGTATTATTCTGGGTATCAAACAATGATTAAAAAACCTTGATTTTTGTATATTGAGATAGGAAAGTTTTGACCCGTTCGAATAACCTTTTTGGGTTATATTTTTTAAGGTGACTTTTGAGCCGCAATCGCGTTAACAACTTTAAATGTAATTATATATTTAATATATATATATCTATATAATATATATTCCAAAGATATAAAACTCTTTAAAGTCGAAGAAAGTTATTTTTCTTGAGTGTATAATCTGCTCGCTGGACAAAGGACCTTTTGCCAGAGCCTCGTAGATTAGCCTAGCAACAATGAGCGATAATTGTTCAAGGCACAAACCAATTAACATTGCCTAAGGTCCAAATGAAGCATTTGGATATTTTGATTACTTCCGATTTTGGTGTCGGAACTGTCGGATTGGAGGGGGGAGGTGGCACATCCACTGGCCAGCGGCAAGGTAAACAAAATTAAACGCACGCCTCCTATTAGAAATGCAGCGCACGCCCCAAGACGCACATAAAGAGCCGAGACTTTGGGGCCAAAGCAAAATTACAACAAATAAAACATACGTAAATGAAAATGAAAAAAAAAAACAACGAAAAAACAACAAAAAAACAACAAAAACACATACAAAACGTGCCACGGTCAAATGTTCTGTTTGGATTTCTGACGTCCGAAAACTTTGCTATAAAAGCGACAACTATTCGGACTTATAAATCATATCAGTTTGTTATCTGCAAGCAACAACCATCCAAAACCTACCAAGATGTTCAAGTTTGTAAGTAGCTAACAAAAAAAAACAAATAAACACAAAAACATAAAGTGATATTGGCAATAGAAGCTGCTTAGTGTGAATAACTAGACTCGATTTGGCTAAAAAGAATTTGTTTTTTAGTTCAATTCGATTGCAAATGAGTCAAATGAATTCAAAGTGATCTCGTCATTTAGAAGTGGAATTGACAAACAATCTTCACAAGTTAAAAAAAAAAACAATTATTTTAAGTTGAGTTGAATTAAACGACTTGTGAAACTTTCCAAATTGATAGAACATGTTTCTAAATCCAATTAAGATAATCACAAGTTGCTAGTTCTTTAGATTAACTGATTCGAAGTGGAAGCAACTTTATTCTCGGCAACAATCAGAAGACCTTAAAAATATTTAGTCCCTTCGAAATAAGGACTCTCTCTCATAAATATAATATGTAACTCCAACGCATTAGCTGCTGATCTTTTGGCTTCGTAAACGTTTCACTGGCTGCTGCATGAATAACTCTATCTCTCTCTTCGCCTCTCTTTCTTTCAACAGTTCGCTCTGTGCCTGTTCGCCGTTGTTGCTCTGGCTGCCGCCAAGCCTCAGTTCCTGACCACCTACAGTGCTGCCACGCCCTATGTGGCTGCCAGCCCCTACGCAGCGGCCTACACCAGCGGCGTGTATGCCTCACCCTATTCGGCTGCCTACACCAGCGGCGTTTATGCCTCGCCCTACGCCTACAGCGCCTATCCTTATAGCTCCGTCTACCTGAGACGTTAAGGATGAACTTTTGTACGCGCACCCATTCAAGATGGAGCAACTACTGCAACCTTGCTGACGACCAACGATGAACAAAAATAAAACGACAAGGAAAACCAAAAAACCAAAAACAAAAAAACCTTTTTGATTCGTCTTTTGCTTGGAGCTTTTAATGGTTACACAAAATGTCGCAGCAGCTGCAACATTTTGAAATATTTACGCATTTGGCAGTTGCTGTTTTTGATGTGCATATTTAGTGCAAATTGCAATGGCTGCCATCAAATGCATTCACTGCCCCACTGCCTCATATATCATCACAAACGGGGGGGGGGGCTTGTCTGCTGTCGTCTGCATGCGTTGGTTTCTAAAATGTGCAAATTATGGCAACTAAGTTGCTTGATGTTGCCCCAAACACGCATACAACACGCACAAGGCGAAGGCGAATACACACACACAACACACACACACACACACACACACACATGAGCAAACAGTCACAAACAGAGACTTACCCACACACGCACTTCCTCTCTCTCCCTCTCTTTCTCTTGCTCTCTCTTTCATTGGCATTTGTAATTTGCATATTTTGTGTAGCATGCTTTCAGGCGCATTGTGCACAGTGGTCTCAAAACAAACAACAAATTTGAATAATTCGCTATATCGATAGCAGCTTACCAGCTGCATATCATTTGCCCGACTAAAAAACTAGATCGTAATCGAGTTGGATAAAAGAGATAAAATTAAATCGAGTTGAGGATTTCATTGGCAAAATGGTTTGCCACTTTTGTGGTTTGTGCAAAATCAAATCAGTTCGATTTATCAGCAGAGCAAAATTCTTTCAAAATGCACAAAACTTTTCAATCAAAAGTTAGCGAAAGAAATTAACAACAAATTGGAATGCGACAGTCGAGTAAAAACACCCCAGAAAGCTTCCAATTTGAAAATACGTTTTGGTTAATGAAATTTGTGTTGCTTATTTGATCTGAATGAAAGTTGTACACTTGATTAAAAACATATTGGATATAGTATATGTCAACTGGAAGGCGATATCTTTGCAATTGTCTAGCTATTATCAGATATCGATTTATATCGATATTCACGAAACAGCTGCAATTGTCGTTAAAATTAAATAAATAATTAAGAGCAGCTGTTGTAGTCTCTGAGATTGGCTTGTTCACAGATATGGACGTGTGCTAATGCTGATCACGAATATATATATACTATATACCATATTTTTATGTGTTTGTGGTAAAAAAAAACAACGTATTTAATTGTTAAGTTGGTCGATTAAGGCTTTCTATGCACAGTTGTGCATTTAAAATTTAAATTAATTAAATTAAATAAATAAAATAAACTAAATTAAATTAATTAAAATTATTTATTTTTATCCTTGTATACTATTACTCAAATTGCAAAGGAAGCAATCAAAGCTCAATAAAAATTGTCAAACAAGAAGGAACTTTACTAATGCAGATGGCCAATTATTTAAATAAAGATAAATACATTACGTATATGGTTGTGTATATGGTATAAGTCTGGGGTTAATCATTTAGGACTACATTTATTTCCTCAACTTCCGCAATCAACACAGCATTTTGAAGTTATGAGTTGTAAATAAAGGAAACAAGGAAGGAATGCTCCTTTTTGGTCGTTGAGGCTTTGCTATTACCAGTTACGAATGTGATTTGTTGACGAATACTTTCAGTTAATCTAGTTACCAAATAGTTTTCACCAGTTGTTTTCGCCCAGAAGCTTTTAAAAAACTCTTACTTTAAGTGATATGCCAAGTTTGGAACAACAAAACTTTTCACACAAGATAAACTTTTCTTAAAGTTTTACTTCCCATTTTTTGGGTGTGAGTTTAACCACGGTGGCTTTTAGTTGGCATCTCTTATGATAATTCCGCATCCTCAAACGCGACATTTTGTGGCAACTGGAATTGAAAAGGTCGGACCGGGAAACAGAGTGCAACATTTCTCCCAGGTGTGTGGCGCTCAAGCAAAAGTTCGCACCCACAATGAATTTAAGACTGAAGCAAAACTAAATCTAATTTGTAATAAGCTCGGCCCCCCGGCCCCCCAAAAAAACAAAAAAATAAATAAAAAGAAATGGAAGCGAAATGAAAAGCCTACGCGTCAGCAATTGGTTAAGGCTGTGCCGCCCACGCACAGTGTGACGAGAACTGTAGAAATGCGTGGGTGGCAAAATGATATGCCCAAAGGACATTGCATACCTTGAGACATAGCATAACACAACTCATGCGCCTAGTTGTCACAATGTCACAAAAAATATTCCCTTAACAAACCGGAGCCGTTTCTAGGAGGCTGAGGAGTTAACGGTTCATTATCATCCTCGGGGAATGTCGTCCATCAATGTCAGACTTACCTGCAAGAGAAAAGAGAAAGAGAAAAGAGAATGATTGAGGAACGTGAGAGATTGAGCAGAGAAAGGCAAGTTAAATAAAGTTAAGTGTTCGAAAGATGCGTGTAAATATGAAATATGGTTGCAAGGTCTTAAATTGGTTCACATCTGCACACTGAATACTCTATAAAGCAGCAAGTATCTTTGATGAGAATTTTGACAGCTACAACAAAGATTCTATATTTAAAATATAGTCTTTATAATCTTTTTGATACATGTATTAAGATAATGACTTTCAGCAGCTTTCAATCTGTATTTTTATAGCAAAGAAATTCTGAGTTTAATATTTTTAAGTAACTAATATTATAATAGTAGTTAATAGTAATATTATATGAGATATCCTTATGCACATCATCAACAAAAATATACTTAACTCTCTTAACTAGTGTAAAATACTTCTGTGATTTGATCTCTAAATCTTCAGCATTCTGCTCGCAGAAAATTGTTGAGAATTTATTAAAAAATACAGCAAAGCTCAAAAAGACTCTTTATTAAGTATAATCTCTAGAAGATGTTTGTAGATAATTAATTAATTTCCTTAACTCAAAGACAAAATCAGCTAACCGAATATTAAATCACGCGTCTTTTTGCATGGAAAGGGTATGCACATAAATATAATGTTGATTTCAGTTTGTCTTTTAATCCGCCTGACAGCCCTATACCAATATGTTAAATATATACAATATATATATATACATATATATATACAATGTGTGTTCCTTGGCATTGTTTGGCAATCAAGCTAAGTAAATGTCGTATATCGCATATCAAGTGTAATAAAGCCAGTTTGAATCAAATCAAAGTTGATGTCTGATTGTTTAAACAAGGTGGAAATACCTATAAGGATTCAGGAGGAATGAAATCAAATTCTTATATTTTCAATATCAATATGCATTCGTGTGTAAAGGATTTAAGCCTATAATCATCTAGGGAATATCATATATCATTCAACGATATGGAATACAAAACTTTGGCTTACAGACTCCAGTTGTGAAAGGTGCATTTCAAAGCTTAAGCCGCCTGGGAATTCTAAATATACGTCACAGAAAGCTAGATTGAGCTAGATGTCATCTAGGATTAGTTAACACTCTGTTGGCTTTTTCAAATGGGTATAATCCGTAGCATGTCAATCAAATTTAAATGTAATAAAAAGAAAAACAGATTTTAGCCCTCTCTGTATTTGTAGTCCTCCATCTGTGTCTGTCTACCACTTTCTCTCTAACTAACTCTGCCAAATGTAACATGTTTTTCTTCTCTGGTAATTATTCATTTCAAGACATTTAATTTTAGCAATACTCTTTCAAGTGTCATCCTTGAAATGCTTTGGTTAATTGACACAAGTATTTCCATATAAATAGTTGCAAATGTTTTGCCCAAGTAGCGTTTATTTATAACTGATTGAACCCTTCACAGCATACACTTAATTAATTCGTTATTCATTAGAGTGAAATGAGCTGAATTCCGCAAAATCTTATGGCAATTTTCGCATCATTTTAATTAATTTAAGGACGTGCTTGAACAAACAGTTTGAACAGCGTTTAAAAATAATGCCTCACTTTTGGCTGAGGCTGAGAGCATGCATAAATCAGTTTGTTTTTCAAATAATTACAATTATCAAATTTCGCTTGATTAATTTGTGCTAAACGCTGAACCGCCACGTCCACCTACCACCACTTAAAATCTAATTAATTGCCCCACACAGCCCGATGTTCAAGGATGCTCAAGAGCAAGAAAAGGGCTGCGTTGTGTCAACAAGGCGACAACAAGTTGGGGAAAAGGGCGAACAGTCTCAACTTAAGGGGCTGGCCAATCTCGATGCTGGGCCCTAAACCAATACTCAGCTGATTAAAGCGAACCCAACCAGTAGCAACAGGTTGACTTTCTAGATCGGGCACAGAGCACTCTTCAAATGCGGTCTTCAATTACATAAAGTCGAGACTCCGAACACGTTTTTAAGCAGCGTTCGCACAGCAGGGCACTTCTGGCCCCATTTGTTGTCCGGCATTTGCTGCTCATTTATTTAAAGCTCATAATTGTTACAGGTTGGATGGCAAAGTGGGTGGAGCGGGATGTATACTGGCGCCTATTCATTAAAAATTCATTGCTTAATTCAGCGACGAGTTGCACAAAAACGGGGCAAAACAATGCAAATGTAAATGTGTGTGTGTGTGTGTGTTTGTGAGGTGGAAGGTGAAAGGTGTGTGTAAAGGAAGGATGTGCGTTGAAATGAAAATGGCGTCCGACCTCTGTTAAAAATGCAGAGCAACAATTTCCGTTTCCGCTCGCCCGACGACCGTTTCAGCCTCAATTGTTGCTGTTGTTGCCGCCGTTTGCGCAACATTGTGATAAATTGTTTGGCCTATTAGCGACACACAAATCAAGGTGCCATCCTCGCAGCTCAGCTCTGAGTCCTGACTTTTGCCAACAGCTCAAACTTGATTGCCAATTCGCACACACACACACACACACACACACACAGAGACACACACACTCGTTCAAGTCTGGCATTAAATTGAAATCTCGTCGGATAGGGCAGCTTTCACACCACTTTTGCTTTCCTTTTATTGTTGACTGCTTTTCACAGCGCTCAACGTGGCGTATAATCGATTTTTATTTATGCCAAACGGGTATTTGTCGAAAAATTGCTCAGCCGACACGTTAGCCACATCACGTTTATAACAAAACTAACTGAAATCAATTGCAAATACCTGTCAGCGAATTAGTTTTCTTTGCTTTTCTTTTCTTTTCTCTTTTATTTTTATTGTTGTTCTATTTAACATGTTGCTGGTCAACGCTCGCAAAGTGGCCGCGAAGGTCGTTAACAAAACATAAGAGCACTTAAATCAATAATAGACTCTAGGAATGTGCAAGCTATATCAAAATGTGAGTAAAATTAAGCCAAAGAAAACGAGCATAGAACAAAGGTCTTAGAAAAGCAAGTAAGAGTGCTCGACTAGGAGATATCCTGCATCACATCTTATTATTGATCTTAATTTATAGTTTATCAATGTCAAGAATATCTATATATATATATATATATATATACATTATGGGCTCTGCCTGTTACATGCTTTTGCTGGGTAACATTATACCCGCTTGCTCATTGTTAATGGGTTCAATGTGTATAAACACAAAACTAAGAAAAGCGCCGACAAAGAAAATGAGTAATAAGCAGTCATGCGAAAAGCCCTAACAATGAATATATTTATAATAATAATGCATTCATTTGGACATATACCGTAAACAAAGAGCGTTATTTATTTAGAGAACAGCTTTTTAAATAATCAGAAAGCTGCGACGTCTTTAAGTTGTTATTCTTAAGCACAAAGAAGCTGAAGGTTTTCCAATTAAAAATAAAAATAAAAAAGTAAAATATTCATCTTCACAATATTTAAAATCAAATATATTTGTGGCTTGAGTATGCTTTTGTTGCCAGTTTGTTAAGTCGTCCAGAAGTTTAATTATTGGCTAAAATGTACAGGAAATATTTTGGGTGAGTTCATTTGCTGAATGACTCTCAATAAAGGCGAGAGAAATAGATGAGTTGTCAGCCACAGGCAATTGACAGCTTCAATTTACAAGCTTGCTTGCATATTAAATCAAATATAAAATCAAACGAATTCCAATTTGAAATCAACCAATTTGAAATCTCCGAACACCATTTATGTGCGTGCTCTTCACATACAAAACCCATTAAAACTTCTCTGCAGATGCAACTTTTCGCTCAACTTAATGGATTTAATTACAGTGAAATTGGTGAATAAATGCGATCTGCAAACTTTCTGTAATAACAACAAAGCCGACCAATGGCATCCATATGACAGCTCAATGGAAAATGCATAATGACAGGCACAGTTTGCCGTCTCCCCTGTGTGTGCCCCGCCTGGCGGCGTGCAACATGGCGTATAAGTAACCACTTTTATTGTCATTTGCCGCGGCACTCAAAAGCGACAAGAGAGAGCATGCAGTACACTTAGAAAAACAAAAATAAGTTGACCCAAAATGATTGCAATATAATGTTGATAGTATTCTAAAATGCTGCTTTCATTTCTAGTTCTAAAATTGACAAACAAGTTGAGTAAGAATTGGTTAGTCGGGAGTGCTCGACAGGGGAATACCAGCTGTTAAATACATATATTAAATCTATAACAGCAGTGGTTTTAACTCTCTTATTTTTCTATAAAAAGACCTGTAGAATTATTTCTACTTTTGATAAGTAAACAAGGTTTATAGATTTGGAATTGTGGATCTGAAAGGCAAGCAATTCTACTATAATACAATTGAAGTCCATTTTAATCTGCTAAAATCCAAAAAAATACTTTTTTTCTGAGTGTAGCGGATCAGAAGGGGTTGGTGAAGTGGAGGTATGTGACTTGGCCTGGTCAACAATGTCGGCCACATGCACACACAGCAAACAAGCTCATCAGCAGTTCAAGTGACTTGGACTTCGAGGCAGAGCGAGACAGAGAGAGAGAGAGAGAGAGAGAGAGAGTGGGGGAGCAGAAAGATGAGAGGGAGTCAGAGTGGCACTCAACGGGAGGATTTTGTGGTGGCTTTGAATGCAATTATGTGCAGCACATGAGTAGCATGCTGATAAAGTAGTTGCAGTTGCAGACATACAGCTAAGGTAAGTAGGCCAGCATCAATAAATAAGCAAGAGTGAGAGAGAGAGAGAGAGAGAGAGGCAGTATCAAAAAATGAATTTGCATATTTGCATTACATAATAATAATAAAAAAAAAACTGATAAGTTAACTGAATGCAATTTGTGATTGAGCATTACATTTTGAAAGAGACTGTATAATCTGACGCTCCCACCACGCCCCCATCGCCCCTTGCAGTCTAAGCTGTCAATGATTGTTGTGCTTTTGGTTGGCTGACTGGATGAGCGCACATAAATGTCCTTAAGGTTCCAAGGACTCGACACTTGAGTTGGCTTCCCCGTGTGCGTGTGCACAAATAAAGATTATCTTTGCCTTGCCACCAATCCCTGCTCCTCCCCTCTCCACCCGTTGCGCATTTTTATGGTAATTCGGCTCGTTGTTGGTGCCAGTGACAGCGGCAGCAGAAGAAAATGCCAAATAAGAAAACCTAGCCGCATAAAGGCAAACATGAATTGCCACTTGAGGTTGTGTGGCATACAACAAGTTTCAGGCATTGGCATTGACATGGCGTAATTCAATGCCAGATCACGGCAAAAGCGAAATTTGCAAGAACCACCCCCATCCTTAACTTAATAAACACATCATTTAAAGAAATCTTTGGCTTCAAGTTGAAGTTTTCATATGCAACTTAGACGCATTTATCCAACATTTAAATCTGCTGCAGACTAAAGGCACTCAAGCGTAAAGCTTTCGAGTACTTAAACAGCCATTTTGCCATTCAAATATTATCGTTTATACTGCGCTTGAACATAAGAAGCTCTACTTTTTAATACAAAATAAACAAATTGATATCCTAAGTTATTACAGTCTCAAATATCAAGGCTCGCCTTGTCGCGAGAGACAATCTATTTGGCGACCCACGCATTCTTCGACTGATATATATTGAAATGAAATATGTTTGGCAGAGCCAAGCATTCGATTATATCTATTTATGCATTATTGAAAACTTTGCCTATTTGCCACCACCCAAACCATTTGTCAGCACATCTATTTCCATTTGCCACCCCACACTCGCAGTGTGGGTATTTTTGCGCTAATGACGTCAACGTTTAGCGCACACAATCCCCCTCCTCCCGCCCCTTCCATAGTCAATAGTCGGAAAACAAAGTAAAACTTATGTGGCAACAAGGAACCAATATTTGGCACAAGTTGCAAAATTAAATTTACATTTCATGCACGTAACCAGGGGGCATTTGCTAAAATTATCACGACACAGGCGCAGGCCAACCCACAAGCCCCTTAATTGTGTTGCCAACAAAGGATGCTGCAGTCCTGTCTCCCCGAGCCTGGCCAACTGCCAACTTGAGCCAATTATGTGTGCTGCCAAACAGCAAGTGAAAGCGTGCGCCAGCAGAAGAAAAAAAAAATGAAGCGAAATCAATACGCTTCAACATTAACTTGAGCCGCTAAGGACACGCCATGGACTCATTAGCCTCCACTCACCAAAAAAGACACTCAAGATGTGACCCAATGATGTGCCACACCATGTGTGTGTGTGTGTGTGTGTGTGCTTTTCCGATTACCAGCATAAATGGCGTTTGCTGTGCGCAAGCTTGTCATAAATGGCGCCATATAGACAGCAATAATAAGCAGCAGGAGCAGCAGCCGCATCAGCAAAGCCACAAACTGATTGCTTACAGAATGAGCTAAGGATACAATCCTTATTGCTAATTGTTTTCACTTTATGCTATTTTTAAGTAGCAAAGAAAACGGTAATTGCATTTTATGAGACACATTTTTGTGGTCTGCATTCTTTTCCCTTTTCCATTTTCCCTTTTGACCTTGGAACTTTATATTCGACTTCGACTTTTAATTTGATGGGCTTAAATATTTCGTTGGCCTTATGCAAATGTGGCAACTGTTTTTTTTTATTTTTTTTCAACTTTTTTCTACCCATTTTTGTATGCTAATCTGCAAGGGATCTAAGATTGTGAAAGTTTATAATTGTGTGTTCTGCATATTAACAAAGATTCAAGGTATTTATGTATTAACAAAAATTAGATGAATACATTAAGTAATATCTCTAAAAGTGTTATCGATTGTACATTTATCGATAGTCACTTTTTATATGAAAATTGAAAGTTTTATCTAATCCCAGTAGGCTTTTGATATAAACTGAATAAAATATGCAAACTCGAATTATGTACAAATATCTCAGTCTTCTGGCTGAGCTCGAGATGTGTGCACGTCTAATAATTCGTAGAAAATTAATTTTAAATTAATATCTATTTTTGCTGCAAATATAATTTTCTTTTTCTGAGAACGTTTCCATAAGCTCAAGCTATATTTATATATAATATATAAGTCTCAGAACTGACTATCAGAGTTCAAGTAAGTTTACGAAAGTATAATTCCAAATTTGTCCGATAAAAAAAAACAGCTTTTTATTCTATAGATTTTTGAAGATCATGTATGAGCCCAACTGCCCAAGTGACAGTGAGGAAATCGAAATTGAGGAAATCGAAATTGTGGACAGCAATTATGAGTTGATGTCGAACAAGGATGTAAAGATCACGATTGGTCAGTGGGTCTTCGAGTGTCACAGTCGTTTTCTGAGCACGTTTTGTGAGCTCTTCAAAGATTCGATACGACGAGGAATTACCGTCTTCAATCTGCCCAAGGAGAGTATAAGTGCCGATGTCTTCGACGTTGCCTACACGTGGATGAGCAGCAACGTTTGCTACTGTCCCCGGAGTAAGTTTTTGGATCTATTCTTGGCCGCCCAATACTTGCAAGCACCGCAACTGCGTTTCAACGTTTTGGCAGCACTCGGCGAAGAGCGCTACTTCTCCCATTTGGGTGCACTGAGCTGTTATGCGGAGGCAACCAAAAGGAATATTAATGATGTCGCCAACCAGATGCTGATAAACGTTGGCAAATATTTTCTCTCGCTGGTCGG
The DNA here is from genome assembly GCF_018153295.1 of Drosophila grimshawi. Classification (NCBI taxonomy): domain Eukaryota; kingdom Metazoa; phylum Arthropoda; class Insecta; order Diptera; family Drosophilidae; genus Drosophila; species Drosophila grimshawi. Next base: position 13,029,748 of record NW_025063240.1, on the reverse strand, counting down.
CACGGAAGAGTATCTCGATCTGGGCTTGGAGGAACTCTGCAATTTGCTCAAATGTGATTTTTTGGCCGTCCACTCGGAGGTGGAGGTATTCTATGCCGCTATCTTGTGGATTCTATGGAACTATGAGCAGCGCAAGATTCATATGCGTCGTGTGCTGAAATCGTTGCGTTTGGAGCAGATGCCGCCGCTGGTTCTGCTCAATTTTGGCGAACGACTGCACGAGATGATGCCGGAGACATCGGATCTGATGTTCTATCTACTGCATCTGGCAGTTGTCATCGGTCAGAAGCGCTCCAACAATTCGCCAATGTCTCAGGACCCATTGAGCAGTCGCGCTTACATCCGAGATCCGGAATGCCCCTATTTACATCTGTTAGATGAGCGGGTTACAGAGATCAGTGTGGAAATGTTTACGGACTATATCAATACACTGCCAAGCATATTCGAGCAGTTTCTAATGCGTTTAACATTTCTCGCAGATATGAACGTGGCAGAGGAATAGAAAACTACAGCAAAAATCCCGCAGATAGCAACTATTAACATAAAAATATTATAAGAATTTAATACTTAATTATGTCAGCCGTGAAGGGATGTAAACTTTAACTAGCTATTAAACATGTGTGTAAAATAGACGCACTCAAATGACGGTTATCCAAACTAGGGTGGAGAGCTGAGGGACTAGTTTGCAAAGTCATCAAAAGATGTGACTCTATAAGGACCAGTAATTATGACCAGAAATATATATAATTTATGAGGTTGGAGACGTCGACGACAGAATTGTTATATTAAAAAGGAAAAATGCCAAAAGACTAGATGAATATTGAATTCAATTCACTTTATTTTACACCACTTTGATACTCCGCTTAAGTTTGCACGAATTTTTTTGGGGCATATAAAAAAGTGTTTACACATGCCACATTTGCAACTTCCACAACGTGTGCAACAACCTCATTAAAAGGAAGATAGTGCAAATGTTGCAAATCGAAGGGAGCATTTCAAAAGATATGAGATACTTTACGACCTGTCTCTCGATATCGTAGAACACAGCAGGGAGTGGCAAGGTGGGGTAGGTGGGTGGCAAGTGTGTCAGCTTTGGTGTCGGAGGTTGTGTTCTGCGTGAAACTGTAATTTAATTAAGAGCCCCAACAAATGGCGACACACACATAAAAAGAAATGGCAAAAAAAAAAAAACAAAAAATCAGATTCACTAGACGGCGCCAAGGGAGGAAACGCGAATGGGACAAGCGACAAGCGACAAAGGACAAAGGACAAAGGACACTCACTGCTGGTGCTGTTGCTGTTGCATTTGCCTGGCTACGCTTAATGAGTTGTTTGGCGTCAGCGGGGGCGAGAGGTTGGAGAGAGACAGCCAGACAGACAGACAGACCCACTCTGCGCAAATGAGACTCAAATGCATTTTAATGTTGAACTTCATTTGTGCCTTTAGTGTGAAAACGCTGCAAAAGTGTAATTGGCCAACTCGAGTAGTTGGCAAATTTGCCGAGCACCCATTTGGACGGGTTATGTTTAAGGCGGCATTCATAATGGTTATGAATAAAACGGACGCTTAATCCTCTAAGCTAACTGCATGAAACTAAATGATTATGCAAATTTCTAGGAACAATACAAAAATATGGAAAACTTATTTGTTCAACTTTACAATTAGTTGGAACAACTACTAACTGCTTAGCAGAAAGCATTCATTTCTATTAAAATTAAGCAAAAGCACTCGAAAGCGAATACCAAGCGAAGTCTTTAATTATATATAGAAGAATAATTATTTTTATTGTGACTATTTCAAGGAGACGCAGTTAAAAAATATGCATAAAATGGAATTTTTGTGAGAAGAATTGAAATGAAAATGTTGTGCATTGATGTATAAAAGGACTTTTAAAAGGACTTGTGAATTGTATGTTTATTAGAAGAATTGTGTAGAGTAGAATCTCATCTTATTTGGCATTCATCGTAGATAGACTCTTCAGAAGAACATTTAAAACAGTTTAAGGATATCACACAAAAAGATTAAGAATCCATCCAAGAATGGATCTGCAAGATGCTCATTTTTCCTACTTGAACCCTAAGTGTTCCCAAGAAAATTGTAATTATATATATATATATATTATATAAGGTATTTTTCATATATCTAGCTACAATTCACAAGGATTGCTCCGGCAACAAACTAACTGCGGAACTGCTGAAGAACTCGCTGTATTTGCAATGCCTTTCTGCATGACCTTAATCCTTAATTGGCGTGTCATATCGTGGCTGTTGTGCACACTCACCTCGATACATGGGAAACTCGCCATCGCTGTGACTGTGACACAGCATAATGGGCGAACGGCAACGGGAGGCGGCAACCAGGATGCCTGTCTTGTGTTGCCCCGCGACGGTCAGTTGAGTTGGCGCCACCTGATGGCTGCTGGCTGCGGCAGCGCTCGATGTTGCCACATTCACTGGCAGCGTTTTAACCGCCTTCGTTTGGGATGCAACTACCGATTTGGCTGGCGTCATGGTGGCACAGACGGAATAGGAGCGTGCCACATGGCTCAAGGTGCGACGTCGAATGGTGGCCGCTGCCATTGTTGTTGTCGTTGCTGTTGTGGCACGATAATGATGCTGCGGCGTTGAATATTGACAATGATGGGCGGCGGTGGCTGTGCTTGGTGGCGTGACCTGCTGCTGATAGGCAGGTGCGCCGCCTAACGACAAATGATGTTGCAACGGCGGATGGGGACGCAAGGAATGGGAATGTGCTGGCGCATATTGAGGATGCGTTGGGGCAGGTTGTTGTTGCTGCTGCTGCTGCTGCTGCAACGTCTGTAGGAAGGGGGGATGCGAGTGCTGATGCTGCAGCAGCTGCTGGCGTTGCTGCTGCTGCTGCTGCACGGCGGCCATTTGGAATTGCTGCTGCAGCTGCTGCAGTAGATCATGCTGCAGTTGCTCATTGCTCTTGTCATTCGACTGGGATTGCGATTGGGACTGGGACTGGGACTGGGATTGGGATTGGGTCTGCTTTTGCTTCTCCCAGGGTCCGTTGCTGTCGCCGCTGTAATCCAGCTTGAATGCTGTATGCCCCCTATGCGTATCCTTTGATCCACTAATTAAGGTGCCGCGCGACGCGATGCCAAAAAATGGGGCAACATTTAAAATGCTAACGGAAACAGCTGATGCACAATTCACACTTATTTATGGATCATGTGTGGTTGTGTGTGTGCGTATGTAAATAGTTGTATGTCGGTCACACAACAGGACCTACTTGCAAACTTTCAACATGAGCATACGCGAGCATCTGTGAGACACACACACACACACACACACAAACACATACTCTCTCTCTATCAAGGAGACACAGGACGCGCTTAACTGTCGAACGTAGAACCGAGAATTCGACCAGAACCGTTGGGTTTAAGTACAACGACTGATTGTGCGAAGCTTTGTTATCCTATGAAAAAGCTAACGCTTCTGTCAAAAGCACACCAAGCTGAGACAGAGACAGAGACAGAGATAAAAAGAGAGCGTGAAGCTGCGAGAGAGAGAGTGCCTGCGAGAGCGGAAGCATTGGAAAAAGCACTAGAACTGGACCAGTTCTAGGAGCAAGGGTAGCTGCGCCCCTAAGGACTGTGTGTGTGTGTGTGTGTGTGTGTGTGTCTCTGGACTGGGTAAAGGCTACACTTTGGGCTCCTGAAAGTTCGTTTGCATGCAGCGAGCGTATGTTTTGCCAACTCTTCCACTTTGTTTACAAGACGAAAAGTGAAACAGCCGACAAAACGGCAGAAAGCGAGACGTTGCCACAGTGGGGCAAAAATACTCGGAACCAAATTAAACTGGCAAAAATACTCGGAACCTAATTAAACTGGCAAAAATACTCGGAACCTAATTAAACTGGCAAAAATACTGAGCAGCCAATTAAACACTTATCATGCACAAACGGGCAAAGACTGAAACCATTCAACCAAGTTGTATACAATTGAAAGCAGTGTTTGTTGTCTAAATTAATTTAAATAATTTAATTCAAAATATATATATATTTTTTAAGCATTGCTTATAGTAAATAAATGCCATAAGTTCAGCAAAAACTTAGCCCATTTCCAAGTTGTATACAAGTGTTATCATCAATCAATTTCAGTTTTTTAATTTATTATAAAAATCTGGTTATTAATAGTGCACACTTATCACGAATGCAATTCATAAACTTGAAGCTGTCTGTTAAAGTTAGGGAAACTGAACCGATTTCCAGCAATGGAAACCGCATTTAAAATTGTTTCGCATGATTTGCATAGTTTTTAGTGATTGGTGGTTGCATTCGACCCAGTGAGTGAGGCATTGAGGCATTGAGGCACAAAACACAACATTCTGGTTTGGCGTTGGGTTCATTCACCCAAACTGAGGCGCACACACCAAGTGGTGCCCAGTCAAACAGCTGCTCCTGGGGCCAGGACCGAAAAACAGATTTCAAGAGCAGCTGCAAAGCTCTCCAAAAAGCTTCTGAGCGCGATGCACAGCCAAATACTACTTGAAAAAGAAAACAAAAACAAAAAACTCCCAACTGTCGTGGGGATGCGAGGACAAAAGAGTAGCACACCAAACGAAATCCTGTTCAGGACGTGTTTTTTTTACGTATGCATATACGAAATACACGAAGTTGTCGTCGTAATTTATTTATGTATTTGTCAGTGGGTCTTTTGATAAAGTTGTTGCAAGACAATTTCAATGGTACCCACAGGACGTACCCAGCACGGGCACGAGCACGGGCACGGGCGAACCAAAAACAGGGTACATCAAGTACCGCCCCCCCACCTTGATAAGGTTGCCAAGAAAGTCGATATCATAATACAAACACGGAACAGGCGCTCAACAATGCACAGCAAGCAGCAGCAGCAGCAGCAGCAGCAGCCAGCAGCAGCAGCAGCAGCAGTCACAGTTACAGCACAAATTGGGATGTTAGCCATATCAGGATGGGTGCTATTGCTGCTAGGTGCGGGGTAGCTCTGCCTCCTGCCTGCTGCCGATGGGAGGCTGATGTTTACTGCGTGGGTTGTTTGCTTTGCATGCGCATAAAAAAGAACAACAAACGAGAGAGAGAGAGACAGAGAGAGAGGGAGAGAGAGAGAGAGAGAGAGAATTGTGCTCGACTAGCAAATATTCTGCGACAAGCATCGATTTACTTTAGTATTGTGTTTGCCTGACGATAATTTAAGTCTTTGCTTTGCTCCTTTAACTATCGATATTTATCGATTTCTTTCAAAAACCTGAAAAGCTGTCCAAAAAGTGAAAGTATCTTCATTTACTGAGCTTCCAGCTTTGTTAACATTAATATTTGAGTAAGACATATTAAATTTAAGGATATATAGAATATATATACAGCTTTAAAGGTCGCATAAAATTTGAGCAAACCAAGCAAACCCCTTTTAGGCATTTCGAATAAGTACAGGGTATACAGCAAACTGCAGAGTGATGGCAAAAACTGTTGTTTGTGTGGCATGTGTCACTTGTTACAAATTCTGCAGTGCTGTGGTTGAGAGTCGATTGCTTTAGGGGCGTTCCAAAGAGTTTTGACGGTTGCACTTACCGTATGCATCACGATCTTGGAGGTAGCTGCTGGCACTGCTCTTAATGCTGATGCAGTCCAATGGCGTTGGCTCGAATATGTTGAACGATTCACAGGAAATGGCACCGGGCGTTGTGGGCACGTCCACTGAGAAGGGAAAGGTTAACCAAAAAAAAATAAAAAAATAAGAAAGAAATAATAAATGCCAAAGTTGTGAAATCGCCCAAGAAACTGTTCCAGAAATAAGACAAATCATGACAAATTTTAACTTCCACACAGCACTAGCTTCTATATATATATTTAGTTTCTAGTTAGAATCTATTTTCTTATACAATTCACAAGCAATATTTATATTTCTAACTATGATTAAGATTCGTGTTCACAATGCTCCTTAAACTGTTTGATGTGGTCGCAGAGCTGCCAATTGACATTTGCCACAATATTCAGTTGATTTTTACTCAAATGTTGAAAGATTTGAGAATACACCTCCGTTGGCAGTCCCATCAGCGATGGATGCAAATGGAGATTGATGGCGAGCAGCTGCTGGGCACGCATCGGTTGAAAGAGCTGCTGACGCAGCTGCAGGGAGAGCTCATCCAGCTGGCGAAAGCGTTCATAAATCGTCGCCAGCTTCATGTTGAGCACAAAACGTCCAATCGATAGGCAGACGCTGTAACCCCGCTCCTTTGACGGCGGCACGGGACTAAGTGTGACCATTAGTAGATCCCCCAGTACAACGGCCATGAGGCGAGACTTTAATATGAACAGTTCAGATGCCTCCGTTGCGCTCTTCTCGTCCTGCATGGTGTGCAGAAGCATGCGAAACGCAGAATCCTCGAATTCCCGGCTGAAGTGCAACGGCAGCTGGCTAAGCAGACGCACATTGTAGATGTGAAAGCAACCCACTGCCGGCACTGGTTTCAATAGATGACCATGCTCCGCATACGTTTGATCCTCCACAAATCCCGACTCCAATGCCACCACATAGATGAGTGTCATCAGAAGCTCGGCATCGCTAATCTTGCCCTTTAGCTGGCTCAATATCTGTCGCAGATGCAGTGGCACTGACTCCGCCGTGGCATATTCTAGGCACAGTGGCTCCTCCACTTCCATCGCTTGAGCTGTCGCTGTAATGAGGCAAGGTTTGGCAATGAGAACAACATGTGGTGGTTGTTGTTGTGGATGGTGATGTTGTTGTTGTTGTTTGTTGCTGTTGCATCGGTGTTGTGTGTGTGGTTTTATTTTAGTTAGAAGGATGCTGATGTTGAGTCTATGAGAATCACAGAGATTAGTTAAAGAGTTTTGCGAAACATAAATATAACATGTAAATTAAAAACAAAAAAACTAACCTGTGTGCGTTTGTGTCATGCGGAATACCAAATGTGTGTCTACGTGCATTTAACTAATTGCTTTTTATTTTTATGGATGGATTATTTATACACTACAAATTAACACAAAACTTGAAAATGACTAAAAAATTACTGAAGATCGCTGGGAACACGAACACGAGCGAAACAACACGACGTCATCGTGTTCGCGATAAAATAAACGAATAAAACAAAACACGACCCAAAACGAGTACAGTGATTCCTCGTAAATCAATTTCAAAAATTAAAATCGAACTTTATTTTATTGAATGCGAAAATATAACGAACGATCACTGTATTAAAATAAAGCAACATACAGCAGGAAAAAAAACAACAAATAAAAACACAATTACAAAATACAATAACCAAAGTTAATTACATATTTATCAGAAATCATAAAACATCAACAATTCGAATGTACAAGAATCGTGCAGGCTCGTGTCGGTGCTGCGATGTTTCGTGCCGACACGCGCCCACCTCTAATCGCCAAGTTAGTCACCCAACAATAAACATAAACTAAATCGATCATATGCAACAAATGAATGATTCAAATCTCACATAATCGATATGTACATACAATATTATAACGAACTTATTATAAACACATACATGTGCATGTATTTTAATGCCCATATCAGTAGTTTTACTAACCTGCCGTGTCCAACTCAGCGGCGGCTGCAGCAGCAGCAGCAGAACCGACTGTGGGCAGGGGTGGACAAGGGGCGGTCGCCTCCGCACTGTCGGCGCCGGGGTCTGTGTTTCTTTTTGTGGAATCAGACATGATTTGCGTTATGTATGTTCTAATTTCTTGTTGTGCATTACGTTAAATTTAAACACATGCCTTCACAAGGTAAAGTGAAACATTAAACATTTGATTAGGACTTGAACGCTTTCTGCGTTTCCACACACATTAACACCGTGCACTTCAGTTGCTCTTCAGCTGCGCGTAATTAAATTCAGCGATTAATTTACGTATTTACTTATTAGCGACTGATAGTTTGTCATGTTAAAGGCTTTTGTTTAAAAGTTGCAACGCAATACACAGAAAAAAACAAATGCTTGCAAAAACCACCTGTTTTAGTCAATCCGTTATCGATACTATCGATAGTATTGCATGAGTATCGTTACTGCAAAGTAATTGCAATGAGAAGCAAATGTTTAATGCAATTTGCGGCTTAACGAAAAGAAACACAAATTATCTGTCAAAATTCGGATTATATTTATATAAATATATATATTTCAGCCATACAAACAGCTTTAAGTATCGTATCAGCGTACTGTCCTATGAAAATTGTTGCACATTAGTATTTCGCTCATCTCTAATTGCCGGCATCAATTAACTTCGGTTGCAGCAATGACTTCCATCGATGAAAATGAGATTTATATGGTAAAGCAGGCGGAAAGCGTGCGCAAAAGCGATCCCAGTTCGGCCAAGGCATGGATCCTCACCGCCAAGACGCTCTATCCAAATGCCTTCAACGTGCAATACGAGGCCTACCTGCTGGAGCGCGATGCCAAGAACTACGAGGAGGCAGCCAAATGTTTCAGTGTCATGTAAGTGGCGTCTCAAAGGAAAACGAAAAAAAACTTAATGTAATATCCTGTCCATAACAGCGCCAGCAACTTTACCAATCAACACGCGGAGCTTTGGCAGGAGGTGAATGCTCTGACAAATGCGCTGCGCAATGAGACCGAAAGCACGCCGGAGCAGGAGTTCTATGTGAAGATGTACAAGCATTTGACGCCTGAGGTGCAGCACAGCATATTTGTGCACACGATCAACAACAGCGGCGATAATCTGCAGCAATGCATTCACAGCTACATCCTCATGTTCAACAAGTTCCCCAAAACAGCGGCAACGCAAGCACCCCGTTTGCTGGAAATGCTGGCGGAAGGCATGAAAGCGGATCCAGATCTATATCAGCGCATGCTGGTCGAGGAGGTGCTGCCCATGATACAGAATAAGCCGCCAGAGCTATCGCCGCTGCTGGCATGTCGATTATACACAAACTCCCTGGAATATTATCTGCGCCAGATCATGGACGATGATAAGTGCGATACAACCGAGGCGTGGAAGAACATATTCAAGGTGTTGATGCTCTGTGGCCAGATGATGGGATGGGAGCCCTTTCTGCCCTTCAGCAAGTACGTCAATCAGAACGTCTACTGGGATAAGTTGGTCAAGATTCTGCGTGGGAGTCCAGCTGGCAGCTCCCAGGTGCTATTCTATGCTACAACACTGTTTATCTACTCCCTGCACGGCTATATACGCAAACTGCGCATCGAGGATGCCGATGTCAGTCATGTGCTGGTTGAGGGCTTCATCGACTGGTCGCCGGAGGGTGGCGAGGTGCAGAGCATGGATTGGACATCGGATGGCGGCGAAGTGCAAAGCATGGAACCGCCTAAGTTCTCTGCAACGACGGCCATTAGTCAGGAGCTATCCGAGGCATTTCTCCATGCCGCTCGCTGCTGGCAGCTGCTCAATACGGAACAGTTCCAGCGTGATTTTAGTCAACTGATGCTGGCACTGCCGCTGGCTCCTTGGATCTCCCGCTTCCTCTTCGATCTGGCCATTTACTTTGGACACCGCGACGAGGCCAACAAACTGATGGCAGACATGACAGCTCAGAGCACCCTGGTGCAGAGCCTGCAAATCCTTAGCCTCAATCTAATGCAGGGTAGCATGACGGTAAGTGAATCATCTCCAAGAGATTTGAACATTATTTCATTCAATCTATTTTTCTTACAGCTTCAGGGCTTTCAGTGCATTCTGAAGATACTCGCTGAGCTGCCGGCCACCAGTGGTCAGTTGCTGGATAACATTAGCCTGAAGAGTCATCGGCACATGATCTTCTTGCCACTGACCAAAATTGCCCTCATCCAGTATTGCACACGTGCCATCACCAGTCGCCTCAGCCGAATGCTCTTCGAACCGAATTGCTCGGATCGCCTGTTGGGCGATCTGCTTGCCCTGCTGCAATTGAACTCCGACAAGGATATGCTGCTCAAGCAGCACATCTTCAACTTGATCACACAACGCAAATCTTTCAATTTGCACATTTTATCCAACTACATTATTGCCACGGATATCATTGAGGAGCTGGCCTTTATCTGGAACTCTCAGCAGCAGGATGATGCCAATTTTGAGCTGACTGGCTCGCCAACCAATGGCGGTGGCGTCGGTGGTGCTAGCGGCACTAATGGTACCGCTGGCACAACCCAACCACGTCGCATTGGCACCCGGGGCGCCGACAAAGGGGCACGCGACGAGTTCAAATCGCTGATTCGTCAGCAAATTGCGCGCTGCAATGAAAATGTGCCCACGCTGGTCGCCAATTTCATCAGCCAGGAGCATCTGACGCTGGCGCAGCACATCTTTGGCATTGCGCCGCCAGTGGAAACAATTGTCATCAAGTGATCGATGGCCATTCAGAATCGACAAACATAATGTGGCTCAAAGTTTCTCAACTCCTGAAGCATATTTAAATATAGTAATATTATTTATAAAATACAATATTTTATGTATATAGAAAAGCTAATTGAACTCTTCAGTTTCTGAAGCGCATCTAAAATTATATATTACAGCATGTTAAGTACAAAATTAAAATTTAAAAAAATATATTGAAAAATGATGTAAAACATATATTTGTTAGATTTAATGCCAATTATAGTTTTTGAAGAGCTGAGATCTTCTTCCATCATGTTATTTATTATGTAGATCATAGGAATTCTATTGAGTATCTCAATTATCTGTGCCCTGCAACTATCAGATATCAATAAATTATTCTTAATATTAAAATTAATATATAAAATATTGTTTTGTCTATCTAAATACAATACTTAATAATAAATGAAGTTGATAATTACTGTGTGTAATTAAGGACTGTGTATTTAGTCATATAAGAATTCGATGAGCAGATTTCTGCAACTTTTTCAGATATACTTACATATGTACATATATAGACTCCACATTAGAGAGACTATAGATTTATACGATTTTACCCGATTTATTGAAAATAACTCGACTAAAATAAAAAATTGTACATTGAGAATTTGTATTTACTAAGAATGAATAACAATTATAAATAATAATGTCGAATTGTTTTGAATTTTGAACTAAAGTTTCTTTGGTGCGTCCATATAATTGTATAATTTAATAGAAGCCTCTTTTCAATGATATATATGCGATCACTAACAAATTGTGTCTATTTATTTACTTAGGTTTATCACATCAATTTTGTAAAATGCTTATAATTATGTCTAGTCTAGTCCTTAGATAAATCAACTGTTACTTTTTCCCCTCCAGGTTCATCTGTTTTCTCAGCAGATACTTTGACCACTTTGTCAGCAGAGTTTTTGGTTTCATTTTCATTCCCTTTTCCAGCTGCCATTGCCAGCTGTTCCTTGGAAATAGAGGGCTCCAAGGAGAGAGGGACGTTGAAGTCGTGCTTCATGTACGAAATGAGGACATTGTAGACCGCCGTGCACACATTGACAAATGCCACTCGATATTTGGTGTCCAGATAGCGAAAGTTGATATATTGTGCTGCCGGCCAAGTCAGCCAATCCAGCAGATATATGTAGGGAAACTTGGCAATCAGCTCCTGATGCGTTGCCTGCAACGTTTGCCGCTCCAGATAGCACACCGTATAGAAAAATATGAGGATGCACGCGGGTGACATAAACAGTTGATCGATGAGAATCTTTTTCACAATATTTCGAAATGTTCGATGAGGCATCACGCGATCCATCCAGCTGTACACGAAGTGATGCAGTGGACCCTGAAGTGCGCCCGCTACAAACATGCGATACAAACGATCGCCATCCCAGCGATCCTGATCTTGATGCTTCAGTCCACGACGATATTCGTAATCCTGGGCGATGAAATCACCAACGGCCATCAGGACACCGGAGCCGAGGACGTTTGTAAGCAGCAGATATTTGCCAAACATTTTGCCCCACAACTGTTTAGACCAGCGCCACGGCATGAATCCTAAATCATTGCTGGCCTCACCCTTTCCATGTACATGCCTTCTTGCAGCTCCGATTACATCAGACTTGAGTACGGTTCGATTTTTGGTTAGTGTGGCAAAGGTGCGTGGAAGGTGGGTGGAAAGGCGACTGCTGCGCTGCCACACGACGACACGCCGAGCCACCACAAACATTACTCTTCTTCGGCAATAAACTAAAATTTAAAAAATATATCTATTGATGAGTTTATTCACTCATTTTGTTTGTTTTGCTTATTAGTTTGACATATCGGAAAGGGACAGTTGAAGTGTAGGAGGGGGATTCCTGCCTATCGATAGTCGGAGATGCCAATAGCCGACTAGGTGGCAGCCCCTTGTTAACATAATAGGTGCAAAACAGAGAGAGGCTGCTTTTCAAATCCTCCTCTCTTTGAGTCTAGAAACAACCTGTAGAAATTCAAAAACCGCTTTGATCTTGGTAGATGTTTTATATAAGGAAAGCTTTTTTTGTTGACATAAGTGTAAAAATGGTTAGGTGATTTGAATATAACTTCAAGCATGCAGTCTCAGCTTAATCGCGATCTATCGGTGTCTATTGACAATCGATTGCCGTTGCTGATAGTTGTTTGCGCAGCCCTGGCAAACGTCAGCGTCACTTTGCCTATTTTGCTTTGCTCTTTGGTTCGCGTTATTTTTAGGCCGCCTAATAGAATTTTTTCACAACGCTAGCGCGCCAAATGCTTTTCTGTCTAAAATAGAATCGAAATTTTATCAAAACACGCACTTTACACTTATAAAACAAAATTCACACGCAGCGCTACCAACAAATTTAAGGTTAGACACGTTCGCCACAAACATTTTTTGTTTGATAAAACGCATAAATTTACATGCATAAATTAAAAAGTGACAGCAGCAGCTAATTAATGTGTTAATTTATTCCAGTGTATACAAATAAGCGAGGCGGGGCCGTAATGAGGCTTTTATATGTCTTCGCATTGATACTGGCCGTGCGGCTGGCGTCGGTTTTTGTGGTCAAAACCTATTATGTGCCGGACGAATACTGGCAGAGTCTCGAGGTGGCTCACAAACTGACATTTGGGTAAGCACAGCGAGAGAGGATTCTATATATCAACTGATAATAACAACATTTCCCCTTCCACAGCTATGGCTACCTGACCTGGGAATGGGTAAGAGGCATCCGCAGTTATGTCTATCCCCTGATCATCGCCGCCATCTATAAAGTGTTGGCCCTGCTCCAGTTGGACAGTGCTCAGTTGTTGGTGCTGCTGCCACGCCTACTCCAGGCGACGCTATCCGCCTATTCGGATTATCGTTTCTATGTGTGGACGGGCAAACGTAAATGGGCCCTGTTTCTGATCCTGGTGCCCTGGTTCTGGTTCTATACGGGCTCGCGCACGCTGGCCAACACGCTGGAGGCTTCCTTGACCACGATTGCTCTTAGCTACTTTCCCTGGTTTGGTGAGGGCAGCGCCTATTTGTGGCCGGCTGCTATCTGCTGCTTCCTGCGTCCCACAGCAGCTGTTATTTGGCTGCCATTGGCACTCTATCATCTGCGCAACAGTCGCTTGTCTGCCGTGGAGCTAATCCTCAAGCGTTTCGTTGTCATTGGGTGAGTGGGTATTCATTTCCACATCAGAACCTTCAAAGGCATTTGGATCTGGACTTGGTTATAACTTTCACTTATATTTCTACTTAATCCTAACAACTTTTACTGTACCTCTTCTCAGTTTACTTGTGGCTGGTGTTGGCATTGCCATAGACACCTATTGGCATGGTCAACTGATTGTGACGCCGTGGGAGTTCCTCAAGTACAATGTGCTGCACAACATTGGCAGCTTTTACGGCTCGCATCCATGGTACTGGTACTTCACTGTTGGTCTGCCCACAGTGCTGGGCATCAATACGCTGCCATTTATCTTTGGCATCATGCAAACCGTGCGCAAAAGCGATAGGTTTCCGGTCAGCAAACAGTTGCTGATCAGCATATTGGTCACCTTGCTGGTCCTGAGCACCGTGGAGCACAAGGAGTTCCGTTTCGTCTCGTCCCTGCTGCCGTTGTGTTTGTATGTCTCGGCGGAGGCACTCTCCCGCTGGAGCTATCGTGCATCTCGCACGCAACTGTGGGCAGCTGCTTTGATCATACTGATGGGCAACGTTGTGCCCGCTTGGTACCTGAGCACTGTGCACCAGAAGGGACCCATTGAGCTGATGCCCAAGCTGCGAGACATTGCCCACGATTATCGCGATGAACGCGAGCATCGCGCCAATATACTCTTCCTGATGCCCTGCCACTCGACGCCTTATTACAGGTGAGTTTAAGCCACATTGGCATTAATCATGGATTAACAATTTACTCTTTTTAGCCACATTCACGAGAATGTCACAATGCGCTTCCTGACCTGCGAGCCCAATCTGGAGCAGCGGGATAATTTTAAAGATGAGGCCGATCGGTTCTTTGATGCACCCATGCACTGGATACGCTCTCATATTCCAGTGCATCCGCGCACTGCGCTGCCCTCGCATGTGGTGCTCTTTGACACGCTGGGGGAGAGGATTAGCGAATTTCTGACTAACTATAAGCTGCTGCATAGCATTGAACATGCCGAGGTAAACAAACTGATCGACTCGCAGGCATTGCTCGACGATTGGTCGGCAACGGCGTTGGGAGCGAAGCTGCCTAACCTCGCCTCTCTCTTGCAGCACCTGCAGTCGCGCACTGGCAACAGTATTCTCGTCTATCAGCGTCTGCAGTCCGGTGAAGAGAATACATTTAATCGCGACGAGTTCCAGGCTCAAGACATAATCGTTGAGCCTGAGGCGCTGCCCAGCGAGAATCAGTTCAATTAAGTGTACTTAAAAGCCATTTTATGCGAAGTTGAAGCAGTCAAAAGTTTAAAATTTTGTAAGGCCAATTTTCTTTTATATTTTGTACTAAAAAAAAAGACTTGATGCAAAACTTAATCCGCCGTTCAAATGCAAGAAGCAAACTATTGAAATTATTAACATTACGCGACTATTAATCAATGCCAAGCCTTAGAACAGTTTTTAAAACATTTTCGAAACCAGTTTGTAGTCAGTGAACGCGTTTTCGTTTTGTGCTCTGTGGTAGTTAATAATTCATTTTAAATTCAATAAATTTGTGTTAGGCGAAAGTGTCTAAAGTGAGGCAATATATGTAAGAAATTAATCTAATGTTTTCTGTCCTTTCTTTAGTCTTGCAAATAAAGGTTCAGTGATTAAAAGTCAAGTTTGTAATTCAATTTAAATTTTTTGCAAAATCGGGAAACTATCGATGCCTACATTTGGGATATTCCAGCGAAAAAATAAATGTTAAACTAGCAGAAAAGCCGTTATTTTTCTGTTGCATTTTACACGGAAAATTGTATTCATAAAGGAAAATAGTTGTTGATTGACACAGCAATGAAAAGTTACCATTTATGATACCATTTAAGTATCGATAAATGTTTTATTAATCGATATATCGCTGTTAAACGCGCGATATATCGTGTTGGGGAGCCGTGTCGTCACCGTGTCGTCTGCATTAATTAAACGCGTTTTAAACAATAAGCCAGTCGTTCAGTCAGGGCAATTGCACAGGTTCTCGCACAAGCGCAAGCAGCAACAGCAATACACACTAAAATGGCCGCTTCAATGAGAGCGTTACTCAAAGTGCGAGGTAAGTGAAAGAAAAAGAAAAAGGAAAAACTATTGCGAAACATTCGGCAACGAGAATTCGGAAATTATATAACTTACGCACGATTTTTGGCACACAGCAAAACACAAATGCCGCAACAAGTGGCAGCTGTTTTATCATTTACCTAGCATTAATTGGAAAAATTAAGCACAGATTCACCAGCTAAACGACGTGTCGGGGGGAAGAAGCAGAGCTTGCTTGGGGTAGTGGGCCATGTTCAAGGTTGTGCTCGCATGTGACCCGAACGAGAGCGAGAGAGAGATAGAGGGAGCGGAGGCGAGGAAAGGGGGAACAAATAAACAGTGGAGAAAAATGTTTTGATTAATTTCCCCATTTTTAGATGGCTTCGTTACGGGCGTTCGCTGTGGCTCGCAGTACAACAAGACGCGTGGAAACCTGAAGCTGAATGGTGATTCCCGTGTGATCTGTCAGGGCTTCACCGGCAAACAGGGCACGTTCCACAGCCAGCAGGCGTTGGAGTATGGCACCAAATTGGTCGGCGGCATTTCACCCAAGAAGGGCGGCACTCAGCATTTGGGTCTGCCCGTTTTTGCCTCTGTGGCCGATGCGAAGAAGGCAACGGATCCGCATGCCACTGTTATCTATGTGCCACCGCCTGGTGCCGCTGCTGCCATTATGGAGGCATTAGATGCCGAAATTCCATTGATTGTGTGCATTACGGAGGGTGTGCCCCAGCACGATATGGTCAAGGTGAAGCATGCCCTAATCTCCCAGGACAAATCGCGTCTCGTCGGTCCCAATTGCCCCGGCATCATTGCACCCGAACAGGTTCGTAACAATCCCAGCTAAAGCACAAATAATATTATATATTCATATTTGCTCTGATGGCTGCACACAGCTTCGGAGCCAAAGATAAGCAATGGGTGCAAAGTTCATTCTCTGACCGGTAAAGTCAATCGAATGGTTTTGTTTTTATATATTTTTCCAGCCATCAAGTTTCTTCGACACTATTTAATCAACAGTGCACTCTCGATAAGGTGAACGCAGATTGAAGATATGATTAGATTTTTTCTATTATATATTTGCACTCATATTGATATTCAAATGTTATTCAAATGATAAATGAGTTCACTAAATCGATGGTTTACTGTTTCTGCCGGCATTGTTTATTTGACGCTTATCTTTTGGCTATTGTGACGCATGAACCGGTTTTTAAATTAGTATCGGCAATTTTATATAAACGTTTTTGTTTTGTTGTTGTTTGCAGTGCAAAATCGGCATTATGCCCGGCCATATACACAAGAGGGGCAAGATTGGAGTCGTGTCCCGATCGGGCACCCTCACCTATGAGGCGGTGCACCAGACCACCGAGGTGGGCCTGGGCCAGACGCTGTGCGTGGGCATTGGTGGTGATCCGTTCAACGGCACAGATTTCATCGATTGCCTGGAGGTGTTCCTCAAGGATCCCGAAACCAAGGGCATCATTCTGATTGGTGAGATCGGTGGTGTCGCTGAGGAGAAAGCTGCCGACTACTTGACTGAGTTCAATACGGTAATTGAAGACGAAGAAGATGCTGATGATGATTATAAATGCTAATGATATTTTATCTTTCGATTGCAGGGCATCAAGGCCAAGCCTGTGGTGTCGTTTATTGCTGGCGTTTCGGCGCCACCTGGTCGTCGCATGGGTCACGCCGGTGCCATCATCTCGGGTGGCAAGGGCGGTGCCAATGATAAGATTGCCGCACTGGAGAAGGCCGGCGTCATTGTGACCAGAAGTCCTGCCAAAATGGGTTACGAGCTGTTCAAGGAGATGACGCGCCTGGAGTTAGTTTAGATTAGAATTCAATCCAATCCAATCCAATTGAAGAAGAAGAAGACCGCAACACTGTCGAGTTAATATCACAAGTACGACTCAAATGAATAATAATTGTATGCGACGCAAGAAAGATTACTAAATGATTAAGTAAAAAGTGAAAAGAGAACCTAAATGAATTATGTCGAAATCCTAAATAAATTATTGTGAAAGTTATTCGCTATTGTGAACGAGAAACGATCTGAACAAACTAAATGATGTATTCCATAAAAAAGAAACTAATTTAAGTAAGTGCCGAACCACCAATATATAATATATACTTAGTTATATATTTTGAAATCGTTCAAGAACTCAGCACCACGCACCAAAATCTCAAATTATGTCGTTCCACTCACTTTAAGGACACCAAACAAATCGTTATGCCTCATTTTAAATAAGCTTAACAAATTTTAGTTGCAAACCAAACGATCAAGCTCGAAATAAATGTTGAAAATGTAAAAATTATATACAAAAAACCATTCGAAGGCGCATAAATTTTGAATAACTCGAAATTATGTTGTGATGATCATTTCTATAAAGCGGAGCACGTATGTTAACAGGGGGAGTAATTCTGTTATGGAATGAGTAGATTGCGAACAGTGCATTTTGCTATCGATACTATCGTTTTAGATTGCAGCTCTACCCCAGCTGTTTCCTTACCAGGCCCAGCAGAATTTTGCAACACTTGCACGGCAAGCGTAAAAGAAAAATTTCTTTGTGCAATTTACGAAAACATTTCGTGTGTCCCGTGAATCAAATAGAAAAGACGCGTATGAACAAGCAGCACCAGCTGCAACAATAACTAACAAACGCAGCGCAAGCGCTATCAATTAAACAGACACTTCGCAACCCACTTAACAGCCTCCCAAAAAGTCCAAGGAAAAAAATCAACACAAAATGCCAGTGTGCAAATCGCTTTTTCTAGCATCTCCAATGGGCAGCAGAACTGAAAATGGTGAGTACTTTTTCAGTGTCACATTAAAACTTCGCATAAGTAAATGCAAATTTCATAAGTACATTCAGTCGCTATGGCTAGCTTGCAGATATATATGTATATATATATATAGATTATACATTAATTTGATTTATGTGTTGCTACGATTTTTTGTTAATTGCCGGCTGAGTTTTGAATCGTCGAACGGTCCACAAAATCCGCCGCATAATTTGTTTGCAATCTTTGCGCTTTTTCTAAAAGCAAATCAGCCCGTCTGTTGCAGCGTTTGTACGTCGAACTTCGATTGCCATAGCTCTGCAGCAAATCCAATTCATGCTGCCGGCCCCGAAACTCCTTCGGCACAATCTCATACATAATGGTGTAGGTGGTGGTGAAGTTGTTGTTCATCCTGGCGGTGATCGGGAAGTGTACTTGCGTCTCGTGATTGCGCTTAAAATTGTTGAACGATTCGATGCGTGCGACTCGAAAATATCGTGTGGCATCGCTTGTCTCGTCACTGTTCCATGGTGCTACATACGTGTCCTGGCTCTCCGTCAAATGGCTTGCGCAGCCACCAACTCGCTTGATGGCCGGCGTTATGCAATCAGATTTCTGATCGCCATTGCGACGCTCCTGCCAATTGGACAGCAACACCTCCTTGCCATAGTCCTTGCAAATGTGCTCGTCCAGAAACGATCCTCGTGGTAAACTACTAAACATTTCAAATAACCCTCGAAAGAAGTGGAAACTCAACAAAAAAAAAAAAAATAAAAAATTTCAAGTTTTCAAAAGAACATAAAATATTTCGATATGAAACACAATAACTGAAACATAATGCTTTGTGTAGTACAAAACCTAAAGGAACTTTTGAAATATATAGTTTCGTCAAAGCGAATGCTTGGAAATATCGTTAATATGTATCCATTTAAATTTGCCCTTTTGCCCGGAATCAGCTGAAATATTAACCAGGTGGCCACACTATTTGCGGCACTCGGCGAATCTATTGTAAACAAACAAAAATTCTCAATGCAAATGGTGGCAGTCGTAAGAGTAATTTTTAATGAGATATGAGGCGTTGCCAGTTAGCTTGCAGTAACAGTAAATCAAGTTACTTGCGCTTTGCCAAATAATGTGGCGTTGCCAGCTTGCTATTTTTCTTCTTTAAAGTCAAGTTTGCTGCACACCCAACTCACATCCAATAAAGTTAACATGATTTTCTTGTTATGGATTGTTATGTGTATCATAAAATGTGTTGATTTGTATTGGTTGTCAGCAATACTTGATTGATATTTTATTCGTACACTTTGTGGACTTCAGATTTGGCTGTTTCTTTCATTTAATTGACGCTAAAGTTGTTGTACACTTTGCTACAGCAACAGCTATATGGCATATATACATATAAATGTTTTTGTTTGGGTTGAAAATAGATTTGGAATGGATCGCGTTGCGTTTTTGTTCGCCATTGTTGCTGTTGTGTCAAGTGGGCTTTTATTGAAAATCTATTTTGTGAAGCAAACAACCAACCAAGCGACCAAGCGACTCACCGACCAACAGACGGACAGACAGACTGGCAGGCAAGCAGGCAGAGAGACAGACGGACGGACGAGGCCGTCAGTTCGCATTCATTGTGTTCTGATCATGTCGTCTGTGTTTTTTGGTTCCTTGTTGTTGTTGTTGTTCTTGTAACCCGGGCAAAGCAATGGCATTACTTTTGGCTAGCCCATAGATGCGATGCATAGAGATCTATGCTGTATGTTCTATATTCGAATCTTTGTGTATACGAACCGATATTTAACGCTCAACTTAACTAAAACAGACAGCACGCGTTGCACGCTTTTTTTTGGTTGTTGTTGTTGTTGTTATTTGGGATGATGCTATAAATGCATTGTCGTCGTCATCTCAGATATTATGGTTCATTCTCGAGTTGTTTGTTAGTTGTTATTGCGCTCGGTTTCGCATCATTTGCCTCCTCTGTCTGTGTTTACAAAAATTTTGCAATTTTTACTAAACGACAAAAGAAACGAATACAATTTGTGCATTGTGCCTCGTGTGCCTCTTGTGCCTCGCCGAAAATGTTGAGAATGTGTGTAAATTAATTTATGACTTTTTCACGTTGTCTTTATTTCATTTGTTACACTTTTAAACATTGTGACAGAAATATATAGATATATATTATATGTACTTGTAACCAAGTATATGCATAACTTAATTAATCTGTGATAAGATTTTTTGATTTGGCGCAGTTCTCAAGGCGGACACACACACACGCAGACACACACACATGTCTGCGTTTTCTATTTTGACATGCCCCAAGGCTGGTTTGGAACAGCTGCCTATTTGCATAATTCATAACTCCCGCAGGTGTTGCCAGTAGCTGTAGCAGCTGTGTGTTGCTTGTGGATGGGTAGCGCTGGGTCCACAAACAAGCCAGCAATCAAAGGCAACCTCATGAGCCCCTTTTTGTATGCAACATGATTTTTTTCGACCCGCCATTATTGAAATGCTGGAGAGAAGCGGCATCTTGGGATTATTTGGGGGCGCAAGTTTGTCCAAACATGGAAAGGTTGAACAGTAGAGCAATGAAGAGTAAAAGTGTAATTTAATATATCTTTACTGTTTACTGTATATGTTTACAATGCTAGTTTTGATTAGAATTTTATGCATTTTATGACTTTCACTTCATCCTCCTACACATTTATTATTTAATATTCAGCATATCTCAGCATCAGCAGTTTAGCTGCAAATTCATTGTGTTAAATTTACGCATTGAAAATTTGAATTTAAGAATTTAAGTTCAACTTGAAAAAGTCTTAAATATTCAGCTTACAGTTTGAACCGCAGAACGTGTTAAAGACGTGCTTTAAGTTTTCTTTTTTTCTTATATTTGCTTGGCATTGCAATCGTTGCAAGACATCTTGTGAGTCATCTGAGTAGCAGTCGGGGCAGAGTCTTCAATTCATACGCCTGTCTGTTGTGCTTAGCTGGCGTTTTATGCTCTTTGAGAGCCTGACAGGGACCTCTCCTTTGCCCCTCAGCCTCCCTCAGCCGGCAGGGGCTTTCCTCGTGTTGTGAGCCTGCTCGCAGTGTTTCTCCTTGTGTCAGCTAAAAAACAAGGCAGCATGATTACAAGATGACTGCCTACGCCAGGATGAAGCAGAAGCCACACGCTCTGCTCTCGCATATTAGCTGCAAATCTAGCTGCGAATTGTGATGCGGAGGAGGAGGGCTGGGGGAGGAGTGGAAAGTGTTGCTTTTGGCAGGGGGTTAAATGCTTCTGTCGTCGCTTGTCTGTTTTTTCGTGCCGTGTCTCTTGTCTGGGTCAAGCGTTAAAGTGAAAGAAGCAACAACAACAGCAGCAAGAACAACATGCAACGAGTACTTCTTGATTGTTGTCCTTGTTTTCACTGCCGCCTTGTTGACACCTTTCACGGCCGACAAATTAATTAAAGAGGCCCCACGGGCGATGTCGTAAAGCATTTAGCATTTTAATTGCGTCATAAAAACAAAAGCGCTGCCAAAACCACCCTTTGGCATTTGTCGCCTTATTAGACGAGATTAGAGTTGCCTAGTTTAAAGGGTCTTAGTGGCGGGTGCCTGGGTGGTTGGGGTGGTGTGTCACCTACCTATAGCAAAATTAAAGCCAATTTTCTTGACTTGGCACGGGTCCACGCCCACCTTGCTCTCCACTACAGCACTAGCAGCAGAAGTTGTTTCGAAACAGCCGCAGCAGCAGCAGCATCCTTGCTTTTCTACTCGCCTGTCACTTGGCCTCGAAACGCATTGCGCTTTTAAGCTCACACACGTGCGACAGACACTTGTCAACTCACTCTCTCTCTCTCTCGCTCTCTCTCTTTCTGTCTGTCTCTCAGCACGATTCTGTCTCTCTGTGTGACCCAAATAAGATGTTGTAATTGCAACAAGGCGCGACACATTCACATAGTATCTGATGCGACGTGTGCAATTATGTTCATGTTTCTAAGAGCCGAGATGAGAGCTGAGAGCAACAGTCTCACCAAAGTTGCCATCTTTTATTAAGTACATGTCTCTCTCTCTCTCTCTCTGTGTCTTTCTCTCTCTCTTGCTATCTCTTTCTGCAACTCTCTCTCTTGCACTCTCTTTAATGTAAACAATAAGAGCGAAGGGAATCAAAGCTGACTGGCTTTAAAGTGGCGTCGTTGTCGGCGTTTCATTGTCATTCCGTTCCGCTGCCAGCCTGATGCATAACTTATTTACTGCGACGCATTTGCAACCCCCCCTCCTCCCATTTCGCCTTACCCCACCCACCTGCCAACACCCCTGAAAGTTAGTTGCAGATGCTGCGTAATCTTGGCTTGTTTAAATATTTAGTGATGCGTTAATGCTTTTGATGAAGTTAATCGCTGAACTGGCATTCTCTGATTGCATTGTTTATGACACGCTCTGTTGCATACTTTGAGGCTGCAACAGCCGCTCTCTCTCTCGCTATCTCTCTCTCTCTCTCTCTCTCTCTCTCTCTTTATATGTGTCTAACTACTGACTGGCTCTCTGTGTGTGTGTTTATTGAATCTAGGACACGGTGTGCTCATTGCAAATCGGTTAACTACTCAATCATGGCACATATTGCGGTTTCCATATAGTCACGCCGACTGACACTGAAATCCTTACACACACACACACACACTCCCATGTTGTATATACAGATGATAGCTAACTGACAGTTCTTGGTCCTCTTCTTGTTGGTCCCTTCTCAGGTCTAACATTGAATCACTTTTAGTTTTACAGCTTACATAAATGTAGATTCGTAAAAGGTTTTTTATTGGCCACTTTGCACGGCTGTTGAAATTCCATCAATTGATTGAAAAATCGCATACAATATTCTTCAATCGAGGCTAAATGCAATTTGAGATTCATAATTGACAGCCGTCCATTGGAATTCGTATTTTTCAACCCAACCGAGTTGGTCCGTTTGTAATTGAATTCCACTCAAAACTCGGGCAACTATTATTATTTTTGACCTTTTTTTCTTGTTTTTGGTATGAGTGAAATGCTTTTAAATCAAATTTATTTGCCTGAATGAACTGACGTTCAAATTTGCAGAATGCATTTGATGTGAAACTGGTAGAAAAAATCTACTGTTAATTCAGTTGAGCTCGAAGGCTTGTAGACTTAAATGCCATGAGCAAAAAGAAACCGGGCTTGTTAACGCTTGGAGTCCTCCAAACTGCAACCCACCTCGAAGAATCACAACTTATTGATAGGAAAAACACGTTACAATATGAATTTCGAGCGTAAATCAAGTTTTCAACTTTGAATGCATCATTATTCTACTGGTCGACCTGTGAAAATCAAATCAATTTGGACAAAAATTATGTTTAATCTTAAGCTAGTTTTGAGGATACAATTTTTGAGTGAACTTCGAGTCAGAAACACCTTTCCTACTTTAAATTCAGTATTATTATAGACGTCGAAATATGGTTAAAAAGCGATTGCTTTCCAACATCGGAGCACTTTTGACAAATTTATTATTGTGGATATGGATTCACTATATCCAAGTTGTGCATAGCTTAAAGTTTAGTCTCGTTAAAGAGTGTAATATCGAATTCAATTAAGCTAATTAATTTTTGATTTGATTTGATTAGATTTTCGATTAAAAATTACCTTTCAATCTTGGCGACCTTTGTGCTGGGAAAACGTTAAGTTTCTTGATTGCAGGCAACAAGAAACTTTTGCCATAAGCAATTCCTGTTTGGCACGCACACATACACACTCATACACACACACAAACACATACATACATAGATCTATATAGCGTACGTATATAGAGGCTACTCCAAGGTCTTGTCATGGCCTGCTTGGAAGCCAAAACGATGTGTAGATAGGCAGAGGCAGAGATGATGCCCAGCAACAACTACAACAAACACTACTCACGCACGCAGAAAGGACGAAACTAAAGCGATGAGAAATGCCACCCCAAAAAAAAATTTTAAGAAAAAAATGCAAAGCGTGCGCATTTTGGCTCTGGGGCAAAATACAGTAAAGGAAGCGAAAGAGATACACAGGGTGAGACAGAGAGAGAGAGAAAGAGAGAGAGAGAGAGAGAGAGAGTAAGTTAATGAGCGAAGGGGGTCGCGGGGGCCACAAATGCTTTAACCTGTTTTCCGCAAAGCTTTTACGCACTCGGACTCTGACTAGCTAGCGTGCGCTCTCGCTTGCACTCACCTTGCCACCCTTTTTTTTGTTTTGCAAACTCAAAGCGCAAATAGAGCATAGACAGAGAGAGAGAGAGTGTGAGAGAGCGCGCGAGAGAGAAGAATGGAAGAGAGAGCGCGAAAAGCCCCAGCCAGCGAGCGATGCTATGCTATGCTTTTTTTTCGGACGGTGGCCCAGTATCCATTCGGTCGTGTTCCCATAATGTCTGCCAGCGGAGCGCAGTGCTCGTCGCCGTCGCACTATTCGTCGCAGCCGTCGTCAACGTTGTCATTGTCATCATCAGTAGCAGCAGCAGCAGCAGCAGTAGTAGTAGGAGCAGAAGCAGCAGCAGCAGCAACAGCAGCAGCAGCAGAGGAGCAGCAGCAGCAGCAGCTTAAAAATACATTTTCACAATGAAGCAAATGGGCGAAGGCAAGAAGAGAAAATGAATTAATTTGCGCTGTTTGTGAAGCTGAAAACAAATACCAAGAATACCAAAAAAATAAAAAAATAAATAAAAATACAATAAATACACTTTGGTAAAAAAAAAATAGTGTGGAAAATACACACGCACTAAAATTCGTAAAATGGCACGCGCGTAGCTGTAAATGAAACAGCAGCAGCAGCAGCAGCAGCGGCAGTGGCAAACACCAGCAGAAAAACGAACGGGGATTAGACACTAAAGAATTTCTCTGTGTGTGTGTGTGTGTGTGTGTGAGATAAGAACTCATCGTATATCGTATATAGATATATATATATATATAAATATGTGTATATATTTATACGCATATATTTATGCAGGAAAAGGTAGCGGAAAAGGCAGCAGCAGCCCGGCGCAGTGTATATAAATATAAAGTGTGTAAGGAATCGGAATCGGGAAAATTAAATATTTTGTTTTCAGCGCCTCACGTTTTTCTATTCATTTCATTTGTGTTGCCTTGCGCTTTTCGTCGCATGAAAAATGCTAGCGGAATTTTCATAAGAATTTTAAGATTTTTTCATTGCTGTTTTTTCGTATTGCCTTTTCGGTGTCTTATACATACACAGCGACACACGTTTTTTTCACACAACAATCACACACCATACACACACACACACACACACACACTCGTTTCGTTTTTTTTTTTTTTACGTTCGTTTCGTTTTTCATTTTCGTGTCGCGTTCGTCGTCGTCGTCGCCGTCGTCGATTCGTTTCGTATGCTCGCCACACAGCCGAGCAGCGCCGTGCAATTGTTTGTTTGTTGTTCTTGTAAATTGTTGTTGTTGTTGTTGGCATAGGAAGCCCTGTAAAAGTTTAGGCACAACGCAGCCCTGGCAAATGGTGCAATTTTCTTTTCGTTTTTTTTTTGTTTTTCACGCTTAGCATAAACAAACTGTTAATGTATAAAATTAATCGAGAATTTCTCTCTCTCTCTTTGTCAACTTACAAGGCGAATGCAACGCGGCAAACTTCCTTCTGGGCACACACACTCTCTCTCTCTCTCTCTCTCTTGCTCTCTCTCGCCCACGCAAGCGCAGGCGTTTTAAAGCTTGCGCTCTTTACAACACTGCGATTACTCTGACAGCCGCAACAAATTTTCGAGTACAGCGTGGCCCACAAGTCCCGAAGCTTTTTAACTGTTTCGACAGCAGCGACGGCGGCGACAGCTGCTGTAAACACACAGTTTGTGGGACGCACGACAGACAGAGAGAGAGAGGCAGAAAGAGAGAGAGATATAATACGGAACAGACCGAACAGGGAACAGTGTTGAATAGGGTAACACATTGAGCACATGCAAAGTTTTGCTGTTTGCTTGCCTTGCCGTCCTCTTAATCAGCAATGCAATTTGGCTAACGTCTTGTTCCAAATTATTCTGTGGCCTTTGCCTTTGGACTTACTCATGCTTGTTTTTTTTTTTTGGCATTTGCTCATTTTCTTGGTCGTCGTGTGTCATGCGTCGTATGCGCGTTTTTCTTTTTACGGGCGACTACGTCATTCATCCGTCTATCACCTGTGCTTGCCTCCTCGCGTGCTCCTCCTCCTTGAAATCATGCTGCTTTTTATTTGTTATTTTGTTTCTTCACATGTTTTGCGGGTATTTCCCAAGCAAGAATATATAAACAATCTATAAAATCGAATGAAAGGGGGGTTTCTGTGCAGGGGGAGGGGGTGTTGCAAACACTGAATGGGCAGTCATTTATCCATTTCGTTGTCTTTGGCTTGTTTCATATTTTGCTCTTATGCTTGGTTGTTTATTTTCGCCTGTGAAGTGTCCATGCGTTTCGCTTGTTTGTTTGCTTATCATCGCCCATCGGTGGACTTTCGCCTTAAGACGTAAACATTTCGATTTATTTTTGCAGGGTTTCGCTAATTATTCCATTATGTGACCCATAATGCCAAGCACTCGAACAAAAGGGCAAAGGGTAAATGCGATGTAAGCGTCTAACGATTCTAATATTATTATGGAATAATGGTTACATTATTGCAAATCAAATTGCTTCAATTATCGTTCAGTTTCAATGTGATCTGATTTAAGATTGTACATTTATTTTTTTGTCACTACTGTTGAAACAGTATATTTTTGCCTAAAAAAAAAGATACGCATATCTTGGTTCTTACATCTAACCGTTTCGCGTTTATCGTTCAACAACCCCTGCAAAGCCCTTGAAATTTTTGCTACCTAAACCTTGCAACGAAACACTACGAAATAATAAAAACTTATAGCAATCAAAAATTAGCATAATTATGTCGAAAAGTGAACAACGAACTCGCAAAAGAGGAAGCACTGCAATAACAATAACTAGAACAACAACAACTGGTCAAAGACTCGAGAGAGTCGTGTTGTGTGTGTGTGTGTGTATAAAAGCATCCCTTGGGCGAACTATGCGGCGCCTTAGCTGTTATCCTGCGGCACGCATTTCAATTACTCTGCTCTCATCTCGTTTATAAGCTCGTGCAGTTTTGAATATCAAAATAAATCGTAAACAAGGTCACATTCCATGCTGGTGTGTGTATGTGTGTGTGTGTGTTTCTCTGCTTGTGTGTGTTTTAATGCGTACACAGATACACACACAAAAAAGTTCGCGCTCGTGTGCTCCTCGTGCTCTCTGGAAAGTTTTCAAAACGCTCAACTTATTCATCGCTTCTCAACTTGCAGCAAAATGTGTGCCACGAAAAAAAGCAAATCAAAGAAATTCTCACATAACCTGAACTACTCCATAGACAACAGAAAGTGAAGAATAGCGGAAGCAAAAAAAACAACAAAAAAAAACGAGAATTAATAAAATGAAAAACAATAATAATAATTGTAATAAAATCAAGTTAGGAATCACAAACCAAACGAAAAGCTTTAACTAAAATATTTTTAAAGTATACAACTATACATACACTAATAATTGGTAATACAAAATTTAGCTGTAAGCTTTAAGGACCTAATAATAATAATAATAACAATTGAGAAACTTCGCAAGTGCAGAGACCAAAAAAAAAAAACAAAAACAAAATAAATAAATAAAAAACACTAAAGGCAGCTTGTGATTCTCGGTGATATGGTGTAAATGTGATAAAAAAGTTTTAATGCAATTTCAAAACAACAACAACAATAACTACATCAAAAAGTCTCAGCAAATTGTGTTTTCGATTCAACGTTTTTTCGTTTCGCATAGTTTTTTAACGGAAATTTAAAAAATCAACAACAATAATAACTATACTTATACTATATACACATATAAATCTAAAACTAAACTAAGCCTTATCTCTATAAGTGAGCATAAATTTAAATACAAAAATAAATTAAGTCGCACAAAAAAAAAACCAAAAAAAAAAGAAAAGAAGAAATCCCGTGGAGGAGCAGCTGGAAAAGGCGTAACGATTGTTTTTAAATATTCTATCAACTGCACTGCCGGCATATTTTTGACAAACAAATAAAAGATATGATTTTACTCTAAACATTAAACGAAAAAAGCCCAAAACCAGAATAAATACGTACAAACACCAAAAAACTCTTATCGTACGCAAAGATTCTTATGAAATACGCAAAAATAAAAGACAAAAAAAACAACCGAAGTTGGAACGTTGAACAAAATGCAATCGTTCTGCTCACTTGCAAAGGTAAATTAATTGATGCAAAAAATGCTAATAAATGCCAATAAAATATTTCAATTACATTTATATATAATATACTTGTACTATTTTTACAAACTACCCTTACTAAATATAGAAGTAAAATAGTTATTAATTATTAAGTTTAATTTGAATTAGAATAATTAATTTACACAATTTTCTTGAGCAACTCAACTAAATAGTTTCTTGTTGTTTCTTCGCCGTCTTCTTTATTTTGCAGTACATTTTACATAAACTGTGATTATGAGTTCCACAAAATCTCAAGTAGCCCTTGCTACAAATATTCCAACCAACTTAGCCTCCGCCTCAGCCACCTCCACTGCGGCCACCGCCGTTGTTGTTGTCGCCGCCGTTGCCAGCAACAACAGCAACTCAACGACGTCATCAGCAACAGGAGCAGCAGCAACTGCGGCAGCAGCAGCAGCAACAACACCAGCAGCAGCAGCAGCAGCCACAACTCAAACAGTGGTCAGCAGCAGCAGCAGCAGCAGCAGCAACAACAACAATAGCAACAGTAACGGTAACAGTAACAGTAACAGCAACTGCAACAACAGCATCGAGGAAACAACACACAACGCCTCAAATTTGGGGCGTCAAAACAGTTTTGGCAATAGACGCGTAAGTTGAACCAAAATCAAATATCTGGGCTTTACATATATATTGTATTTTGTATATTGTATATTGTATAAACATAAATAGGTCAGTTTAAGACGCATCTACTGAGAGTGTTCTCATTCTCTGACACACACACGCATATATATATATATTCTCTCTCTCGCTCTCGCTCTCACTCTGTTAATGTCGCTGACTCTCTGCAGATAAGTGCATATATAAATATATATATATATATATATATATATACCTTAGTGCAGCCATGAACTGGAATTGTCGCCGTGCAAAAGATACACGCCCAAAAACTGCATAAACTGGGTCAGGTCAGTTTGGGGCTGGCTCACAGTCAGTGATGGTTGCGTTCCTGTTTGCGTTTTCTAGGAATTGGAATAGCAATTTACTGGAAATTCCCAATTGACCCCCAAAGAAGTGCATTGCAAAACGTGTTTTTGATTACTAACACTGCTGCAGCTGCTACGGAAAGGTCCCCAGACAGCTAAGGGTTTTCCATGGAGTTCAAGGTTTTCCCTCTAGCCAGCAAATTGCAGCAGTGGGTGGCAAGTGTTACGCCCAGTTGTGTGTGGCATGTGGCACACAGTTCAATTTCGGTTTGTTATTAAATCGCTGCTTTTCTTTTGAACAACATAAACCAAGCGACGCAATAACGGAACAGTAGCGCTGCTGCTGCTGCCGCCAAGGTCGATTTATTGATTTTCCCCGGCCAACTGATGACGTTCGAGGAAGTTGGCCAGCACGAAGTTGTCTGCGCTGTGATTACACTCAAATGTGGCAATGTAAAACAGAAAAACAGCAAATCGAACAATTTGTAACCTTTAAGTGAAGCCATTTGACACTTATGGAAACTGAGCGCAATTTCGAGCATTGAACTGTTTTAAGGCCTATTGTCAGCGAATAAATAACTTATAAAAACTCTAACTCGAAGTGGTATAACACTCGACAGGCAATAATACAGATTGCCCTGGCTATAATGACTTAGTTCACTTCCTTCGAATCATTATAAATATCGTGACAAAATTGCATTAATATTGCAAAGCTCTAAAACAAATTGTCTACACATTATTAGACCGGTGATAAATGTTGCAACAATGTAAATCATATACATGCATAAATATTTTTAGAAATTAGAAATGCATATTTATAATTATTGCAAAATTAATTGTTGTGCTAAATATAAAGGCTTGCCAAGACAATTGAATATATTATGTACAACATTTTGCGATAATTTAAGGGCTGTTTAGTATTTGCCTTTAGGCGTCGTTGGTAACGGCCAAAATAGTTTACAACATATTTACTCAAAGGTGGTGGTTAGAAGTGGTTGCTCAAGGTTCGGCAAATGGCTTTGACTTTGACATTTGCAGTTGCCTTATTGCTTTTACTTTCTTGCCACGTCATGCTGCCAATCCTTGGTCTGAAAGTTGGAGCACAATTAAGCGTAGTTCGAGTAGCGCAACAAAATCGCTTGATTAATGGCTGGTTCAATAGCTTTAACTGTTAGGTGGCCCATGTGCATAAAAACAAAAATCAATGGAGCCACAGCCAATAACGCCATGGAAAACCCAGTGTTAAAGGCGCCAGACTAACTGACGAATTAACCGATTAACTATCTGACATACTAATCATTGACCGATTGACCAACAGAGTAAAGAAATATCATTAACTGACTAGCTGACTAACTGATTTGTTTGTGTTGTCCTTCGTCCTTTGTTGAAATGTCAAAAGGCAACCAGGCAGGCAATGGAGGGATTTAGGTGGCTGGCACGACAACAGCAGCAGCAGCAGCAAGCACAAAAGCAAGCCTGCCCAAAATGGTGGGGAGTGCATGACTAACAAATATCCTGTTCGAAAAGGATATAAATTTATAGATTTTACTAATATAATAATCAAATACAAATGTGTAAAGGTTCTAGTTGTCATCACCTCAGGCAGACTTGTCCTTTTTTTAATTGAAAAATGAAATTAAATGAAAAACTGCACTTTGAAAACACTTTGGCCGAGCAAAAGTCGAGTAATGTGAGCAGCAAGAGAGGCTCCCATTGCCTGTCACACTCGCATTTCATTTTTATATCCCTTTTTTTTACGTGACTTTGACTATAACAGCGTAAACATTGGTTTTCCCCCCCATTCCGTTCTCACCCCGTCAACGGAAACTGAAGCAAGTGAGTCGGGATCGTTAACGTGGCGTTTGCTTGCGTTGGCAATTGTTTAACATTTTAATGAGCCAACAATTGCATCACGGGGGCAACGTCATCGCACCTGCTGCCTTCTGGCTGCCTCTTGTTATATATATTTTTGATTTTTAATATTTCTTTTTGGTTGGTTGTCAACTTTGGCATTCACTTAGCAGTGGCGACTAATACGAAATTAATTGCTTCCATTCTCTCTCTCTCCTGTAGGGAAATATGAAGGGCAAACATCTCACACGCAGTCATGCCATGCGCGAGTCCACATCGCCGCCACGCACGCCAACGCCGCGAGGCGCCTCCGAGCAGCACCTGCAGCAGCAGCAGCAAAATCAGCAGCAGCACCAGCAGCACCCCAGCGATGCCTACAATGAGCACAACAACAACAATGCCATACTAAACAATAACAATAGCAATAGCAAAGCACAATCAACTGGACGCGGCAATTCGCCGCTTATGGAAACGCCCGCTCTGATTGTTACTAGTCAGCAACAGCAACAAACCCAGCAGCAGCAACAACAACCACAACCACAACATAACCAACACCAACATCAACAGCCATTAAATGTGCCGTTGCGAGATGAAGCCGAGTTTCCCAAATTGTCACCCCCCAAGAAATCTGGAGCTGGTCATCACAATCGCACCAACAGCAATGGCAGTTCGGGCATCGAATACAACAACAATAATAACAACAACAACAACAATAATAATAGCAACAGCAGCAGCAACAGTGGTAATAACAAAAAGTATGTGGTTGACTTGAAGGCTAATGGTCTGGATAAGCATCACAATAACAACAACAACAGCAACAATAACAACAACAACTCCAGTGCGCTGCTCTACAATTCAGGCATGAACTATAAGGCGGCGGAGCGTCATGAGCGTCACGAGCGCCATGAGATGTCCAGCCAGAATAGCAATCTCAGCAACAGCAACCACGAGGAGGAGCAGTATCATTACGAACGGGGTGGCGGTGGAGGCGGCGGCGGTGGTGGTGGCGGTGGTGGTGGTAAAAAGCATCGTGCCAACACCAATTCGAAGGGCTCGAAGCCGCGCTTGAAGAATTTAACTGGCAGCTCATCCGGCAGCATTGATGGCGGCAATGGAGGTGTTGGTGCTGGCGGCGGAGGTGGTGGAGGTAGTGGTGGTGGTGGAGGAGGTGGAATGAACAATTGCAGCGGTGGCGGTGGCAATGCTCAAACGAATAACTCGAGCAACAACACATCGGGATTCATATCGCGCGGTAAGTGCTAGCATCCTTGGTGCGAGAGACAAGGATGCTGGTCAGCCATACATCACATCATGGCTCAATTCATTGATTCTAGTCTTTCATCAATCAGAGAACTCGAGCGAACAGTACACGGACTATGGCGGCACTGATCTGTTGACCTTCTTTCGCGATACGCTCAATAAGAATCCCAAGGATCGAAATATCCTGATGAAAATTGAAAAGGATCTGATGGATTTCATTCAGGACAAGGGGTAATTTTGCAATCATATTTGCAATCATATTCATGTTAATATCTACGGTTTTCCTTGCCAATAATAGGCGTGACTGTGAGTTTCGCTTTCCGCCAACTTCCTCGTATAATCGAATGCTAATTCATCGCACGGCTGCCTTCTTTGGCATGGAGCACAACGTGGACTCGGAGACGCAACAGTGCGTCATTGTGGCCGTCAGCAAGGGCACTCGCATACCAGAGGTGAGTGAGGAGCTCTCTCTATATATATATATATATATATATATATGCATTTGCTAACTTTGCTGCTTTTACAGATACGCTTCAAATCGCTGGTACGTGTCGATCATCGTGAGGATGCGCGCAAGTCAATTTTGAAGCGGGATACGCACAGCTTTGATGAGGTGCGCCAATCGCCGTATCTCTGCCCGGAGCGTGTCATGCTCGATCGCAAGGCCAAGAGCTTTGAGGAACGCGAGGAGGACTATGATCGAGCGCGCAGTCGCATCTTCAATCGCACTGCCCAGCAGGATGCGTACGATGAGGATTGCTATGTCGGTGGAGGAGGAGGTGGCGGCGGCGGCGGCGGTAATTGGCACAATGCTGCTGAGCAGCAGCAGCAACAACAACAGCAACCGCCCAGGCCCAAGCGGCCCAATGGCAAGATGCTGCAGATGCAGAATGTTAGTTGGCTCCGATTGCAAATGGGCTTCTAAACTAATTGGGTATTTTACTTCCAACAGTCGACCGAGTCCCGCGATGGCGGCAGCATGCGTTCCGGTGGCGCCGTGCCCAAGTCTCACAACTTTGGCAACTATGGCGGTCCGCCGAGCACTGGTGGGCCTGGTGGCGGCTCTGTGCTCCCGCGCGGCGATTCAACCACCTCGAATAAGAGCGGACGTGGCGGATTTACCAAGCAGGATTCCACTGGCAGCACCAATACGCCCTGGCGCCTGTCGCCCTCGAGCAGCGGGTGAGTTAGCCACAAAAAAGCAAAGAAAAAGAAAGAGTGCTCTTATTTTTTGTGGACCCTACACATATACCATATCCGATTCGCTCGCTCTCTCTCTTTTATTTCTCTCTGTTAACCAAAAATTTTTGAAACTGTTGTTAAAATTGCCAAAAACATTTTTGTATGCCACCCAAAACAACGAAACAAACCAACAACCCAACAACCAACCAACCAACAACAACATTTACCAATCCAGCTACAAGACACGCACCCAATCCGTGCGCTCCGATTCGGTAACGCCGTCGCCCACTGGCTACGGCAGCGACAGGCAGACGCCGGAGTTCAGCCAGCCGCCGCCGTCGTCGCAGTCGGCGCAGGTTCAGTCCAATCGGGGAATGGGCTCGTTTATGCAGCATGCGGCAACAACAGCAACATCGACACCGTTAACAACAACGTCCAGCACGCCAGAGTCGGCATCCGCCTCGGGACTCGTCTGGGCCGTCACAGACATTTCGAGTGTGCCAATTGGCAGCGTCCTCATTGATCCGCAAACCCTCCAACCAATTCTCAATGCAGACGGGTAATTTACAAAAACCAAAAACACACCAAAATCCAACAACAACAGAATCAAATTTCAATCGTCACCCAAAATTATGTTGTGCTCCAAACAAATTTTTAACGCAATGCTTTTTTTTTGTAATTCTGTTCAATTTCTGCAAAGTTTTTTTTATTTAATTCTAACTAATTTTTATAAAATCAAAAATATTTATGTGGATACGGAATCGATATACAATTGAATTTTATCAAATAATTTGAGACTATCAAAATAATTTGTTAGAAAACAGTTGAAAATTAAATTATTCGAGCATATATCCGAAGGGATTGTATATATGTTATATAGGTGTCTATCAACTTTGGTATTATCATGTCTGTCTGCTTGATTCTTAATATTTCATTTTGTTAATTCCAACTAATCAGTGATATGTGCTTAAAGTAACTTTTCACTCTTTTTTTTAAACAATTTTAATTAATATTGAATTTATCATATAGTCTCAAATTAGTTCGAAAGGGTATTCACTCTTCGGCATGCCGAACTTTGCTTTTACTTTTTTTTGTTTCTTATACCGTTTCCAACTGAAATGCTTTATATTACGCGATTAATGATGAAAATTGTTTCTTTATTTTTTTTTGCATATCTATTTAAAATATATAATTATACATACATTATTAATGGCATTTCGATGTGCTACTATCAAATTGTTGATGTTGTTTTTGTAAATTATCTGCCTAAAAATCAATCAAATTAATCCACACCAATCGCTCGCCTGCTCGCTCGATCGCTCGCTCTCTCAAATATGATTACTGATTATGAATATAACTCTGTGTGTGCTCTTAGCACTTAGCTCTCGCAATCAGCTCTCAGTTTAGCATCCCACTTACGCTCTCACGCTCTCTCTCTCTCTCTCTCACCTGTACATTGACCACCAATCGTCAATCAACACACTCACACACACACATACAATTCACTCACTCACACACAGCTCTTTCGCTCTCACCTGCTCTCTCTCTTTCTCTCTCTCTCAACTCGCTCGCTCGCTGTCAACTGTCAACTACCGCGTTACATGTCGCCTCAGTTAAATATTCTGTTTCAAATCAGCTTCTTTTTTTTATCGATCGCCTGCTGCCGTTTGACACTCTCTCTCTCTCTGTGTGCAAGCTACCATCAGATAAGTGTTGCCGTCCTGCCAGTGTTGTCGTCTAATTGTTGTTCGTTCTAATTGCATTGCATCTCTCTTGTATCAAAAAGCATTTGTTGTTGTTGTTTTACCATTACTTTATATACAAATATGCAAAATTATATATATAATATAATCGTACAAGAGCAGAAAATGTCTGTCGCTGCCGTCGCCTCTCACAGCGCACTTTTTCCGCAAAGCAAAGCTGTGGCAACCCTGACAACTTTTTACTACTTTCTTATTTTGATTTTGGTTTTATTTAACACAATTGCATGCGATGAGCGAGTAACCAGAAAAAAAACACTTAAATATCTGAGAAAACCTTTTAAAAAAGTTGATTTAAATTGGTGTTTTTCATTTTGCAGCTCCATTTACCACTACGACCCGTCCAACTTGCCGCCCAATCAGGCGCTGCAACAACAGCATGCGGGCAACAATGGCGGCAACAACTATCAAACGAGCGGCAACTCTGGCAATTATGCGCCTTATCGCAAATCCTCGCCGCATCAGGCACCACCACCACCACCGCAGCAGCAACAGCAGCAGCAACAACAGCAACAGCAGGTGGTGCAACAGCAGCAGCAGCAGCAGCAACAACAACAGGCATACAGCAATGAGTTATCCTGCAGCTCTACGGAGAGTTATGCCGAGGAGGTGCAGTCACCTGGCATGGACTGCTCTGACAGCTACGATAGCTACAATGCTGAACAGCAACAGCAACCGATGCAACAACTGCCACAGCAGCAGCAACAGCCGCTGCTTAGTTTGGAGGCTACTGGCGGCGCCGCCAGCAGCAGCAAGGGCGACGAATGTGATAGTCTGTCCAGTGCCACGGCCTGTCTGAGCATTACGACATCGACGTCAACCAAGAACTATGATCGCATCGAGGTGCAAAAGTACAAGAATCAGGCAACCAGTCCCAACATACCCGCCTGCTGTGCCGGTGACAAGGAACTGGAGGCAGTCGCTCAACTTCAGCAGCAACAGCAACCATCGCAGCAGCAGCAACAACAGCTACAGTTGCAGGAAATTGAGCCTGAAACATTGGTTGTGGCCAACATTGCAACATCGCCAGCTGAGTTGCCCAGCAGCCAAACGCCACTGCCGGTCGCGTCGTCGGTGCCCGTGAATTGTGATGCCCAATCGCTGACGCTATCGCCCAGCACCACGCCCTACAGTCAGTGCGAGGTGAAGACAGTTAGCCAGAGCCAAGCTCAGGTCGTTGCCGAGGAGCCCAAGACGACAACCTGGGCCTATACGCAAAGCTATCAGGCACCGGATGGATCCACCGTCTTTCATACAACAACCACGCCCAATGGCGCGGCGCCATATTGCGCCACCACATATCAGCAGGGGGTGAGTTGAGCACAAAAGAAACCAAATTCTTTCCCCTTTTATCTCAATCAGAAATTAGAATATCTAAAATTGATCTAATTTGGATTGAGATGTAACTTTTGAAACTAATAAAAACTAAATGTTCTTTTTTGTTTTGAATAATTTTCACAGCCTGATGGCAGCATTTATGC
This sequence comes from Drosophila grimshawi, assembly GCF_018153295.1. Classification (NCBI taxonomy): domain Eukaryota; kingdom Metazoa; phylum Arthropoda; class Insecta; order Diptera; family Drosophilidae; genus Drosophila; species Drosophila grimshawi. The sequence continues at coordinate 12,992,637 of NW_025063240.1, read as the reverse complement.
TGTGCCGCAGGGCATGGTGTTTGCGGCGTATCCGCAGCCAACTGTTAGCAGCGCTCCGTCACAGCCGATCTTCCAGCTGACGGGCAGCAGTCAGCCAACGCAGACGATATTCGCCTCGCAGGATGGTAGCGAAATGCCCGGCACCTACATGATACCTGTCTTCGATCCGGCCCAGCAGCAGCGCGATGGCCTGATACCCGCCCAGGCCATTTACCAGACGCCGGCTGGACCCGCCACCGCTGTAATGCCGATGGCCACTGCCACCTATCCGGCGGCGCAATTTGCTGCCGCCGCGCCCAACGGTGCGCCCATCTATCAAGGGCCGCTCATCTACTCCGGCGATCCGTCTGGCGCCCAGCTGCAACAGCTGCCAATGGCCACGTATCCGATTAGCTATCCGTATCATTACTATCCCATACCGTACTATGTGCCGCAGCAAGCAGTTACCGCAGCCCCAATGGTGACCACCACAGCCTCTGGTCAGCCGCCCACTGGACCAGTCCAGTCACATGCCCAAGCTCAGGCGCAGGCTCAAGCGCAGGCCCAGGCTGCCGCTCAGCTAAATCTCGCAACTGCCTCGGCGGCTGGTCCGTCAACGGTAGCTGGCGTTGGCCAGCAGCAGCAGCAGTCCAGCAATGGACATCTCGTCACTAGCAACCACAGCAACAGTGGCGGAGGCGGTTCTGGCGGTGGTGGTGGCGGCGGCTATATGGGTAGTGCGCGTGTCAAGCGTACACCTGGCGGTGGCTCCATACACTACAATCCCAGCTATCCGTCAACGGCGCCGGGACACCCCACTGCCGCCCATCATCCAGGCGTACCTGGCTCTGCCCAGCTGATTGGCGCACCCAGCGGCGCCGGCACAACGACATATCATGCGCTGCCCACGCTGACATTGGCGCATGGCGGTGCGGGGCCCAATACAGATCTCAATGCAGCAGCCGCCGCTGCTGCTGCTGCAGCCGCTGCCGGTGCACATGTGTATGCGCTGCCGGCTCAGCATGCGACAGCACTGATACCGACCAACCTGTTCCCGTACGCAGCCGCAGCGGGTCAACCGGGTGCACAGCAGGCGGGACCGCACAATGCCCTGCTCCAGCAACAGTCGCAGCAACAGCAACAGCAGCAGCAACTACAGCCGCCACCAGCTGCGCATTCGGCGCCACATCATGCTCTGATAACGGCTGCACCGTTCTATCCGGCAGCCAGTGGTGGATCAATGGATTTAGCAGCGGCTGCATCACAATCGGCGCCCGCAACGCCAGCGGCGCCGGGAAGACAGGCGCCGCTATTTAGCACGCCCCCGGCTCCGAATAACGGGGGGAGTGGCAACAGCAGCATAGGTGCATCCGGAGGTGGCTATCACAGCAATAGTTCAACGCCGCACTACTATCACAGCCAGAGCAGCAACGAGAGCGGCTATGTGCCCTACGAGAAGCGCAACAATGCAAGCGTCGGTGGTGGTGGTGGTGGTGGTGGTGGTGGTGCACCCACTGGTCGCAAACCCTATCATCCCGGCGGTGGTTACAATCCACGTCACTCAGCGCCGCTGGGCGGCATGCAGTCCGGCGCCAAGACGCCGCTGCTGAACTCCAACAATGAGCCCACGCCACGCGCCTCACCGAGCAGCATTACACTGGGTCCGTCGACGTCGTCGAGCTATCATCACAATGCTGCCCATCGTGGACCGCCGCATGCGCTGAGCAAGCGCGATAATAAGCCCACACAGTTGCCGCTGATTAGTGGGCCACCGCCCAGCTATATCACGTCCAGCAGCAGTCCAGCTGGTGGCGGTGCCGGTACCGGCTATGAGTCGAAGCCGCCAATGCGCCTGAATGCGGCCGCCGCCAGCTTCCGCAGCCAGAAGTCGATTAGTGCGGACTTTCGTCGCAGTGTCTCGCAACGCAATTCGCCCAGCACCAATGGAGCTGGCAATGGCAGCGGCAACAGCAGCCACGAGAGCAGCAACAATTCGCCCAACAGTATTGTAGGCGGCATCGGTGGTACTGGTAGCGGTGGTGGTGGTGGTGGCAGCAGTAATAATAATAGTGCCGCCAATACGCCAAATGCCAGCGCTTCGGCTGCCGGCATGGGCACCCAGTATATTGTGGTGGATCCTTCGACGGGCGCCGCTATGAACGCCTCGCCGCCATCTCTCTACTTGAGCGGTGGCAGCAATGCTGGCGGCAGCGGTGGTGGACCGCGTGCTTCGCACATTCCAGCCCAGCTGCATCACAGCGCTGCAGCGGCGGCGGCGGCAGCAGCAGCAGCAGCGGCAGCCGGTGCTGGTGGCCAGCAGGCGACAGCGGTGCTCAGCAGCGTCGCTGCACTCGGTGGCTACAATCCCAACGCTGCGTCCGGTGTCTACATCAAGTATGGTCAGACATACTTTGCGCATGTGAGTAGTGTACACTTTTGAATCCCCCGCAAGATCGATATTTACTTATTCGCTTTATTGCCTTTAGCCATCGGTGGCCTTGCCGAACAGTCGACGTTCGCCCTCGAACGATATCCGGCCGCAAATGGCACAGGTTGCCGGCATGTATCCCGCCACAATGATGATACAAGGTGAGCAGTGCTAACAGAATTCCAAAAACAAAACAAAAACACAAAATCGAACTTCAATCGATGTTTAGAATCCTTGTTCCTCTAACGATATTAAACTTTTTATATTACGAAATTTTTTATAATTGATCTAAAATGATTTTCTTATGGTTCGTTTACTTGTCTGGAGAAATCTCAAATGTATCCCAGACCTTTTTGTACTGAATACGATGGTTGTTCGAAGATTATTTGTGTGTTAACCAGAAATCATATATTATTATTTGATTATATTAATGTTATCCAATAAACTTTCTCACTCTTTCAGCACCTCCACGTCATCCAAGTCGTCATCCAAATCCAAACTACAAGGGTTCGCGTCCGCGGTAAATCTTCCGCCCCATCGAACAACTGGCGAACGGACGGTCACACAAAAAAAAAAATAAAAAGCTAACAAAAAAAAAAAATAAAATAAAAACAAAAAAACTACATACACATAACGGCATACCTAAGATAAATATAAATAGCAACCTAATCTAGTGGAACATAATGTAGTTGACAAAAGAAAAAAAAACAAAACAAAAATATGAAGATGAAGATGAAAATAAGAGTGAAGAATGAATTAGACACGATGGTAACTGAGAAGCGAGTACAGAGCATAGAAGCAAATAAAAGCCGCAGAGAGTTGTTGGGCGTTAATGGTAGCAGCAGATACAGAAGCATTAAAACAGCAGCAGCAGCACAGAGGAGACTGAGCGGGATGGGGGCAGCTAACGGGACTGCAGGCTAAACAGGCGCGTTAGGCAAACAAAGTGTGAAACAATTGTTAATCTTCCGCAAAAAAAACAAAAACAAAAACACTACAAAAACAAAAATAAAAAACAGTCAGAGAAAAATCAACTTAGCGTCTAGCCGTAGTTAAGATTTATCAATTGTAGCTACAACAACAACAACAACAGCAGCAAGAACAAAAACAACAACCAGTAAATATAACAACAACAACAAAAACAACAAGAAAATGCTGTATATTTTGTGCCATTAAAAAATAGTCTTAATCAAATCATATACAAAACGAGTACCGAAGAAGCAATAATTGAGCACAACGACTGCGAACTAGACTAGAACCGGAAAGGACAACACAGGACGGGACGGGACGGATCGCAACTAAACGGAACGAAACGGAACGAAACGGAACGAAACAGAACCGGACAGTAAAACTCACATCAAAATCGTTAACTAAACTATAAGAATTATATTAAACTATATGCGGCTTTAGTTCTGCTGTATGCGAACAATCGGAGCGCAGGAGTTGCCTACGCTTACAGACTGACGGGGAACAGTAGAAGAAAGCCATATGCCCATATTACACTCAGATATATATATATATATATGTCCGATTGAAGAGTTACATATTATTAGCCTCAGATTTATAGCTTCTGTCACCCCCAAAAAATGTTTTGCTGCTATAAAATGAAAGGAACAAATGTATTATATCGATTAATGTTGTCTTGCTTTGGTGTGTTTAATTGAATGCGTTTTAATTATGTTAGAAATCTCAACCAAAAGTATAGCAAAACTCCAATTTATTTTGAAACCAACACACCCGACACTGGCCCACTGCCAGTAGACAGACGGACAGACAGAGTGAGAGACTGTTGTGTGGGCGTGGCTTGTACTATATATACATATTTTGTATTGCAAAATTTGTTATTTGTACAGCTTTTCAAGTTAATCTCGAATCGGAAACTCTCGGAATAAATGGAACATCAAAATCAATCAAGTTTTCATTTTAAGTCAAAATTTATTAATTATTTACGACATTACTTTATAAATACTATGATGATAATTTTGTGAAATTCGTTAATTTTTATTTCCTTATTATGTTTAACAATCTATATATCGATATAGAATTCATTATGTTTTCTTTAATTTCTGTTCCTTACGGCAAAGAAGCTGCACTTTAATTTTCGTTGTTAATCATAAGAGAGGAGTAATTTTGAAATATACATAGTAAAGAGAAATTGAGAATTGAGGATGATGATGATGATGAAGATGAAGAAGAAGAATAAATCGACGGTACGTAAGAGCCAAGCAGCTATACATTTATTGTTAAAAAACAAAAACAAAATAATTAGCTTAGCGTATAAATTACATATGTATATGTACCATTTAATATATAGGCCACTGAAAACAACAAGAAAAACAAAATAATAAAAAAAAAGATTAGTTAAAATTGCGTTTTTGTATTTTTATTTTTATTTTTCTAAGCTTCTCACTGAAATTTCTATGTTTTTAGTTTCTCGTCGTGGCAACGGACCAATTGAGATGGCGCCCCATTAATTCTGATATGATTTCTATTTTCTTCTGCTTTCATACAACGAATCCTCAAAAAGAAAAATATAAAAGAAAAAACAAACAGACTATTGGCCAACTCGAACTCCAACTTTTAAAAACTGTATGTCTAAATGTACATAACAATAATTTACAAACAAATCTAAACACGACTAAACTTGTAGAATATAAGTAGGTTAGGACCGGACAGAAAGACGCTGGAGCTGACTAAGACGATCAAATGATTTGCTGCAAATATTTACCACAACACTGAGCAGAATGAAAAAATGTCAAGTATTCGCAGCAAATACCTTGGGTAGAAGTATTTCGAAGAGTTATCGAAGTTGTTATCGTTTATTATCATTTCAAGCATTGCAATTCTTATGAACTCAGTCACCACACACCTTAACTTAAGAATAGCTTTCAAAAGTGCGCTAAACATAAATGCTATAACGGCTTACGTAACATATACATACATACATAGTACTTATACATAGTATATATACATATATCTAATGGCAATATGATATAAAAGCAAAACGTACCAAATAAGTTAGTGAAACTGCTCAAAATGAACAACAACAACAAAAAAAAAGAAGGAATAATAAGCACAAAAGTATTGTACCACAGAACACAGAAACGCTTTGTTGGCTAGTCCCGAAACCAGAATAGATAGACACGACGACGTTAGGCGGTAGCTAGAGAGGAAGAGTGGATGGGGAGTGGGGGTATATCGGAAGTATATATCGGCAGTGGATTCAATGTCAAAATGATCCTCAAATATCGAACATTTGCTCCTGTTGTGCATTTCTTTGTTTGTTGCTCTGTTTGTTATGAAAAGAAAAAAATAATGTTGAGAGTAATGTTGAAGTAGTCGTTATACCGGTAGAGAGGCAGAGAAAGAGACACAGTGAGAGAGAGAGAGGGAGAGAGAGAGAGAGTGAGAGAGATGGAGAGAGCGCCGGAATACCAAGGAAAAAGATTAGGCATAGAATATGGGAAACGAAAAAACCAAAACCAAACAAAAAATATGAAAACCCCCGAGGGTACTATGTTATACAATATTATTATTACATCATGATTAATCTAATGGTAAAATGCATCGTAATTATAATTATACAACAACAAATGCTAAAAACACAAAAGACAAATGCAAAAACAACAACTTGAAAAACAAAATAGCACGCAAAGTACTCGTAATAACGATAAAAATGAGATAAAGACAAACGGAGTTTTTACCGACGAGGATAACGATAATTATGATGATAAAAAAAAAACAAAAAAACAAAATAAATAAAATGTATTTATTTATTTTAATTTATATATACACTAGAGAGTTATTACAAATATATATATACATAATGTATAAGGCAAAAACAGAACAAGTTATCGAGTTTTATTTAATATCTAGGACAATCCAAAGAATATACACACTGGAGGGATTTATACGATTTTTTTATATAAAATACGAACTGAATTAATTAAGCCCAGCTTAGCGTGGTAAGCCATTTGAAAAACGTTTCAGTTTTGGCTAAGCTGAGTTGGCTACACTGCCAGACAACAACCAAGGGTATGTTTTTGGTATACAACATCAAATATAAATTACAGCTGAGTAAACAGGACAACTTTTCATATGATTTATTGTTGATGAAAACGCATCGGTCTCCCTCAAGGTTATGAGTCCTGACATATATATGGCGCCCACTTGCCACATGTTAACATTGGGCGCCATAAAAACCGTTCGAGCAAATAATAAATACAGTCAAAAAAGAAAGAGAAAAAGAGATAAATTGGGATACTATATTGAGTATGCAAACATTGTTGCGACCTAATAACCCTGACTGAATTACAAGTGTAGGGGAATTTATGAGCAGTAGTTGTAGTAGTATATACACATGTAGGTTTGAGCCTACAGGTTCCATTGTCTCACAGTAATTACACAAGGGGCCCGAGGGGTAGCTTGGACTTTTGACGTCTTCATAACACACGCGAATGAGCCATCAAAAAAGAGAGTGAAAAAAAGGGCAGCATGAAAACTCGAATATGCCACCAACAGTTTTGTTCTCTCTTTTTTTTTTTTGGGAAAACGGTACAACAAATTACCCTGAAATTTCGTTGATAGTCACTAAGGGAATCAGCCGGTTGTGGCCTCGATTCGTATCTGGGAGACGACCACATTCTGAGGCGGCCCATAAATCTGCCAAGTGGACGGAGCAGTCAGTAACTTAAGAACCCAAAACAGCGACAGGTTGCAGCTCAATAAATAGCTAAATAAATATTATATAGTCGTCTATGGGCCGCCGCAAAAAAGGGATGAGTTCATTTAGGGTACAACGACAAGCGAACGCATCTGAGTTCGATTGCAGCAGGTAGCAGCAGCAACTAACTAACAACCTGTTTTCCCGAAGACAATGGCCAAAAGACGGCTGCTGCTGCTGCCGCTGTTGCCGCTGCCGCTGTTGCCGCTGTTGCCGCTGCTGCGGCCAAAATCAAATGGTCCACGCTTTTGTAAACTGGTGACATTTAAAAATTATGGCATGTAAATGGAAGGCATTCTGGGAAGCGTTGACAGCCAGCGGCGCTGTGGTTTATCTACGGAGTGGGGCAGATAGGGGTGAGGGAGGGGGGCTACTGTTAATCAATTTAGTGCCTAGATGAAGTTATTTGTGCTGGTCGTGCGCAGATGGCCCAAAGGATAAGCCACAAAGTGAAAGGTTAGGCGATCCACATGCCCGATAAGCGGCTGAGTCAATACATATTTAGATTGAGTATGCATACATGCATAAATGCATTCATATATATATATATATATATGCGCACATATCTCATAGAAGAGACCTTTGGCCCTACGGGGCGTATGCGTGTTAAAGCTTTCATTCGCTGACATCGCTGTCAAGCTTTGCGCTCTTGATATATGGGCAGCATTAAAGTGCCGCCTTTGGTAATGCGGACACATCAAAGTGCACACACACACACACACACGCACGCACACACATATATATATATATACACATAGTCAAACATTTGCATATACTACACACATACGCACATATTCGTATGCAGCGAAAAGCCATAAAAATCACTTTGTAGTCTTGGCAAAAAGGGGGCCGTTGCGGAGGTGTAGCGGCAGCTTCATGGAGGCGGCGCATCAGCGCAAACTATGCAACAACAACAGTAGCATCACAAAAAAAAAGCACTTCGATTGTTGTATGCAACCCACTGCAAAATACTCTGTAAAAGCAGTTAACACTTCTTATTGCTGACGTAAATGACTCCAAAACTATAATAAATATGCAGTTCTCCGCTGCAGATGTGGGCGTGACTGTAAGCCGATCCTTGAAGCAGTTTGTTTCTAAGAGAAATTCAGAAAGTATAGGCTGAAATGTTGAAGTCTTAGCTTCAGCACAAAACCAATATACTCTTTACCTCTTACAGTGACAGAGTGTAAAAAGTGCAATGCAATCAATTCAAAAGAGCTGTCAGTGTAAGATAAAAAGGCAGAGAGAGAGCATGGGGAAGAGGTTCTTTTTTTTGTTTGGGGCGGACCAGGGGTGTTGGAGTCTGCCAACAGACAGCAAGCAGCATTTAATCCTGCAAAAAGGCATTGCGAGGCAGCATAAAATGATGATAATCCTTAAATAACGTGAGCAACATGAGGGAAGGCTGCAAGGGTGCAGAGGGCTGGAGAGGCTGATGATGGCGACAGCAAAATGCCAATTGAATGCCAGCGGCTTTAAGTGTTGAACAGCGCAAAAGAAATAGTCAAAAGCTGAGAGAAAGACAGAGAATGCGAAGGCAGTTGAAGTGCTTCTGGCGCTGCTAAATTGAAAGCTGAACTGGGCAAATGTTTAACGAACTATGTATGTATATACAAGTTGGGTAAGTTGTTGGGTATCGATAATACAGTATATATAATTAATAATATACCAACAGCAGTAACCCTGAAGCGAAGTTAAAGCAAACATTGAAAGCGTAATGTTTACTCAACAAGTAACATCATATGTCGATATCTTGGGTATTAATGGGTTACGAAAGATGCAATAAGAATTCGTAATGCGATGACTTCATAAACTATAAATAAGCCGTTTGCTTGACTCACTTATTTTAATCAAATGCACCACTCAAATGATGCCAATTTGTATCAAGACCAAAAAACATCAACTGATATTTAACTTAACTTGAACATTGTAAATAAATACTTTGCTTAAGCAGAAAAAATATATTAAAAATTTAAAATTTTTGTTGATAAGATAATTGAGGCTTGAATAAGTTGTATTACAACAAAACCATAATTTTTAAATAAAGAACAATTTCTGATAAATGTTGTTGAAAATCACATTTAAGGCAAGTGTTTGCATTTCGTTAATCTTCAAGTTTTAGCTGTTCCATCAACAACCAAGATATTTTCCTGTAGACAAATTCAGTATCAGTTTGCCTTCCCCATAAGAATGTCTTTAAACATGCCTCCAATCAAAAGTACTTCTTTAAATGAGTGTTGCTTTAAAATTGAAATGTCTACTCGCATACTCATTCACTTCCGGCACATATCGCATCTGAGTGCTGCCATAAAATCCATGATAACATGCCAGCGTCGTTCATCCAATGAAAATATGTTGAGAAAAAGTGTCAACTTGCAGCATTTTTTGGGCACCCGTCAAGCGGTTTGACCCCAAAAAAGTCAAGTGCGCTGCTCCGCTCCGCACCGCACCGCTCCGTTTCTCATCGTTTCCGCTGCTGTTGCGGCTCTCTCCGCACTGTTTTCTGTTTTCCATCCGCGGCCGAGGCATTGAAGCGTGTGGGCGCAGTGGCAAACGGCAGCATCAACAACACCCACCCAATGGCACACAACCGCACGGGCTCAAGTCGCAAAGATGCTCAAATGTTAACTTGGATTCAACTCAGCTCAACTCAACGCTCAGCACAGCTGGCACGCGCCGGCGCACTCAATTGGTCTGATTACTTGGGCGAATTCACTCAAAATGGGGGACGCTAACTGAAACTCGTTCCAACGCTCGTGCTGAGCGGGAGGCGTTGCCATTTTGAGCGGCCGCCATGGCAACCAATCAACACACAACCCCCGAGACAATGACAACGAGCTGTGAGCCAAAAAACCAGTTGAGCGGGTTTCCGTTTGTACAGGGGTGTGTGTGTGTGTGTGTGTGTGTGTGTATGTGTTTGTGTTGTGTTTGCTTTATGCTGCTACCACTCTCGAAACCGGGTCGTCGTCACATCCATCCATGCTGTTGCTGTTGCTGATCCATGCGGCTAAAGCGCCGGCAGTTTATGCAGTGGCTTCGTAGCTGTAACAACGTCGCTCGCCTCAACGCTCGTGAGCTGCCGCAGCCGCTCGTTGTCTCGCTGTCGTTGTCTCAACAATTGCAGACCCCATCAGAACCGTCTTGCAACCGGATCACATCTGGCGTCCGACTCTCTTATCGCGCCACGCGTTCGCGCCCCGTTCGTTTTGATAAGCAGCACCGCCTGCGAGTTTTTAGCGTCGGCAAAAAGAAAAAACCAAAACAAAAAATCATACAAATTTAACAACAAATAATCTATACAAGAAGGAAATAAAATTCGATGCGTTACCTGTGAACAATTTTCAAAATTTCGCATGTGTTAATCAATAAGGAAAAGTGTTGAAATTATCATACTCATATTTATAGTCAGATGCTCGCGCAATCTTTTATGCAATTAATTTGCATGCATTTAGTGTTATTTGCTGGGCGCTTGACAAACTGATCAAGTCGTCAAAACATTTCGGTCGTCCAGCAAACTGGTGATCTAAATTCATAGATCATCTAAGACGCCAAAAAGCTGGCGGAATAATTATTTTTGTTCAAAAGACTTGGATTAAAAATCGCCAAAATTGTGGAGGCAATTAAAATGAAGGTAAGTTTCACTCAATATTAAAGTTTGCAGATAGAGCATTGAATTCTATTTGATAAGATTTGGAATAGGATTTTTGAGGGTATGAGGAAGAAGAGGTGAGTTTCATTCGATATTTTCCAATTGTAGGAACATTATGAAAACAACCAATGAAACATCATTACTTCGACTAAATAGTTAAAATTGATTCTGATCATATTGTCTTGAAATTTTCAAACTTTATCGACACCCACGCATCGATTGAAATGCTGCCTTCCCTTAGATATTTTGTTTTTAATTGATGCACATGTAAAAATCTTTTGGGTTGACCTACAAAACGTGTCGAATAGATATTGAACCAAAAACCCGCTGGGACGCAACAGGCGGCGTTAGTTTTCTGGCAAACGTTGGAGTATGGAGTATGGAGTATGGGAGAGGAACATTGCTATAATATCTAAAACAATGCACGAGGGGGCAATTCAAAGCCACAAAAAAAAAAAAAAAAAGACTCTCTTCGACAAACCGTACTAATAACTTTGGAAAACGATGAGTTTTCAAAACAGAGAACAGACAGGGCAGAGAGTCGGTGAATATTAAAAGCACACAAATCGCACCACGGGGGTGCAACATCGACTGTGGTTATGGCAACGGATTCGGATTCGGATTCGAATTCAGATTGAATGACGACCATGTCAAACCCACACGTTGAATTATGAGAGACGGGCATTTGTTGCTTTTTAGATTTTTTCAATGTATAGCTGCAGTCTGGGGGAATCGAATCATAGGCGCGTTTATCATTAGTTAACGTTTTTAATTTCTGAATATTTGTTTTTTCGTTGTTTTTTGGGGGGAGCCTGGGCTCATGACGACGCTCATTTGAAATGTTCATTCAAAACTTGGCCACAACATCGAAGCGTTTAATCGATTTTTACGTTAAAGATTTTTTTTTTGCCGTACCTCAGGTATATATTTAAGTATTGTATTGTATCTTGTATTTTATTTTTTTCGGGCTGCCACCCGCTGTTCACATTGTGTGAAGTCTGACGCAAGTGCTGAGCCACCCACAGGATTCATGGGCAATACAATGTTGTAAAATGTTAAATATTGGACATTGGACAGCCAATGAGTTGGCTCTTTCAGATACAGATTACATTAACAGACATACAGATTTCGGCAGATATGTTTGTTGCATGATTTATGCTTCGACGGTTTCTACATCATCGTTTTTACATTTTGCATTGGCTTTGTCCATAAACATAATTTTCATTACCATAGCAAATTAGACAAGGTGCTGACGCTTATTGGGCCGCACATAAAAGGCCAAAATGTGTTATAAATTTCAACGAACATTTCAGCTTAGCCTATAATTGATCTAGGCCCAAGAGGAGCCCACGTAAAACCAATTTCCAAAAGATGATCGCATGCTTAATAAATAATATACTATCCAGACTATATATAGTATATGTATATGCTCTATTGGATGCGTCTTTAATAACTGTCAATATGCACAGCGGGAGATCTTAGAGGAAAAGCCGCAGCAGCGTTTTTTACAACTTCGGCTTCAAATCAAATGTCAACAGTTCTAAGCCGCAACTAGACAACAATAGATCCGGGCTTAAGACCCTTTTCTTACTTGACATCATCGATCTTGACCCGCCCCAGTTGTGTAGATAACCGCCTCCTTCCTCCCTGCCGCTAACAAACCAAAAAAAAAACAACAAACAAATAACAACAAAAAAATGACCAAAGCTATGACGCCACAAAGCGCAGCTTATGAATATTCAGTAAATGTATTTTATTTTTTCTCTTTCTCCTATTCGATTTTTATTTTCGAGCTAAGTAAGAGCTACAGGAAAGGCATAAATACTGAAGCGCTCAACTGTCGAATGTGTGCAAGGCAACCATAAAATATACATATTTCAATACTCGTATTTTCATTAATAATTCACTAGTAAATTAAAAAAAAAAAACATACACACACACACAACCAATACAAAAATACATAAAAAATGCTACAGCATACAATGTCTAAGCTCGGCTGAAAAGCTGTAAACGCCTCCCAGAAAGCAACCCCAAGCAAGACAACAGACATGTTTTCTTTAATTGCGAACTCTGCCATAAGTTATAATTAGCTGGGCATCTGAATGATCGTGTGTCGAGCTTAGAATTTAACAATTTGTCTTCAATATGTTCAATATGTCACCTTAGGCTTTCTAAGTTGTGGCAAATTCAAGTTCCACAATGGCAATAGGTCAAAAATAATAAGGGCAAACATGATTCGATGATTCTAATTATATGGAATGCTTAAGTTTGCATTGAAATATTTAGACTGTTTCCTAGATGAAGAATAAAGCTTTGATGATGAGCTAATAAGCCTGATATTGTTGTAGGTGCAAAAAGCAAGGATGTGCAAAAATACATTCTGCATTTAATAATTGACCTTGTAAAATCATTCACTGACATTCTAAAAAATGTAGATAAAATTAAGTAAATATTCTTATCCCGTGTCTTCCGATTTTCCCTTAACCTATGCATAAATATGTAAATATTATTTATATTTCTTATACATGCGAACTCTTAAAATGATTTACTTTTTGAAGAAATGCAAAGAAATTTGCTTGCTTACACTGATAAGACAGCGTACAACAGTTTTATCAGCTTACGCATTATGTGCTTATTGCAACATCTCTTGAGGAAAACAATAGATGTATTTTGTGCAGCAGAACTCAAGCTGAAAACCCACACAAGGTGTTTAGTTCCACAAAGCAACGCGTGCCACACTGCAACGTGTTTCGAATGACAACTTTTGGCAGCTGCCTGGTCAAGCAGATTTTCATGCTCGTAATTGGATTGGCAACAAGATGCTGAAGAGGCAACATCCCAAATGCCTAATTGACAACTGCGGCGTGGCGTGACAATGCTGACAAGAAGTCTACACCCGACAATAGTCAAATAAATCTCACACAGTGCCCGAAAGAAAATGCATCTTGACTTGAGCCAATTGCCCCGATCAGGCACGAAAGACAAACAAATATCACACCTTTGTTTATGCGCAGACAAACAGACTCAAAAGATAGTAGACAAAGGTAAAACCGAAACAACAATTCGAGTGGTCAACTTGGAGAGTCCTTCTTTGGGTTGCGCATGCGCCTCTGTAATTTGTATTGCACTCTTCCTCCTTCCCTCTCTCACTCTCTCTCTCTCTCTCTCTCTCTGTCTACCCCACTGTCTCCTGGGAGAAACGTGTCAGAGTCAGCAGCAGCAAGCAGTTTTAGCAGGTAAATGTGAAAATTCCCAAAATGAAAATCAAATGCAGACGCCAGTTCGACAGCCGGCAAAAGGCAACCGCACAAAAGAAATTGAAAATCGCCTGAAGTGTCGTGCTTGAGGTCTCTGTGGCTCATTGTTCGTCGAGTGCATCCGCAAAATAGTCCTTAAAGGACGCTTAGTTGGCTTACAAATGATGCATGGGCCCAACCAAAAAAAAAGGGGCTCGACGCCCAACGGCGGCAAATAAAATTGTAAAATGCCACAAATCATTGCAACTCCTATCTATACCAAGTATGTCTGTATGTGCATTGTGTCCTGTCAATGGGTACTCGACAACAAAAATAAAATAAAAAAAAAAGAAGAAAACCCGCCCCTAAATCGTTGTCAGCCTGCATACGTACACGTCTACATATGTATACTTACCCCCCAACCCCTGGCAATCTCCCTCCTGATTCTGGCTAACAATCCGTAACGACAAACCATTCGATTTTAGTTTACATTTTCCGCAAACTTTCATCGTTTGGCAAAATAAATGTTTGCCTGTTGTCTTTTTGTCGATTTTCACATTAGTTTTTCCAGCAGTAACAATTTTCCATTATTCATTCTGTCCGTGTGTGTGTGTTTGTGTGTGCTTGTGAAAATATTGTTATTTAATTGTTTGGCAATTGGCAAAAAGCTTTTGGAGAGCACTGAACAAATGATTGGGTCATTGACTAAAGTCGTATCTTATCTTTACCTGTATATCTAGCACAGTAGCCCGATGAGAAATTGAACTCGATTAGGTTTTTTGAAAAATGCCGCCGATATATTTCAAAGTCGTTTTAGCCAGGTTCTAAATAAATTAAACATACGGAGCTGAGGAGCATAAATTCGAGCTGAACTTCAAACTTGATTTATTGTTTAAACATAAACATAGATGATCGAAATTTGCATTCAAAATAAAAGACGCGATTTTTGTGTGCCGAACAGCAACAACAACAATAACAATAAAAACAGCAACAAAATGACGACAGCCAAACCGAAAGCAAATATTAAAATATTAATATTAATTTATGCAAAATGCAGATTTAACTAATTAATTGTAGTCAATGCCCAATAAAAAATACAAAGAGGAAAAAAAATATCAACTTTACACAATGCAAATCGTAAAAGATGCGAGCGCCGCTGCTGTAAAAAAAAACAGATACGTTCACATCTCTGCTGACGTCGACTTATTGATGTTTAGTGTCGCTGTGACATGTTGACGAAAAGACAAAAGGTATTCAGAGATTGTGTTTGTGGCTCATCGACTCATCTTCAAAGCAACACGTATGATGAATGCCTGAAAAATTCGATAATCATAAACGAAAATATTATGTGCAAAAAACCGGAATATTTATTAAACCGAATCGAATTTACTCTTAAACTGCTTGGAATAGTTTTATAAACATTTTTACGAGGTGCACAGAATACGAAACCAAATTCCATTTAAATTTGCGTGTTAATTCTAATTAAATCATTTAAGGATAAGCGTTAAAAACACAAGCGTTAAAACGAGTTTTTACTGAGATTGTAAGAAAATTACGATTGGAATTCAGATTTTATTGCTTGAATTTGATATTCCCTCCAGCGAGTTATCGATTCCAGTAACTCAATATTTCCTCGGGGTACATTTAAGAAAATTAGTTGATTGCTAAACATTGGAGATTCTTGTACCAATCTCTTTACAAGCCAAACCTCAGTCATTAACTCATTGTACCTTGCGAAAGGGTATAGATAGGAACTCAGAAAAACGAAAAACGCGTGTCGAATGTGTTAGATACTTGCGGGCGATTTATAAGCTATTTATTAGAGAATGTGCTGGCTGACAGATTAGCATCAACAGGCTTATACCGGTACCCGGTCTTGAATACTATTTATTCTCTTTAACTCTGCCTTTTTTGCTCACTCTCTTAAATAATTTTATTTGCACAACTGCCGTTTGCCGTTTGAAGTTTGCTCAATATAAGCGAAAAATAAGTAATGAGAGACAGTAAAAAAATGGCATTTTAAAGGTTAGCCGTGCAGCTGAGTATTTCACTGAAATTGATCATAAAATGACCGATAACGAGAGAGGGAGAGATAGAGAGAGAGAGAGAGTGAGAGAGAGGGAGAGGGAGATAGAGAGAAATACAGATATTATTCATTTGCATTTTGAATAATAAATGCCCAATAATTTATGCGAGTTTCGTGAAATACAACTTTACAAATTATACAGCTACAGGGCAATATAAAAAGTATTGCAATCGTTTAAATTATAACTATAATTAAATGTGAAATAACATCATTTTCGTATGAACTGTCACTTATGCATATTTAACAATACGAAGAATTGAATCTTTTTTATTAAAAATATGATTTTTAATGGAAAACGTTTTCTATCTGATTATTGCTTACTTAAAGTTTAGCTCGAGCTTTAGTTTTAGTTATGGGACTTTCGAACCTTAAGACAAAAACAAAAAGTAAAACATAAACATAAAATTTAGCTTATCAATTTATAAGCTCACAAAATTCTTTTTTCTTTTTGTTTTGTTGGGAACATTCAATCCGGCAGCTGCCGCAAATGATCAAAACAAGTTCTTGAGTCCGAGCTGAAGTGACTAAAAACGTAAAAACTAGGGCTACCTTTAAGTGGGCTACAACAACAACAACAACAACATCAACATAGACATGGTCAAAATCGAATACCAATTTTCAGTCTGCCACCGCGCGTCGAATTCGTTGTGCGGCGGGGGCGATGAGGAGAGGAGAGGAGGAGAGGGACAAACGGAATGTCGTCGAGTCGTCGAACGCTTTGAAATTTAATATGAAAACGTTGTCTATGCAAATGAATATTGCCACCTGTTTATGTTTATGGTCAATGGAAATGGCAGCATCCCCAGCCAACAGCAGCAGCAGCAGCTACCCAAAAAAAAAAAAAACGGTATTGGCTGCAACAGATCCGATCCGATACGATCCATTTCAACGAACGATCTATCAAGTGGCTTCTTTTTTGGGGTTTTTAGTTTTTTTTCTTTGGTTACACGGATATTGTGGCTGTGTGTGTGTGGATTATCTTGGTGGGAAAAACGTGAGAACGATCGTGTATGCAAATCACTTTCAAGAGTTTTGGAACGTTCCCGGCTCGTAGTCCAATAAAATATACGAAAACTAAAACGAAGAAAGTATTAAAATGAAATTTATTTCGTATGGGGCGAGCCACAGTTATAATAAAACGCGTCTGGGAGCGCACACACAAAGCCCAATGTTTGCCAACAACAACAAGAACAACAACAACAGCAACAGCAACAAACAAACAACAACAAGAACACTATTGCTTATGGCGGCTGTAAAACACAAGCAGTCAACGGTCTTTGGGTCCCTGTTTGCCAGTTTCCCGCTCCACACAGAACAAAGATCGCTGAGATCTTCGAGCTGATGCTGCCTTTTCGAATTGAGTTGAGTTGAGTTGAGTTGAGTTTTGTGTTTTGTAGTGTAATAAAGTGCGACATTTTAAGTCGTCGGCTGATCGGGGTAATAACTTGTCAACACCGGCCCCAACAAAATATAACCATTAAAAAAAAGTGTGAGCGCGTCTTCGTCATCGCCGAGAAGTCCCAAAACAATTTATATATATTATATATACATATATGTATACATTCTTGTGGTTTTCGTTTTTTTTTTTTTACATTTTTATTATGATGAATAACATTTTGTTTTAAAGACAACGCACAAAAATCCGCGTATTTTCTATTTAAAATGGAAATGCATTTGAAATTAATTATTGAGAGTCTGCTTAGCAGCTATGTTTGCAATAAGGGAAAATACAACAACAGAGACACACACAATGAGCTGGCAGCTGAAGATCAGAAAAGTATTTTGGCTATAAAAACGTTGGCAGCTCGCTGGGCCTATTGGCCGTAAAATATTTTACGATGTTACGCTAACAAAAAAAAAACCAAAAAAAACCACGTCCAACTAATCCGCCATGTGCGTATCATCTTGCTCGCTCCAATGTTCCCTCTCTCTCCATCTCTCCCGCTCACTCTCTATTTATTTAACTACCTCCTTTCCCCACTGAATGAATGGGTTGGCATCATAATATTTGCCTAGGCCAAAAAGCGCGCCTCGTCTGTGTCCAAGCCGCAAAATTGAGCTTCAACGGGAGATGAAGCCGCGAACTGTAAATGTATCTATGCGACTCTGTATGTGTGTGTGTGTGTATGTGTGTGTGTGTGCGTGTGTAAGTTTGGGTGCGTGTGATGTGTGAATATGTTGTGAAAATTGAATGGCATATGCACATTTTGTCGCCAGTGATAAAATTTAATAACGCTGATAAATTTAGCAAAAACATGTTGGGCCATTGACATAAAGCGGTAATTAAGTTTGCTGACTCGCAGCAGGACAACGTCAACGATGGACCCAACGATGCAAAGTGCTGCACATGCAAATATACAGTGAACACCGCACATATTGGAACTTACATGCTTATCCATAATATACTTTAGAAGGCTTTTAAACAGCATTTAAATCTGTAATGAATGCATCTATCTGACTTTGCAGGGATCTTATTGAAATAGGTGGCTTAGGATCATGAATTTATTACATTTTTTAGATGTTTACATATTTGATTGATATAAGCATGCATAAGGCATGTAAGTTCTCAGATACTTTGAAAAATGCTTGAAATTCCTTCTGCTCTGCTTGACTTCTTTCGCTTCCTTGTAGCCAGTATTTACTGTAATCCCATAGAAAAGCTTTCGTTTCTTTTCGTTGCTGAGTTCTATATGCTTTTGTTTGTCGTGTTACAGCGGCCATTAATTTGATTGGATCAATGGGAGCGACAACAGCTATAGCTTTATCTATAGCTATAGCCATACTCGTAGACACAGACAATGGTGACATACACTCATACACATACACTCATAAGCCAGCTCGATCGCGTCGTGAAATATTTGTAAGCATTTAACCAATTGATTGGTGTCTGCGAGAGTACGAGTATTGTATACTAAATGTGTAAAATACGCTGAAGATGGGCAACGCGTGGGCGCCCCTTATTCGTTTTCATTCATAAAGAGTAGTCATTAAATAACAATCAGCAACGACGTTGATCTTAACGCCAAACAAACGCCGACGTGTAAATTGGCATAATATTTTTAAATATTTTTTAAACAGTATCCCACGCATCGGCGACAACACCAAAATACAACAAAAAAGTAGCTCTAATTAAAAGCGAGCTGATTTTTTTTTATTTCGAAAGTGTTTGAGCAACGAATCTGATCAAAAATACATAAATATATTGTATATAAAGAAAAGAGAAATAAATATTTATTTGACAGACGCCTCTTGATAATTTCCATGGTTTATAAATCAAAGCAATCCCTTTAAGTTATTTAACTGTATGTATAAATGTATATGTGCAATTATTTATGTATAAGTCTATGTATGTTTTGGCACAGCCTTCATTGTTAACTGGCGCTTAAACCTGCATTTGTTGTTATTATTATTTTATTATTATTATTACTGTTGATGTCAATTTTTAAAGCGCCTTAAATATAGCCCAAAGGCCTTAAGAAAACATTTGCCAAAATGCCTCTACGACAAGTGGTCACCGGTATAAGTAAATATATACATACATATCTATACATATAGTATTGTAGTATATACAGTATATTTATATTATTGTATTGCTTCGATTGTTGTTAGCGGCTTTTGTCATGAAGCCTGCAACATTCTCACGCTGTTTACATTTGTTGATTTTCATTATTTGGATTGCCGAGCTGATTTGTCCCTCAGCCAAAAAAGCATCATAGACAAGATGACAAGTCAGATGACTAAAAAGTGTATCTCAGCCCTGGGCTTTTGTCACATTTTTTCTCTTTTCTTGGGACCATCAATCGATCGAGGGACTGAAACTGCTCCCATTGATGATCGCTCAATTTGCGCAATGACGTGAAAATTTGTGAAGTGAATCGTTTTGGGTAATCGATCTTCTAGGCGTGCAGCAGCCACTGTAGGAGTAATAGATGATATAGTTCTTTTCTATTGTCATTTTTGTGGCTTTTGTTTGCACCACAGCGGCTACTGTTCGCACTCAAAGGGAAATATATGAATGGTTAAGCAGATCAATTGATTAGTTTCAAGCAAGTTGCCTATATTCAAATGTGTATACTTAGTTATATTTATGTATTTATATATTTATATATATATATATATATATAATATTTGTATATCTGCCTTTTATCAAACTCGACTTCACACCTCTCTCTTTCTCTTTTGGGGGGTAATTAAATGGCAGCTTGTAAATTTTATTGCATACTCTTCAGCGTCTGTCTCTCGGCCTTTGTATCTTTTTATAGTTCTATCTGGCCTTTTGTATCGCTCTTTACGTTTTATATGGCGTTCGAGGCGGTTATTTATGACATTTAAGCAAAAGTTGCAAGGTGCAAGTTTTGTGTATGGAATTTTTATGATAGCGTAGACAGCGGTCCCAAAGACTCAAGTGCCATTGCTTATAGTATACAATACTGCCATATTTCTAGCAAAGAAAACTGGCTGGGGTAGCTTGCAGAGATCTGAAAAATCTACATATAGATACGAATTGGCCGCCTTATCTAGTTCCCACTAATCAAAAAGGCAGTGAACTGGGTTAGCTCGGTTTCTCAGTCTCTTCAGCAGGCCTGTCTTGGCGGTTTCGATAACATCGCATCTGTAAAATGGCATAAAATTTGTTAATAATATCTTTTGTTCATACATATCGTTACGTGCAGATCTTTGAATTTTTTATGTTTCGCTTTAGCATTTAATCCGAGATAATTCAACAAACAAATTGCCTATTTTAGTAAATGAATTCATGCACATTTTTATAACGATTTGTGTTTGATTTGTTCAAATAATGGTATAAGTATGGACAAATGATGTGAAATAAAGATATAATAGTTGAAGAATTAGGAATCCAAGTTAACGATGAGTTACAGATACTTATTGAAATTCAAAGCTTGGCCCGATTTATGCAGTTCTTAGAGAAAACCTCAACATTTATGAGTAAATTAGAGTCAAATGACATCCTAGCCAAAATGCCACTTCAGGGCTCAGCTCTGACAACAGGCATACATATTTTGGAAAAGTGGGCATAGACATGACAACAATAACAACAACAGCAATAACTGCATATATATATATGACGTACAGACCGCCAGTCAAGTCAGAGTCTGTCCTTGGCTACACATATGAGTGTGTGTGCGTGTGCGTGTGTCTGTGTCATAACGGGCGTCGGGAAAACAAATTGCCCAAAAAAAAAAACACCCCGAGACCCCTTCGTTGGCAGCTACTGGGTATTTGGTTTTTCGGTTCCTGGTCGTTCGTTCGAAAAGTTAAACGAAAGTGACAGGCTGGCAGGCAGGCAGGCAGGCGGGCAGGCGGGTTGGCGGGCAGACAGGCAGGCCGGGGCAGTCAACGCGCAGGCTCGTTGCAGGAGCTGAGCAGGGGTTGAGGGGAGGGCGCGATTAAACGTGTCACACGAAGCGACGCGGTTGAAAAGTTAAATGGCAGCAGCCAAAATGAGCAGCAGCCACCATGTTAGCATGTAGTTATAGCTACACACACACACACGCGCACACACACACTGATATACATATGTGTATCTGTGAGATACATGGCCCGAGACGCAGCTACATGTTGCTCATGTGCTTGTGTGTGTGTGTGTGTGTGTGTGTGTCTGTTTTTGTGATGGTGGCCATATTGCATATTTCGGCTATTTCATTTCAATTTCGAAGGCATTTCCCAGGCACAAACCCCCTGACGGCTTACCCTCCTAAATGTATCTCATAGCTGGCAGCTTGTATCTACAAATTGTCATGAATAATTTGCGGAATATGTGCGAGATATTTGTTTGTTCGTTGTTAATATTGTTGTTGTTGTTGTTGTTGTTGTTGCTGCTGCTGCTGCCGTTGTTTTCGGCTGCGGTTTTTCCTCAACTGCGTCACAGTTGTTTAGCTTCTGAGACGCGTCGAATAAGCGACTTTACGCGTAGTATATACTTATTTTTATTGTTTATTAATTGGTATACTAGTCGCTACACAGACCCACTTTGATCTTGTGCCGATATGGCCTGCCTAGTCACGGCCGACTTTTTGTTTAAATATATGTATTTATTTTGTATTATGTGTATTTGCTGCTGTTGTGTGTTATTCTTATTGTTGTTGCTGTTGCTGTTGTTAATGTGTCGCGCTATTTGTATTTATTTTGTATATTTTGTCAAAGGCAACCTTTTTGGTCGGCGGTCGCTTTTAACAGAACTTGCCAGCCAAAAGTTAATAACAGGCTGCGACTGCTGCTGCTGCTGCTGCTGCTGCTGCTATTGCAAAAACGACAACAATCAGTTGTACCAACAATTGTTTTGCTAAAGCAGCAGCAACAGCAGCATCAACAACAACACCAAAAGCAACAAAAGTTCATCGCCAACGCCAGCAATTAATTTGGTAAAAACGGTAAATTTATTTTCACTGCCGCTTTGATTAATGGAAAAACAATTTTTGAAGTCGACGTCATTGCCGTTGCCGTTGCCGTTGTGGTTGTGTTGATGTTATCTTTTTTTCTGTTGTTTTTTCCATTGACAATTTTTTTTTTTTAACGACTTGAAAATATGCAAAACGCTAGCCATTAATTTAATGCCTTAATGTCCAGCACTGAATTGTATACTATATATTAAATTGATCAACAAGAGAAATTGAAATGTTTAAAGCTAGACAGAACGGAAATTTAATTGAATTCGCAGCTAGAAACTTGCCAGATAATAAATTATGGGACCATAATTGAGCGTAATTAATTTACACGAGATGATAGTTCACGATAATTGTTGAAGGAGAAGGGGTAAAAAATTAATATTTCTATAGAACTAAAGTCAATTAATTTCCAGAAAAGTGATATTTCAACAATCAAATTCAGCTAAAAAAAATTTAACTCTGTTAATGAAAACATTCTGAAAAATGTAATTAAATTATTGTAGTAGTTGACATAATTGTTTGAGTTGATATTTAACTCAACGAACACGGCAAATACATTTTAAATAAACAAACAAACGCGTATTTGTACCAAGTAGTATATGAAATGCGATAAAATTAGTTTGAAACACTTTTAAAACGGCGTAACATGCAGTCCAAAATGAATATTCATAAGTCGTCAAACGATCGATGGTCTATAAATTAAATGAATATGCTACTTTTTTTGTTTTGTTTTTTTTTTTTTTTTGGTCAAAACACAGTGACACAAACTGTGATTGTGACTGCGACTTTAGACTGTGAGTGTGAGATTAGTAAAGCAGTTTCAGCTACATTGAAAATGGTAACAATTAGCATAACCTTTTTTAAATTTATGTTTCGATTTTGATTTTGAAAACAATAGAAACTCGTCTGGGTCTACTTGAATACCCGATGGCGTTTCCTAGTGTTGTTGTTGCTGTTGTGGTTATTGATATTGTTTTGCTTTTGGCTTTTTGGGAATTTTAATATACATTAGTAAGTTAAATGTTGCAGGTAAAGAAATAAAACAGAAGCCGACGGCAGATTCGACAGATTTATTGAGCGATTTCAACGGAAAGCATAACAAACGATGCCCCTTACTCCGACGCTTCGATAAAAGTAAATATCAGTGTACCAATCGAAACCAAGATTAACCGGTTCCGGCTCAAAGCTCGAAGCACACATACAACGAGCAAATCAATTTCGGTTATTGAATTCCCCATTTTCAGTCGATTCTTTAGAATAATAGTTTAGAGAGAATATTTAGAGAGACATAGTGTCATTAAACATGAGATGACTATATAATATATATAGATTATATGATCATTTGTATCTTTCATATTTTGCAGACTGAGCTGCGTTCCTGCGCAGCGTGCGGCGAACCAATCTCGGATCGATTTTTTCTCGAGGTTGGCGGCTGCTCGTGGCACGCGCATTGCCTCCGATGTTGCATGTGCATGTGCCCGCTGGATCGCCAACAGTCGTGCTTCATCCGAGAACGGCAGGTCTACTGCAAGGCCGATTACAGCAAGTAAGTATTTAATCCAAAACCAAAATCAAAAGCAAAAAATACAAATCAAAGAATTTATCGCATTTGAAAATCATCAAACAAATCGCATATTTGTTTATGTGCGTTTTATGCAAACCAGCTTAATCTTTTGCATATTTTTTGTATATACCCTAAAGCATTTGCCAATTTATATACATTCATTTCGGAGCATTAATTTGATGTTTTATTGGGGACTTTCTCGCCATCAGATCGAAATCGATGTGATCATTGTTCGATTTCCAATGCATTTTCCAACATTTATATTGTTGTTGTTTGCGTGTGTCAGTGTCAGTGTGTGTGTGTGTGTGTGCACAAGTGTTTCCAACATATTTTCCCACACGACTCTGAGGCGATGTACACGATATAAATAAAGTCTAAGGTTAATTGTAACAATTCGACAACGTTTGCGACTTAATCCCTAAGATAAACAGAGCAAGATGCAACCAAAAAACGCTACGAAAGCGAGAGACTCTCAGAAGCAGCCTTTTGAATGCAAGTTGCAAGCAAAGTATCTTACAGATACAAGCACACACACACACACACTGACACACTCACATACTCACATACTCACACAGGCACATGTGGATACACTCGTAGTTGGGTTGTTGCTGTCCACACAGGCGGAAAACGGTGTCGACGGCGAACGAAATGAAAATAAACAAACAAACGCGCCGTGAGATGCTGTAAAAATATTTATTTTTCAAGTTAAGAATTTTAAGTGTGCATTGGGCGCTGGGCCCAGTTTGGAGCTGTAGATGGAGACATCAACCACAACCCAGCATCAGCATCAGCATCAGTACCAGTCATAGTCTCCGGGTTTGTTGAGGTCCAGTCATCCCTACCAATATGAGCGTACAATGTTGTGCTTGTAAAAATAAGCTTAAAAGCTAACAATAAGCCGTCAAAAGTTGCCAACTCATTTGGAAAAACGCAGCGGCAACGAGCAGCAACAACTTCCGCTTAGAAAACGTGCAACCAAAAACGCGCACAAGAAACCTGGAAGTAAAACGCCAGTGAACCGCCAGTGAACCGCCAGTGAGTCGCCAGTGAAACACTAGTGAACCGCCAGTGAATCGCCAGTGAAACGCCAGAGAATCGCCTGTGAAACACCAGTGAAACGCGCTCAATAAAATGTTTAAGCCTCGTTATGCTAAATACATTTTATTCTTAATGCACTTTGCCTCCATATCCAATAATTAACTACAATTTCCGTTCTGTTTTCTTGCTTTTATTTTTATTGCAGAAGTTTTGGCGCCAAGTGCTCAAAATGCTGTCGCAGCATCTCCGCCTCCGACTGGGTGAGACGAGCCCGCGATTTGGTCTTCCATTTGGCGTGCTTTGCCTGCGATCAGTGTGGACGCCAGTTGTCCACTGGCGAACAGTTTGCGCTCATGGATGACCGTGTGCTCTGCAAGGCTCATTATCTTGAAACGGTCGAGGGTGGCACCACATCAAGTGACGGTAAGCGGAACCAAAATTAAATAACAAGAATGAACGTTGCTCTCGGCTGTAATCGACTGCGGAATACACTGTAATAAGGGCAGGTGGGCAAATTTCCTGATCACGAGATTAGTAAGACTCAAAACTGTTAGCTTATTCGTTCTTGCGATTGGCGAGAATATCTTTGGGTTGATCTTTAAATTGTATAACTCTAGTTCAAAAACTATTGTCAGGAATATTCTTTTAATCGTTCTTTAAATAATTTAGCTGCCAATTTTATTTAATATTTGATGACATGAAACTGTGGTTCTTAACAAAAACCGCAGCACTTTGTCTGCCACAGATATACATACATCAAAGAGAATCGTACAACAGAAGGACATTGTAGAAATTCAATAAACCCATTTTTCGTTTCTGGATTAGAGCATAATAATACAATGAATTAAAAAGAAAACAAACCAAACCAAAAGTCCAAGCGAAGCAAAAGTAAATAAGTATTTACATTGGCGACAAGTTGAAAACATGTTGCACGCTTTGGGGGCAAGCGAAACGGTTGGCAATTTGGAACGCTGCTTTGGGGGGGAGGAACTGAGCGTCAGGTAGTCGCCACTGGCCAAGATTGGCAGCTCCTTCTGGCTGCGCAAACCTGATGAAATCGTGTCACAACTGAGGCATAACTGAGAGTCGGCGGCCAGACGACGTGATCGGCTTCAGAATGTCGCTGTCGTTGTTGTTGTTGTTGTTGTTGTTGTTGTTTGGTTACCCCACTGTGCAGTAGACCCACCAAGAAGAAGTAGCTCTGTGGACCATAAAGCCACACCGGCCATAAACTATAAACACTTTTGACATTTTCAATTTGGTGCACTGTCAAAATGCTTTTAGACGCCGGCTTAGGCACGTTCTTCGTTGGACATGTAGTATTGTAAACAGAGTGTGTGTGTGTGTGTGTGTGTGTATGCCCATGTTGCATTCAGTAACCTCAAGTATTTCGATTTATCCATATGTATATCTGTAGATGGCTGTGATGGTGATGGTTATCACAAGAGTAAAACGAAACGCGTGCGCACCACATTCACAGAGGAGCAATTGCAAGTGCTGCAGGCCAACTTTCAGATTGACAGTAATCCGGATGGTCAGGATTTGGAGCGGATTGCATCGGTGACCGGTCTGAGCAAGCGTGTGACGCAAGTTTGGTTTCAGAATTCGCGGGCGCGACAGAAAAAACACATACATGCTGGTAAGAATAAAAGTAAGTAGTGGATTAGTGCAGCATGCCCCTTGCCCCCAAAACGTAGACTCAAGCATATCTTGTATCTGTGTAGACGTATTCTAAGTAGTTCTACTTATAAGTACTTATGCATATATATTCATACATATATGTATACCATGATGCTAATCAAGTTTTATTTTGTTCGATGCTCTGTTCTCTTTCGACAAACGATTTCTGATTGCAGTACGCGAACCGGAAGGAAGCTCATTTGCGCGTCATATTAACCTGCAGTTAACGTACTCATTTCAGAATAACGCACAGAATCCCATGCATATGAATGGCACCAAAGGTGCTCTATATCCAGCGCATGGTGAGACCAAAAAAAAAATATATATATATATATCTAAGATGAACTTGAACTAATCAAAATATTTCCATTACTTTTGTCTTTCTTTTTTTATAGAATCCTCGATGGATGAGCTGTCGCAAGACTCGAGTGTTCACTGTATGCCCAGCGAGGTGTGACTGCAGCAGTCCTCGCCAGCGCATGCTCATCGCTGATCATTAATGATCATCTGTATAGCATTGAAGCCAATCGCTGGCAGCTTGGGGGCTGCAACATGAGCAACAAACAAACAAAAACAAAAAAACAAAACACACACAAAAAATGCAAAAGAAAAACGTCCTTTCCTAGTCAAAATTTTATGTAAAGCGCAAGGCTCATATGAAATGAAAAACATAAAACTAAAACAACTAAAAAAAACAAAAACAAGAAGCACAACTGGAGTACAGACAGTGAAAAAGTCGTTAAAGTACTATAACGAGTATTTGAAGCATAATCAAAGTCCATCAACTACTTACCACAGCTACAGATGCTATGAGCATCGGGAAAACTCAAACCCAGTCCAAAATAGAGTCGGCAACATTCCAACACACACACACACACACATTCATACACACATCTCAGAATATATATATAGACACTCACACAAACACACACACATTCCTGCATAGCCTATAAAAACCTAAGCATAGTTTAGTTAATTTAATTTAAATGAAATTTAAATTTAATTTAGTTTAATGCCTAATTGTTAAGTGTTTTTGCATCTACGTATGTATATCTCTATTTAACTATCTCTATCTCCATCTCTCGTTCGCTTCAACCTTTGATTTAGTTGTTAGGTAAAAAACGAGTAAAACTGCAGCTGCTTGCCAAGGCTTTTGTAAAATATATTTATATGCCTATCGTATCATGAGAAATGTTGTTATTGTTTATTTTCATTGTTTTTTAAATGTATAAAAGAATACCTACACATATATATATATGTATATATATATATATCTATATATATGTATATACACTTATATATGATATACATATGTAATTGGCCAGGCATTTTGTATATAGTTATAATAGCCAAAATTGATAAGCAAAATCAAAATTGATTAAATGAAAGTAAACATTTAGTTAACACAAATTATAAACAACTACAATTAATAATGAATCGAAATCAATTAAAATGAAAAAAAAACAATACTTTTTAAAAACAATCCATAAATGTGTTATAAATTTAGAAGGGAAAGTAAATTGCTGAGTTTCATGGGAATGTTGTTTGGAATTCTTGAAGGATTATAAAAACTATTTGCGCCAGATTGTTAAATGGATGAGGAATAACTAACGATAAACATTAATACTAATTATGCAGATATGTTTTAAAAGATTTTCTCCACAGAGAAGGTAGAAGGTTTAGAGGTATTTTTCCGAACTTGACTCCGAATCTTTATAGGAAAGTTTTAGTAAGAATCATTTCACAATCGGTCTTAAGTGCAATTTTATAGTGCAATCTATTTACCGGTAAGACAGGTAAGGCAGTTATCATGCTGTTATCCACTCATTAATAGATCAAATATTTGCATTAGATGGCTTGTAAAGATCGTATCCAACAAAGTAGATGGCAAGTGACTATTAGCAGCAATTGAACGCTAATGTGTCACTTGCTAATGCCAACTGATCTTTGGCAACACTTGATGTCGATTTCCGGTGCAACATCATCACCTGTGCACGGATCGCAGTTGTAACCGAAGCTGAAGCTCTGAAGCATCTGCAGCAGACAGTGTGACGACGATGCAGATGCCGATGCCAATGCCAATGCGTAGGGGGGGAGCAGATAGAAGGGCTATCGGTTCGGTCGTCTCTCGACACTCTCAAGTTGCCAGTCATGTGGCAGCATTCTACTCTAGTGTTGCACTTCAGGCTCGGGCGTTAAGTGCACAAGCCATCGTATTAATTGAATTATAAGCCTAGATTATGCAAAGATTTCCGGCCAGCAGCAGCAGCAGCAGCAGAATCAGCAGCATCATCATCATCATCATCATACGGAGCAGCAGCTGGCAATTTGTGTGGATCATCATCTGTGGCGGGTGGTTCTCATTCTCGTTGTTGTGGTGCGTGACTTGGCATTTAGCCAGGACTGCACTTGTTTGTAATAATTTCGGAACGAAACGCAACGCAGACGTACGTTTGCCTTTACTATAACACGTTACAAAAATATCAACAAATCGTCATCATTAATAATGATCACTTCAGGCTACACACACATGTACACACACACAAACACACATGTACACACACGCAAGGCTTGCTATCAGTTATTTTTTGATGTTTTTTTTTTTTTTTTGGTGGTTCATTTGTCAAATTTCACCGCGCCTCTGAGATCGACAACAAGATCGAGAGCTCAAGATCTTCAGATCAGATGTTGTTGCTGTTGTTGTTATTTGAGCAAACATTCAACACTTGAGGCCAAGAAGAGATTTTCGTGGCAAGCAACAACAACTCAATTCCCATTCCACATCATATTCCCCTTGCCCCTTATTCCTTACCGCTCTACCCATTCCCCATACTCTATACTCCATTCTCAATTCCCAATTCCCAATTCCCACTTGCCCGGCAATGAAATTATGAATGATGTGATACTTTTGCCATTGAGATGTTTTCACAGTCGCGGGCGCATGACATGCCCCAGCCATATCTTATTTGCTATATCTCTCTACATCGCATTCGGATACGGTTACGGTTACGGGCACACACGGGAATGGGTAAAGCAATGGGTACTGGGTACTGAATGCATGAAACGGGTTGCCTCGCTGGCTGTCTGGTTTATGATCGAATCTTGGTTGTTTTTGTTGTTGTTGTTGTTGCTGTTGTGGTTGTTGTCGTTGTTGGTGCTGCCGTGTTTGTGTTATTTCTGCTGGAAATGAGCGATCGCGTGCAATAATTTGTAGAGCTGTTGGACTTGGTCGAGATGCACAGAATACTGCACTGATAATAAATGATGACCTAGAATTTTGATGATGCCTTCTTGAAAGTGAAATCTCTTTCAATTAATTGACTATATTAAAAATATTTAAAACAGTCTATTAATAGTAGAAAGTGAACTTTAATTTTTTGTAAAATACATTACGTGATTTTATAATGTTTTCAGATATTGAATTTAAAGATTTTTCTAAAAGATTTTACTAGCTCTATGTCATGCTGCATTTTTATTTATTTTTTTTCAAGTGTAGACTGGAAGTGGAATTGAAGTCCAATTCCCTGTGGTTGTGACTGCTGCACATGCTGCACATCATTTTTCAAAATCATTCAAACACTTGTTAAATATTTTCTTAACCGATTGATGATGATTGTGACTTTGCCTCGATGCTGTGTGCCGAGAATCTCTACATAGCGACATACCGTCATATCGAAAGATCGACATATGGACATTCATCCTGCCACTCTTGCACTCAACACTCATACTTACACTCGACACTCACAATCACAGCAACAAACTTATTTGTGTTTATCAATAGATTCATGCCGAAGATTCGAGTCCCCACAGCTCTCAGGCATTGACTTATTACGATTTGTTGGCCTTTTCACGTCGCTGAAATTAATTGATATCCGTGGTATGCGCATTGTTATTGCTGTTGCTGTTGCTGATGGTGTTGCTGTTGTTGTTGTTGTTGTTGTTATTATTATTGTTGCTGTTGCTGTTAATGCACGCCTGCAATCGTGAAACGCCACAATGTCTGCACTTTTGTTGATGCGGATGAGCCGCTGACATGCGGCCACTTTTTGGCATTGATGATCGATTACAGAACCGGGTCTACTTCTTCTCCTCCAGCTCCTCATCGAAAACGGGGTCAAGTGTGAGAGACGACTGGCGATGATGATGATTGGGTATGCAAATTCATACTATACTCTTTCGCCGTCTGCATGCATAAGCATTGTAATTTCTGACTATTGGGTCCATCAACGCATCTCAGCATCGCAGCATCCCCCTTCCCTTAGCACAAACAAAAGACAAGCTTTCAACACTTTTTGAGGACCAACCTCAGTGCATGATGTGAATCGGTCTTGGTGCCGCAGACCTCCATCAAATGTTTTGGGGTCCCTCTGTGCGTGTGAGTCATGCCGCCTGGCATTTTAATTGATTTTGTCCGAATAATCTTAGCTGGCTGTTGTTGTTGTTGTTGTTGCTTTTGTTGCAGTGCCTGG
The DNA here is from genome assembly GCF_018153295.1 of Drosophila grimshawi. Taxonomy (NCBI): domain Eukaryota; kingdom Metazoa; phylum Arthropoda; class Insecta; order Diptera; family Drosophilidae; genus Drosophila; species Drosophila grimshawi. Next base: position 12,961,378 of record NW_025063240.1, on the reverse strand, counting down.
TGCCAAATGCCGCATAACTCACTGGCACACGTCCTGCTCCTGCCAAGCACGTACACACAGCTTCAGCTGCAGCTCTAGGTTGAGCCAGAGATTTGACATTTATCATGCTGCCGCGACTCTTTGACTGCGTAGGAGTTTTGTCCGTTGACCACCGAGTTAAGTATCCGTCTCTGTGTGTGTGTGTGTGTGCGTGTGTGTATGCGTGTTTGATTATGCCACGGTGTGTGTGCGTGTGTGTATGCGTGTTTGATTATGCCACGGTGTGTGTGTGTGCGTGCCATCATTGGGCGTTGGAGCACGTAAAAATGTAACACCAACAGCGAGACGGGCAACTTACGCAGCAGGGCTGTCTATTTAGCTATTTTATAGCCAACAATTAGCTGTAGTCTTTATTAGAGTTGAAGTGAATTAATGTGTAATAATAAATTGCAACATCTTTTAAATAAGTAAATATCTTTGCGCTCTTACTCAAATGCTTTCTCAAGTTGCTTAAGAATTTTAAGAAGACGTTAGAGTTCCATAATTAGAGAAAATATTACAAAACTGTAAGCTTTTAAGTTGCCAGTGGAGACAGACGCATAGGAGTCAGATTGGTAAGATCTGGTAATTAACATATATGGAAGATTTTTAGAAAGTTTGTAAAAGATTTAAAAAACTAACAAGCATTGCGTATCTTTTTTTGTGAGTCTTGCAAAACCATTTTAATCCTAACTATAAAAAAATTTTTAAATACATTTTCAGTACTTTTAAAATATTAAAAATATCGTTGCACACTTTCACTTTTTAGGCAAGTAACCAGCAGGATATTTAGCCACATTGCTGGTGGGCAGCAGCAACACTGGGCGGTATTTGCCGTTGTCGAAAGTTGTGGCGCAGTTCTCCGGCACCATCCCTCAAAGTTTGCTTAACTGGGCGCGCACAGGACACCCAACTGTGGTCGCACAAGCCAACAAGCCAAGCGGTTGCTGCTGCTGTTGGTGGTGTTTGTGTTGCAGCAGACAAGACAACAACAACACCAACACCAACAACAACACCAACAACAACAACAACGACTGACGACGACGACAACTTTTGCAGTTCGCCTCAATGTTTGTGCAAGCAACATTCGCATGCAAGTCAGCAAAGTTTGCATTGACACGCAGCAACAGCAGCAGCAACAAGAGCAGCAACAGCAGCCGAGACGCATTTGCATAAAGCAGCAGCAACTGAGGGAGGCCATCTGACTGAAGAGGAATTGGAGGCTTCACCGTTGCTCTGCTGGTGTCATGGTGCCAAAAAAAAAGAAGCAGAAGACCAGACAAACGCAAAGTGCACAGCATGGCAAACAGCAGCAGCAGCAGCAGCAGCAGCAGCGGCAGTAACAGCAGCTAAAGCAGCAACCATGATGAAGATGGACGTATTGCTGGTGGCTTCACATCAACAGCTACAGCGGCAGCAACTGCGTCATCAGAAGCAGCAACAGCAGCAGCAGCAACAACAACCCCATTAGGCCGCACATAAACTGCATGCAACTTGGGCAGCGCTCCTGTGGCGTGGTCATGTTGCTATTGCTACCGAGCTGAGCTGCTGACTTATGGCAATTGCCAATGCAACATTTGTTGCCAGTTGCTGTTGCTGGTTGTTACCGCTTACCCATTGGCCGTGTTACCCCCCGCAAACATTTGTTTCAACACGTACGCGCAAATGAGTTTACAAGGTGCGATATTCATGTTGCTGCCGTGGCGATGTTGCTGCTGTTGCTGCTGTTGCCAGTTGCAGTGGCTGCTGTTGTTGCTCGGTTGTTATCCATATTTACTATGCGCCGCGTGAGCAACATGTTGCCAAGACAGTTTTTGCTGTTTAAAAACATTTGCTGGCTAATCATATATTTGCAGTTTTATATTAATAGCGAAGCAGCAGCAACAACAGCAACAACAACAACAATAACAACAACAAAAATAACAACTGACAACAATATAAATGAAGAACTGCGAATGTTGTCGATATGTTCCCTCATTTCTCATTCACTTAGCAGCTGCTGCCGCTTTTTATAATTTTAATTAACGCATTCGTCGCTCTTGTTGTTGCTGCTGTTGCGACTGTTGTCGCCTGCTTGCTGCCTTTTCTGCTGATGTTGTTGTCGTCTTTTTTGCGCAACATGCTAAAAGGTGTTAATTGGCGAAATTTCCGTGTAGAGCCTAACCAAAAAGAAGCAGAACCCTGCGGTCGTTGTCGCCTCGAGCGTTGTCAACAAGATTTGCTTTATTAGCCACTTTCGGGTGGTGGCTGCATATCCGCCAGCAACATGCCACACAGCAGCAGCAGCAACATGAACTTGTGCTTTGTTTCACTTTTGCTTTAATGAGTCTCTGAACTCGTGCTAAAACTTGTATGCCTGCAGTGCACATATGCCAAACTGTGGTAGAGTAAATATTTTCATGGTTTAATTTCATAAATTATGGCAATTTCTTCATTTTTTTTTTTGGTTTTTTTTTTTTTTTGTGCTGCTTTGCTGACGTTGATCATTGAAATCCCTAAGTTATCGCCTGACTATTCACAGTGCTGTCCCCGCTTGAGAGCTGCATAAATGAATTATGCTCGCCACAGCAAATCAACTTAAAGTGCTGCACAGCTATAACTCGAGACAGGGCAACAACTGCGCAAAAAGCTCCTAAATTTTACTTAAGAACATGTGCGTTCAACGCCATCAATGGGCGGCTGCCATTGCCGGCAATGCAGCAACAACCAGAGCAACAGCAACAATAGCAACAACCGAGTGGACAACAACACACATCGCCAGATGATGACGATAATGATGATAATCATTAACACCTTTTGCCGCACAGAGAGCGGCATAGCGGCAGCAGCAACAATACGCCCCAACAACATTCGACTGCCAAGCCAAAAGCAACAACAACAATTGCAACACAACACAATATATACGAAAATAATTCAAAATGAAATTTGCTTTATGATGCGCAACCGGGCGACGTTCCTACGCACAGTGTTACGAAACTGCAAATTCATATTACTGGAAAAGTCTTCAAATAATTGTTTACCTTATCTAGCTATGAACTTAGTTTTGCAAAAAAACAAATTTTCTGATAAATTGCCAGCTCTAAAGCTGCTTTTAAGATATTTTAAATGGACCTGTTTCACGTTAGGCAAATTTATGACCGAGTTTTTAATGGGTTTTGGATTTATTGCATTTTATTCAAAAGCCATCAAATATTGAAATGTTTTGTATTTCGCTCGCCAATATGAATAAGAGAAAGGTTCATAAATTAATTGAGTTAAAAATGCTGCGGACGTATTAGGCAACATACAAAATATACCATTCCATATACCAAAATTAAATGTGACTAGCAAGGATGTGATTAGAAGCCGTAAAATTAAGCGTTAATTTATTGTTTCCATTTTGAATTCCATATATATTATATATTTATTTTGAGCAGGGGGCAAGGATGGTAGAGTTTATATTTTAAGTTGCTCCGTTTTTTGTAAGACATTGTATGAATAGTTTTTTAAATAATCTGACTTTTTATTGGGTTTGAATATGGAAATGTCTTAGGCAAATTACTGTTTAGCACACTGATGAAATTCAACTTATTCATTTTTGTTATTAAAGAATATAACCTCACAATTAGCATATATGTATATCACTTTCCTTTTGTTATTTCATAAAGATATAAAAACATTCTTGTATTGTTCATATTATAAGCTATTTATATATTAGGAAAACACGCTCGTATCGTTTTTGCCACACTGTGCTGCTGACTATCTGCGTTGATATGAAATATGTGTCGGTCGGCAGGCAGCGGAGATTTATCGAGCGCGAAATGTAATACGCGAGCAACGTCCAGTCCAGTTCAGCTTAGCATGACTTGAGTTTGAGTTTAGTTGAGTCCAGACCAGGAGTCCAGTTGTCGAGTTGTCCAGCTGTCCAACTGTCCAGCTGTCCGCTTGTCTGTGCGGCAGCTCAGGCTGCTCCGATCAGCGGCCACCGTTTTGGCCGCCACTTTGAATTGGCTTAAGCGATGCCGCCGCCGCCGCCGCTGCTGCTGCCACCACTGCCACTGCCACAGCCACTGCCACTGCCACTGCCACCGTCGATCGGCGACCGCCGGTTCAGTTCGTCTGTCGAGTGTTCTGGCAGCGATTCGGCTCGCTTATAAAGTGCATCCTGCTGGGCGCACTCGCGAACGGAGCTGCCTCTGTGCCGGGACAACGACTGGACATTAACTAATGCATGCATTTATATATACATTTTTACTTTTTTTTCTGTTGTTTGCGATCCACAGTGGGGCCAGAACAGAATTGCTACAGTTGGCAGATGCCGGCATCTGGGGTGCTCCAATAACTCATGGTGACACTATTAAAGCGACGATTTGTAGCCGCGCATAAAATAAATGCGGATTAGACTTTATAAAGGACAAAATGCTCATGACTGAATTTATGCTCGACAGTCATTGAAGCGTGGGCGTGGCACGCCTCACTTCCCCACCCACCCCTCTCGATCCGTTGACAATGTTTCGTTTGGACGTATGACTTCAATTAATTGCGATTTCAAAATCGTTGCATGTACACGAATGTTATCAAAATCAGTTGAGTAAATAAACCAAACCAAACCAAACTCAACTTCAATCCACTCCACTCAAATCAACTCAACTGGATTCGACTCGAACTCGTCGCAAAAATAACAAACGTGACAAATTTTGTGAATTCAACTGTGTAAAAAACGACAGCGAAGCATAACAAAAACTTTTGATGCAACCAGAAACTTTCGACAAGCACTAAGTACGAGCTAAGGGCGGCCGTGGCAATGGGCGTGGCAGCTAAAACTAAAACAGACAACTTGGAAAGGCGTCGGCCCATGTGAGTGGGCGTGGCACTCTCGGGCAATCTAAAGCCCTACTATTTGCCATGTAAACAAATGTCTTCTGGAGCAAAAAAAAAAAAAAAAAGCAAACAATTGAAGTATAAAATTCAGGAAAGTTGCAACACGGGATACAAATGCTACAAATCGCAGCGGTAGCAAACTAAGCCCGCATCCAAGTAGCAGCTGGCTGGCTTGGCAGAACCCGTGGCGAAATGTGACAAAGAAAACGACGTTGGTTGAGGAAAAGTGCTGTGTTGTGGGTGCGAAAACAATTCCCAAACATTTTCATTTTGCTTAAGCGGGCAACGCGCGAATTTTGACAAGTCCATTACAAACTGAACACCAAAGTTAACAAAAACCTGACAAATTGGTGGGGAGTGGAAAAAGAGAAAGTGTTAAGGTGTCATATCCAATTCAATCCATTCAATCAAGAGTTGATATAGATTGCAGAGGCAATAAGTAAAAAACCCAAAGAAAACTAAGACGTTCAGATTAAAAAGGTTTGCTGAAAGAATGCGAAAGTGGAATATCTTATATATTAAAAATTGAAAGATCTTTAAAACTACATATTTTACCACCCACTCCTTATCTTCGTTTAAAAGTGCCTTAAATATATATGATTATGTTTATCCTCCATATGACACTTGCTTTGAGTTTGATGACTTTTTCTTCAGAATAATATACAATATTATTGCAATATTGTGGCATTCCATTACTGCTGCTATTAGGTAAATCGTCGACATAAATCATAAAGCAGCTAATTTCAAAATAAATAAATTTTTCAAAATTATTTTCCTTATGACTTCACAATTAACATAAATATTATTATTAAATCGATAATATTTTTAAAAGCTATAAAAAATGATTTTTATAACTCTGAAATAGACATAAATATTACAAAATATTCATTATTCAATTTGTTCCTTGGGTAAATAATTTATAATTTTTATTGTCAAATATATGTATTCCATTTAAATTGGCATGGTGATCAGTAATAAAGTTTCAACTTACGTTTCCAACTGTTCGCAATATAAACATAAGATTCTTAATTGCTCGTCAAGGTGTTGGGTAAATATGGCATTGCTTTCTAAATGATACGACAATTGAGAGTTTTGGACCCTTGCTCAGCACGGCCAACAAAAAAGGGCCAATCCCTTGAGCCGACTGGGCTGGAATATAATGAGGGTCAAAACGCGTGTAAATGCAATGCAAATGTATGTTAAAGTGATTAGCAGCCTTCAAAGAGCGAAAGCCTTGACGCAGCTTGACGGAATCCGGAGTACGGTGTACGGGGAAGGGGGCGAGTTGAAATACACCAGAGGCTTTATCAAATGACTGAACTGAATGCCCCCACTCCCGCCCCTTGCCAAACACACCCACAGCTAAATCCTCGCACAGCAGCCGGCAATAAAAACAGTTACAGAAACAGAAACAAATAAAAAAGGCAGCAGCAGCAGCAGCAGCAGCAACATCAGCAGCAGCAACATCAGCAGCAGCAGCAAGTAAATCATGACGGCAACTATTTGGATGGGTGATGAACTTCGCATTCGACACTTCATTGAAGTTGACAGATGTGGGCTGGTCGAGGTGTGGGCCCGGAGTCCTGCAATTCGCACCCCCGACAACAACAACAACAAAAACCCAAACCAAAACACAACCAAGGGCTGTGGGGTATAAACGTGTGCTGTGAGAGCATTGTGCGAATGGATTTTTGTATTTATGCGAGCGATGCGAAGGAAACATTTACAAATGAAGTTGTAATCGGAAGTTGTTCGTTTGCAGCGCGCTGCCTGCCTGCCTCACCCCCGCCCTAACGTTCTTCCATCCACAATAAATTGAGCGACAATTGTACAAATTGTCAAGGCGGAAACGCTGCCAGGGATAGTTCCAACAGTTCAACAGTTCAGTAGTTCAGCGAGCGAGTTGTCCAGCGTGCGGGCTACGACTGGATTAGAGGTGACGAGACTAGAAAGGGGTGCCCCTTTTTGGATTGCTGATCCCGTTTCCTGCACATATACACATACACATATGTTCACTTTGAGTTCTGATCCTTTTTTGGCCGCAAATATTTGTTTTTAATAGTCGGTGGGTCGCCGTTTCTGTTTGTAAATGCAAATAGGATTTCCCGTTTTTCGTTTGTGTCTGCGATTTTCATTTGACAGTTGAATTGTTTTGTCACGCCAGTAAAAATAATAACACTTGTTCCACCAACCTGGCCTTCTGTTTGTCCAACTGATTAGCCAGTTAGTTGCCCAATTTGACATATGTTGAGATTGCCGATTGCCTCCCGACTAAGTATCGCCCGAAACACAGATCCCAACGCCAACCATTCGACAAACTCTTAATATAGTCGTTGTTGTTGCTGCGGTTTGCTGATGTTGTTGTTGTTGTTGCGGCTTCCTCTGTTACCTGCAAGCGATCTGGCCAGCGATCCACGGCAGGAACTGTTGATGCTGAAGTCTGTTGCCTGTTAATACACTCAGAGAAATATGTGGATTAGACTTGAGATAACTGATCTGATCTAATGTTTTAGTGCAACTAGATTCAACATCGGATCGGAGTTTTAAGGCCCCTTGAAAACTATTAACTATACCTGTTTATTATTGCAAATTCGAATCCTGATTTTAGGATACTCTAATCTTGAGTCGCGTTGCCTTTCTAGGCAAATTTTTCTGGATTCTGTTCCTTATATTTTTCCGAGTGCAGTTGCCTGGTTGAATCGTAGTCTTATCTACAAAATTGATCGTTTTGAAAACGCTCAAAATGTGATGTGGTGGCATTTTCAACTTGTCTGCGTCTTAATATTTTTACTTTCTTTATGGCAACGCAATAGTCGAAGAACTGGTTCACAGTTGGTGGTTGGTTGGCTGGTTGGCTGTTTGGCTGTTGCTTGTTGGCTGTTGGTTGGGGCCCAAACAGTTGCCGAACCAAGTGGATTGGATCTCTTACGTCTGGCGGCTGCGTGCCGCTGTTGTTGTAATCGTGTCGTGTCCATTTCGATTATCACCAAAGTGAGTAATTTAATACCAATTTGGCGGTCCCGTGCGGCATTCGACTTGAGAGAGATATGCACACTTCAAATGTCAAATGTGAGCAACAGATGCACAGATCGCTTTTAGGTTCGTACTCTGGATGCCTGAGAACCGAGAACTCTCGAGCACTCAGCACTCTGCACTCGGGCGCTTGGCTTGATGTAAGCGGAAAATCTTATCGACCATTGGGCATTTAACTGGAATTTTAGATAACGAACGCACAACGCTGTCGATCTGGTAGTCAAGACATCTGCAGGACTAGCTGACTGCTGGCTGCTTACTGCTTACTGCTGCTTCAGGCTTAGCCAGGTGATTACATTGAGCTAGTGGCTGTTGAGCTGTGACAATTTACATGACGCACCGAGAGATAGCACAAGAGCGGGTGAGAAACATGAAGAGGGCCATAATTGCAATGGGATTGATTCATAAATATTGTTTATTTCGTCGAAATAATACAGGAAATGCCATCGATAACGATTATTATTGTTATGGAAGTTGGTCTGAGAATAGTCTAGAAAGGACCTTAAACAATTTCAAGCCACCCACAACTTTACCAAAACTGAATCTATTTTCTAGTTGTATTGGGGTTGCTCTCCAGATTGATGTTTGCCACCAGAAATTGTCATTATTCGAAATATTTTTGAGAAAATGTCATTTAAAAATGGGTTCCTCTTGTGCATTCCGATGTAGTTTTCCCTATTCCATTATTTTAATATCACTTGCTAAAGATTATTCGGCTTTTAAGTGGTCATAAAATAGGAATAACAAAAAATATCATGCGCCATGGTGCCAGAAACAACAAGAAGAAGAAGAAGGTTCAAACTGTTGGTGATGAATACATTTCCCACGTTTTCAGCGGTGGCGGCGGCCGCCGATTTCAGTTTTAATTTATTCAGAAGAAATCTGGCTGCAGCAATCGAACGGGAAACTGAAAAACCTGCCAACCAAAAGATGGAGACTATGAACTACGACGGAGACTGACTATCTGGGCCCTGGACGGGCATCGGGTTACATTCTTTTGTCGGAAATTTATGACTGTCCGGAGCGATGCCGTCGGCCAACTACTGTGGAAGCAAATGGAATCGATGGAAACGGTGGAAAATGCACGTGTGTTAAGCAGCATTTAATGGCTCATTTCGGGCTGATTTCTTTTGCTTGCATATGGCCAAGATAGAAAAGATTTTCGATATTTGGACTTCCTAGCGATTCATTTGTGTGTCGACAAGTTGGGGGCTGTCTTTTAGCGGAAAAGTTGTAAAACTTGTTGAAATGCTTGTAAGCATCGTAAAATGTACACTGTGAAGAGTCTATTACGAGGTACAATGATGCCATATAGCTGATAACACGCTCCGGACTTTGAAATTTGTGTGTGGGGGGCTGTTTTAACGGCATTCGAAAGGTGCCGTCTATTGGTTGGCCCAGAGACGCCGCATGACTCCTGGAAAATTGCGTTTGCAAAGAGTGGTCATTAAATTGGCAAATGACTGTTGTTGCCACACATTGTTGCCACACTTCCAGAACTTAAGCGGTCTTTTCAGATTTGCATGCGTCCACTTAACGCGGGTGTCAATTGCCAAAAATACGACTCGTAAAACATTCAATTATTGGACAGCTTTTTGCTCATTGCTTACAGTAATGTATTTCTAATTGCTGGTTATAAATAAGGCGGAGACGAAAAGTTGCAACTGAACATTTTTAATGCATTTCTTCTTTAGTTTTTTAAAATGTATTTGTTTAAATAAGATTTTTACAGACACATGTGTAACAAATGTTTATTTATATATTTTAAAGAACATAATAAAGGAAGATACATTTTTGGTCTTTTAAAAATTTCACAATAAAAAAGGTTTATTTAAGTGCCTTAAACTTATTTCATCTATAATATATCATATATTTGTCTCCAAATTATTACGCTGTCCAGTTTTAGTAGCCATGTCAATTGATTCGGCCAACCTATAAATTCAGTTTCTATTTACTTGGCAATAACTTACTGCCAGACTTGTGGCACGTGTCAGTTTATTTGAGCACCACACGACATTAATACAGTCAAAACACGATTGGACAAGGCACAAAACTTTTTTCTTTGAGTGTGGAGCCAATAAAAAATAATTATTTATATGCAAAATAGAGTTTTTCTTGCCGTCAATCTTGACAGCAAAAAATATCTTAGCTTAAATTTGCAAATAAATGTTCAAGTCTCAGATATAAAGTATTGAAAATAAACGTATTATAAATTATATTTGACTTTTAGATTAATTAAAAGAAAGAGAAAAAAACAAAAAATAATAATTTGTTTTAATTTAATATATAGACCTATCAAAAGAGTATATGAATATAATTTTAATATTCAATATTATATATTATTAATATTCAAGTTGCTATCTTCTTTTCCTGCCGCAGTACAAAACTCATTTTAGTTGCTCAAACGCGGCGTTATCAAAATTCATAAGCGATTAAACATTTAAAAGCCCATAAGAGATTTTCATAAAAAAGCGATTTAACTTTGTTGGCGGGGACCGCATTGTCTCAGCGCTTTGATAGGGGTATCCAAAATTAATAATATGCAATATACCATAAATATATATGTGTATATCTTTCTATGCGGCTATGGTAAATTGTGTAAAACAATAAAACACAATAGAAATTTTGGTTTAACGCAAAAGCCACAAAATTATAATTGTATTTGTGAAAGACGATGAAGGGAAATTATGAGCGCGAACGAAGTTTAAACAGCAACAATTAATCAAACTTGTCGCTCGCTCAGAGTATACGTGTAGAGGGGGTGAGGGGATTCTGATAACTCTATTATGCGTAGCCTACGGCGACAATAACAACAACAACAACAACAATAAATGGAGGGGACATTTTTAGTAGCGACTAGCAGCGATTTACAAGCGTTTATCATTTTGGTTGCGTTTTGGTTGGGCTCAGGTTCAGGTTCAGTTGTCTAGATAAATGCGATTAGAAGTATTCTTTTTGTTGTCCAGTGTGTGCAACCTGGATAATTTATTTGAATTTTGTGGTCTGTCAACAGGTTGGTTATTTCGTTACCTGATCCAGCGACTTTCCCATAACTGTGCCTGGAAAAGGGTTGTTTTATCTGGCCAGCGTCATCATCATCGTGGGCATAAATTAACTTGTTGTGCCGCTCATGGGAAAAATCAATTGATGCCTATCTGGGCTGTGTATCGCGCCTTTATCTATTTTCAAGTATAGACTGTGGTTCATTGTAACAGACCACAATCCGGGGCCAGAAATCCAACTAGAAACATACACACATTGATCTAGTTGTGGAAGTTGGTATGGGGTAGATAGCGTCGTAATTACCGGATTAAGGACACGTGCCGTTGACTTCCCATTGACTTGACGCCCCCAGTGCACTTGGCGTTCCATTTTGCTTTCCTTTGTTTGAATGCATAAGCCGCGTGCGAGTCCATGAGTCGACTATGTTAACAAGCTGGCAACAGTTCTTCTGATTTAATCATAACTATGCGCTATCTACGGCGCTCAAACCCAAATACATTTTGTCGATGTTGTCGCGCACGCATTAAAAATCAATCAAATGAAATTAACAAGTTAACAATGAGCAACGAACTCACAAAAATCCTCCCACCCGTCTCTGCTACGGCATATACCCAACTGTGGGAAGCACCCCGAGCGACGAATCGAACTGGAACTGAATCGAACTGAAAGTGGACTAAAGCTCATTCATTGTGCAATTATGTGACAACACAACACGATTCGCCTTCCACGTTTCGTCAAAGTCAACTAGAAATCGCCGGAGGGTACTTGAAAACGTAAGGCCAACAACAGTTCAGACTTATCATACCCCCACCGTAGCCGTTAGACAGGGTATTTTAGCGGCGTGTTAGATACCTTGGGGTAAGTCGTAAAAATAGTCGAGTTTTTTATATGAATATAATTGAACTTGAATATTTATTGCAGTATTTTGCAGAGTTTAGACAAAACATGCAATTTTTGGCAGCGCCAGTTTGTATTCAATATTTGTTGTACCGCCATAGACAATATGGATTTCACGCCTTTTCGAAGTGTGTTTTGTGTTTTGGTGGCTCTCCAATTTGTTGCTGCTCCAGTTTTATGGCTGCGTCTAGACATTAAGAGCTGCCTCAAGATACAATATATTTCAAGTCGCAAACAAGCCTTAAAAAAAAAATAGAGTCACTAAAAATCAATAGATAAAGCTTATGGAGTGCCTATAAAATCTATAATTTGAGTCGTGCGATAAGAGTTTATACACCTGAAACACATAAAATTGCTTTATTCTTTGGAATTTCATTTTTTAATTGATTTACCAGACGACTCAAATAGTTTTTTAATTGATTTTCAATAGTATAGCGGGAAGTGTTGAAATCGTTTGGGGAAGCGAAACTAGCTGGACGCATTTCAGACATATTTTTGTTAGACATTAAAAGTGGAGCTGAACAAGTTTTATGCGTCTTTAATGCGCTGGAAAATAATGGCTCTAAGAAAGAAACGCTACAATTTATGCATGAAATAATTTTTTTTGGAGAGCATTTGGAAAACAAGTCATAAAGATCGACAAAAGTGTCAAGTGGTTTTAAGTGGTTGACTAGCTAAAATTTTGTTTTTGTTGTTGCTGTTGTTGATTTTTATGTTTATGTAGCACGTTCCACAAATGTGGCTTCTTAAGCATAGTTAACATGACTAATTGACTAGCCGACGGTAAAAAAAAAAACACTTAAGGAAATTTTAATCTAGTTAAATAATATAATAAAACTAATTACTCTCTCTTATATTTAACAATTTGGGAAACAGAGAGAGAGAGAAAGCTGTAGAAATTAGATACAGTAAAATATCAACATAAATACTCTGTTCGATTTTTTCACTAAATCGCGATAAATTTAATAATATATGCATATATATATATTTTTTATGGATCAAGCTTTTACGTAGCGTTTCATAATTAAAGTTAATTTCTTAATTTTTTACAGCTTTTATAAAATTAATGTTTGAATTAGTTAATGTAAGCTATTTAAGTCAAATATAAAAAACAAAATAATAATTTAAGCGCAGCGAAAGATAAATGAAAGAAATTTACATAGTTTAGCTATAAATCATGGAGTTTTGACCAAATCGCCTTATTACAAATATGTACATATGCATAAGCTAATCATCTTAGACCAGTCTTTAACAAATTGCTTAAATTTCGTTTTTTGCTGTAGTTTTTAAACGCCTACAACAGTTGCCATTGTTGTTGTTGCTGTTGCTGTTCATGATGTGGGTGTTGCTCTTGTGCTTGTTGCTGTTGTTGTTGTTGTAGCTATTGCTGGCATTGACTTTTGTTTTTGTCCATTTTGTGTGCGTCTCTCTCTATGCGTGTGTGTGTGTGTGTGTGTGTGTGTTTGTTTCACTTTGTGTTACACCAAAAATGCGCCGCAAAGCCAAACGAAAGCAGTTGCAAGCGCCAATGCAAAGTGCAACAGCAGCAGCAGCAGCAACAATAACAACAACAACAACAAACTGCAGCCATTGCACTTTGCATAATGGCTCACACACACACACACACACACACACACATGTGTGCACATGTGTGTGCGAGTGTGTTGGCGCTGTGGTATGCAGCCATTTTGTGCCTGTATTTAACTCGACATGCTCTGAGTATATGTGAGTATCTGTGTGTGTTTGTATATCATTACTTATCAGATACTTATTATGAGCACACGATATCGTATATTTTGGCATGCGCGTGTGTGCATGTGTGTTTGTGTGTGTGAATGTGTGTGTCACATCTGTGTGTTTGGTAAATATGCAAATGAGCCTGTTTGTTGCCACTACTGTTTGCCATTGTTGTTCTTGTTGTTGTTGTTGTTGTTGTTACTGTTGCTGCTGCTCCTCTTGTTGTTGTTATGATTGTCGTGCGTTGATTATTGTTGTTATCGTTGCCGTTAACGTTGCCGTTGCTGTCTGTCGGTTGGTCGGTTGTTTTTGTAGTTGTTATTGCCGGCACCGCCAACGACAAGCCAGCAAACATTTGATTATGATACGAAATCGATATAATTTAAGCGATGCCAAAACCAGAGAAACGGAAGCGCACAGTTTGCAATGAAGCTCCAACCGAGGGTCGACGCCAATGCCCCTTGCACGTTGCCCCTTGCCCCTTGCCACATGCCCGCCTATTGCCAGCGCGTCTGTTTACTTTTCGCAAAGGAAAAAGAAAAACTGTTTGGCCAAAGTCAACCGTCAACTTTGGCTACCTTTTGCTGCAACAGCCGTTGGCTTTTGCCTTTTTATGAGGCACAGCTACAGCTACAGCTACATATACTCCATCCATCCCATTCATCCCATTCATCATACGACCATCCTCCGCCCCATTCTGCCGCAGTTGGCGGCTTCCACACACATCGCGTGTTGAGAGCCCGGCGCACATTTTAACGCCTTTTTAAGTTTTACCGCCAAACAAGTGCAATTCTCACCAGCAACAACAACAGCAAACAGCAGCAGCTACAACAACTTCATCAACAACAATTGCAGATACACGAAAACTAATTACAGATTCTAATCGCGTCATATTTTTTACCTCTGTTGGCTGTGTTCCGTGTGCGAGTCCCATCAATATTATTGTTAGCAAGAGCGACGCTCTTACCATTTTTGCATCGGGCCCTTTTTCTTGTGTCCAAAGCTCGGCATAAATACCTATATTTTTCACCTTCTTTATGTGGGCCGCTGCTATTTGTTATTCGTATTATTTATGTTTGTTTTACGTTTTGTACGCACGTTTCAACGCTATTTGGTTGACTAGTGTAACGGAAATGGCTGTAGACGCGGAAGTGAATTGTTAGGCGCCTTCTACTAAGCTCAAGATAAATGGCCAGAATGGTTCACGTGAAAGGTGTGCGAAAAGGGCAACAGAAGCTGCAATCGGCGAAGTAGGGAAGTCTATGGAATCTCAAGCACAGCATTGCTGCAGCTCTTTAAGATGGAGTCATTTACTAGTGAGTATTGTTACAGCTGGGCACCAAACGTTGAGCACAGGAAACATGAGTGAAAAGTTGGAGAATGTAGCAAATACAAATTATGTCTAATATGGCATTTGAAAGGAACTTTCTTTGCATCGGCATGGAGTACTTGGGACATCCTGAGATATGATATCCGTGCTCGAGTGCTACGCTAGGCATTCCATATTTTTTAAAACCACAATTGAAAAAATCACCAAGTAATTGCTTGAAAAATAGACGGGTTTGATTAATGAGCTAGATTCTAATTTAGTCATCCTTTTAATGCCATGTAAATTGAATGTCTCGTATATATTTAAGGCATAGTTCAAGCTAGACTAATTTACTATTAAATAAATAGGTTGAAACATAATAATGTACATGTTTCATTGAAAAATAACAGAAAATTGTATATTTGATTTTAGATTTAATTTAATTATTAGCATTTAGATTAAATGTGTTACAAACTTAACTCAAGTTAACTAAGAATGGTTTTGCCGGCGCCTAAATTCGTATTTGCAATCCTCATTGTACAAATTCAAAAATTGCCTTGCCTTCCGGCAAGCTGAAATTCCGAGAAATTCCGGCACAGGCCAAAGCCGTACAGAGTACAAAATGAGAACAGCAAAACTCATAACTCAAAACGGCAAGCGGCAGCCAACAGCTGTTTTTTTTTTTTCTTTGGGCTCACTGAGCAGCAGCTGAAATTGAATGCACAGAAACACCCTGTAAAGCACACACACAAACACACACACACGCGCGCGCTGAGAGCCAGGCAAGCGTGACGCGTGGCTGGCATTTTAGGCAACGCCCCCTTTTTGAGTGAGTTTTCTGCGGCGCTGCGCTCTCTTTCTTTTGAGTCGTGTTTTTGTGAGTGTGAATTTACAGCGCGCAGACGCAGACCAGAAAAAACAAACAAATAAAACAACAACAACAAAAAAGAAAGACTGGCGCACGTTGCTGGTCATAAAAGAAGCAAAAACAACAACAACAAGAAGAAGAAGAGCAGCAGTAGCAACGGCAACAAGCGATGTTCTTTTTTATGGCTTTCAAAACAAAATGGCAACCATGAGCCATGTGCACAACAACAACAACTAAAACTAAAGCTAAACACAGAAAGCAAAATGTTGAGCTATGTGTCCGATATGCTGCTGTAAAAGCTGCGATGTTGACGCGTACATCGCTGCCGCCGTCGACGTCGCAGTCGCAGTCGCCATGGCGGACGTTTATTTAACTTTTCGCATTTTGATGTTCGACAGCTTCAACTTTTGAAGTGCCTGCTCCGCACACACACACACACATGTTCACTTCAAAATGTATGTTTGTATATGTGCATATATACATATTCTCCACTAAACCCCCCTCTCTCTCTCTCTATCGTCCTGTGCAGAGGCTGTTGAAAATATTTATGCAAGTCAAGCGCCGAGCATTTATGAACTGTCAAACATTCTCAACGCAATTCCAATGATTTTGATACTTTAACATTTTCGTAAAATGGCAGCCGACTGGCAGAGAGAGAGATGCACACACACTTACACTCACACACACACATACATGCACGTGCCGAAAGCTACACACACACACACACACAAAGATGGACTCAAATTGGCGGTGTTAGTGCATATGTGGGTGTTTTCCATGTGGTGAATCTTCAAGTGGAGCGAAGGGGAGCAGACGAAACCAGGCCCAGCAACAGCAACAGCAGCAGCAGCAGCAGGAAAATGGTGCCCATTTTCCGAGTTGTGTGGCATAAATGTTGCACGCAGCGTATGAGCAATTTCAAGTTGTATCTGCGAGCCTTTAATTGACATAGTAAAGAGCTTTGAGGCAACTTTAAAATGTGCGAACATTTTGCACAGGTGCCGCTGACGACCGAGAAATCGATTGGGAATTCTAAGTGCGTGTAGGGAAATTAACTTGATGATGTTTGTGTTGTTTTTTAGCTGTGGGTTGAACACATTTTGATGGTAATTAAATTACGTTTTTCATTTCTGTTATATTTTCGTTTTCAGCAAAAGTAGGGTAGAGAAAATATTTTCTATGTATTTGGAAGACGTATACATCTATAATAAATAAAATCTTTCTATTTGTAAAATTCTTCCAAAGTTACCTTTAAGCAATAACGATTGATTCCCAGCACATGCCAATTGAATTTCCTAGAAATATTAACACATGCTTTTTATATCATATTCTCAGATCCTTTCTCACAATGCCCTCTAGAGTAATCAGAGGCAATAGACTTGATCAATCGACACTGGGCCAATGAAGGGCAACCGTTATAAAGTCAGACTTCATTAGAAGTTGGCCGAGTTCAAAGGTGAGAATAGCCAAATCAAATATTGAGATTCCTAACAAAGCGCCAAGTCAAAAGGTAGCGCCGCCTTTCAAATTCAGCGCAGGCGCTAAGTGCAAGGTGTGAAAATGGTCGAGAAGATTCCCGTGAAATAGTCCAATAACTCTCGCCCTTTAATTGTATTTGTAATTTTCAGGCATTTTACGATGCTTTGAACAATTTGGCGTCAAATTTTAAATCAAATATGGCGCCGCAGAAAAAAAGTTACTCAACATATTTTTTTTTTTCGGATGTGGGCACGACATTTAAGGGATTTGGATGCCAGAAACAAAAGGCAGCCGTTGCTCATTTGCATGATGGGGCGGTGTAGGGGGGGTAGGGATGGAGTGAAGGAACTGCACCAGTACTGGTGTTCGCCAACACTAACAGGATATAGCAGTGAAGCACCAATAATCCTTTTAATAAATATGATATCGCAAAGGACCAAAAAAGCCACAACGGCACCAGCGATGCCTTCCCATCTTTCCGTTCCGTTCACCCTCCCTCTCTGTGTTGGCATCATTTGCATTTTATGCAAATTTCAGAGCAGACGAACACAGTGAAATGTTCCAAAGGATACACAGCCAGCAGCCGAGCCAAAAATCCGGAGATAGCAGACAACAGTTGCCAGTTGACTGTCGGCAGCTCCTCCACAAAGCGAATATGTAAATGAAAAATACAGGTTTTTTTTTAAAAGCTTCCAAAAATAAACAAACATAAAAATGCGCAAAATCCAAATGGAAAATTCTCTCAAAATGCATATTTACTTCGTTGTTATAGACGATGGCTGAAGTGTGGCTATAACGATTGAAGATGCCATTGGAGACCCATACGAATATATAACTCTAAGATATGATTCTTTTACATGGAAATATATTTAAAGCTGCTGAATTTCAGCATACATATAGAACAGAACAAATTATGCAATTCTCATAATTATATTTATATATTTAAAAAACGAAAGTTGATTTAAAATATAACCCAAAAAGCAGAGTATTTCAAAGTCGCATTTTTAAGACACTGTTGTTTGCTTTGTTTTTTAGTTGTTTGTTGGAAAATATTGTCGAATATTTTTACTGGCGAAGGCATCACAAATGCACACACACACACCCACACACACACACCCACACACAAATACACACATCAAACATACTCACACACAAATGCCTATGCAAACAGACACGATGATGGAGAAAGATAGAAAGATGGCAATAACTTTTCGCACATATTTACATGCAAATTGTTTGCATTAAAATATGCACAAAGTTTTCTTTTAATTTTTTGTAGCACTTTTTGCAAATATGATAAAAAATCACAAAAAAAAATCAATGCTCACAACTCGAGGAAAAGTTTTCAGTGTACATATTTATCCAGTTTAGCTGTCAAGTTGTTGTCGACTTTTCGGCAGCTTTTCCACCCTTAGTCAATGGCAGTGGGGGCGTGGCAATGCCACTTAAATAATTACAGCACCCCGCAGTTAGGATCCGACCACCTGCAACTGTAACCGCAATCAAAGGCCATTGATCCTTTTTGGAAATACATGTAAATAAGCGATTTTTTTTATCGCCTAATCATTAACAACAATTGCCGCAATTTGCCGCGATGATTATCAGATGCAAACAAATATGCAAAAATTGATAAATTTATGAAAAACCGAAAGTGCAAAAGGGCGTAAAGTTGAAAATAAAACTAAAATCCTTGCCACTGTTCGGGTTCTGGGTTTAGGGTTGTGCTGGGATTCTGGTTTGCATTGTGCTGCAGGCAGCGGCGCGTTAAATTCGATTTGTTAATTTACAAAACCCGCAAAACTATTTGACTAAACAGGGTTGGGTGTTGCCACGGTGGGCGTAACGGCTGCGGGGGCAGATTACGATTGCCGCCTGTCTGCTTTGTGGTTGTGTTAGCCGGAGAGTGGTTGTTAATTTTGTGCAGTTACAAGTTGTTATTATTTATGTGGCAAGTTCTCATGTTTCAATTGCGAGCGACAAAAATGCAATTGTGATACATTTCAATTCACTGTTATTTTTTTCCTTCATTTCCTTTTTTTTTTTTTTGCCCCAGCAATAACAACAATAAAATCAATTGAAATGTTGGCAAACATGTCAAAATAAATTATATACAGCACATGTGTGTGCCAGTATGTGTAGTGTGTGTGTGTGTGTGTGCGTGTGTGGGTTGTTTACCCGTTTGGGTGTTGCTACAGTTTGGGCGTTATGCAAGTGGCAACCACAGAAACCGAATTTTAATTTGCACGCTTGCAGCATTTGTTAGTCAAACTGGTTGAGGTGGTAAGGATGGCAATTCTCACCCCTCGAGCTCGCATTGAAAACTCAAACTCAAATCCCAAAATAAACCCCTCGGGATCTAAGCGGCTTACAAAGTGCTCAACGCAGACAGGAAACGGCGAACCCATACCCAAACCCAAACCCAAACCAAAACCCAACTCCCGCCCCATTGAGAATTGCGCAACTTTTATGCCTATTTGCGGGCATAATTAAGTTAGGGCCCAACAAAAGAACAAGCACAAAGCACACGATACAGGCAAAAGTCGAGAGAATGCACTTGAGAGTCGGCTTACGCAGTCTCGTACTTCTTCCTCTTCATTTATTAATCTTTTTTATTGTTTTTGTTTTTTCTTTTTTTGTTTTTGCTGCTGTTCCATTTCCCACAGTTCCAAGCAGAGTTACAGTTTCGGCACCTTGCGGGCCTTGCGAGCTGGAGCCTCAGGTTAGGTTAACCCATCATAAATCAACGGGGCACGAGAAAGATCATTAAAATCGGAATCTCGCTATCATAATAAAGAAATCACACGAGAAAACAAACCCGAACAACTTTTGGGGCTCTTTGGCTCTTTATTTGATCGCTCAATCAAAATGATAAATGAAAATTAATATTTCTTAATATTGTTTACAAAGTGAGAATTATACACACGATCATTGCTTTGCATTCTCCAACAACTACAACTACAATAACAAATGTAACCTAATGTGCAAAGCTTAAGCGCTTTTTGGGGGTATCATTAAAAACTACAAAGTAAACTGTTTGCTTAGCTGAAAACGATATTTCTATACTCTAAAAAATGTTCCGAAAATTATTCACAATTTTTTAAAAAGTTTTTAATAAACTATAAATTCTTTTAATACAATATCGGTTCAGGCTGACAATTGTCTTATTGCTTAAGATTAAGATAAGTTCAAAATCACTCTATTTCAAAATTTAGAAACTTAGAGACTTTAAAAGTATCTCTCTCTCTCTCTTGCTGGAAAGTGTATAAAATCAAGCTATAACATTTATGGGTGTGTATATATAATATATATATATATATATTTATATGTATGAGCACATATCCCATTTATGGGAAAGCCGCTGCGGTCAATATTTCACTGCGAAGGCATTGTTTGATAAGAATTATTGCAACAAATCAATCATGAGGTTAAGTGGATCTCGCAGAGCTTGTGAAATGTGACGGAACATGCATCAAGAGACACGCAAAGGGCAACAGCGAAAAACAACGGCTAAGAAAACCCAAGCCACAAAATGAAAACATTAAAAACAACAGCCAAAAAATTTAACTAAACAACATGAGCAGCGGCAGGAACAACAACAACAACAACTGTGGCAACATTCATCAACATCAAAAACAAACAAAAAGGCGCGAGTCAAAGCCAACAAACAAATAAACAGTGAAAGAGAAACGCCGAGAGAGAGAGAGAGAGAGAGACGCAGAGTGTGTGTGGAAGAAAGAGAGATTGAGTCGCGGACAAGGGCCGAGTGCCCCATTCCCTCCGCCCATCTCCTGTCCATCACCCATTCCAGCAATTTATTGCGGCTAGTTGAGACGTCTCGAAGTTGGTTATGTTGGTTAGTTTGGGTTTGATGGTTCACGGTTGATGGTTGATGGTCGGAAGGTTGCCTATGCCCCCGTTGACTTTGACGCCGCTTTTGGCGGTTGTCGCGGTTTCTGGTCTCTGGTCTCTGGTCTTTGGCTCTTTGACTGTTGAGTTATTACCGCGCACTTTCGGCGATTAATTGACTAACCGGCAGGTTGCCACTCAGAATTGAAATCGCCTTGGCCCTATATCATAGTCGCGGCAAAACCATGGGGCTCCAATTAGCGTACGGCCTGATCTTCAAATGCAGCTGCAAGTGCGTTCTCTGAAAGTCTCAGCAAAAGATTACAATCTTATAAAAATAATTATTAATACACTCAAAACAAAAAATTAATCGATTCTAAATAGGGTTTCTGCATATAGATTAGAAAATACGATTTGAGGATGTAGTTTGGCTTAAAGTTGTGCTCTGTTTTCCATAATCTTCAAACTGCCATAACTGAAACTGAACCTTACTGAAATCGAAATTGAAACATACATATTACTTCCGCTAAAGCTCAAACTACTCACCCCACTGCAGCTGCAGGCATTCAGAAAACTAAACCAATTCTGAACACGGTTCACCCGAATTGTGGCCTAATATTGGAAACGGCGTCACTCAACAGCGACAGCCTTTAAGCAAATTAGCAACAATGCCACAAAAGTGTTGCTAGCTACGATCTGAATCCAAATCCGGCTGTGACTCCGACTCCGCTCACGCCTGGACGCTGCTGTGTTCGCCTAATCGTGGCACGTGCCTCGACATACATAATCACAGGGCTCTGACAGCAAATACAAAATACAAAAAACACAACAAAAATAGAGTGAAGAAGCAAAAGGGTCGCAGTGGAAAAAAAAGGGCAGCAAACATGCGAATGCGGCACATAAAGATAATCCAATCTTATGCTGCTAATTTTACAGCATCAGTTTGGACTAGAAGACCAAAACAAAATCAAATCTCGTGTGTGTGTGTGTATGTGTGCGTGTGTGTGTGCGTGTGTGGACGAGCGTGTGGCAATGTGGTTAGGGCAAAGTCGGAGTCAAAAGCATCTCAGTTTGAAGTATTTTTTTTTTCGGGGTTGAGGCAGTTGAACTGGAACACCCAAAGCGCTGTGAAACTTTTACTCAACAGCAACCAAAGCAAACCAGACAAATAAATTCGATTATGCGAGCAGTGGCCAACCCCCAAAAATAGGGGGCGGGGTTTACGCCACAGGGTGGCGCTATTGTAAAGTGACTTATTACATTTTTACTTGCTGGCTTTTGCTCTTAAAGCTGGCTAATTCTAATTCGCTTATGAAGTTCGCATTTTGCATAGTTGAGGTGCGAGTTGCTCGCATAAAATATGAAAATTTAATAAGCTGCAACACGGCCACGCAGTTGCCACTTGCCGTGTTAATTGTGCGTCCACGCACCTGTTGGGGTGGCTGCACAGCACGTGCAACAGCACCCAAACAGCCGTGCCTCAGAGGCACGCACGAGCTGCATTTGCAAGTGGGCGTGCATAATTTATGTTAATTTTTCGCCTGAGAAAGCCAACAACAGCAACGGTAACAGCAAAAGCAACGGCAGCAGCAACAGCAGCAGCAGCTAAGCAACTTTTCTGCAACAAATACAAATACAAATGCATATGCAGATATATAAACGTATGTAGATACGTGTATGTGTGTATGTGTGTGTGCGTGTGCACTTGCAACCAAGTCAGCCAGCTAATGAGCATTAGCGGCATCATGAAATAAATATGAAATGCAAATTGAGCTGTCAGGTTCTTATAAAAATGTTAAATGAGCTGAAGGCCTCTTTAAAATAAAGGTTGTATTATTTATAAAAATAAACATAAATCTTAACAAGAAAATAAATTTGCTTGGGAAAACTTGCACGAGCTAAAATATTTGAAATAGACCTACTCTAATGAGGAAGTTTATAATAGAAATCGTAGGTGATGGATTAATCCTCAGAGCACCCCCAACAGCTATAGTGAAATAGAAGTAACCAACATTTAAATGAATTAAACTTTATCTGCAATGTCTTTTTGAATATTTCTTAAATAGTGTTTGGTGTCTGCAACTCCTTTGTGTTCGTTACACATTAATGTAGATACTTTTTAATGTTCCTGGACTTGCTGTCAAGGAAGTTGCCTTTTTCTATTTGCCTCACAGCAACCATTTTCTTCGTCGTTTTCTACCTTTCTTTCTGGGTATCATAGATCCAAAACTAACGTTGCTTAACGCTTAACGCTTCTTGCTTCGTTGCACTCATCATCTGTGTGTCAATTGGCAGCAACATCATAATTATTGTTACATATGCGACTAGACAATCAACCCAAAGTGATTAAAGTTAATTTTTACGCGTTGTGTTTTTTGTGGTTACACTTTCGACATGACAATTAAATGGTCATTGTGCGGGTTGTGCACTTCATTAAATGTCGATTTGTTGACGTTCATTGACGACTCTAATAGCTTCATTAGGTGTTGTCAAGTTTATGCTGCAGAAGGGTTGACACATTTTTTATTGCCAGAGTTGGCAAGGGCCTAAAAACTATTTGCTTAATAACCCGCATAGGAACTAACCCCTAGAAACTTAAGAATTAGGCTGCCTCGGGTTGGGGCAATAATCTATGGAGCATCTTTCTTGGCAATGTGCAAATGCAGTGAAAATTTCTCAACTGTGACACACAAAGTTTTGATGCTGATTTTTATGAATATTTCCGGACGAGTTTTCAATTTCTCATTTTGCTTTTTCTTTTTTTTTTTTGGCATTATGTACACTGCAGTGATTTCACAAAAGATACAAGATACACACACACACACACACACACATAAAAATACATTCATGTAAAATAGAAAAAAAACAACAGGCAGAAAAAGCTGAAGACCCAAAGGACAGAGAAAACTTCTCTGCTTTGTAGAAATTCATAAAACTTCCGCTTGGTCAGATTGGGGGCGCTAGTGGGCGTGTCTTGGATGGGTCAGTTTGCATAAAGTCCTGGAGAGCGAGGGGAGTGGGAGGGGAGTGTCAGAGCTGAGCAAACAACAAAATGGCGCATTTTAAAGCGCAGAGCCCCAAAGAAAAACTCAAGAGCCTGAGCATGAAAATTTCCCATGCTAAACAGCGCAGAAATTGTTCCTTTTACTTTGTGCAAACTTGGCGCCCGTCGCCATTTTTTGCTTGCCGTCTCGCTTGCTCACCCTCGGGGGTGGGTGGTGGGTAGTGGGTGGTGTTGATGGTGCGTGTCCTGCCGCTCTGGAGCCCTTGCGTGTCATGCGTTTTTCGGGGGGGCTTGCTGCGAGCAAAAATAAACAAAAATCAAAGTTGCAAATAAGAAGAAACTACAAAGTAAGTTAACATAAAAAGTTCGACGCCTTCGCCTTGTTTTTTCCCAAGTTTGCCACATTTTGGAGCGCCCATTTTTGGGGGATTTGGCATACTTAGCTACCCCCACAAGCGCACGCACACACACACACAGACATAACAAAAGGGAGGGTTGTACGGACACAAAAGGTTTTGTCGAGCACTTTTGGGCAACAAAAGCCGGAAACAGTCCCGGGAAGAAGCAGCATCCTCTCAAGTGCTTCCTCACTCGTGGTGCGTCTCCTTCTCAGCATGCAGCCAGCGATGCGGCCGCGCAGTCAAGCGCAATGACGACAACGACGATGAGAACGACTTAGCTGCTGGCTGGCTGGCTGGCTGGATGACTGCCTGTCTGCTCCTTGGGCATGCTGATCACGTCTATTTATTGTGCACATAATATGGGCGCAGAGCAGCAGCAGCAGCAGCAGCTCATCCTTGTCGTCTCCATACTTTTTCGACTGCTCCTCCGGCTACGTGCGACGCATGCATCGCTGGACACGCTGCTGCTTCTGCTGGCTGGCTGCCTCCACAGAGTCCCCCTCTCTCTCTCTCTCGCTGTCTCTATCTCTCTCCCTGTCTTTTTCTATCTCGTATAATTTTTTTCAGCATTTTCTATTCCTGCTCCAGCACACAGCACACAGAAAATTCAATTATCGTGAATGCGAATTTTTGCCCGATTCCAAATCCGATTCCGCTTCGCATGTTTTGTTTCAGCATCGAAGACTCGACGAACTTTCAGCGTATCAGCATTTTATTTGCTGTTGATTTATGCAATGTGCCCTCGCTACGACCGCCCCTCCCCCCTGCCCCTATTTAAACGTGTCTCTTGCCTGCTCCACCCAACCACCCAACCATCCACCGCCCGTTGTTCACTCAAACAATCGCTGCTGCGAGCACTGTTGAATATTTGCCAAGTATGCTGATTGAATTTTTTCCAGTTGACTAAATGATATCAAGGATATTTGCCAGAGCTGCACTCTGTGCCGCCTCCTGAGCCGCTCGGGACTAAAACCCACTGACGGCGTCTCTTTAATAAAATGCCTATAGACTTAGTTCCATTTTAGTTACAATTGCATAGAAATTGATTAGATTTAATGGATAACTAGGCATAAAATAGGTTAGATGAACCTGAGATTGGCGTGTCAGAATGAGAAAGTTATATCTGTGTCTCAAAGTGTGTGTAATTAACATAATTTATAGTGGATATGTTATATAAATTGATATATATATTAATTCTGTATCAAAGCCAGAAAGTACAAATTGCAATTTGTTGCTCATTCACCCACAAATTATCGCAAACTGCAAACCGTCTATTATCCGGGTGCAGCTTGTGGGTGATACGACAAACGAGAACCAGGACTCTACTCTACAGCGTCTAATCTGAAAAGGATAAATGGCATGCATGCATTCATGATAGTGTGTTATCAATTTCCAATATTTAGACAGGCCACTACTAATATTCACGCTTGTTAAACGCAAAGCAATCATCCATTTTGCAAATACTACATACATATGCAAATATTAGCGTATCCTGGCTATCCTTCTGCCAGATCCTGGGGCGTAATTAACACTCTGTATTGTGGAGCAAATCGAGCGGGTTAAACACTGCACAAATGCTGCTTTGCAGCGTTTCACACACTGGGCAACATCAGCAGCATCGAATGCAATAATTAATATGCCCAACATGAGCTGCAGATCCTGGCCAAACCTGAAGTGTGCGAGTGGTTCGCTTGGTGGGTGGTTTGGGTGGTGTTCACTCGCCGCACGACGTGCCTGCTCGTTGGCGGGGTGTCCTAAAAGGCGTTAAATTGACACAATTGAACACACCCTTGAGATTTACTGTAAACGCCGTTCGAAGTTTCCCAAACGTTGCCTGTTGTTATTTGTTGTTTTTGTTTTTGCTCACTCGCTCTAGAGTGTGGGGGTTGTGGGTTAGGGTTGATGGAGTGCTGCGCTTAATCGGAAATGCTAACATCTTCATCATTGTGCGTAATGGCGCCCACGTTGAAAAACTGACAAGTGTCACAAGCAAATCTCGCGACCCTCACATCAGCAGCAATACAAATCACAAAATTTCGATTCGAATTCCGTATTCGATTCCGAGACAGTTTCGCTTATTGTTTGGCCCATGCAAATACGTATGTGTAACAATTGATATATTGGGTAAATATGTGTATATGTGGATTCCACAACGTGACATGCTTAATGCTACATTTACACGCACGTCCTTCTTGACTTGAGTGACGGTGAGCACAATTCCTAATTGCCACAATTGCTCTTAAGTGTATAGATGATGAGATTGTTAGTAAATATGATACATTTTAAACAAAGACTTAAACAGCGAAGTTATTCGAATAAAAACCCATTTGACATATGTTCTTCAATAATAATAATAAAAAAAGAAGCCTGGCAAATCTTTACTCAAACGAACTTTGGTAAATCTAATTGATGTTATAGATTAAAAATCGCAGCAACTATCTAATTAGTGGATTAATTATACTGAAAACTATTATGTTTTTCAGTTGATTTCTTCTAAGATATTTAAAAAATTAGCTGAAATTTATTTTGTGGCAATATCATACAATCAATTATTAAATTCTTTGAATGATATCGAATTGTAGCCGCTGCTAATTTTGTTTTGGCTTATGCAGCAGTAGATTTGGCCACTTTGGATTATCTGGCTACCATATCTGTATCAATTTTGTGCCTCTAAGCAAGACTGTCAAAACAGGCAAACAAATTGTGCAAATAAGTCGAGAAAATGTTATTTATGCTTCGACAATTTTCAGTGATTAAATAACCAAGCAAAACAAGATCCCAAGAGATCGAATTACAAATAGTAAAATGACAGGAGCAACCAATCCGATATTACAACGGCTCCGACTAGAATGAGTGGAGTGGAGACTCGTGTCGGGAGCATATTAATGGCCTGGAGGTGTGCATGCCAATTGTCATGCGCTGAAATGCTTGTTAACAACAGCGATTGCTTTTCCATCGGCTCCCACTCGTCGAATGTTTTTCTTTTCTTATTTTTAATCAAAGACGGAGCAAAGCTGCTACTCCTTCTACCAACTGAAACTGTTGCTGCTGCAGCTCCTCCCCCGTGGCAATAACGCCACACATTTGTAATGTTGCTTCTGTTTTTAGCCGTTTAAAGTGGCGAGAAGGCCAACTGGCCAAAGAAGTTGGCTCGCACCGCGCTTAGAAGCACTTTACAAGTTACTTTAAGGCAATCAATTTGTAGCCAAGCAGCTGGGATCGACAGACGAAGACAAAGCAGGCAGTATATGTTCTTCGGTAGATGTCGGGATGGGGATGGGGTTGGGGGGAGGGGGAGGCGAAAAACCAATCAAAAAAGCGTTGCGAACGCAAATTGAACGCCAAATAGCTGGAAGATGATATTTCAATACTTGAAGCACGAACCTCAGAGGCCGCGGCCATAAATTATTAGCGGGCGACGCCTGCGCGAAGTAGTTGCTTACTTTTTTGCAGTTATGATTATCGCGCCAGGTCTCCAGTCCAACTCCAACTCCAACTCCAGCTCCAGCTTCAAGCTTAACACGCATTGAGAACAGGGAGAACAGACAACGAGTGTGTGTTCTCAGCTCTGTTGTTGTGTGCAAACAAATGTAAAAAATTTTTAATTGACTTTTGGATTTGCGCCACCGCCAGTTGCACTTTTTATGGCCCCTCGCGTGTATGCAGCTTAAAAGTTAATAAAACACGCCCAATGATAACAAGCCGCATAACCACAGCAATAGCAGCAACAAACAGCACATATTTTGCCCCTCAGGTCTTCATCAGCTGCATCATCATCATCGTCGTCGTCGTCGCGGCGGAAACATTGTGAGTTCTTCTTGGCCGGCATCATCCTCAGCAGCGCGCTCGTAGAAAAACAATCAATTAAGCGTGCAAGTAGCTGACACAGGAGGAGCGCCAGTTGCCAATGGCAATGCCAAACTGGCCAAAATACAACGCCAACTTTAACTTCAACTGCAACTCCAATTCGGACTTCAACTGTAAGTCCAATGCTGACTCTGATTCGCATTCCCCTGTGGCCGGCTGGCGTTTTATGGCCTGTTTTACTAAAATTTATGTTACATTTTTATAGTTCAGAGTAAATTGACTTTTAAAATGTAAAATTTATCATAGCAAACGGCTCCAGCTTCAGCTCCAGCTCCGGCTCTCAGTT
Source organism: Drosophila grimshawi (assembly GCF_018153295.1). Taxonomy (NCBI): domain Eukaryota; kingdom Metazoa; phylum Arthropoda; class Insecta; order Diptera; family Drosophilidae; genus Drosophila; species Drosophila grimshawi. Next base: position 12,932,770 of record NW_025063240.1, on the reverse strand, counting down.
GTCGGTAGGAAACACTTTAATTGCTTTATTTTCGGATGTGCCGCCAAGATCTGGCAACGCCACGCGCAAGAAGCTTGCGTCCACAAAAGCTCTGCTCGCTTTCGAGCACGAAACCAACCCTTAAATGAATAACAACTGTCGTTAAGGGTTAGTGAATCTGAAATACACTTATTTTATATGTGAATAGAGGCTTTTTTTTAAATAAAAAATATAAGCAACAAAATTTAACTAACTGTGTAAAAATCTCCATAAATCATTGAGATATTACAAATATTCAAAAGATAAAATATCAGATCAGTCGCTGGACACATGCAATAGTTTGTAATATAATTATGCAATATGCTCTAATGATAACAGCTGTATGGTAGAAACAAACAAAGATAGCGACTCAATAAAAGGGTATGTGCCACAAGGCAGAGAAAAACAAACATCTAAAAAGCTTTTCAAGTATCAAAACAGACCTTGGAACTGCTGGATTGACTGTTTTGTAGTGACTCTCTGCAGTGTCGCCTCGGCCGCGAAAGCTTTGCCAAGTTTGGTTTTTTGCTGTTTTTTTTTTCGGGCTGATATACGTGGGAGCCGCAAATGAAGCCTCATCCCCCGTTGAGCTTCATTGGCAATTGGATGACGAAACAGTAGTCACGAACTAAAGTTGAGAGGCGAATGAAAAATCCATAAATTGATTGCATAAAGTAAACACACTCAGGCAGAGTTTTAGGAAAAACCCTTTCGCTTGGAAAATGTTGCTGCCCAAGGTGCGAACGGGTGGCAAGTGGAGCAGCTGCTGCCACCACATGTGGGAGATGTTGATGTCGCCGATATCGCCACGCAATTTGCGCACCACAGCACTGCTGACAAGCATCTACCAACTGGTAAGTTCAGACAATCCATTACGTAAGGCATTAATTAGGTGGGGCGCAGCGCACGAGCTGCTGGCACGCAGAAGTATCTGCTATCCAGCTGCTCAGAAAGCGTGCAGCCGCCTGCCCCGAAATACAAAAATTACGCACTGGATATGCAAAGCCATACCCCACTGGGCACATTGGATCCCAACAAAGGCGGCAATTCAGCGCACGCCCCCGCCCCATTCAAGGAACGTAGGATTGGGCCAATGACGCAATGCGTCTGCATTTAAGTTCCTAATACGGGAACATGCCAGGACGAGCACCCTTTTTAAATGCGAGCACAAAACAATGTGCGTATTGGTCAGCGCTGTGCTAAAACCAGTTGTGAATTATTAGCGGGAAAGATAAAAATGTTTGCTTGATTCTCTGACTACCCCGTAAAAGATCAGCACAGTGATGGATCAGAAACTACTCCAACTCGTAGACTCTATGCTAATCCTCATACTCAATCTCAATTTCGCACAGCTCATTGCTCATTCGATTCTGTTTGTGGTGTTGCTGTGCTTGGCGCATGCGGAGCAAATGCGTCATCTGCTCGATTTGGATATATTGGATCAGAAGGATAGTGGTTTCTATAATATGTCACCCTTCCACAATGATATGCGACTCAAGACGGCTGCCCAACTGGCAGATGCCACCGAAAATGCACTCTATGTCCTGGCGGGTATTACATCTATTTATGCACTGAGCGCTATAACTCTATTCTTTGGCGTATACAAGAATAAGCCCGGTCTGATAATACCCTGGCTGGTAATCGAATTTCTGGGCGTGATTGCCGTTGGCGTTGTTATCTTCATGCTAAAGGATACCAAATTGCCAATGCTATTTGGCGGACAGTGTTTGTATTGTGAGTAGACAAAATTGTATTTTAAGGTTATGTTCAGGCATAAGATCATTGGTTTTTATTCTACTTAGTTATCATCTGCTACTCGCTTCTTTTGATGGATGGCTTCAAGTGGTATGTGATGCACAGTTTCTATCAGAGTCTACGCACAATGAATAAATTGCGAGAGATTGCCACCGTGGCTATACCCTGTCCAGCACCAGGAGCAGTAAGTGGAACAACTTTACTTCGTAATTTTAGAACTGAGTGATATGCTTTCTTTGCAGATTCCATATCAGTTCCGCAGGGAGCACATGTATTTGGGCAGCAATGGGTACAAACACATTCTAACTGAATCGCCGGATGGACAGTGTTAGATTTAAAACCACTTGCGACTATTAAACTATCATCTCCTCTCTCCTAATCCTACCCTTGACATCGAACTTCCAGCATCAAGTGTCTTAAATTCTCTTTCAATTTCGATTAGTATTTTGTATTGCTTATCATTATTTGTTGGCGTTTTTTTTGGAACGTGTGTGATATGGAAAAGAAATAAATAAATAACCACAGATAACTATTTTAGATAAAAAATGGATTAAAAAGTATGTACGTAGACGTTATATTCTTATGGCAATATATACACAAAAATACATAAGCATATACAGAACGCCGAACACTAGCAATATCAATATCTACTACGCTAGATATTCACAAAACTATTTTCAATGTAGTGCTTTAAATCTTCCCTTAATATAATTTAAACTTTAGAACACTAGTCGTTTAATAGTTGTGAAATATTTCACTTAACTTTAATAAAGCAAAGAATAAAACCAGTTAAGTCGGTTAATGATTAAAATCTTCTTTTGATTTTCCCTCGGGGTTTGAACCACGATCTTCTGATCTACAGTTCGAGACGCTACGCAATGCGCTACTGCGGCAAGCGGCGCGTGGGTCGCCAAATTAGATCAAGTGTGTGCAGTCCAGATAATGTTTGCTATTAATTATTTGTATAGTCGTCTCTTTTGCTCGCGTTTCAACTTTGAATTAGAACCTTGCCATTAGCCGGTTAAATTCGACCGTTGAATTCAAATACAAATCTATTTGAAATGATTAAAAGAAATGCTAACATTTTATAATTTTATATTTAGCTCATAACTTTTATTATGCTTTTTAATTGGTATCATAAATTATACAAAATATTTAGTGCTTTAATTTTAAAAGAAAACGTTCGACGCTTTTAACTATTCTATGTAGCTCTAAATTAATTCTATTTTCTATAGTTTTGCGGTGCACGTTTTATTTGTTTTTTATCTTTTAATATAGCCTTTACCTTGACCCATTTCAGCCCTTTCGGCCACGCCCCCCAGAACGGTTTACTGGTGTTGTTGTGGTATTTGTGGTAGTCGTGGGTGCTGCGGTGGTGCCGGGGGTGGTGCTTGAGTGTCCAACCACGGTCATGTCGTTATTCATGCTATCCATTAATAAATCGATGACGGTCATATTTGCATTGCCATCTCCGTCGCCGTCGCCCTTGTCCGTTGGAATGCTAATCTGGAACTGCAGAAGCACCACCAAGTAGGTGACCATTGTGGTCAACAGGCCCTTGAAGAGCGAGCGATCTACATCAAAGAAGCCGCCACAATTGATATTCGATGGATTCATTTCGG